>NC_056747.1:1297014773-1297623323 GCF_019279795.1 Protopterus annectens
CTTCAACAAAGTATTCATTTAAGGGTGTGCACAAAATCTCAATTGGCCCTGAAGACTGTGGAGCTACAGAGAAAGATACCAACTCCGCTTTTTGTAACTTCTTTGGTGGTTCAGAGGCAGAAGTTGGAGCCGGAGAAGGCCGTTTTGAAGTTTTGCCCTTATACTTCCTAGAAGACTGTGACTTAGGAGAGGAAGAACTGGCTAGGTCTTCTTCGAAGGAAGGTTTCAACAGACCTTTTAAAATAAGTTTATTCTTCCATTCCTGGAGCACTCTAGGGCTAAAGGAATGGCAGAAAAGGCAGGTTTCTTGCAGAAGTAATATACACAAATGCTATGTCCATCAGTGATGGACATTTTTTGTGAACACTTAATGCACTTCATAAAGCCTGACGGTTTGTGTTCCTTAGATTCCTTAGACATACTGACAGCAAAGGAAGGCCAACACACTCACACAACAAGAGAGGAACTAGATCCTCTAACTTAAACAGATCTAGCCCTATCACACTCTAAAAAAAAGGTGTGTGTGTGTGTGGGGGGGGGGCTAGGTCTTCTAACTTAAACGGACCTAGTGTGAAGAACAAAAAGGGACGAAACTAGAACCTCTAACTTAAACGGTCTAGTAAAAAAACAAAAAACACACTCACTCAAGGGATACCACATGTGAACAAGCAATAGGCCCAGAAAATACAATATCTGATAACCAAGTCAAATCTGGTTGAAGTCACAAATCCGAAGTCACAAAAAATGACTGATAGTAATGAGCTATAATAGAAAACTCTATAAGCAATACATTTCTAAAAAGGAAGTAATAGTAGTAAAAAAAGGTATCACTTAGCCAGAGCAAACCAAGAAAGCTTCTGACTGAAGACGTGGCAAACGAGATCTGGGGAGTGTGCTCATGCACCATGGGATACCTCCTAGCCACGAGCCAATCAGAAGTTTTCAGGCTTTCTAAAAGCAGCCAAGTTGGAGCCGAGGATCGGCTCAGAACCCACACGTAATAATGGAGGTGAAATAGTACTACATAACATTAATGATTTCAGTAATGGTTGGAATGTTTTACTTCTAGAGACAGTACAGTACTCCTATGATTTCAGTAATGGTTGCGATGTTTTACTTCTAGAGACAGTACAGTACTCCTATGATTTCAGTAATGGTTGCAATTTTTTACTTCTAGAGACAGTACGGTACTCCTATGATTTCAGTAATGGTTGCAATGTTTTACTTCTACAGACAGTACAGTACTCCTATGATTTCAGTAATGGTTGTAATGTTTTACTTCTAGAGACAGTACGGTACTCCTATGATTTCAGTAATGGTTGCAATGTTTTACTTCTAGAGACAGTACGGTACTCCTATGATTTCAGTAATGGTTGCAATGTTTTACTTCTACAGACAGTACAGTACTCCTATGATTTCAGTAATGGTTGCAATGTTTTACTTCTACAGACAGTACAGTACTCCTATGATTTCAGTAATGGTTGCAATGTTTTACTTCTAGAGACAGTACAGTACTCCTATGATTTCAGTAATGGTTGCAATGTTTTACTTCTAGAGACAGTACAGTACTCCTATGATTTCAGTAATGGTTGCAATGTTTTACTTCTAGAGACAGTACGGTACTCCTATGATTTCAGTAATGGTTGCAATGTTTTACTTTTAGAGACAGGACAGTACTCCTATGATTTCAGTAATGGTTGCAATGTTTTACTTCTACAGACAGTACAGTACTCCTATGATTTCAGTAATGGTTGCAATGTTTTACTTCTACAGACAGTACAGTACTCCTATGATTTCAGTAATGGTTGCAATGTTTTACTTCTAGAGACAGTACAGTACTCCTATGATTTCAGTAATGGTTGCAATGTTTTACTTCTAGAGACAGTACGGTACTCCTATGATTTCAGTAATGGTTGCAATGTTTTACTTTTAGAGACAGGACAGTACTCCTATGATTTCAGTAATGGTTGCAATGTTTTACTTCTAGAGACAGTACAGTACTCCTATGATTTCAGTAATGGTTGTAATGTTTTACTTCTAGAAACAGTACAGTACTCCTATGATTTCAGTAATGGTTGCAATGTTTTACTTCTACAGACAGTACAGTACTCCTATGATTTCAGTAATGGTTGCAATGTTTTACTTGTAGAGACAGTTCAGTACTCCTATGATTTCAGTAATTAATGGTTACTATATTTTATAGGTTCATAGGTGTTTACTAGGCTAATGACCACAATGGCCTTTTTAAGCCTAGCCATGCATCCCAAATCTCTGACAAGTTCTGATACCCTTAATAAGTGTAAGCAGACCATTTATAGGTTACCTATTAGGTACAAAACCAGGGATGAATTTCCAGTTTCCCATCCAGTTGTCCAAGTTGCACTTGAATTGGATTAGGGAGGAACTCTGCGTCACATGGATGGAAGTGTGTTCCATAGACGGGGTAGTCTCTGGGATACATACCTATCTCTCCAGCAGGTCCTATTCATATGACAGGCAAGGTTAAGTCTTTCGAATTAATAATTCTGGTACTGTTTGTTTTGTGGATATGCAGGAGGTCCATCACAGCGGGGTCTCACAATGCCCTGTATGCCAGGCATAGATCTCATCTCAAAAGCCTGTAGGAGACAGAACACAGGGATAGGGTCTTGAGGCGGTCTGCATAGGGCATATTACATACGCCCTGTATTCTTTTAGTGAGGAACCTCTGTGGACATTCCAGTTGTTGGACATGCCTGGTTAGGTACATACCAAAGCAGGCACTGTACTCAATGAAATGTCTGAGGAATGCCGAATACAGTGGAACAATGACTTCCTTGGACTTAGATGCCATACCTTTGTTTATAAGTTGAGCAGCATAGAATGATTTCTTCACCACTGTAGACACATGATGATCAAAGGCTAGATTGCTATCTATGTGTGTCCCTACGTCCCTGACTACTGGGTCAGCTCTAAGGGGCTGTGTTGTCAATATGATAGTTATCAGGGATGGATGACTTCCCAAAAGATACTATTATGCATTTCTTGGCAATTAGTTTTAGTCTATGACTCTGACACCAGTTGTCCGTCTATGTCAGCCCCGCCTGGAGAACATTTGTGTCAGTGTGAGCTCCTAACTTGCGATCATCTGCAAATTTAGTCAGCCAGAACCACTGACATTGGCCTTGACTTCTCAGAAGTGAATGCCAAAAAGGAGCGGTCCGAGGACTGGTCCCTCTTTGTAGAGGTGGACTCACCAACTCTAACTTCCTGGGTCCTGTCTGTGAGCCAGTTGGCTATCCACTGGGTGACATATGGGTTTGTACCTAACCTCTTGAGTTTGTCAACAATGCCCGAGTGGATTATTGTGTCAAATGCCTTGGTCAGGTCAAGGTAGGCAGTGTGAACGATTCTGTCCTAATCCATTGCTTTGGTGACCTTCTCAAATAAGTCCACCAGGTTGAGTAGGCATGATCTGCCCTTGAAGAGATCTCTATTAATCATCTCCATGATAATTCTTTCCATGGCTTTACATATAAGACTAGTGAGACGTATGGGTCTGTAGTTTTCAGGGTCTGTAGATGGCCCACCTTTGTGCAGAGGGATGATTGTTGCCTTTCTCCATTCATGAAACAAGAAGCCTGTTTGGAGGCTACAGTTAAATAGTAATTCCAGAGGCCCTGACAGTTCATTCATCATGCTCTTTAGAAGGCATCCTGGGATATTGTCTGGGCCCATTGATGCAGTGCTCTTGGTCTTAGAGAGAGCATTAAGGAAATGTGCCCTAGTGATTGTAGGGGGAGTTATATTTGATGCTATTTCCTGAGGGAAGGTTGAGTGGGAGAAAGAAGTAAAGTTGGAGCTGATTTTATCAGCAGGGAGGTTTGCTATATCTTCTGGCTCAGTATAGGTGGCTCCATTTACAATGAGTTCTGCAAACAATTGTGCATTGCCTTTGAGGTTGCAGACATAGCTAAAGAATGCGTTGTGGTTATCCTTGGTCTGGGGAGGCCAAACTTACCTCAAATTTGGCTTTGGTAGACTTTATTTGTCTTCTGAATAATTGTTTGTTTAGTTTAATGTGAGCGCTTTTATCCTGCTGGGTGCTGCACCTCCTAATTTTTGCATTGATTTTCTTCCTCCTGTTATACATCTGATTGATTTTGTGATTCCACCAGGGTGGCTTGTTTTTTTGAGTTAGTTCTGTACTTCTTCCTGGTGGGTAAAGCTGCTTCCATGCAACTATTAACATGCTTGTACAGGGTTTCTGTGAACAGTTCTGCATAGGCCGAAGTGTTCTCAGGGTTTATAGGAGCTTGAAATTTTGCCAGGTTGTCACTTAATAGCAGAAGGTTATCCTTAGAATAGTTCCTGAACATTCCCAGTTTAGCTGGGCATCCAGGTTTTATTTTTACTTCAAAGGAGGCCATTTTGTAGTCTGACCTTGCCAAGGAAGGCAATACAGTAGGGGGTGTGCAGCACTTTCCCATATTAGTGAGGACCAGATCAAGTATGGTTGCACCCCTGGTTGGTGTATTGACTATCTGGTCCAGGGAGTTTGTGTTTACAAAATCCAGGAACCTCTGTGCATGTACGTTTGATGTTATATAGGATTCCCAGTTAATAATGGGGTAATTAAAGTCACCCGTGAATATGGTATTGCGGTGGATGGTTAGTGTTTCTAATAAGTTTAAATACATTATATGGGTTTCCTGGGTCATAGAGGGGGGACTACAGCTTGCAAGGAAGTGGTATTGGATTTTACCTATGGTGATTTGAACATGGAGCAGCTCAAGTGCATTGTCCTGTTTGACCATCCTTGAAGTATATTTATTTTTTATGTAAATAGAGACACCTCCACCTTTAGTCCCTGCCTGTGAAGTAGCTGGTCTAAATGTATGGAAGGTATTATAACCCAGCACTGTTGGTGTGCTGTCCGTGGTTTTAAACCACATCTCAGAGACCACACAGACATCAGCATTCTCTAGGGTGAAGAGAGCTTCCAGGAAGTGGAGTTTTTTGTTTAGACTCCTAGAATTGAGCAGTAATACCTTTAGATTTTCTTGGTTTTGATTTGTTATGTCGGAAGCACTTTTAGTTTGGCATTGCCTAAAAAAGGCACTATGGGGGAAGACAATCTTTTAGCTAATATTCAAAAGCCTAGAGAGGAGAGGTGCAGACCATCCCTGGCAAAGAAGCGTGGTCTGTTGACCATCTCCTTCCATGCTGACAAATACTGCACCCCCTTAGAATGACACCGGAAACTAAGCCAATTATTAAAGTCAATCATCTTTTGTTGGTATTGTGGCATCATCCTTGGAGAAGGTAAAATGCTGCTCAATTCCAGGCTCATACCAGCCTGAGGAACATATTCCGAGAGTTCTATGATGTCTCTCTTCATATAGTCTAGGGAGGTATGTCTCAGGTCATTTACTCCCACATGGACTACGACTGATTCATATTGGTAATTGTGATCCAATGACATGAGTGCATGCGTAATGTGGTGGATCCTAACCCCTGATAAGCAACTGACCATAACGATCTCCTTACTCAGCCTGGTGAGTGGGACATCAGTGTGTCTCACAATGGAGTCTACAATGATTAGAATATTGGATTGTGTGGTGACTTGCCTTATGGGCTTAGAGGTAGAGGCTCCATGAGATGTAGCTCTATGTGTTGATGTGGGTGTTGTTTTGAAAGAGTGCGCTTGGGGCTGCTGATGGTATTTCTTATGTGTACTTTGTCTAAGATGTTTTTGTGGTTTAGGAAGGTTACATGTAAGTGCCTCAGTATATGTGGGTCTATATGTCTGATTTGAATTGTGTGTGATAGCTGCAGCATGCGCAGTACAGACAATCTTACTGACGTTAGGAACATTTTTATTGAGAGCTTTGCCTCCAGTGATGTTGTGTAAATACATCTCTCACATACCGTATCAGTTTGTTTGAATATTAATTGGTTGTCAGTAAACATGAGGCAATTTCTACATTGCAAAATCAGTGCAACCCGCATGTACAGCAAGTGCAAAGGCTCTATAATCCAAAAGTGCATCCAAAACAAGACAGAGCCAGCACAAAGCGTGGTATGACAGTTTAACATGCCAAAAGATATAATAACATGGGTGGGGGGAAAAACATCCCAACACCCAAACCAAACTGGTTTTGGTTCAATAGCCTTCTTCAGTGAGAAAGACAAACAGCATATGAATAGTAGGACAAAAAAGCCCTTCATATATACATGCAGATGGATGCACAAAGACCTCCTATTGGTTAATTTAAAGATGCTCATTTAGACCAAGAGGGAAAAGCCCCCCCCCAGTTTAATTATCCATTTCTTTTCTTTGACATTTACAATACTATGTCAGCCAGATTTATCCCTACTATTCCTCAGTATGCAATCAATTATAGTAAATCTAAATGAGGCAGTATTATGTTTGCATGTATGTTTAAAGACAGCATTGGACTGCCTTTTATTCCTTATATATCACTCATATGCTCTCCAATTCTACATTTGAGAGGTCTCAAAATTTGACGCACATAAAACGTGGAGCATGGACAAGTGGCCAAATAAATTACCCAACGTGTACTGCAATTAGCCAAAAAAATGATATTAAAGACTGTGGGTATATTTTTGCTGGTAAATTCCTTGATTCTATTCACCCTGTAGCAATGAGAACAATGTCCACAAGGGACACATCCCACCAATGTATCACCCGTAAGTGTTCTTTGGATGGAGGAAGTCCCTCTATGATCAAACCTTTTATAATGACTAAATAGGGAAACCAAAGTGTGGCCCCTGTGGAAGGAAAAAGAACATTTATCACCCAAATGATCACAAAATCTTTCTTCTGTCATCAGGATGTTCCAATGTCTATCGATGGTGTGCATAAATGATTTGGTATTCCTACCAAAAGTGGTGACAAATCTTATCTTAGACTGAATGTCTAGTGGTTATACTTGATATTCCAATAGTTTAGCCCTATCTTGTCTTGAAGCAAATTGACAAGCCCTACTAATGTCACCTGGTTTGTAACCCCTATCCTGAAATTGATGGATCATATCTTGTTTACAATGGTCATATGTTGAAGAGTTGGAGCAAATCCTTGCCACACCCTTTAGGGTCAGGATCAGGAGAGGGGGGGGGGACACAAGGGCAACAAATAATTTGGAAGGGCTCCTCAAACTGATGATACAAAGGTAGACACCTGCATGAATGTGCACAATATTTCTTCTGTAACCTTGTCTAAAACTGAAATAAAGATCTTGAACAAGAGCCTGAACTTTGTACCTGTTTTTTTTTTGTCCCTGAACATATCTTGGCTCAGGATATGAAGGATTTTTGTTGTTTATTAAATCTAAGACTATACTTTGAAAATGTTTCAACCAATACACAGAGAGGTTTTAAATTTTGTGGATCCACCTTTATGCCCCCCATGTCACCGATTGTATCGATTTTTCAATCGAATGTTCTCAAAGATCTACACTTTAATCCTTGTGAATATTAGAACTTTTCCAATAATTTATCTAAGGTTGAGGAACAATGCATAGATAGTTTGATGAATAACAGGGATACTATTATCCTACCTGCTGACAAAGGAGGAGCTGTTGTGATACAAGATTGGGTCTCTTATTATGGGGAGGCAACAAAACAGCTAGAAGATGGTAGATACTATATGGCTATGCCATTAGACCCTATGAGGAGGTTCAAAATGGAAATTGTTACCTTTGTAGATGTAGCTCAGGAGGAAGGCATTAATACCAGGACAGACATTTTCCATCTTAAGGTACCTGACCCTATACAACAGTACCTTTGATCTTACCTAACATTTACAAGGATCCCAAAAATCCACTGGGGAGGCCCATAATGGCAGGCAGGGGGTCCCTTACTGAACTCCTCTCTGAATTTCTAACATTACATTTGAAACCCTTGTTGGCTTGTGTGCGAGCTCGTATCCAGGATACTACCCAATTTTTGGGTATCATTTCGGAAATGCAGTTAGAACAGGATTGGCTTTTAAGTACCCTGGATGTCACCTCTTTGTATACCAACATCCCACATTGGGCAGGGTTGATAGCCCTACAATATTGACTGGATAGATCTGAATTATACGAACCAGGTTTTAATACCTTTCTTGTCTGCCTGGCTGAACATGTTTTAACAAAAAACGTGTTCTATTTTCACGATAAATGCTTTTGGCAAGTACAAGGAACAGCCATGGGGGCCTACCTCCTTTGCACCCATTTATGCCGATCTGTTCATGGCATACCTGGAGCAGGAGTTCATTTATGATCTCTGCCACAATTTATATATTAATGAGATAGATATTTGGATGCGATACCTCAATGATTGTTGGTTGGTGTGTAAGTCTGATATTTTCTTGCAAGAGTTTGTTATCTATCTAAATGAGAATAAATGGGCCATCAAATTTAAGGTAACTTTCGGTATGACTGAAATTACCTTTTTGAATGTTCTTGTGAGTAGAAATCCTGACAATACCTTGGATACCAAGGTATATAGGAAATTTCCCCAATATAATTCTCTCATGCATGTCACCAGCTTCCAGCCACAACATATCATCCGTAACATCCCGAAATCTCAGTTTCTAAGGGTCAGAAGGATTTGCTCCATTCTTCAAGATATGACCATTATAAACAAGATATGATCCATCAATTTCAGGATAGGGGTGACAATCCAGGTGACATTAGTAGGGCTTGTCAATTTGCTTCGAGACAAGATAGGGCTAAACTATTGGAATATCAAGTACAACCACTAGACATCCAGTCTAAGATAAGATTTGTCACCACTTTTGGTAGGAATACCAAATAATTTATGCACACCATCAACAGACATTGGAACATCCTGATGGCAGAAGAAAGACTGTCTGACCATTTGGGGGATAAATGTTCTTTTTCCTTCCACAGGGGCCGCACTTTGGTTTCCCTGTTTAGTCATTATAAAAGGTTTGATCATAGGGGGACTTCCTCAATCCAAAGAACACTTACGGGTGATACATTGGTGGGATGTGTCCCTTGTGGACATTGTTCTCATTGCTACAGGGTGAATAGAATCAAGGAATTTACCAGCAAAAATATACCCACAGTCTTTAATATCACTTTTTTTGACTAATTGCAGTACAAGTTGGGTAATTAATTTGGCCACTTGTCCATGCTCCGCATTTTATGTGGGTCAAACTTCGAGACCTCTCAAGTTTAGAATTGGGGAGCATGTGAGTGATATAAGGAATAAAAGGCAGTCCAATGCTCTCTTTAAACATACATGCAAACATAATACTGCCTCATTTAGATTTACTTCAATTGATTGTACACTGGGGAGTTGTAGGGATAAATCTGGCTGGCATAGTATTTTAAATGTCAAAGAAAATAAATGGATAATTAAACTGGGGGGGGGCTTTTCCCTCCTGGTCTAAATGAGCATCTTTAAATTAACCCATAGGAGGTCTTTTTGCATCTGTCTGTATGTATATATTAAGGGCTTTTTTGTCCTACTATTCATATGCTGTTTGTCTTTCTCACTGAAGAAGGCTATTGAGCTAAAACCGATTTGGTTTGGCTGTTGGGATGTTTTTTTCCCCCACCCATGTTATTATATCTTCTGGCATATTTAACTATCATACCACACTTTGTGCTGGCTCTGTCTTGTTTTGAATTTCTACATTGCCTCAGGATGCCCATATCCATCAAGCCAGTAATGGAGACAGTATGAAAGTTCATATCCATGACAACAGACTCTTTTTTATTGAGTAGACTGTTGGAGTGAGAATATCAATCACTGTCAGGAGTATTCGGTTTGCAACTATGTGGACAGTGCTTGTCACTGCAAACTAGATGTCCTATGTGCAACTAGATATCGGGAGAAATTTCAATTGTGCTTTTACAGGAAAAATGTCATTCAAGGTGTCTGTGTCCGTATAGAGCTCTACTAAGCACTTGAGAGGAAACTAATACATAGACCCTGAAAATTTAAGGATGAAGTATTTAGGCAGATATTCCGAAGTTAGAAAGAAATCAAACAGTATTTACTGAAAAGAAAGAATTAGCTTGTCAAGAATGATGAAAAGAGGGGAATTGCATGAATGGCTATTGCCTGGCTACTACTAATGCTGGTCTCACCACAGCTTCACTCTGTTGGGATACAATACTCCGTTGCTTCTTCTCTCACCAGAAACAAAATTTTAGCACCAATCCCAAGAAGAAAAGCAGGCCACAGCCTGTTTGGTGATCCACAGTCTTGTCCCAGATGATGCAAGGGTCTGTAGGCGTGTAGTCCTTTTCTGATAGATGCCTCGAATAGCAAAGCGCAGACACTCACCCTCCAACCAGAAAGAGTCAGGAATCAATGCACTCTGCTTCTACTCTCACCAGGATCATAATAAAAGCATAGATTCCAAGCTGTCACCTATAAAGCAGCTGTTAGGTTTTCTGGTGATCAGCAGTCTCTAGGAAATAATGTCACTGTACTCCTTCTCTCACCAGGAGAAAACAGAAGCACTAATCCCAAGATGACTACTGAGAGGCACAATGTGGGCACTCCAGTAACTGGTGGTCTTACAATTGATGCTTAAAGGTTAAGATGAAAAAAGATGGTTTATCCTAAACAACTGCAGTGTGCTCTAAGCAGATATGAAAGTGGGTAACTTAAGTTTTACCTGTCTAAAAAGTTAAGTTTTAGTGGAGAGCCACTATTTTTAAAAGAGCAAGATAGATTGAAAGGGGTGGGCACTTTTGTATACTGGTACTAAGGAATACAATAGGATGCCCAATAAATTTAAATAGTTGAAGGGGAGTGATTTCACAAAATGATAATTTTGTGCTTACTCACACCAGCTAGTAAAAGCAGAAAAGAAAGGAGATATACGATGAAATTAACATAAGGGCAATGCAACTAGAAAGACAGTGGTGTTTAAGAACACAACAGTAACAGGGTAGGAGGATGGGAAAATATTCTGTCTGACCCACAAGAGACAGAAATGTGGTCTCTTTGCAAGTTTTAATATGCAGTTAAAAGCATAATACAAGTAAAACACAGTGTAAAAAAATCACAGTATACAAAATAGAAAAAGGCAATAAAGTAATACAAAATACAATAAATAAAAAGCAAACTAATCTTTCCCTGACAGCAAACTGTGGCAGGGTCTGGGTGAGTCTTTCTGGTAAAGCTTCTTGAGAAAGTAAAATGCTCCTATGCAAGCTACAGTGATCTTCTGTGTGCCTCTCTGAAGTTTGTGGGGAAAGTTAAAGAAATAATGACCATACTGTTCCTACCTCAACATAAGATACAATGACCTCTGAGGTCTTGAGGAATATTAAAGAATTAATGGCACTGTCCCCATACAAGCACAGATATCTTCTGGTAAACCTAACAGCAGGGCTGGTGTTAGACTAGATGGTGTTCATGGCGCAGGAGATTACTAAGCCCATGTCAAAGTCCACTTATTCAGCCTTGGTGTGTGGAAGTTCTGAAGGTCTGGGTATTCTGTGATGCACTTACACTTATTTTTGAGGGATGAGTGTTAAACTGAGAAAGTGAGAATAGGCTCAGTGACCAATCCCCACCAAGCAGTTATAGTCACATTGACGTACAATTTGCATACCAGCTCCTGATAGAACAGAATGGTCAGTTATTTCACCTTTGTTCCAAACAGTCGCCACACATTAAAATATTGCACATTGTTTCACATAATCACATTGGTATTGCAAAACCAAAATAATAAGCAAACAGCTACAGGTAGCTAGACATTTTCCTCCAAAGAAGACAGCTACTGCCTTCTGCAGTAGCTGATCTGTTTTTGCAATTTAGTTACTGCCTTGATTTCCTGTTTTGAAAAATCTGTAGGTCTGAAGTTTTGGGGCTGTCTGAGATTGTATGTTGTGTCAGCTTGATACACAGCTGAGCCACAGAAAAAAAACTTTTTTTAACACTTGGGCTTCAGATTTCACTTCTTTATCACTGGTTGTTTTGCTTCATTGACTGGTGTAGCCAATCCTGGTCTTTCAATAAGGCTTGGGCAACACTTGCAAGCTAACAATTATTTGGCTCCCTGCTGGAGTTGTAAAAACAGAAAATTAGCAAGGCAAGTAATTTTCTTTTCTTTTGTGTCTGCCTTTATTATTTTTTTAGCCATTTAGATCTGCTTTCTGCAGGTGTCTGTTCTGTTTCTGCAATTTAGTTACTGCTTTGATTCCTGTTTTGAGAAATCTGTAGACCTGAAGTTTTACCCACCTTTACACTGTTGTGCATTTTAAACTTGATGGCTTTTCAGTTGCCTACCCATACTGAAGCCACTCACCATCTTATCTATCTACCCAGTCTCAGGCACTAAAACATCTGACTAAAAAGTCCTTCCCCTTAGACTCTTAAAGCCTGTGTTAGACTCTGTTTCATATTACCCCACTCACGTAGTGCACACTTAAATATTCAGAATTATATTCCCTTCCTTCCAGTTTATTTTTGAAATCTGTAACACCTGTGAATAGACTACCAACACTAGAGAGCTTGGAAACTGCTTTTCAAGAATCAGCTTGAGATTGGTGCTTCAATTTTGCTCCTCATAGGTTCATAGGAGATTACTAGGCTAACAGCTTAAGGGCCCTTACAAGCCTAGCCAAAATTTTACCCAATATATGGCCCCTAGCGGCAAGAGGATAGCATGGATATGTGCCTATGCACACGGCCGGCCTTAGCCATAGGCGAACTAGGCAACCGCCTAGGGCACCATACAGGCCAGTCTTGTAAAGGGCGTAATTTTTAATTAGGTATTTTTCTCAGGCAGGCCATAAAGTTTGCACTCTTCTCGGCGCCCTGTCTCTAAGTCAAGGGCATTGGAACCATAGCATAAGGAGGGAGCGAGTTCCCGCCCACTTTTACAGATGCAGCAGTAGGCTTCAACAATTTAAACAACAAAAAAAAAGTTCTTTACTACGTGGTACAAGTCTTCTCCTTTAAGGAGGAACATGCGTGTGTCACGACGTCAGCATGGATCTAAATGCACTACGGAGTGAAATTTAAGCGTGTGGTTCCCTTAGCTAAGATTTGGATTAATCCTGTCCTAAATCTGTGTGTCCTCATGTGGCCATTTACAAAGATGGCAAGTGTGTGTATATATATATATATATATATGTGTGTGTGTGTGTGTGTAATTTTAAACAGTTTCTGTATAAGACAGAAAGTGTGTGTGTGTAATTTTAATCCGTTCGTTTCTGTATAACACAGAACGTGTGTGTGTGTGTGTGTGTGTGTGTGTGTGTGTGTGTGTGTGTGTGTGTGTGTGTGTGTGTGTGTGTGTGTGTGTGTGTGTGTGTGTGTGTGTGTGTGTCTGTGGCACTGTAGGAGTTTTGTGGGCTGTTTGGTTGAGTAAAAGTAGAACAGAATATACACCCAATCGTGTACAAAGGTACCAGCCTACATTTCAAAGAAAAAAATCTGTTGTCTGTCAATGAGGTAGGGTTAGAATCTGCCCTTCTTCCTGCAAAACAGAGCTAGTAATAGCAGCTGTGTCCATCAAAAATGGGTGATCATATAACAAAAGAAAAAACGCAAGCAAAGTCTATACTTCCATTGTAAATGGAGCTTGCTGAATGCTGTCCAAATACTGCAGAAAATTTAGATAATGATTGGCTTTTCTAAAACGTGACCTTATTGACTAATGCTGACAATGAAAATTCTACAAACAGTAATGAATTTTTCATTGCCTCATCTAGCCAACATTTTTAACAGTACATCTTAAAGTTTTGTAATAATCCATTAGATGAAGGTACTGTATCACACTGACCTACTAAATATTATATTTATTTGGATAAGAAAAAAAAAACATGTATGCAATGATATTTTCTTTTATTTTATATATATATATATATATATATATATATATATATATATATATATATATGTGTGTGTGTGTGTGTGTGTGTATTTTGTATTCTTCCTTCTCTGTTTATATTTATTAAAAATATGTTATTATCTATTATTTATTGTTTTGTATACTATTATCCATTACGTAAAAATTAAAAATTAATTTCTTTTGTTATGGAGCTTTTTTTCTTTTTTGCTGAAAATGTTTTTTTTTTTTTTTTTGCTCAGTCAGACTTTGCCAGTTACCAAATGTCAAATAAAAATAAATGTATAAATGATTTCTATGATGATAGCTGCTCAATACACAGGGAAATAATGCTAAAATGGTTAGATTTACAGCTCCGGATGTTGAAAAAATTGTTGGTTTTTGAATGACACAGGCGTCTAATAATTAGCTAGAAGCTATGTGTACATTCTGACAACATCCACTTCACTTTCAAATATTAAAAAAAATTTCAAAGAAAAACAGATTCACACACACACACACACACACACACACACACACACACACACACACACACACACACATTACTTACTTATTTATTTATTAACATTTGTTAACCGGGAAAGTACACTGGGTCAGAGACCCATTTTCAGTGGAGGCCCAGGGAGAAAAGCTCCACAAGCATTACAGAGAATGGAAAATGTTTAAAATACAATTAAAAGTATTACAGATATAACAGGCAGAAAGCATATTACAATTTACATTTCTTAGAATTTACATTAAACTGAACTAGAAAATCCTTATAGTAGGTTATAAAGTTACATCAATAGAAAAAGAATGGACTAAGAAACAAATACTACCATAGGTAAGAATTATAGTATCCTGTTTAGTAGGAATACAGTAGTTAATGTGAAGACTGGGTTTTGCAAAGTTTTGTCATCTTAGTATTTGGTGCAAAGTACTGTTTAAGGCGGTTTGCTCCTGAGACAGGTGCAGGATGGATTGTTTAGATAATGTGTTTTTAGAGCTACTTTAAAAAGGTTTAGGTGGTCAATTTGGGTTATTTCAGATGGAAGGTTATTCCACAGTCTGGTTATATTATGGAAGAACAGACACTGTCCTGCTCTTTTGTTGAGCTTAGTTACAGTTAGCATCAGATTACAGGAAGATCTTACTATTCTTGTAGGGGTGCATGTTTGTAAGATTGATTTAAGGGCAGGGCAGTCATTAGGTTTAGAAATTAGTTTGTGGGCTAAGGTTAGTTGGGTGTATTGCAGATAGTGGAAAAACTTTAGCTATTTTAGCTCGGTGAAAGCATGGCAGTAATGAGAACGGTGTGGTTTTTCAGAGACAAATTTGGCTAGTGTATTGTAACAGGACTGTAATTTATTGCTAAGGGCTGTGTGCAGATTAGTAAAAATGGCACTACCATATAGAAGGGAGGGGATGAGTAAGGTAGTGGCTAGTTTTTTTTGGTGTATTTATCCAGGTAGAACTTGTGGCGATAAAGTTTGCCAAGTTTGAAGTGGGTTTTCTTTATAGCAGGTAGGATGTGTGGTTCGCATGTGAGTTTATCTATTGTTATACTTAGTAGTTTGGCTATTTTCACAGGTTATATTACAGTGTCGTCTTTAGCAAGGATTTTGAAGTCAAAGTTAGGTGATTTTGCAGAGAAAAGTAAAAGTTTAGTTTTTTTGGGTTAAGCGTAAGTTGTGCATCAATAAGCAATGATTCAACAGAAGTAAAAGCCTGTTGTGTAGCTGTATGGAGGTCTAAGAAATTATTGGAGGTAGATATCAGTGTTGAATCATCGGCGTATTGGATGAGATTCTGTATTAGGGGGGCTTTCTGTATGTCATTGATAAAAATGTTGAACAGGAGTGGACCTAAAATGAAACATTGCGGTACTCCTATATTGTTAGGTTGGTAATAGGATTGAACATTTAACCACCTTGCAGATTGTTCCCTGTTCTACATACATACATACACAGACACAAACACGCACATACACACACACACACACACACACACACACACACACACACACACACACACACACACACACACACACACACACACACACTTTTGCTTGTAGGCATACAGATACAAACACACACATACAGAGAAACAGACACAGACACATACACACAAACTCTTTTATACCTGATCACCCAGACCAAACTATGGTTTTCCATCATACACCTGACTTCTGTGAGTCTGTGGACCACCGTTTTCAAAAGTGGGCCTAGGTCCATAAAGGTGTGGAACCACTGCTCTACACCAACTACCAGACTGCTGACAGAAAGGAGTTTGACTTTCAGTGCATTTTCAGGGTATTAAGGGTTTCAGTGCATTTTCAAGGGATTATGAGTTTTAGTTAATTTTCATGGAATTATGAGCATCAAAGGAAGAAAGTTTACTGCTGCTCATGCTGTCTGTTTTCAGTGTAAAACTAAGTGTTTTGTTTATCAAATGGCACACTGTGTTGTAGAATTTGAAAGCAGTGTTAATAGCATAATTGTCTTTGGTGCAGGAGGCTATGGATTCTACTTGCACACCATGTAGATGGAGTATTGATATTGTAGTGCCCATTTGATTGCTGATTATTTGGAGCATTTTAAGGGGGAATAGGGGTTCTACACTCCTGAGTATGTCCTCCTTTGTATGAGATGCCTAGTAACTATGAACGTGTTGTCAGTTTTAGTCATTTCCTATTGCAATATTAAAGGTAAGATAGGCAATTAATTCCTCAAGAACAGGCGGCACTGAATTTGTAGATGAAACATTGAGATGTAAAGCTGTTTGCTGGAGGCAACATCTTCATTAGTTATAGATCTCTTTAATGTGGAATTGTTCAGACGATTTCTCTTCTGCAGAGATTGTGTGTAGTGAGTGATATTAGTGGATTGTAATGACAGAAGTCTGAGTGGCCATTTATGGTTGAAATTTTCTGATGGTTGAAATTTTCTGAAATGTGTAGTCTTGTCATTGTTGGTTTATACATTTTGTTTCATTGCTTATTAAAGGAATGTTTAAAACTACAAATTTAAAACGCATTCTACAAAGTGGTGCTATATTATATAAGGAATGTAATTTAATGCAATCAGGAAGGTGACTCAAAGAACAAATAAATGTATGCATGGTCCTAAAAAATTTGTGCAAGGAGTCTGTTTTAAAAACAGCCCAAAAGTAAACAATCCTCCACTGGCCAGATGTATTTTCTATAAATGTGGGTTTTCATTAGATTTCAGTGGCAGAGAAGTTTACTGTTCGTGCTAAGTCTGTTTTAACTGTGAGACTGTACTGTTTGTTAAGTAAATGGCTATCTGAGTTTGTGATATTCTACCTTAAGCTACTGTACGCAGGGAGGAGAGAGGTCACAGTTCTACTTTCACTGAGTTGTAAGGCTTGCTCGCCTACCCCAGAGTAAATTAAACTGTTTAGATTAAATTAAGCAACCCTTTGGAACAAGACACATGGGCTTCTATTTTCTGAGGACATGACTTTTATAGTAAAGTGTGTGTGAAGGAGCAGCAGATAAAGCAACTTTATTACAGGAAATTTCCATCTTCACTTGAAGTTTAAACTACATTACGAAATATCTTTCTTCTGTACATTTAAATAATTGAAGGAAATGACTGGAGTGAATTTCTTGGGTAGTGGCTGATAGGTATGTTTCATGAGTATGGTGTGGGTGGAGCTTAAGGGGCACCGGAGCACTACTTTGCCTAGGGCGCCATATCAGCTAAGGCCGGCCCTGCCTATGCATTCAGTATCTTACAGACTGCTCCTGTCCATAAGGGACATAGACACTACACCAGGTGTGAATTTGTTATTCCTCATCCACTGATCCAAACTGCATTTGAAGAAGGTCAAGCAAGGCCTCTGTTTAATGTGAATAGGAAGCCTGTTCCAAAGAAGAGGCAATCTCTGAGACACATATCTGTCTCTCCAGCATGTTTTGCTCGAGTTGCTGACTAAGTTTAGATCCCTAGATTGGGTGACCCTCATGCTGTTTGACTTGCGAATGTGTAGCAGCTACATTGGGGCTGGATTTGTGAGTGACTTGTAAGTCAGACATATGTGACCCAGTAGGAGATACAGTTAAGGGATAGGGCTTTTAGTCTATTCATCTAGTTCATGTTATTTACACCCTGTACTACTTTGTGAGAAACCTCTGAGGTTGCTCTGACTACTGTGAGTGCCTAGTCAAGTACATGCCAAATGACAAATGCTTATAAATACCTTGAAGGCCATCTCCTTAAACAATCATGCACTCCAATGGTTTCAATCCTACTTGCAGGGCAGGCAACAGGCAGTCCTATGGCAGGACAAACTATCATCTCGCCTACCCATCACATTAGGAGTCCCCCCGGGCTCGATACTAGGACCCCTTCCTTTGTCCATCTTTATCAACGACCTTCATTCAATCATCCCAGATGCTACCTGCATTCAATATGTGGATGACTCCACCCTGATTTGTTCTGACACCTCAGCAGCTACTTTATTCACATTAACCCAAAATACCTTTAATACAGTGGAAAAATGGCTCTCCAATCAACATCTAATCCTAAACCCCAACAAAACTAAGCTGCTCCTTTTCTCCCCCACATGCAGGATCCCCTGCCATCCTTCAACATAACCGCTAACAATGGCACTATCATCTCCCTAGAAGCCCAAACTAAACTACTGGGTGACACAGATGATAACAAGTTGAAGTTTGATGCGCATATCAATCAAACTATCAAAACCATTAATAAAAAACTTGGCTCTCTTTACAGAATCAAACCTTTCCTTACCCCACTTGCTAGAACTGTAATTACCCATTCCCATCTACTATCAACTCTTCTCTACACCTCACCTCTATTCTCCAACTTAAACAAAACAGATCTTAATAAATTATCATCCTGCTGTAACCACATTGCCAGATTTGCTACTGGCACAGCCTACCAGACACACCACTGTCACAACCTAAATCATCTAGGATGGCTTGAACTGCCTAGCCTACTGCAGTTCAACCAGCTAATAGTGGCACATAAAGTCCTTTACCAACCAGAAAATTCACCTGCACTAAAAAATATTACCAACCCCTACACAATCACCCAGCCACTGTGATTATCCACTAGACTCCTAGTTCAAACATACAAATCCAACTACTCAGCTGGGGACTCTCTGTTTGCCAACTCTGTTGGAAAAACATAGAACAGACTCCCAGCTGACTTGACCCTAGAACCCTCACTAACTCGATTCAAAAACAAACTCAAGAAATACTTCAAAACTCATTGGTTATGTCCTTGCACTAACCCCGACTAGTGACCTCTCTATTACTTAGGTACCTTACCTTCAACTACTTCTAACTTTTTTTCTACCACAGCATTTCAGGAAGGGTCAATTGTATAACTGCTGCTCAATGTGTCTTAAACCTGAATGTAATGTTATGTATATATAACGTTGAAATAAGAAGTTATGTACCTACCATAACGTTCCATGTTAGTTGTCTTCTCTCGCCTTCTTTCTTGCTTGATGGGTTCGGAGCCGATCCTCGGCTCCATCGGCTACTGCTTTATTTCGAGAACTCCTTTTACCAGCTCGAGGCAGCCCCATATCCCATGATGCAAGGCGGTAAGTACCCAGATCTCGTTTGTTGACAAAGGGCAATAACACCAAGCATAAAATACTTCCCAAAGGAAGAAGAAACTTACAGATGGAAAAAGGACCAGGTCTGAATGGTCTTTAGCATAATAGTTTCTTATACAAGGTCTGTCCAGGCCAGGGGAAGGAGGGAGGAAGTGAAGAAGAAGAGAGAAGACAACTAACATGGAGCGTTATGGTAGGTACATAACTTCTTAATGTTAAGTTGTCAATCGCCTTCATTCTTGCTTGATGGGACCGTCCCTAGCACCTCTATCCTGGGTGGCTCAATGGAACAAACTCTTGAGGACTGTAGAGCCAAAACTGGCTCTGTCCCTGGAGGCCAAGTCCAATTTGTAATGGGAAACAAAAGTGTGAGGAGTGGCCCAAGTGGCGCTGCACAAATAGTGTCCAAAGGAAGTCTAGCTTGAAAAGCTGTAGAAGTGGCTAAACTCCTAGTTGAATGTGCTTTAGGTTTTGAGCACAGCTGTTTACCCCTGGTATGAATTTCAGTGATGACCGAAGAAAGCCATCTGGACAAAGTCACTTTAGAAACAGGAAGGCCTTTTTATTATCCGCATAGGAAACAAAAAGTTGATCAGATTTTCTAAATTTTTTGTTCTGTCCAAATAATATCTAAGTTGACGGTGGGCGTCAAGATAATGTAGCTTTGTTCAGCTCTATCTGAATAGTTTGGAAAAATACAGGAGATCAATGGATTGATTCAGATTGTTCTTTGAAGTGACCTTAGGTAAAAGGACGGATTAGTTCTCAAAGATACTCTGTCTTTGTGAAAAATCAAATAGAGTGAACCGAGAAAGAGCATGAAGTTCAGACACCCTCCTGGCAGATGTAATAGCCACTAGGAATAAAGTTTTCCAAGAAAGATATTTCAGGGAACAAGAAACAGCTGGCTCGAAGGGGAAGAATCAAGGATGTCAGCACTAAATTTAGATCCCACTGAGGAGGAGGATTCCTGATTGGAGGCTTTAGTAGGAAAATTCCTTTCAAGAAGGCCCTGCAGAGCCTATGGGACATAATATTATGATCTGCTATCCCGACATGAAAATTGGAAATAGCAGCCAATTGAACTCTGACTGTGGAAGAAGAGGAGCCTGCATGAAAAATCTCTGCTAAGAAGTCCAGAACTGCCTGAACAGGGGCAGTAAAGGATCAATATTTTGGGCCTTGGCCAATAAAACAGAAAAACGTTCCATTTGCTTGTGTAAATCCTCCTGGTAGAGGATTTTAGTGAAGCTACTATGATGTCTCTAACTGGGTTAGAGATCAAGGGAAGCCTGGCTAAGGAAGGAAGTGGAGCAACCATGCTGTGAGGTTGAGAGAAGGGATTGACCGGTGCAGCTGACCGGATTGGTGAATCAGTAGATCTGGCACTGGGTCCAGATGCCACGGCTGCACCAAAAGATGATGATGGAGGAACCAAACTTGTCGAGGCCAGTAAGGGCAATGAGAATCAAATTGGCTCTCAAAGCGGTAGCTTTCTGGATTACCTGAGGGATCAGAGGAAATGGAGGAAGGCATAAAGAAGTCCCTGGGGCCAATCCTGGGTCAGAGCGTCTCTGGGGGGATGGCCTGATAGAGGGAAGAGGCTGAAGAAGTCTGGACATTTGCTGTTTTGGGGAGTAGCAAAAAGATCGCAACATGGGCGACCCCATTCCAGAAAAATCTCTTCCGCTATGGATTGCTTGAGAGACCACTCGTGAGGCATGAGGATAGCTCTGCTCAATCTGTCCGCTATAATGTTGGTTTTCCCAGGGATATGCGTTGCTACCAGAAACCGATGAGAGGAGATCGCCCATTGCCAAAGTCTGGCTTCGACACAAGGGGTAGGACTTGGTTCCGCCCTGTTTGTTGATATACCAAACTACAGACATGTTGTCTGTGTGGACTGCAATTGTCCCTACGGGAAGAAAGTCGTTGAGGGCTTGCAGCGTTAAAAGCACTGCTCTCATCTCCAGGACATTTATGTGCAGATGGTACTGTCCCATGAACCATCCTGCCCTGATAATGACCCCCACCCGATCAGGGAGGCATCCGTGGTGACAGTGGCTATCGGGGGAGGTACAAAGCACCTGCCTTGGTGAAGCTGAGGCGATGTGATCCACCAAGCAAGATGTTCTTTGCATGTTTGTGTCACCAGAATCTGGTGACGCATTGGGAAGTTGCTGGTATGACCACTGTGTGAACAGCATCCACTGAAGGAGCATGTAGAATCGAGCCAGGGAAGAAGAGTAATGGCGCAGCCATGAGACCTAATACTTTTAGAACCATTCTGGCCTGTACTTTCTTGCTGGCCAGAATGATCCTGACATGAGTCTGAATGTCTGAAACTCTTTGTTCTGTAAGGGTAGCTGACATCGAACAGTGTTTAAGTTTGCGCCTATGAAGGTAATAGACTGGCAGGGCGATAAGGATGACTTTTGAAGTTGATTGAGATGCCCAAATGAGAACAAAGGTCTATTGTGTAATCCCTGGCTTGTATAAGCTGATGCCTGGTGGTGGCTGACAGGAGCCAGTCGTCGAGATACGGAAACACCTGGAATCCTTGACGTCTCAGGTGAGCCGTGACCACTGCCATGCATTTGGTGAACACTCTGGGGGCTGTAGTGAGACCAAGGGCAGGGCTCTGAACTGGAAGTGACTGGACCCCAGCGAGCGGAGAAATCTCCTGGGCGTCTGTGAATTTTGATGTGATAGTCGCATCCTGAAGATCTATTGAGCACATCCAGTTGTCCTTCTGTAAGAAGGGCAGAATTGACTGAAGAGTGACCATTCAGAATCTTGTCTTCTTGACAGACTTGTTGAGTCTGCTGAGATCCAATATTGGTCTCCAGTCTCCCGTCTTTTGGGGACCAAAAGAACCTTGAGTAGATTCCGGGATCTGAATGGTCTATTGTAACTGGCTGAATGGCTCTTTTTTGCAGTAGTTTTGCGATTTCTAACTCTGCAATGTCCCTTAGACCGGGTGGTACATCTGGAAGGGAACTGGAGGGAAGGGACTTTCCTCGAAAGGAATTATGTAACCCTTGGATATGATCGACTGTACCCATCTGTCTTGAGTGAGGGAATGCCAGGCTTCTGGGTACAGTGATAATCTTCCCCGACTGCCTCCAAGGAGGGACAGCGGGCAACACCTCAGGGATGCTGAAAGGGCTTATCAGAGAGAGGCTCTCTGTTTCCCTGGTTCTTCGGACCCCTCTGCCTCAGGCGGCGTCTGTTGTTGTTACCCCTCTGCCTCTAGGGGTAAACTGACCACGTGAATCGGCGTGACTCCTTGGGATTTACGGAACCACATCTTCCCACCCTTCTGTCCTTTTGGATAAGGCCTAGAAGGGGTGGAAAACGGACTCCAACAGCAGAAAGAGTCTTGCCGTCCTGCTCACACCTGGTCAAGGTTTCCTTCACCTGAGGGCCAAACAAAGCTGACCCATCAAAGGGAGAATTTGTGAAGGACGCCTTAAAGGGATCCATAAAATCACATAGCCGCATCCAGGCTTGGCGTCTAAGAGCCACACCTGTGCCTGGCTACTCGCTCCATCCGCAGCATAAGATATTAGCATGGAGGAGTTAGCAATGGAATTGAGGGTTCCTAGCTGCGAAGCAATCTTTTCTTGAGCCCCTGCAGCTGTAGGATCCTGAACTACTTCTCCCAGCTCCTTGAGGATATCTCTTTGGAGTCTGGTGAAGTGACATAGGTAATTCAGCGGCGCATAGCAAAGGTCGCTGAGGAAAACATCCGCTTACGTACCTATCCATGGTCCTAGAGTCCTTATTAGGAGGATGGGCCAGGCACGGAAGGATCTGCAAGTTCCTTTTGGTGGCGCAGCCACCACCATGGCATCAGCGGGGACACCCTTGGTAAGGAATAGTTTGTCACTAGGGGCAGTGAAAAATTTAGAAGGCCTCCTAGGGCCTGGCTCTACAGAGTCAGGAGCTGCCCCCTTTCGTGCAATAACCTGCATAAGGGGGGCGGAGACACCCAGGAGGTGGAGGGCCGAGATCCAAACGCCTCTAGGCATACTGACTCATCCTCAGAGGGATTGTTGGTGGGCCAGTTTCCCCTCTGTTTCAGAAGTTCTAGGGTGTCTGAAAGGCTGACATCCTCAGAGGGGATCTAGGGGATCCCTCTGACTCATCAAAGTCAGTATCCGGTGACAGACTTCGGGGAGTCTACATGCTTCCTCTTACAAGTCCTCTTCCTAGGAGGATCTCCCGAAACATCAGGAGAATCCTCGGAAGAGGGGGAAACCTGAGGCGGAGGATCTCTGGGTCCTGTAGCAAGAGAAGTGGCAGAGATGTCAACAGGTACAATAGAGGGAGGAGCTACGGGAAGAGACTGCTGACTGATACCAGTGGCCAGTACACTCTTCATCACCTCGAATGCTCCCCTCCCAGGCAGGTCCGAGAGAACCCGCTCAAGAGCTAGGAACTCCAGGGACCACCGAAAGGGAAGCATCCGAGGCAGATGTCGGAGCCGAGCTCACCAAGGCCGAGGCTCCAAGGGGAAGAGCGGGTTCGGACAAGGGTCGATGCCACTCACCCCTCGGAGGAGACCATGGAAGCCCGACCACGAATCCCTCTAAGGAAGAGGAGATAAGAGTAGAGGCTGAAGGAACAGAAGGGGTATCCGTCCTCCAGCCGTAGCAGTAACCATGCCGAAGACTCCAACTCCAAGCTCTGGGGTAGAGTTGAAGGAGGAACTGTAACGGGTGTGGACCAACAGTCTTCTGCTGAGACGGACTGTGAAGCATTTGGGCCAGTACCTGTGACTTGAGCAATCTGCTGACCACTCTCTCTAGGTCATGGTCTGACAACCTGGATGACCTTGAAGATCGGCTCCGATGGCTCCGTTCGATAGAAGAGGTGAAGCGGAGCCGAAAGTATCGGCTCCAAGGAAGGAGACCTCGACCTCTTCCTGGAATGAGCCATCGAGCCGATGCTACAGATCCTGTCGGCGCAGACTTCTCGGAGCCGACAGAGCGCCTCGATGTATCGGCTCCAGCGGAGCCGACACCGATGCCTGCCACATGGGTGTCGGAGCCGACGCCGATGCGGACAATACAGTTCGGCACCGATAGCCATCGGTGCCAAGAGCCAGAATCGGCTCCAGCGAGCCGATCTCGACTCAAGCCGAGGCCGCAGGCTTAGAAACAGAAGCCTGGGCCTTGGAAACTCTTGCTGGTTTGGTGGAGCCGCTTAGCGGGAGAGCCCTCCGAAGCAAGCCCCTAAGAACCAGTTTGTTATGTCTCTCCTGCAGGACTCTCTGGCTGAAGGGACAAAGGAGTACAACAGGAGTCCTGCAGGTGAAGAGGGCCCAGACAATACAGGCAAGAAGTGTGACCGTCTGTCAGAGACATTTTCTGACAGCATGAGTCACACTGAAACCCTCTCCTTAGACATGGTGCTGAACACACAATACACACACACACCAGTCAAAATAAATTAAATTACACAAAATACCAAGAGGTATTCTATAAAAACACCAACACACACACCCTAACAGGGGGATGGGATAGGAATAACTAAGAAAAATTAAAAGACAGGGAATTTCTGTCAGCAAGGGATAGAAATTAAATTTAAACTATCAAAAATTAGATTTTGACTAAAAGGGCTTGAAAATCACAAAGTGAAACAACTTACCAGGAGCTGGTAAAAGAAGACCTCCCCAGGCGACAAGCGAGATCTGGTACTCACCGCCTTGCATCATGGGATATGGGGCTGCCTCGAGCTGGTAAAGGAGTTCTCGAGCTAAAGCACCGAGGATCGGCTCCGAACCCATCAAGCAAGAATGAAGGTGAGATTGACAACTTAACATATAATGTTATGTTTTCTAAAGTGTTTTATAATGAGTTAGTACTATACGTGCTAAATGCTGGTATTGCTTATGACTGTAATCTGCTTGAAACTAGCATTTACTAAATGTTCAATGTGTATTATTATCTTGGAGCTTTTCTCCCCAAGCCTCCGCTGAAAATAGGACATATATCCTGTCAGACTATCCTGGTCAACAGATGTAAAATAAAATAAATAAAAGTTGGTGATCAAGAAGAAGAGGAGGAGTGTGAGGGCAGCACCAAGGATCAAATGGTGGAAATTGAAAAAGGGTAATTGTGAGGTGGAGTTCAGGGAAGAGTTAAAACAGACACTGGGTGGCAGTGAAGAGTTACCAAATAGCTGAGTAACTACAGCAGAGCTAGTAAGGACGACGGCTAGAAAGGTGCTTGGTATGACATCTGGACAGAGGAAGGACGACAAGGAGACATGATGGTGGAATGAGGAAGTACAGGAGAGTACACAGAGAAAGAGGTTGGCAAAGAAGAAGTGGGATTGTCAGAGAGATGAAGAAAGTAGACAGGAGTATAAGGAGATGAGGTGCATGGCAAAGAGAGAGGTAGCGAAGGCTAAGGATAAGGCATATGAAGGGTTATATGAAAGGTTGGACACTAAGGAGGGAGAAAAGAACCTGTACCAATTAGCTAAACAGAGGGACCGAGTTAGGAAAGATGTGCAGCAGGTAAAGGTGATAAAGGATAATGAGGGAAACATACTTACAAGCGAGGAGAGTGTGTTGAGCAGATGGAAAGAGTACTTTGAGGGGTTGATGAATGAAGAGAATGAGAGGGAGAGAAGGTTGGATGATGTGGGGATAGTGAATCAAGAAGTGCAATGTATTAGCAAGGAGGAAGTAAGAACAACTATGAAGAGGATGAAGAATGGAAAGGTTGTTGGTCCATATAACATACCTATGGAAGCATGGAGGTGTTTAGGTGAAATGGCAGTGGAGTTTTTAACCAGATTGTTTAATGAAATTTTGGAAAGTCAGAGGATGCCTGAGGAATGGAGAAAAAGTGTTTTGGTACCGATTTTTAAGAATAAGGGTGATGTGCAGAGCTGTAGTAACTACAGAGGGATTAAAATGATCAGTCACAGCATGAAGTTATGGGAAATAGTAGTGGAAGCTAGGTTAAGAAGGGACGTGATGATTAGTGATCAGCAGTATGGTTTCATGCCAAGAAAGAGCACTACAGAGTCTGCTCTGAGAGTGTTGTTGGAGAAATACAGTGAAGGTCAGAAGGAGTTGCATTGTGTTTTTGCAGACTTAGAGAAAGCATATGACAGGGTGCCTAGAGAGGAGTTGTGGTATTGTATGAGGAAGTCAGGAGTGTTAGAGAAGTATGTAAGAGTGGTACAGGATATGTACGAGGGTAGTGTGACAGCGGTGAGGTCTGTGGTGGGAGTGACGGATGTGTTTAGGGTGGAGGTGGGATTACATCAAGGATCAGCTCTGAGCCCTTTCTTATTTGCAATGGTGGTGGACAGGTTGACAGATGAGATCAGACAGGAGTCCCTGTGGACATGATGCCTGCAGATGACATTGTGATCTGTAGTGAGAGTAGGGAACAGGTGGAGGAGACCCTGGAGAGTTGGAGATATGAGAGAAGAGGAATGAAAGTCAGCAGGAGTAAGACAGAATATATGTGTGTGACTGAGAGGGAGGATAGAGGAATGGTGAGGATACAAGGAGTAGAGCTGGCAAAGGTGGATGAGTTTAAATACTTGGGATCAATAGTTCAGAGTAATGGTAAGTGTGGAAGAGAGGTGAAGAAGAGAGTACAGGCAGGATGGAGTGGGTGGAGAAGAGTGTCAGGAGTGATTTGTGACAGACGAGTAGCAGTAAGAGTGAAAAGGACGGTCTACAAGAGGGTAGTGAGACCAGCTATGTTTTGGAGACTGTGGCACTGACAAAAAGGCAGGAGTCACAGCTGGACATGGTAGAGTTAAAGATGTTAAAATCTGCACTGGGTGTGATGAGGGTGGTCAGGATTAGGAATAAGTATATTAGAGAGTCAGCCCAGGTTGGAAGGTTTGGAGACAAAGCCAGAGAGGCAAGATTACGTTGGTTTGGACATGTGCTGAGGAGGGATGCAGAGTATATTGGGAAAAATATGCTAAAGATGAAGCTACCAGGTAACAGGAAAAGAGGAAGGCCTAAGATAAGGTTTATGGATGTGGTGAGAGAGGACATGCAGGTGGTTGGTGTGACAGAGCAAGATGCAGAGGACAGGATGAAATGGAAACAGATGAGCTGCTGTGGCAACCCCTAATGGGAACAGCCTAAAGAAGATGATGAAATAAATAAAATAATACTCGATTGCTGGTTTAATGAGGGCTGAGTACAGCAGGACTGTGATTTCCTTGGATCACCTTTACTCACAAGTTGTGCCGCATAAAAGGATTTCCTCACAACTGTGGCCACATGGTGGTAAAAATTCAAGCTACTATCTATCTGTGTACCTAGATATCTCATTTCTGAGTCTACTCTAATGGGTGTGCTACTGATATTGTAATTTATAGGAATATTCCCAAAGGGTATGATAATGATTTTTTTGCATTTAGTTTTAGGCCATGGTTCTGCCACCAATCATTTGTCTGATCTAGATCTTCCTGAAGGATATCCACATCACTTGGGGATTCAGTGATTACCCCCAGCTTGCAGTCATCAGCAGATTTTGTCATCCAGAGGTCTTCCACATTGGCATTGACTTCAGAAAAGTATATTCTGAACAGGAGTGGTCCCATTACTGAGCCCTGTGGCACACCACTAGTAATTTGTCTCTTGCTGGATCTGGATTCACCCACTTTAACCACACGTGTCCTGTCCATGAGACAACTGGCTATCCATCTGGTGCCATAGGTATTTATGCCCAGTTTTGTGAATTTATTTATAATACCCGAGTGGGAAATTGTGTCAAACGCCTTGGCCAGGTTGAGGTAGGCATTATGTACTGTTTTACCCTCATCCATGGCCTTAGTGACTTTTTCAAAGAAATCCACCAGAATCAGTAGGCACACCTGCCCTTGACAAAGCCGAATTGGGTCGAGTCCGGTGTTTGGATGTCACCTATGTCATTACTTATTGGGACCATTATTATTCTTTCCATGGCCTTACATATAAGACTAGTCAAATTTATGGGTCTGTAATTTCCTGGGTAAGTAGATGGTGCCCCCTTTATGCAGAGGAGTGACTGTTGCTGTTCTCCATTCTGCTGGGACAAAGCCAGTCTGGAGGCTGTGGCTAAATAGAGATCTTAATGGACCTGGTAAGTCCTGATTTAAGCTGTTTAAGAGGCAACCTATTATATTGTCAGGCCCCACTGAAGCCGTATTTTTAGCTTTACAGAGTGCAGTGGCAATCTGTTCTTTGCTGATAATTGTCAGTGGAGTGGTGGAGCATATTTCTTGGGGGGAGAACTGAGACTGATGGCGAGATATCTGAGCTGAATTTGTCGGCCAGCAGATTTACTATACCTTCCAGCTGAGTATTGGAGATGCCATCTACGACTAATTCCGCACATTGTTGGGTGTTGCCTTAAGACTGAGGACATAATTGAAAAATGTTTATGATTATCCTTAACTTTGCAGGCTATTTTTACCTCAAAGTCTGCTTTCAGAGCTGTTAAGCAACTGTTTTTTGATAATAATTCTAGAGCACAAAAACATTTAGCACAACAACTCAGGCAACAGAAAGTGGAAAGGGCTGTCACCAAGCTTAGGGAGCCTATAACAAGGAAGATAACAAGATCCCGTGGAAGTATTAGAAATATTTCAGAAATTCTATGAAAGTCTGTATAAAGCAGAGAAATATGGAAATCAAAAAAAGGTACGAATGGAAATGTTTATGGAAGAATTAAATTTGGCAAGGTTAGAGGTAGATGAGGCTCAGTTACTAACAGTTAGGATAGGAAGAGATGAGATAAAAATGGTTATGTATAACCAATCTACAGGAAAGTCCCCAGGAATAGATGGTATTCTTGTAGAAGTTTGGGAGTTGGGGAGGGAAACAAACTGATAAAGATCTGGAAGATTTTGTTTAACAGTATTTCTAGAGGAGTAGAAGACGGTGGCGGTAATGGAAAAACCTAAAGATAGTAAAGATCCATCGGATCCATCTTCATACAGGCCCATTTCAATACTAAACCATGACTATAAAGTGTTTATGTCTATAATGGCTAAAAGAATGGCAAAAGTGATACCAGAATTGATAGATATGGATCAGTATGGTTTTGTGGAGGTGAGATAAACATTTGACAATATTAACATAACATTGATGATCCAGAGGGAAGCAGAATGTAAGAAAATACCACTTTTATTGGTGGGTCTCAATGTAGAGAAAGCATTTGACAGAATAGACTGTGAAGAATGCAGTGAAACATCATCCAAATGCAGATGGGCCTACATCACATCTGGTGGGTGTAGAAATGGTAGTTCTGCTCTATGGCTGTCACACAGCATAGAAACTGGTAAGCCATGAGGTAAGCCAGAAAAATACACTCCTTTCGTACAGGTTAAGGTTGCCTTTTAAAAGGAACTACGTCAAAAGGAAAAAAGTTAATGAACATCAGATGCCTTTGGGACCTATATCAGGGCCATTACCCTTGCAAAGATCAGATTCCTAGTTCCTGGATCAAGCCAGGAGTATGAAAAGTGTACTACAATGGTGTCTTTGAAATGAAGATGTTTGCAGGAGTATGAAAAGTGTACTACAATGGTGTCTTTGAAATGAAGATGTTTGAGAATATATTGCTGCAGCTAGAAAGGGACAAAAGGCTGTTGCTGCACTATGAAACCCAGACTTGTAGAAGCTGGTGAAAATATGCAGGAACTGAAATCTTCAAGTACCATTGCACTGTGGATTATTGTACGGTGCATCCCTCTCAAATGTCCCTGATTTTCTAGTAAGTCCCCAGTTTGACTCCGGTTTTAGCTCTGTCCCTCTTAATCCCTCCTAAAACTGGTGACTTTTGGAGAACTGGTGGTGAGCTACACAATAAATAATGATATTACATATTTAGATTTCTTTACTCACGAAAATGTAAATTAATTCACATTATGTTATTCTGACTGGATCTTAAGTTAACAGTACTAATATGTTAAAAAGTGTCCCTGACTGTCCATGACTATTTATGGGTTTGCCTCTTTCACATATAGAGATATGTAAGTAGATACATAGATACGTATGAATATAACATGTGTGTGTGTGTCCAGGCATACAGTATTATATCTTACATCCACACTAAAATATCAGTTTAAATATACCAATACAAAGACTTTTGTAAAAAAAAAAAAAAAAAAAAAAGGGAAAAAACGCAGCAATATTCAGCACTACAATTTAAAACCAGTCTGCACGTCTCCTGTTCCATGACTGGCTCTCTTTCCACTTCGGAGCAACACTTTAAGCCATATATTTCAGTGCAGTTATTACAATCTTTATTTATTAATCAGCACTTATTCACTTCATAATTTCCATGCTAAAATCTGCCTGCGGTACTAAAACTGTCAAGCACTGTTTAGCACTGATTCCATTTCCCCGGGTGTTTTTTGAGCATATACAAACATAGCAAAGCAGGTTTTAACAATGAACTGAAACATTACACAACCACAACTGTCTGGAAAAATACACATCATACTTTGACAGAGATGTCAGCCTTTGACCTTTTCAACATTGTTATTTCTCTCCCAATTAATTCTAGCAAAGAGTGAAAAAGTCATAAATCCTATGCTTTCAGTATGAATTTTCAGAAAAAGAAATCTACTACATTTCTTTACTTCTTGGATTTGTTGTAATTTATCTGGATTCCTAAAATGGTGACCAAGTTACTATGTACAATAAATTAAAAACAGAGCAAATTTCTGTAGATTGTCAACAGATAATAAATTCAGCCAACTCTCTGTGAATTAACCCTGGTTATAAGTCTTACAAACTGCTCTGGCAAAATCCTTCAAAGAAAACTTTCTAAATACAGTCCTGTAAAAATCAGTTTTCACTCCATTTGTTTTCAGTCACTCATCAACTCTCTCAAAGGGGGCTCCCTTTCAAAGAGGGTGTCTCTACCACTTACATGGTCTACTACTTGTTTCTGTCACAGCTGCATTTATAATGAATGAAGTGGGAAGTTTTGCCCAACCACTAACAGCACTATAAACCTGGTCAGCTTCTCGGTTTCCTTAAAAATTCATTTATCTGTCTTCATGCTTTTTTGTTTAGCCTATCAAAGTAGTAACAGCAACAAAATCAGGACCCCCAAATTTTCTTTATTCCTGTTGCAACTGCAAATATGACATCACTCTCATTCCAAAAAATAAAAACAAAAAAACTAAATTAGCTCAAAATGCATGCATTCCAGTAAATGTTACAATAATACAGATGAAATGCACTGGCTTGATTCATATCACACATACAGAACCCCACAATACTTCACCTTAAAGTAGACATGCACACGTGCCAGTGTCAATATCTTCCACAACACAGTTTGCAGATCTGTAGTCAAAAAGAAAGGAAAAAAAAAAAAAGAAGAACAAAGACACATGTAAAGGAGAAAATGCGAGAGAGAGAGAGAGAATCTGGAAGATAATCCAAGCCTATTAGCAATATGATGTATGGAACAGAGATTAGCAGAGTTGTGAGCAGTGACAGAAAGGGGCAAAGCACTGATATTTTGGAGGAGAGAGATGGCACAGTAGGAATATCTCTACAGGGCAATACCACAGTACAGATAAGGTAACCTCAGAAGGGCAAGTCTGCACAATTTATGACTATACCCGTGTGTCACATTCATCCTTCTTTATAAAGCAAGGGCAGTAGCTCCAACTTGGAGGTAATCTTAGAGCTCACAAGTACAGATGAGAACTTGTGCATGCCATTAAGGATAACTAGGAAGTACATTTCCCACTTAAAGATCACAGGTACAGGTGAGAACTCGTGCATGCCATTAAAGAGAACTAGGAAGTGCATTTAACTCTTCAAGCTCACAAATAAAGGTGAGAACTTGTCCATGCTATTAAAAAGAACTAGGAAGTGAATTTCTCTCTTAAGAGTTCACAAATAAAGGTGAGAACTTGTCCATGCCATTAAAGAGAACTAGGAAGTGCATTTCCCATGACTGGGGTGCACATAGCAAGGAAGCATGCCGTTTTCTTGATGAGGTTGTAGGGAACCCTGGCAAGCACTATGGGTGCGTGAGGAAATCCACCACAAAAGTTTCTCCCTACAGACCTTCCTACGGTACTGGAAGTGATACATATTGCCACATCCGCCTTAAAACTCTTGAAATATTTTCTGGGATAATGTTTCAAAGAAAACAAATGCTGCTGTGTTTTTGGTAGAAGATCAATACTTTGGATTAGCAATAGGACAGTATGAAGCTAACCAGTGGAAAATAAATATTCTATAACTTGTAGACATAGTTTTTCTCGTCTGCTAGAAGATTTCCAGGAGGAAATTCAATCTGCACCCAATGACTCATGTTAGAGGTGAAAAAGTTATGATGTCTCTGATTATAACCAAGCTGTTGTGTATTTGAGACAAGGATGTAAATAAATTCACCTTGAGAGTGAAACTCAAGAGGTGAATCTTGACTTCCATGTTGACAACACAGAACTACTTATTTATGATTGGAGGTGTGCCACCCATGCACTGGCCCAGTAATCAGGGAGCCTCAATCCTCACCACTACCACCAGTAAGGGGCATCCACATTGGGAGGATAACAAATACACAGCCAGTAAAGTACAATTTCCCTTAAGAGCACACAGAGATCAAAGTCAGTCTGGGGCTGGTTTCTCCCTTTCTCTCCAGATCCCCTATAAAACTCCCCACTGGCACAGCTATAGGGTACAGATCTCAGCCGAGTGGTGAAGCCAAAACCTCCAGCACCCTCTCTGTCCAACTAGTGCTATATGTCCCTGCCCAAGTAGCTCACACACACACACACACACACACACACACACACACACACACACACACACACACACACACACACACACACACACACACACTTTGAGATATGAATTATATACAAACACACAGACACTCCAGGGGAAGGCTGGCACAAATTCTCCAGCGATGCTCCCTTCTGCCCAGACTATAAGGTAGTACTGACTGCCACCAACCACCCTTATCAGCTACTATAAAGGCCCTTACCAAAGGATGTCCAGTTCTACTGTGCAATGTTATTATTATCCAATTTGGAAGTGTGACTAAGACTTGAAGGCTATTTAGGAGTGGCCTATACAGTGTCACCAAATACATGCAAGTACTCTTAAGAGCTTAAATATCTCTACACACAAACCAGCCACAGTTAAAAGGTTTAAAATATTTAATAACAAATAATAAAAACACAAGACACTACTCATCAATTCAACACAGTGATAATACAGAGTTCAGCGATCACAGGAAAATACTTTAAAACAATATTGTAGGGTAGTCTCACATAAATATAGAAAACAGCTAGACTAATCTGGCTATATTCCTATCTGTCTCTAACAGAAACTATGTTCTAAATTCTACTTACAAGGCAAAGTGCTATTGAGTTGTTGTCAGCTTCAGAACAAAATACAAAATGCTCTTCTTTCTGTCCTTAAATTGATAATATACAGTACTGCTGAGTCATTTTAGATTGCAGCATTCTTGTCTCTTCTCTGATTTACTTCCCAGGCTAACAGAACTCAAAATTTAACCTTTCTTTGATCTGAACCTGCCATAAAGCCACAGCAATAAAATACACTTTACGTGTGAAACCTAGTAATTATCTCTGTCTTAGCACAATAGAAAGAATTTCTAGCTTAGACATCCTGTCTCTGAGCTTGAGATCAAACACAGTCGTAAAATCCTTTACTTATCTGCTTTTTTCCAGCATGGTGCACTGTGGTTGCATTTTTGGAAGGTTCAAAACATAACACAGTTTTCTTATATTTATTACACAAGCCTATGGATCATGTTAATATTTACAATGACAGAATTATTTACAAAATTCTATCTAGCTAGACTGGCAGCCTTCACAATTCTTCCCCCCTGCAGAACTCAAGCTAGTTTTTCAAGTGTCCCTTGAGAAACGCTGCTTGAAAAGGTTAGGTCTATCTGGGTGTACTTTACCCCATTTCCTGTCTTAATAGCCCATCTGCGTTGGCATTGCTAATCTCACTGCGGTGCTGCACTGACATATCATATGCTTGCAACCCTGGGCTCCACCTTAGTAACTTGACATTTTGCTGGCTAGCTCGATGTAACCATGTCAGGGGATTGTGATCTAGAACTACAGTGAATTTCCTTCCATACAGATAAGGCTGAAGTTTCTGCAGTGCACACACTATGGCTAGACATTCCTTTTCTACAGGTGCATAGCATTCCTCCCTGGGTTGGAGCCTACGACTGAGATAAACCACTGAGCGCTCTTCTCCCTCTGAAGAAATCTGGATAGGTACAGCACCCACCCCATGGTTCAAAGCATCCACCTGCACAACAAATTCTTTGCTGTAATCTGGACTGGCTAAAACAGGGGGTCCTTCCAAAGCTTCTTTCGGCTTCTGGAATGCCTGCTCACATGCTGTGGTCCAAACTATCTTATCTGGCCTGTTTTACCTTGTCATGTCTGTGAGGGGAGCAGCTATGGTACTATAACTGAGGATAAACTTTCTGTAGTACCCTGCTGTCCCTAAGAATGCCCTCACCTGTTTTTGGTAACAGGTGCAGGCCAAGCCTGAATGTCTTCCACGTTGGCATGTTCTGGCCTGATCTTATCACTCCCCACTCTATGTCCCAGGTAGGAGACCTCTGCCATACCTATCTGACATTTGCTGGGCTCAATGGTCAACCCTGCTCTCTGCAGTCTGCCTAGCACCTCCCTGACATACTGAAAGTGTTCTTGCCAGGAATGGCTGTAGATGGCAATATCACCTAGGTAAGCAAGGGCAAAATCTCCTGTTCCTGCTAGGATATGATCTATCAGCCTCTGGAAAGTCACTGGGGCATTTTTCATCCCAAAGGCATCTTTGTGAACGCATACAGGCCAAAAGAAGTCACAAAGTCTGACCTCTCTCTAGTGCTGGGAGTCAAGGGTACCTGTCAGCAACCCTTGGTAAGATCAATGGTAGTAAGATACTTAGCCCCACTCAGCTGCTCTAGGGCTTCATCTGTCCTAGGCATACGGTAAGCATTTGACTCTGCGTGACTATTTAATTTTCTGTACTTCACACATAACCTGGTGCTGCCATCCTTCTTTGGCACCAGAATCACTGGGGAGGCCCAGGGACTGTTGAACTTCTGAATTACCCCTAGTTCCAACATTTCCTGTATCTTCTCCCTCAGAGTCTGTTTGAATCTCTCAGGCACGCTATAAGGGGCCTACCTAATAGGGCTTTGGGGTCCTGTATCCACATGGTGCTGCACCAGGTGGGTGTACCCTGGTTTCCCAGGGAACATGTCCCCAAACTCCTGTAACACTTCTCGGATTTCTTGAACCTGGGTAGGAGATAGCTGCTGGGGCACTGCTACCCTTTCCATTGAGGTGTCAGTCCATGCCTCACTGAGGAGATCAGTCACCAGATCTCTCTCAGACTCCTCCTACAATCTACTGCAAATACTCAGCACAAGGGCCTCTCTAACATGGTAAGGTTTTATCATGTTAGCATGATACAATTTGTGCTACTGCCTAGCAGTTCCACCATGTAGTTAACATCACTGACTTTCCTTACCACCTTGTAGGGTCCCTCCCTGGCTGCCTGCAGCTTGTCGTGTCTGACAGGAATGAGATCCATTACCTGCTGCCCTACAGCATACTCTCTAGCTCAAGCATTCTTGTCATACCATACCTTTTTCTGCTGTTGGGCTTCTGCCAGGTTCTCCTGGGCCAAGCCCATGAGTTCCCTGAGCCTTGTCCTGAGGTTTAGGACATATGCCACAACAGACTCCTAGTGAGATTCACACTCACCCTCCCACTCATCTCAAATTAAATCTAGAGGTCCTTTCACCCTATCCCCATACAGCAGCTCAAAGGGTGAAAAATATGTGGATTCCTGGGGAATGTCTCTGTAAGCAAACAACAGATGGGGCAAATATTTGTCCCAATCCCTCTTAAACTAGTCTGCAAATGCATGTAGCATAGACTTGTGTGTAGAGTTTAACCTCTCAACAAGATCCTTAGTCCAGGGATGGTAGGGGGTGGTCTTTAGGTGCTTCACCCCCACAGTGCTTCCACAGAAAAGCCAGCAGGTCTGACATGAAATTGGCACCTCTGTCAGTCAGTATTTCTTTTGGGAGACTTACCCTACTGAAAATCTCTAACAAAGCATTTGCCACCTTTTCTACCTCAATGGAGGGCAAAGTCACTACCTCAGGGTATCCTGTAGCATAATCTACTACCACTAGGATATACTTTTTTCCTCTGGAACCTGGGGTACTCAGAGGCCCCACAATATCCATAGCTACCCTCTGAAATGGCTCCTCAATCACAGGCAAAGGCATCAAAGGAGCTTTCACCTTGTCTCATGCCTTGCCTACCTTTCGGCACTGCTCACAGGTCCTGCAGTGCCCTGTTGCATCTCTTGAAATCCCAAGCCAATAAAAGTTCTGCACAATACGTCTCTTTGTATAAAACTAGACCTTGGCATGTGCATTTAATGAGTGATTTAGATTATAGGCAAATCGTACTTTCAAAATGTGGCTATTGACAGCAGCTGCATGTTAAACACTGTCTGATTAATTTTTGAACATTTTGAATGCATTTTGATGTTTTTGGATGGTATAATATTTATGATGAATACCAGTTTATAAACAATTAGTCATATTTTGTATTTTTAGGTTTTTTATGCAAGTTTTATGTGATATGATTGTTTTAATGTTGTCTAAATACTGCATTTGTAACAACGCAGTATGAGATGTAAGTGTTACCTTAAATCTCAATGTGGCAGGTGTGCAACCAATGAGATTTCAAGGTGGGCTTTTTAAACTAGCTGAAATTTTGTTTGTATATACTAAGAGTCTGAAGAAGCCTGTTGGTGAAAGCGCTCACTCTACTCTGAAATTAAACGCTTTATAGTGCATTCAGAAGTGTACGTTGTGTTCCGTACTTGGATTTATTTATCTTGAAGTGTTGGTTACGTTTTATTGTCATCAGGAAACACGTGTATGGTGACTGAACAATTTTACTACTTATTTATCACGTTTGTTTCCGTCTCCGGTGGTGTGCTACTCTGCATTTGGTTTGTTATTACGTCTCTTTGTATGTTTTATGCCCCTATGACTGGCAAGGAAAATATCATGGGCTATGGCTAAAAGTGTCAGATGGTAGGCTCTAGGCACGACCAACTGCTGTATTCTCTCGCCCTCTAGCCTTCACTCAGGGGTCTACTCTATACAGTAACTCTTTGTCCCAGTATACAGACTCCCCCCCCTTCCCTTGAGAATTAGGTGCCTCACTAGTTACCTGGCTCAGGCCTTGTAAATCCTGAGAGCCGAGCCTGTCTCAATTCTCTCTTTGTAACCCTTCCCAGCTCCCCTTCCACAGGAAGTCTGGTATCCTCTGACAGCGGTGCCTCACTTTCAGCCTGGGTACTACTACTCACCTCTGCCCTTGCAGTCACTCTGTCCAAGGGAACATCAGTACTGACAAGCAGCTGCGGCTCACCTTCAGTCTCACTGTTACAGGGTAGCTCCTTCCCTGCAGTAGCCACCTCACCAGTACTGGCTGCAAGTGTGCAGTCTGTCTGGGTCTCCCCCAGGCTACCAGACCCACATGCTTGTCTTCAAGTGTGACTGCGTGTAACTGCATGAGCACATGGCACTGCATTATTAAAATCATTCCCTATCAAGACACCTGCAGGGGTATAATCAAACACACCTACCCGCTGGCTTCCTTTTCCACCCTCCCAGTCAATGTAAACCCTAGCCAAAGATGTATGGAATGGGGTCCCTCCTAAAGCTCTGACTGGAGTAGACTGCCCAGGCAAGTAGTGCTCCTCTGTAACTATTGCAGGCTTCACAATGCTTATGTCAGAGGGTGTGTCTCTCTTAGCAATGGTCTCTTTGCTATTCACTACGATAGGATATAACCTCTTGTGGTAGTTTTGTACTCTAGTTGTTCCAAGACAACCTACTGTTGGCATTTTGTCATTCCCACTTACTGGCTCTCTCACCTTTTGTTCCCCACCTTGCCTCTGTGGATATCTATATGCTACATAGCCCCACTGGTTGCATTCAAAATATTAACCTCAGGTCCTGGACGTGTACCTGTACTAGTGGCTTCCCTTGCTACTGTCAGATTCTGTTTGGGCAGTCTGGGCTGCCCACCATGGGTTTCCTTAGACCCATGAGCAGCACTGGGTGTCCTTTCCTGTTGCAGGGATGCCCTGCTTGCTAGGTATGGGTCTCGCTTCTTCCCCAACTCATCTACAGTAGAACATTGTCTATCAGCTAACCAGATCCTCATGTTCTCAGGTAGAGTGCTAAGGGCTTGCTCCCCTCACCAAAAGGTCTGCCAGCCCTTCAAAAGTGGTGACCTGACATCCACTCACACATCTATGAAAATAAGTGCTTAGTTCAGCAACATATTCACACACACTTTTATCTGCCTTCCATCTATGCTCACGAAAATTTACCCTATAAGTTTCAGGTTTTAGCTTAAACAATTCTAGCAAACAATTCTTTACAACATTATAGATAAGAAAATCATGCTCAGATAGCTTGGACAACACAGTTACAGCTTTACCATGGAGTAAGGGAGTCAGGAACCATACCCAGAGCCTTTGGTCAGCATCACACTGTTTACATACCCTCTCAAACATATGAATGAAACTATCAAAATTATCTCCCTCTGTAAACTATGGAAGAAATTTACTGACCTTTTGTGCTTCTGGGGTCTGGTTACTCCCTTCCCCGTTACCTCCATGACTCTGGTGAAGAGTCAGCATCTCCTTTTCATGTTGTCTCTGCCTCTCCTTCTCCTCAGCTTCTAGGAGTAGTAGTTTCTTATTCTCCTCAGCCTGCAGATTATAGGTTCATAGGTTGGTACTAGGCTATCGGCCCTAGGGCCTATGCAAGCCTAGCCATAACAATTCCCTGGATATTTCTTCCCACAATATTTACTTCTCTGGACCCCTGTCTAGCAGGGTGGCTGACATGATCCCATCTCCCACCCAATCATCAAGGCTCCTTTTGAAGAGAGCCAATGAGGCGTTCTGCTTGACAGGTATGGACAGTCTATTCCAGAGTATGGGGAGTCTCTGGGTCAGGAACCAATCCCTCCAGAATATTTTGTTCATTGTGATGACAAGGTTTAGATCCCTGGAGCGTGTGGCTCTGAGGGACTGGGATTTCTTTAAGTGGAGCATGTCCAATAGCTCAGGGTTTGACATGGCCTTGTATGTTAAGCAGAGATTGCCTCTGAGTAGACAATATGCCACAGAGTATAGCTGGAGTTTTTTTAGATGGTAAGCATATGGCATCTGCTTTAGGCCTGTGATTCTTTTAGTGAGGTATTTCTGTGGCCTTTCCAGCTGTTGCAGATGTCTTGTGAGGTACATACCAAACAGGGCATTACACTCTATAATGGGTCTAATGAGGGATGAGTACAGTGGGACAATGACCTCCTTTATTCTGGATGAAAAGCCCTTAGTGATGAGGTGTGCCACATAGAAGGGTTTCCTCACTGTTGTGGCGATGTGGTTATCGAAAGTGAGACCACTATCCACCTGTGTCCCTAAGTCTCTCATCACACTTTCGATGTTTAGTGTCCTGCCACCTATGTGGTAATTCATGGGTACATGTTTTTTTCCAAAGGGGATAACTACACATTTCTTGGCATTAAGCTTGAGCCCATGGCTCTGGCACCAGGCATCTGTTTCTGTAAGGCCCTTTTGTAGAATAGCCACATAATTTGGGGATTCAATAATGGCTCCCAGTTTGCAGTCATCTGCGAACTTTGTTAGCCAGAGTCCCTTAGTGTTGGGCCTGTACTTCAGAGAAGTAGATGCCAAACAAGAGTGGTCCTAGGGCTGAACCCTGAGGTACTCCACTTGTCACTTGTCTGGAGCTGGACTTGGAGTTGGCTACTTTTACAGTCTGGGTTCTGTCAGTAAGCCAGTTGGCAACCCATCGAGTGACGTAGGGATTTATGCCCTGCTTAGTAAGTTTATCTATGATTCCAGAGTGGGGGATGGTGTCGAAGGCCTTGGCAAGGTCCAGATAGGCTGTGTGGACCACCTTACCCTCGTCCACAGCTCTGGAGACTGATTTGAAGATGTCAATCAGATTCAGGAGACAAGATCGGCCCTTCACAAACCCAAACTGGGTGGGGTCCAGTGTTTGAAGGTTGCCAATGTCTTTGTTTATAAGTTCCATGATAATGCGTTCCATGCCCTTGCAGATCAGGCTTGTCAGACTGATGGGACGGTAGTTCCCGGGATCCAAGGTGGATCCTCCCTTGTGGAGCGGGATAACTGTAGCTGTGCGCCACTCAGTGGGCACGAAGCCTGAGGTGAGGCTATGATTAAACATGACACTTAGGTGAGGTGCCAGTTCATTTTGTAGTTCATGTAGTACACAGCCTGGGATGTCATCTGGTCCCACGGATGCTGTATTCTTAGCTTTGGAGAGTTTCTACCTGTGTGGCCGTGATTACTGGAATTTGGAAATCTTTTGGTATTGAGATGGGCCCTTTAGGGGGTGAGAGGGGCATGAAGTTGGCACTAAATTGATCTGCCAGGCTATTGGCAATATCCTTGGGATCAGTATATTTAATGTCATTCTGTTGTAGCTCAGAGCAGATCTGAGCATTGCCATTTAGATTCTTAACATAACTATAGATTGCCTTGTGGTTGTCTTTGGAATCTTTGGCAATTTTATTTTCATAACTAGCTTTTGAGGATTTTATGAGGGACCTCAGCTTTTTACTGAGGTTGGTGAGGGAGTTTTTTGCATCCTGGGATTTTCCTCTTTTCTGCAACAGTTGGGATCAACAGTTCAGAGTAATGGTGAGTGTGGAAGAGAGGTGAATAAGAGAGTACAGGCAGGGTGGAATGGGTGGAGAAGAGTGTCAGGAGTGATTTGTGACAGGCAGGTACCAGTAATGGTGAAAGGGAAGGTCTATAAGGGGGTAGTGAGACCAGCTATGTTATATGGGTTGGAGACAGAGGCATTGACGAAAAGACAGGAGTCAGAGCTGGATGTGGCAGAGTTAAAGATGTTAAGATTTGTACTGGGTGTGACTAGGATGGACAGGATTGAATCAGTATATTAGAGAGACAGCTCAGGTTGGACAGTTTGGAGACAAAGCAGGAGAGGCGAGATTGTGTTGGTTTGGCCATGTGCTGAGGAGGGATGCTGGGTATATTGGAAAAAGGATGCTAAGGATGGAGCTGCCAGGTAAGAGGAAAAGAGGAAGGCCTAAGATAAGGTTTATGGATGTGGTGAGAGAGGACATGCAGGCAGTTGGTGTGAAAGAGCATGATGCAGAGGACAGGAAGAAATGGAAACAGATAATCCGCTGTGGTGACCCCTAACGAGAACAGCTGAAAGAAGATGATGCAACAGTTTCTTCCTTCTGTTGTACAGTTTGTTTATAGCAGGGGACCACCAGATTGGCTTCCTTTTTTTGGAGAACAGCATCTTGGTTCTATTTGGGATGGCACGATTCATGCAAGAGTGGATGTGCTCGTACAGTGCCTTAATGTAGGATTCTGCAGTCGAACTTTCAGATCCCGTCTGCGTGGGTGTCGTGAAGTTTGTCACTTATGATTTCAGTAGCATGAAGTTGGCTTTGGAGAAGTTTTTTAAGGAGGTTTCCCTATTGGGTGATGGGGGTGGGATGTGGATGTCAAGGGTGATTTACTTATGGTCAGACCTGACCAATGACGGGGCGACCACTGGTGTGGAGCATCTATCTACCATGTTGGTAATGACCAGCTCTAGGATATTGGAGCCTCTGGTGGGACAATGGATTAGTTGATCCAGGGCGTTGGAATTTATGAATTTCAAGAACCGTTGGGAAAAGGAGTTGGTACCCGAGTAGTTTTCCCAGTTAAAGGCAGGGTAGTTGAAATCACCCAGTATTAGGATGTTTGGTTGTATCTTAATATTTTCTAGTATGTTTAGAAAGGTGTAGTGAGAATCTTGGGGTGTGGTGGGGGATCTGTAGCAAGCTACAATTTGGATTGCAGTCTTACCTAGTGTTAGTTGCACCTGGAGAATTTCAGATGCATTGTGTTGGGCAACTAGCCTGGAGGTGTGAATATCCTTGGTGAATATGGACACTCCTCCACCTTTAGTGTTTCGGTCTTGGTTTTGTGGCCGAAAAGTGTGGTAAGAATTGTAGCCTGGTATTGCAGGGGTGCTTTCTGGTGCCTTGAACCAGGTCTCAGTTACTGCACAGATATCGATGTTCTCCATTTTTAGGAGTGCCTCGAGAGAGTGCATTTTGAGGATGTCACAGTTTCTCATTTTCCTCAGTCTCTAGATGCCTCAGTCTCTCTGCTACTTCAATTTCCAAATGCTTGGCCTCCAACTCAAGTCTCTTTAACTCCAGACAGATTTTTAAGTCATCTGTAGAAAGGTTGAGCTGTCCATTCTCTGAGTGTTGTACCTCTCCATGGTCAATTTGATCATCCTCCTGGTTGCTATTTTCTGAAAAAGTTGGGACGAAAGCTGCAGTCATGTCTGCTTTAGTCAGGTTTCCATGCACCAGTCCTTCAGCCTGGCACATCTGTGTGCTTACCGTACTCCTCTGCTGACATGCTTTGAGTGTTGTACATCTCCACGGTCAATCTGATCATCCTACTGTTGCTATTTTCTGAAAGAGTTGGGACGAAAGCTGCAGTCATGTCTGCTTTAGTCAGGTTTCCATGCACCAGTCCTTCAGCATGGCACATCTCAGCCAACTGGCTCCTTGTCAGCTTACCGTACTCCACTGCTGGCATGCATGCCTGCTCTCCCTGACTAACTAAGCTAACAAAAGAAATAAAATAATTGTGATCTGAACTCTGAATATTCACTGTGTGGCTGATTTAGAGTACAAAAACACCTTCAGTGATCACTGTACACAAGCTGCAGGAATTCACCATCCACACCACTAAAAGCCATTTAATACATGATATGGTTAACTCACCACCTTCAACCAATTAATATCTGATATGGATATCCCACCACTGCCAAACAATTAATATGTGACAGAGAAACACACCAGCCTGCAAATAGTGAAATAAAACACACATTCACCAGCACTTCACCAGGGTATCTTATTTATTCGTAAGTGATCTGGTACCTCTGCCTTTCACCTTCACGGATCACAAAGCTTACATTTAACAAGTGACTTAAATACTCATTCATTTAAATAATTAATACCAATTAACACAAGCAGCTTGCATTCAACTATTAATTCATCCTACATATTTAAAGTGACACAGTGCAAATAACATTTAATTCATTATTTAATCACTAAATACAATGCAAAAATATATAAATATATATAGAACATAAAAACATTTATATATTCCTAATATATTATCATTATTATTCTTCATATGGAATGCTTGATATTGCAACTAATATTTAAATGGCTAATTCCTGATTTAGTCCTAAGGGTTTTAGAGTTCTAAACTTTATTATCATTCTAGTTTCTAATTCAAGTAATTTATTAATATAATCTCCACCTCTATTAAGGTAGGGCTTACCCAATACACAAAATATTAAACTACTAGAAGAACCACCATGTTTAGTAAGGAAGTGTTGGGCAACAGGACTAACTTCGCTCCTATTTCTTATGTCTTTTAAATGTTCCAATATTCGGATCCTGACCATCCGTTTAGTTTGTCCTATATACCAAACATTATCACAAGAGCAACCCAGAATATACACTACCCCTACTGATCAACAGTTAAAATATGATCTAGGAATAAATGTTGTCCCATTAATATTACTCAAATTCTTAGCCCTGTCACAAATACTACAACAACCACATGAAAATGTACCAAACTGAGTAGTATTAATATAAATCTCTTTCACAAAGTTATGATTTAATAATTCTTTCAGATTTTTTTCCCCTTTTAAAGGAGAAAGTAATATGTTTTGGGAACAGATGACCAATATTTTCATCCTCACTCACAATATACCAATATTTTCTCACTATTTTGATTAACTCCTTCGAAAAAGGGGAAAATCTAGTAATATAAAAAGGCTTATCCCCAATATTTTCCCTTATATCACACACTTTCTCTTCAGTTCTCCCATTTCTAAAGTATTCATGTGAGTGAGGAGGTGGCCCATCATAACCGTCCCCCAAAACTTTAAATTTACATTCTAAAAGATGATTTTTATCATAACCTCTCTCCCTTAGCCTTAACATGACTTTATTTAGTTCATGTTCTTTTTCATTCTCATCACTCGTGTGGTTATAGATTCTTCTAAATTCATCCAAAGGTAAAGATTGTAATAAATGTTCCGGATGCATGCTTGTAGCGTGCAAAAACATATTCACTGAAGTCGAATTCCTAAATGGCCTAAACCCAATGAATTCTCCATCAACAAAAAGGGTCACATCCAAAAAATTGATATGTTCCCTATTCAATTCATAGGTGAATGTTAATCCATGTTCATTATTTCCAAAACTCTCAAAAAAGTCTAAAAATTAATTAACATCACCCTTACAGATAAAAATAAGGTCATCAATAAACCGCTTATATAATATAACATTATTCTTAAAAAACAAAGTTGGATAAATAAACTTCTTCTCAAAAAATCCCATATAAATAATAGCATACGAGGGTGCAAAAGCAGCCCCCATAGCCATTCCTTTTCTCTGCAAAAAAAAAAACTCATTATTGAAGGAGAAATAATTAAGAGTTAGGCTAAATTCAAGTAAACTGATCAAAAAGGTAGTTCTGGGTCCATCACCCAACAATTCCATAATAGATTCCAAACCCTATCTTAAATTGATGTTCGTATAAATTGAATTAACATCAATGGTAATCCAATAAAAATCTTGTTGCCATCTAATCTAAGATAATTCACACAGTAATTCCTGAGTATTAGAAATATGTGCCACAACCTTCTTTAAGTGTTCTTTTAGGTGGAAATCCAAAAAAATATTAACATTGCTTAAGAAGGAACCAACTCCTGATGCAATTGGCCTACCCGGGGGTTTATACAAATTCTTATGCACTTTAGGCAAGGCATAGAAAATAGGAGTAATAGGTTTCGTAATATATAATTTACATATATCTTTATGATCAAAGAAACCAAAATGTTCCCCTCTCTCTAATAAAGTCAAGAGCTCATCATTAAATTCTATTATAGGGTCCTTCATTAAGCTTTTATACTCATCTGTATTATTCAACAAGTCAGCCACTAGATCACAATAGTGCGCTTTATTTAAAATAACCCAATTCCCTCCCTTGTCAGCACACTTAAAGATAAACTCAGTCTTTTGTTTCTCCATGTTTTTAAGAGCTAACCATTCATTCTTATTTAAATTGTAACATTTCTTTTGCCTTAAAATTCAGATAATGTCACAGTAATCTCTTTAAATAAAACTTTAAAAAACATAGAGATGGCAGGCACCTTAATATTTGGTGTAAATTTTTTGTCAGTTACCAGATGGGGTAATGTTAATTTTCCATATCCTGTATGAAAACAACTAGAATATTCAGTAGATTCATCTGAACAAAAAAATTCATCATCATAATCATAAACTGACATGTTTAATAAATCTTCATCAAACTCATAGTCAAAATTAACATTTTAATTTTCAACAGAGTTTGTATCTTTCTTTTGAAAGAAAACTTTTAAGTGCAATTTTCTACTAAATTCTTTCAATTCAAAATACAAGTCAGCCAATGAAGGAAAATGCGTAGGTACAAATTTCCTACCCCTAGATAACACAACCTTCATTTCATTTGACAAATTCAAATCAGACAAATTTACAATATCTAGTGTCCATTCGTTGTACTCACTCTGCTGTACATCATTTGTAGCGGTTTCTCCCCTTTCTGCCATTTCTCCCTCGGCCAGATTTATTGGCCTGAAATGAATGTTCTGTAGTTGGAGAAACTAAAATGCCAACGGCCCCCTCAGTCTCTGTATTAGAAGAAACTGCAGAGTCAGTAAAAATTACATTTTTAGAAGCATATCTTTTAGTATTTTGATCCATAGATGATGCAGAAACACTATGCCGCTTCTGGAAGCCACTCCTAACCTTCGCGTCATTTCATGTTGCCATGAAAAAGAATCCCCGTTTCAGAGTCTTTTAGGTCCCTTACTAATTTGTTCCTTTTCCGCTGAATAATGTCAGATTCAAGTTGAGAAATCTTCTCATTTATTTTAGAGATCTGCACTCTATAACAGGACTCCTCCACCACCTCGTCCTGCAAGTGCAAAATCTCAGCCTTTAACTTTTCATGTGTTCGCATATTTCTTTTTACCAAAATACGAAGCCAGTTCAGGGTACACTCCAACGATACCTTTTTCCATTCCTCGAAGAGGTCACTCTCTTCCTCCGAAAATTCAGTGGCAGGGAGCCTGTCAATCCGTAACCGCCTCGGAGTTAGGTTTAGACTAATATACTTCTCCAGAAGCCAAGTGTCCAAAAAGAGAGCAACTTCTTTGGCCATTAGCCTCTCCAACTGCTGGAATCGCCCATCTAAATCATGATTACCGCCAAAATTCCAGGGATCCAACAACGAAACCTTTTTCTCTCTTTCATTTGCAATGTCACGATTGGCCTAAGTGGGGGATTGTATGCATCTTTATGTATCTTAGGGATCCCAAATATCTCTGGAATTACTGGTTTGGGAACCCTAAGAAAATTGTACAGGTCAATATCTATAAGTCCCTGCATCAGGTTGTCTTCCAAGTAAAGATCTATTTTCTTGTACCAAATATTCATCTCATTCCTAGACGCAAGCTGGTATCTATCACCCTGATTCAAAATCTCAACCATTCTCCTTGTGTAATCCCAGTGGTCCATCAGGACTACCCCACCCCCCTTATCGGGTTTCATAATTCTTACCCTCTCGTTACCTTGTAACATTTTCAAGACCTTAACTTCTTCATCTGTTAAGTTACGATATTCCTTTAATCCATCATTTAGTGCATAACCTTCTCTAACCATGTTTAAAATATAGGTTTCAAAATTAAAAATATCGTGTTGTAAGGGTGGGTTAAATGTACTTCTTCTTCTAAGCCCTTCCCTTAAGTCCGTTCCTTCATTTTGAAACATGGTCTTCAAATTTAACTTCCTAGTAAATAATTTGATGTCGAGTAAAATTTTTTCAATCCTAGGTTTTTGAACTGGTATAAAAGAAAACCCTTTCGTAAAAAGGTTAAAAAACTCTACTGTAACTTCTAAATCCGTAAAATTATAAATATAAAAATTATCACGTATAAATATTTTACATGTGCTCATATTCAAGTGTTCAGGTGTATAGTTGTTCTCAGATTCTAAAAGGTCAACATTTTCATACAAATTCGTACAGTTAGTCTGAGTATTGGGTCCATTAACTTCTTCCCCACTGTTCCCCATATATATAGGTCCATTAACATCAATATTGTTGTCTTTGTTGTGGTGGACATCTTCTTCCATATAATCCAATTCCCTACCTATCTGTACCTGTTTCCACCCTGCCTCCTGTAGGAATGATTCCCTGTTGCCTCCGCATATGTGAATGAATGGTTCCGGTTCCTTAATCTTTCTGATCTCCGGGGGCCCTCCCCCCCTTCCTCCTCTAAAGGGTCAAAGGAATTCAGTTCACCATTATCACCCATATCATTTATACCAACATTGGGACCACCATTCCCATATCGTTTAGTGTTTTCCAAAATGGGATTCCTTTGTTGAATGGATAGGTCCCCCCTATTATCCTTTCCATCATGTCCACCTCTCGGATTCTGATAAGTAAAAGGTCTCCTATTGTATTTACTCGCATCCATATATGCCCTACCCTCTTTATAGTCACGTATATCACGTTCAATTTTACCCAGTTTCCTTTTATAGTTACTAGCCACATTACAGTCAACATCATGAAGCACATTATAATATGCATTTTTATGTTCTTTTACAGAAAAAAGTAAATCATTGCTGATATCCTGCTGTATTTGGTCAATTCTTTTTTTACTATCCAATAAAATGTCAGCATTGCTACGTATCATTGCTTTTAAAATTAAAATACCACAATTATTGAGAATGTCCGAAATAATTTTAAATAATTCAACATTCCCACGTACATTGTTAGGGTATTTATTGAGCCTAAGACCCTTAGGCACAATATTACGCTCTACACATTGCATAAGGTACCAGTTGTCAAGGCATAAATTTCTATATTTATTTAATTCTATTTCCAAAAGCTTACATTTGTCCTTGTATGAACAATAATCCTTCCGTGTTTTCTCTGTTTCGTCAAGTGCCTTGGAAAAAGATCTATCAAGCCATTCCGCAAAGTCCACGTTGTCGTAAATTTCCAGCCCATGCTGCCTTTTCTGCGAACCAGTTCCATTTGTATGTCCTTCACAAGGAAAGGGTGAGGTGATCCTTGCACCATAGTCATTGTTGGAACCATGTCCGTTACCCTCCTCGACTCCTCCTGACCTCGCTGCAGTCCTTGACGTCACTTCCGGATTCCCTTGTGCACAGGGAATGGATTCGCTGGAGCCCGGTGACTGGGCTGAACCTACTACTCCTTCCAAATGAGCTCGTATGAGCCTTACAAGTTGGCTCAAAAGTGAATTTTCATTTTCCATGGGGGATCCCTCGTACCGTCAACGGCTACAACAAGTAACCACAACACCACCTCTCGTACCAAAACAATGATAAAACAATTCAGACCTCCGTCGCTGTACCATAAAGGGCTGCCCTCCAAGTTGTAGAACACAATGCTGTCACCAATTAAGATGCAAATATAATTCCAAGAAAGTCCAAAGCACAGTGGCAGGTTCAAATCGTAAATAAATTTAATATAAATCCTCATATTAATATAAAACCTCATAATATTTTGAGCAACATCTACATGCATTAGGGTTTTCATCTGATGTATTACCCTTGAAATACATTGTTTTGAGTCTGATCAACTACTAGACATTCATGTGATTTTTGTGATTTATGCACTTCATCTTATGTTCTTAAGTCTTATACATTTTTTAACATTAATCGAGACATTTTATCTTTATGTTACGCAAAAGGTTTTGTTTTCACGACGTGAGCAGTTGAGGATGTATTTATTAATTAATACAATACTCTTTGGAGCAATAATTAATCAATTAGCCAATGATATTCCTGTTGTGGTTTGGTATTTAAAGCACTCATTCAGTGTGAATATGTGATTCAGATGAAGTCTACATAGTGAAGACGAAAGCGCGCTCAATCATAGTTTTATGTGAATTTTGTTATTTGTGTCGTCTTGTGGATTTATATTAAATTTATTTACGATTTGAACCTGCCACTGTGCTTTGGACTTTCTTGGAATTATATTCGCATCTTAATTGGTGACAGCATTGTGTTCTACAACTTGGAGGGCAGCCCTTTATGGTACAGCGACGGAGGTCTGAATTGTTTTATCAGTGTTTTGGTACGAGAGGTTGTGTTGTGGATAAATGCTCCACACCTGTGGTAAACTCCTCATTGGTCCGATCAGACCATAAACTCATCACCCTAGATATTCACATAGCACCCTCACCCCCTCCCAGGGAAACCACTGTAAAAAACTTCTCCAAAGCAAACTTTATGCTACTCAAGACATAGCTGGCAAATTTTGTTACTCCCACGCAGAATGTAAATATGACTGAATCTGCTGTATCCTACACAAAAGCACTCTACAAACACTTACACGAGTGTATGGACTATGCTATCCCAAACAAGACCAAGACTCATTCCTCCAAAAAGAGGAAACCAGTCTGGTGGACCCCGGCCATAAATAAGCTCTACAACAGAAGGAAGAAATTATTACAAAAAAGAGTAAAAACCGAGGAATGGAAGGGATCCCTGACCAACCTTAGCAAAAAGCTAAAAACCCTCATAAAAACTTCTAAGGCGAAGTTTGAAAGAAAAATCACAACAGGCACCACAGACAACCACAAGGCATTTTTTAGCTATGTCAAGAACCTAAACTGCAACACTCAGATCTGCTCTGAGCTACAGCATAATGGTTCAAAAGTCACGGAACCAACTGATATTGCCAATATATTGGCAGATAGGTTCAGTGCAAACTTTACCCCACCCTCACCATCTAGAGGGCTCATAGCCATACCAGATGATTGTGCTGCCCCTGAAATCACAGACACCCATGTGAAAACAGCACTCTCCAAGGCAAAAAACACACCATCCATGGGACCTGACAGCATCCCAGGCTGCGTGATACATGAACTCCAAAACTAATTAATCCCGCACCTTAATACCTTGTTAACCACAGCCTCACCTCGGGCTATGTGCCCACAGAGTGGCGCATGGCAACAGTCATCCCACTCCACAAAGGAGGTGTCACCACTGACCCCGGGAACTACCGCCCCATCAGCCTGACGAGCCTAGTCTGTAAGGTCATGGAGCGCATCATCATGGAACTCATAAACAAAGACATCGGAAACCTACAAACTCTAGCCCAGTTTGGGTTCGTAAAGGGACGGTCATGTCTCCTCAATCTGGTTGACTTTTTCGAAAAGGTCACTGAGGCAATAAATGAAGGGAATGTGGCCCACATAGCATACCTTGATCTTGCCAAGGCCTTCGATACCATTCCCTAGTCGGGAATTATAAACAAACTCAGTAACCTAAACATAAACCCCTACGTAACAAGATGGGTTGCCAAATGGCTCATGGATAGAACCCATTCAGTGATAATAGGGAACGCTAGATCAGACTCCAAACCTGTGACTAGTGGAGTACCACAGGGCTCAGTATTGGGACCCCTCCTGTTCGGCATCTATTTCTCTGAGGTACATGCAAACATGGAGGGATTATGGCTAACAAAGTTTGCAGATGACTGCAAACTGGGCTCCATAGCTGAGACTCCTACTGATGTAGACATCCTTCAGAGGGGTCTCACTGATACAGATACATGGTGCCAAAATCACAGCCTCAAGTTAAATGCCAAAAAGTGCATTGTCATACCTTTTGGGAAAAAACAAGTACCAATGAATTACAACATAGGTGGCAGCCCACTTATCACAGAGAGTGTGATAAGAGACCTAGGGACACAGGTGGATAGTAACCTCTCCTTCGACAACCACATCGCTAAAGTGGTTAGTAAATCCTACTACATGGCCCATCTTATCACAAAGGGGTTTGCATCTAGCAATAAGGAAGTTATTGTCCCCCTCTACTCAACACTCATTAGACCCGTAATTGAATACAATGCCCCGTTCGGGATGTACCTTACAAGACATCTGCAACAACTGGAGAGGCCTCAAAAGTACCTCACTAAGAGGATAACGGGCCTTAAACACATGCCCTATGCCACAAGGCTAAAAAAACTCAAACTATACTCGGTCACGTACCGACTACTCAGAGGTAACCTATGCCTAACATACAAGGCTATGGCAAACTCCAAATTGCTGGAAATGCTCCACCTAAGGAAAACTCAATCCACCAGAGTTACACACTCAAGGGATATTATCCTGACAGCAACAATAAACAGGACTTGTTGGTGGGACAGATTCATGTCCAAGAGACTCCCCTTGCTCTGGAATAAGGTCCCCATATATGTGAGGCAGAGCCCCTCACTAGCGCTCTTCAAGAGGAATCCTGATGAGTGGATGGGAAACAGGAAATTCACTCCGGGATTCACTTCGGTGGCCCTGCTCGACAGAGGCGCAGGTAACTAAACCTCATGGGAGGCGAAAGCCGAAACATTTTGGCTAGGCTTAATTATGCCCTAGGGCCAATAGCCTAGTATCTACCTATGAACCTATGAACAAAGGGTGCAGACAGAATGTTCTTCTCTCAATGGAATGATACAGCTTGCCAGCTACAGAATGTTCCTTAATGGAATATTACATTAAGGGCAAGCCTGGAAACCAATGGAACCGAGGCTAAGAGGGCATGTAAAGCATCACAGGGTATTGGTATTATTAAAATATGCCTCAGATACAGTTAGAGAAGTCATTTAAGGTTAGTTAGTTAATTCACCCTGACATTACAGACACTCGAGCTTGAGTATGGAAGTCAGGTCAAATAAAGACTGTTTCCATTTACATTATTCAGGACAATCAGAAGATGTGCAGAAACTTAGAATAGATTTAGCAGCACTGTTAATGAAGACAGTATTCGGATGTTGTGAACATATAATAAAGTCTTACTGAATAAACTACAGTGTTTGGAGAATTCATTCTGAAAAGTACACAAGACTTGGCCCATAAAGGAGAGACTGGTACCTGTTCAGCACGAGTTGGAATAATTAACAGATAAAGACTTTCAATCTCAGTCTCATTATAGTGTTTCCAGCTAATTACAGTACAGAACAGTCTTATCAATTCTTACAGCTCTTAAGCAAAAAGATCACAGGCCTAAAGTCCTTAAGCTGCCAAGAGAGGCCAGAAGCTTTAACCTTTTATTCGATGACTTACACACTTTTGAGAGGTGATCTGTGTTTCCCTTACCATGCTATTATGGACCTGATTGTCCTGTATCTCATGTTTCTTTGTAAGTCTAAAATATATACAAATACAAGAACCCTCGGCCTGAATCTTCACCAACATATAAATAAAACATAATGGTGGAAAATGTTTATGATCCAATGCCTCCTAAAAGTGTGGAATAAAATTCTTTTGCATGTTAGCAATGTGACTAATTATATTTCTCTAAACATAAAAAAGGTGAATAGATGGGTATCCATAAATTTATACCAGAATTGGCCAGTATGGCCCTCATGGAGAAAGGAAGTGCTGTCTGAGTGAGGGTGCTGACAAGGCGAGAATAGTCATCTGACATACGGGCCCTGGAACATCTATGACTCTATGAAGCTAAGTAATAACAGACAGATATATGTGTGACAGACACTGTGAAAGCCAAAAGAAGTAATTGTTTCAAAAGAAGGGGTTATACCTTTTTTGGCATTGCATATAGAAAAATCAATGGAGGCTAAACTCTCTTGAGTAATAAAAGTGTTTTAGGTGTGACAGATAAGCATATTATGTTTGTACGTTCAACTTTAAACAAAAATACTGTAGGTGATGTGATGACATACTGATACTATGTGCAAGTGGAAAAATAATTGAAACAAAGTATAATGGAGATCAGGGTAAAGAATGGCAAGCATAATTCAGAGCATATCTTAAAAAACAGTGGCACCAGGAAATGAAGTAACATTAAATATAATGGAGGTAGGCAGAAAGCAAACACCATTTCACAGTGTGTTTGAAGTTGTTTAGCATGAATCCAGTAGGCAGTTGCATTATTTGTAATCGGCATATAAAGACATCTTAAGAGACAAAGCTGAATACAGGAACTGTTTTATCCCTGATATCTATAGCAGCATGAAAAAGTATTTTAATATATACAAGTCAAATAAAATGCTGCAAACTTTATTTAAGAGCAGCTCTTTTCTCTGTTTTCTTAAGGGTGTGATTCTCAGAACAGTACCATTATTGACTCTGTCTGTCAACAGGTTGTGCTCACTGTTATATCAGGTGACTATATAAGATTTGCTATCACATTTGGCAACTGAGGACAATCTTATAAACATTAACTATGCCTATATGTTATACAAAGGGGCAGCACTAAAAGTTAAATATGCATATATGTTATATTAAAGCCATGGTGTTGCAGTGGTAGTGTTGTTGCCTCACAGCAAGAGGTTCTCCTGTTCGATTCTCGGCTGGAGCGCCTTCTGTGTGGAGTCTGCATGTCCTCCCCTCGGTCAAGTGGCATTCAAAAGACATGCATAGAATGGGCGTGCCTTCGTTGAAGGTTGGGCATCGAGCTGGCACCTCGGCACCCGTAAAAAATCTACTGCCAATCATTAGCAGACCGGAGTTCCGCTGTGGCGACCCCTAACCGGGAAAAGCCGAAAGAAGAAGAACAACAGTCATCACTACATGCCACAGAACACATAAAAGGACCTACCTCAAACCAACCCTCTATTAAGAATTAAAAAAAATTAAAGGGCACTAAGACATAAAATTAACTAAAATCAAGTGCAAGTTAAGTTAAAATGTCCATGAAACAAAAATAGTACCTTTTGTCAAAATACTGAAGATAGAAAACAAACTGAAAAGCCTACAAGGTGATAAGGTGTAACATAAATAACAGTACAAGAAATGGGATATACACACATGTACATGCACTTATAGGGGCGCTCTTTCCCTATTTATTTACTTATTTTTTAGAGAAATGTTTTGTTGCTCTAAAAAAATGAAGAGATAAAGAAAGCGCCCTTTCTGAAAGAAAATGCGAAAACACAAGTAGTTCTGCACTGTACCAAAGTCCAGCCTGCGAAACCAATCGAAGAATACGTCAAAGAACGTGGCAGGACCCTGCTATTCCTTAAAAACCATTTATTCCATAAAAACACAAGATGAGCGCTTTCGGGATATTTCCCTTCATCAGATAAAATTCACAATAAAACAACGACATTTTAAACAACCCACAACCAATAGCATTCAATAAAAAACCCACCTATTTTGGAGGGTTGGTTTTACTGGTACTACATCATTCAATCCAGGCGTACGATTGGCCATCAGCTCAATGATCCACCTGGATTCTGCTAGTTCCATTAAATGCTTTACATCGCCCCCTCTGTTGTTTAACCTAATGTTCACTATGGCCCTAAATGTAAACCTATGTGTGGGATTATCCATTACATGCCTGCTCAGGGCATTGTGTATATCACCATTCCTTATACTGGATATATGCTGTAAAACTCTAGTCTTTAGCATTTGATTAGTTTTCCCCACATAAAAACTGGGGCAGTGACTACATTCAGCTAAATATACTATGTCTGTGGTACGACATGTAGCCCTCCCTTTCACAAAAAATTGTCTGTGTGTGACCGGATGTTCAAAAGTGGTCATCCTGTTGATATGGCCACAAGCTTTACATCTCCCACAAGGAGATGTACCTACAGTTGTTATAGCCACTGAGTTGTTATAAATAGACCTATCCTTACACAGCAAATCCTTGAGATTCTTATTCCTTCTATATCTAAAGTTAGGTATATGTCCTATTATATCATTCAAACACCCATCACTGGTCAATATATTCCAGTTGTTCCGAACAATATCACAAAAATCACCTATATTGCTACTATAAGTGAACATTATTTTGGGACCTCTCAAAGCTGTTGCTCTATCTTCAGCTCTGACATTCTCGGTTGTAGTACGTCTTAACCAGGGTTTGTATTTATTCCCCCTAAAATTCTTACTGTTATCTATTAATCTAGGTGGGTAACTGAAAACATCTCTATATGGTTGGAACACCATCTTAGACCCTTTGTAGATGGGATTGACAACATATTGGTGGACACAGGTGATTTTTTAATGAAGTTGGGTAGAGTGGAATGTATGGCACAGAAGGATAAAAAATTTTTGATGGCCACTCTAGACGTTAACAATTTGTTCACTGTCATTAATAATAGCTATGGCATGGCTATGATAGGGGCTCTCCTATTGGATTTAGAAGCAACTGAGGATAAGGTCCATTTAATAAAGGAACTTTTAATACTAGTTTTGGAAAATAATGTTTTTATAGGTGCAGATTCTGTATATAGACAGGCACAGGGGGTTGCCATGGGCACCCCCTGTGCCAATACCTATGCTAATCTTGTTCTCTCCCAATGGGAGAAGACCCATGTATTACATAATGATTATTGGAAAGGATATGTTAAGATGTATGTCCGTTTTGTGGACGACGTCTTTATTTTATGGGATGGGGATTTGAGTAAGTTGCAGCAGTTTGTGGAATATTTACACTCCACAACAACATTTTTTAGATTCAGCTTAAAAGCCTCTTTTGAATCTATAGATTTTTTGGATGTGAATATAGTACAGAATGCTGATGGCTTTACGTCCAGATTATACAAGAAAGAATGTTGGAAGAATACGCTACTTTCGCATGATAGTATGCACCCACGCTACATATATTCCAACATTGTACAGGGGCAGGCAATTAGAGTCTCCAGAATATGTCTGGATGATGATGATTATGAAAAGGAGCTGGATATACTTAAGGGTTGTTTACAAGAGAGGGGCTATCATAAAGAGAAAGTGAACAGATTAATAGATAACAGTAAGAATTTTAGGGGGAATAAATACAAACCCTGGTTAAGACGTACTACAACCGAGAATGTCAGAGCTGAAGATAGAGCAACAGCTTTGAGAGGTCCCCAAATAATGTTCACTTATAGTAGCAATATAGGTGATATTTGTGATATTGTTCAGAACAACTGGAATATCTTGACCAGTGATGGGTGTTTGAATGATATAACAGGACATATACCTAACTTTAGATATAGAAGGAATAAGAATCTCAAGGATTTGCTGTGTAAGGATAGGTCTATTTATAACAACTCAGTGGCTATAACAACTGTAGGTACATCTCCTTGTGGGAGATGTAAAGCTTGTGGCCATATCAACAGGATGACCACTTTTGAACATCCGGTCACACACAGACAATTTTTTCTGAAAGGGAGGGCTACATGTCGTACCACAGACATAGTATATTTAGCTGAATGTAGTCACTGCCCCAGTTTTTATGTGGGGAAAACTAATCAAATGCTAAAGACTAGAGTTTTACAGCATATATCCAGTATAAGGAATGGTGATATACACAATGCCCTGAGCAGGCATGTAATGGATAATCCCACACATAGGTTTACATTTAGGGCCATAGTGAACATTAGGTTAAACAACAGAGGGGGCGATGTAAAGCATTTAACGGAACTAGCAGAATCCAGGTGGATCATTGAGCTGATGGCCAATCGTACGCCTGGATTGAATGATGTAGCACCAGTAAAACCAACCCTCCAAAATAGGCGGGTTTTTTATTGAATGCTATTGGATGTGGGTTGTTTAAAATGTCGTTGTTTTATTGTGAATTTTATCTGATGAAGGGAAATATCCTGAAAGCGCTCAGCTTGTGATTTTATGGAATAAATGGTTTTTAAGGAATAGCAGTGTCCTGCCACGTTCTTTGATGTATTGAAAGAAAATGCACAGTGGCTGCTCCAGGGTAGGTGCTCCAGTTGATTTGACAGTCAGATCACCTCATGCTAAGCTTAAAGGGGCAATTCCACATTTAAAATTTAGGATCAACAACATAACAGATGTTACCAACTCCTTTACTTGCTTCATCATCGATTCCACCAAATTATCAGTATATGCTACATCCCTGCATGTTACTCAAGTTCTGTTTCTGTCCCCAGTGTAAGCACAACTCTTTTATACGAGGTTCCCATCTGAGTACGGAGCAGCTACTCATCTGTGTTACAAATTAATTTCTAATTAACTACATTTTTTCTTCGGAAGTTAAATAACTCAAGTGAAGTATATAAATGAAATTACATGGCACACTCTACTTCTCTGTCTTTATGCAGCACATGCATACACTCTGACATGTCTGGTAAAACCTTCTCTTTTTTACGTTTTGTGTGAAAGTTAAAAAAATTACTTGTAGTTTGTTATATGAAAACCACTGCACTGGGAGAAGAAAGCTCAATCACGCATGATTCCACATGGTGAAGAAAATGCAATTGCACCTAACTTCTAATAATTCTACAGGATAAACTCTGGTTCCTTGAATGAATAAATACAGGAACTTATTGGTGTGCAACCCAATGAGTTGATTATGTCATTACTGCTCCCTTGCAGAGCTGTCTAATTGGCACACATTGATAAAACTTGTAACTGAAGTTAGATTTAGAAAAAAAAAACATCAGTCTGTTTTCACAAGCATTGTTGTCCGCTTACTGTGATACACACTGCATGATCACAACATAAACAGGAGCAATATATATATTTTTTATCTAATGGTTATTTTTCTTTCTTTTGCATTGCATGAAGACACTAATACACTGTGGTGGCTATAATTTTCCTAACTTTCCCTCAAAGACAGGAAAATTTTAAAATTGTCTTCTGGTTTTGAAAAGTAAGCACATCAGAAGGATGCAATGTTTTCCTATTGCCTTTCATGGAGAAAAGAGGCATGGATTGCTGGAAAGTTGGGGCACAAGCTGTCAGGAGGCACCTGATAGTGTGGGTGTACACTACCAGCATGAATGCCAATCTTGCATTTGCAGTCATAATCAAGTGATGAAGTGCTGTGTGAAGTGAGTTAACTATTTAACTGAAGCAAATAAACAGCAGTGTTTTTGGCAAGAGGGGAAAGTTGCAGATCTGCATAGGGTGCTTGATGACCTATCTACAGCTCTGAGGTGGACATCTGATTCTCTGTTACTTGGAAATTAAATGTACAAACCAAATTACTTCTGCAGACTAGTGTTGGGTGAAAATGGAGTATTCTGTGATGTTGAGAATAGCATATGCTACAATCCCTCTATGATTACATCCCTGCATCTTGCAATAATGCTGATCATACCTCTCAAACTATTTACTGAAGAATTCTCGAGAAAGCCAAAAGTAAGGGGGTAGGGCTCTAAATAAGGAACAATATTTAAATGTAATAAATGTTAACGTAATTCAATCAGAAAGCTAATATCACAGCAGGTTTTGTATAAACATGCATTTTTTGAAGAATAAGAAGTATGAAACTTTAATGGCTGACATTATTGATCGTCTAAATGAAGAAAATAAAAAACTGTATGGGAGACAGAACAAAAATATGAGGCAAAATCAGGAACGGTCAGCAAAATTCTGGGCAGTTGAGAGGTATAATGCTGACTTAATACTATCACTAAAGATTTTTGTTTTGCCTTTTTAAATGTTAATTGGCAACCAAATATACAGAGATGTGTTACTGGGGAAACCTAAAGCAAATATGAAATGTTCATTTCATATGTATAGAAGTTGTATATTTTTATGTTAACTTAATATAGTTTGTTATTTACTAATAAAATGAATAATATGTGACAGGGATGTGTCTTTGCCTAAAGCATGGCAATTGCTGGAACCAAAAGTTTTGAGACATTCACAGCTTCTAAATAGTGCCAGACTGCACAGGATGTGTAGTTTTCAGTATCTATCAGGAGGCAGTGATGGTCAACATATAACATTAACTGCACTGGGAGACTGGGGAACACAGTAATCAGAAACTGTAAATGTCTCAAAACGTTTAGCTCCAACAGTATGTATTTTGCAAACTGAAAAATATATTGTACTTCATATTAGAAGTAGTATCTCTTGTCGAATTAGTACAATAGTGTACTTTTCCCATAACAGAGAGGGTTATGACTGGGTCTACAAATGTAATGTGTTCAAGATATGGATACCAAGAAATTCACCTTGTGAGTGGGGCATCTATGTGGAAAACACAATAAATGGTTAGATCGGTGAGACATATCCATAATTCTTCATAGCGCTTGGATTTATTTTCTACGTCATATACTACCATTTAAAGGAAAGACAAAAAAAAGCACAAAGTATTTTACTGCTCTAAAAGCCAGTAATGCACTCAGCGAGTACTGTCATACAGACAGTATGTACATTTGTTTAAGAATTCTGGGGGGAGAGACTGGCAAAAGACGAAAACCAGGAATTTTTTTTTTTTTAATAAGTTGCTTACAGACTGATTACAATATACTGCAGACAGAATGGAAATATAAACAAAGACATTCTGGGACATTTGAGAGCGAAGAAATATTCCTTACCTGAAACTCAACAGTAACAAAGCTTAGGGGGTGTGCAATAATTGTTACACACCTCTTTGAAAGTGCTGTTACTGTTGGGTCTCATGCTAAAGTAATGCTTTACACAATGCTCCATGCATCACAAGTTCTATAATTACTTTTAATTTAATTTTACTTTGTATTATTTTGTGGTAGAAGATGTATTTAACATTGGGGTACAGTTCTGTGATTTCTTTAGCTGTGGCAAACATTTCATAAGTTATTTGAGTGCATTTGTGAAGATGTCTTTATTAAGCAAGAGGTTCTCCCATTCAATTCTCGGCTGGAGCCCCTTCTCCGTGGAGTCTGCATGTCCATCCCGTGGTCGAGTGGCATTCGAAAGACATGCGTGAATGGGCGTGCCTTCGTTGAAGGTTGGGCATTGGGCTGGCATCTCAGCACCATAAAAATCTACTGCCAATCATTAGCGGAACGGAGTTCCGCTGTGGCGACCCCTAACCAGGAAAAGCTGGAAGAAGAAGAAGTACATCATTATTTATGTTATGTGCCTTTCTTTGTTAATAATGTTGTTGCTTCCATGAGTACTCTTTTTTCATTCTTAATTTTTGTACTCCCAACACTGGACCATTAGTTGCTCCAGGTGCCTTTCTCAGTCCCTAGGTCCCCAAAGTCAACCAACATTATCCAATACTTCAGACCACAGAGAAGACAGAAACATCCCAGTGTATTTTTACTTTATCCAAAAAAGACACTTGAAAAAGTGGAGTCACTGAATCCTTTCCATGAACCTTTAATACCACAGGTTAAGCGCTTTCAGCCAGAAACTTTGGCCTTCTTCAAAACAAACAACTCAATGAATACAACCCTCTTATATAAAATGGTTAAAATCTTAACCAATCCCATCTCAATTCCAATTAATCAATTACAAAAAACATTTACCTAAAACCATTCACTTAAAAAATTCACATAAACAATTCAAGCAAAAAAGATGGGGGGGGGGCAACCACATAACAACATATTACTTAAAATGTTAACATAAAGCATTTAAAATGTACATTCTATTTGCATTTGTTGTAATATGCCTTTCTTTTTAGGACTGCTTTGTAATTAACTCCATTGTTCAAACATGGTGCCCTGTATGCATCCAACAAAATCTGCCATTTAAATTCCTTATAATCAAGTTCCCCATCTCTGTCTCCATTAAAATCCTGGGGGACATGATCAAAAACCCCAAAGCAAAATTTAACTCCATTCTTGTCACCTGCACATGTAAGGGTGTGCTTGTAAAGGGCATTGTCCAAGTTATTCTTTCTGATGGCATACTAAAGGTCATATATTCTATTTTTTAATTCCCTGTTGGTCTTTCCAACATAGAAAGAAGAACAGACCGAACATTTAGCCATGTATACCACGTAAGTGGATTTACAACTGAAGTTGCCAGGAACCTTCAATTCTCTTATTTGGTTGAAAGAGGAAGAACAGGTAACAGGTTGTGAAGTGATATCATTTTGAATTTGGGCACTGTTAGTATCCAAGCATTTTCTTCCTTTAGCACTAGTAACATCCTTGAATAAAAACATCTTCCCACCTGGGAAGGAGAAACTGGTTCTATCACTCCTTGAGACAGCATGTGATGAAGAACAGGTGGAAACAAGAGTCTGATCTGGAGGATGAAGAGTGATCCTCTGCAAACTGGAATTTCCTCCCACTGCCATCTGTAACCCTGATGAACAAAACCCATTTTTCTGAAACAACCTGTGGATAAACAGAAAAATGGAGATTCAGACTTTCTGGAAGAAATAAAAGGGCCAAAGAGGAAGGGAGTCACAAGATCTCTTGAACAGTAATTTAGACTTGTTGGCCAGTCCTTGTTTTTAGGAGGTTCAAGACTTTGAAGTATCTGTTTACCTGAATTTTGTTGAGATTCCTTGGATCAGCTTGCCCCTTTCATCACACTTTTTGATCAAGTCTGCAGAAGAGGGGCCAAACACTACATCTCTATACAAGGGAAAATTTAAAATCTCAATTTTAGCATATCTGGGAGCTTCTGAGAATACAGCCCCGCAAACCTTCTCAAAACCATACCACTGGCCATAGCCCTGGAAGGCATACCAACAGAAGCATACACACAATGCAAACAATGAGTAGTGACCTGTGCAGTAGAGGATCATTATAAATTATTTAAAGCAGATTTTTCCTCACAAGACGAAACTGCAGATAAAAAAAAAGTTTCATACATTTGCAATTTGTCACAAAAAATTAACATATACGCCTGACAATTAAAAATTCTGAAAATGAGAGTTGCAGAAGTAACTTTTTTCCCATACCTATCAGTAATTTTTCCATCCTTATCAGAAGGAGTAGGACTGGGATTAACAAGGTGCTTAGCAGCAGTGGGATCATCTAAAGCTACAGCTGCTAGGTCAGGATTTGGAACAGTGTATAAAAATGTAAAATACTGATGAAGTTTATATATCCTATCTGCCTTTTTAGAGGCAGCTGGCTGACCACCAGGAAAATTACAGTCAGTAAAACATACACATCCTCTAAAGCAAACAGGACAGGAGGAATTGGTGTAGTGGGTTCTGGAAAATCCTTCTCTAACAACTTATACTATCTTCTGAGGGACTGAGAAAACGTAGTATTCTCCAGCTGAAAATAATGGCACATTCTACGAAAAGTCTCAGAGAAAGGAAGCCTCCCCACAGGAAGAATCAGAAATCTGAGGGGAAAAAAAACTGTATCCATCACTGTCTCTTCCTGTTCAGATTCAGAATCTTGAATCTCTTCAGAAAAAGAGGAATATCTCTTTATTTTACCAGAAACTACTTTATAAGAAGGAGTAATAACCTGAACTAAACCCTAAGCCAGACTCAGTAAACTACTTTTATCCTAAGAAATTTGAGGAAGAGTAGATACATGCTTGGTTTTCTATTTCTTTTTGACAGAAAAAACTGGGCCATTTGTGTTACTATTGGCAGCAGCTGTTTCCCCAGGGATAGACACAGTATTCTGACAAAACAGGGAAACCTTCTCTGTTCCCTCTCCCTAGCCCACTGAGGGGATCCCAACAGCCTTAGAGGACGTGGCAAACACCAGGTCCATAATGGCTGTAGGTGCTACACCAGAGGGATCCATGGTAAAAGATGCGTGGTCTGAGGTACAATAAATGGCTACAGCAGAGACACCCATCTGTGGTTGAGGCAAATTGCTAGTCTACTGTGGTGGCAAAGGCTGTTTGCTTAATTTTTTTTTAGTGGCCGGAAGAAGGACCGACCACTGGACTGATAGTCTGTTTCTTGGTCAAGATGAAAATAGTGCCTTTTTCCCATGGAAGCCAAGCAGCAATTGCCGGTAGAAACTAGCAGTCAAAAAAGTAACTTTTTTGACAGAAAAAAGACAGTAAAAAGCACTTTAAAACACTATGCCAGACCCACAAAAGAAAAATAAACAATTTCTTTACAGAAAAATATGTTTTTAGTTAGCTTACACTACTTTTACACTGACAAGAAAAAATTAGTGCTCCACTCAGAAGTACATTAAAGTCTCCTGACAACACATTGAAACTAAACACTCTTAGCTTTAAAATAAATTTTCTAATGAGTAAAGTAATAAAATATCAACTAAAGTAAGAAAATGGAAGATTTTTCTTTCCTCAAAGGGAACTTATCTGCCCAGCAAAGGAAAGCACAAGCCAACTGTCTATTCTTGAAAGCCACAGAGTACTCTTTAGCATCAGTAAAACTCTGAAGGGCTTCACGGCCAAACCTATCTTTTAGCCAGCTCAGCTTGAGCTGCTTGACAGTATGAGCATGTGTAAAGAACCCTGAAACTTTCTGTTGCAGTGATCAATATGATGAACATAGACATTCCTTTCACCATAAGATAATAAAGAAATCTCCTTGCTTTAAAACCAAAATCAAACTACATCTAAATCACAGTAGAATCTGCATCTGTTGTGAATCTCCAGGATAAACATATACAAATACTCAAAAGATTTCCTCTTTTTGCTTCCTAAAACGTATTGTTGCAAATGGCTTTTTTGTGTCTTACTGAAGTGAGTTCACTGTCCTCCTTCCATTAGAAATGTATAAAGAAGTTATGTCTTACCATAACGTTCCATCTGTATTGTTGATCCTCGTTCAGTCATTACGTATGGGTATCGGTTCCGAGCTCGGAACCGAGCCGGCCATTTTCAAAGCTCGCGTCAGCTTCAAACTCTTGAGCTAAACTATTACCCACAATTCTCCTCTCCCTATTACCTCAGGTTGAGTTTGCAAGTTAAAGAACGTAGAGGCTACCTCTGGTCAAATAACTTAAGAGAACTGGATGGTGAGGTCCACTAGAAAACACAGGAGGGAGAAGGAGGCAGGGTCGTAATGACTGAACGAGGATCAACAATACAGATGGAACGTTATGGTAAGACATAACTTCTTTATCTGATATTGTTAATCCTCGTTCACTCCTTACATATGGGACAGAGTCCCCAGCTACCTCTATTCCTAGGAGGCTCTCATGGAAGGACATTCCTGAGCACCATAGAACCAAAAGATGCTCTTCCCCTGGAGGCCAAATCCAATTTGTAATGATTGATGAAGGTATGAGGCATAGCCCAAGCTGCAGCTGCACAGATGTCATGTAAAGAAGCTCTGGCATGGAAGGCAGCAGAAGTTGCCACCGACCTTGTTGAATGAGCTTTCATGGTAGTAGGCAACGAGATATTACGTTGTGTGTAAATAAAGGGCACACAGTCCTTCAACCATCTAGCCAATGTGACCTTTGCAACAGCCGATCCTAATCTAGGTCCAGAAAAGGCCAAATATAACTGGTCAGATTTATGAAAGGGTTTAGTCCTGTTTAGGTAAAAATGGATTCGCCTGTGTATATCAAGGGTATGTAGGCAATACTCTCCTATGTTTGAATGGTTAGGAAAGAAAACTGGCAATTCAATGGTTTGATTAATGGATACTTCAGAGATCACTTTAGGCAGAAATGATGGATTAGTTCTCAGAGACACTCTATCTCTATGAAAAATCAAGTATGGACTCTTGATACATAAAGCTTGAAGAAATACGTCTGGCAGAAGTAATAGCGACCAAAAACAAGGTTTTCCATGACAAATACTTGAGGTTGCAAGAAGAGGTGCTATTGTCAGAGCTTGTAGAACTAATGATAAATCCCATGGTTGAATAGGTTCTCTAAAAGGTGGCTTCAGATGATTCACACCTTTTATGAAGGTCTTGCACAATTTATGGGACATAAGAGAGGAATCTTGGACACCCTCATGAAAATTAGAAATTGCAGCCAAATGAACTCTAATGGTAGAGGCCGATAGACCCGATTGAAACAGGTCGGCCAGATAGTCTAGTATTATTGACACTGGTGCTGAAAAGAAGTCTACTTGTTTATCTTTCAGCCAACAGGTAAATCTTTTCCACTTGCTCAGATAAGTAATTCTAGTGGAGGACTTATGAGAAGCAATGAGAATATCATGTACTGGTAAAGAAAGATCATTCTGCCTGGCAATCGAGGGAATTGGAGTAGCCAAGCCGTTAGCTTCAGGCTGTTCAGGTTGGGATGAATCAGGTTATGTGGGTGTGAGATCAACTCCGGGATTGGATGGAGGATCCATGTTCGATCTAGTAGGTGAGGCCAAAGGAATGGGAACCAAATCTGTCATGGCCAATATGGTGCCAATATGGTGCTATGAGGATTACCTTGCTCTTCAACTGCCGGGCTTTCTTCAGAAACTGGGGAATGAGAGGAAAGGGCAGAAATGCATAGAGAAGACCTGAGGGCCAATCATGGACTACAGCGTCCCTGGGTGACTTTCCCGGAGGGGGAATCAGGATGAAGTAGATGCTGCATTTGTAGTTGTCCAGGGATGCAAAGAGGTCACAGCAAGGATGACCTCAGCAATGGACAATCTCCGCCACTATCAAGGGCTTCAGGGACCACTCGTGAGGTTGCAAAATGCACCTGCTGAGTCTTTCTGCTATCACGTTGGAACTCCAGGGAATGTGCGTTGCTAGAAGAAAACAGTTGGTAGCCATCGCCCATTGCCATATCCTCATGGCCTCTCAACAAAGGGGGTATGATTTGGTTCCACCTTGCTTGTTGATGTACCAGACCACCACCATGTTGTCTGATTGAATTGCAATTGTCCCAGACGGCAGCAGGGAATGGAATTCTTGCAACGCCAGAAGCATCACCCGCAGCTCTAGAACATTTATATGCAGATGGGCCTCCAGTTGGTACCAAGTGCCTTGGACTGTCTGTCCCTGACATAGTCCCCCCACCCCATCAGGGAGGCATCCGTGGTCACTGGGGCCTTGGGTTGCTGGGGGGAAGGGGCGAGACCATTGAGAGAGATTGCATGTCATCCACCAATTTAAATCCTGTTTTCACCTGTGGGTTACTCGAATCATGGCTGAAAGAGGATGCTGAAAAGGATACCATTGGGTGAGCAGTAGCCACTGCAAAAGCCTCATATGAAACCTGGCCAGGGGAACAATGGTGATGGAGGCTGCATGGAACCCAACAGCTGTAGAACCGAGTGAGCCGTGGATTTTTCCTTTGAAAGGATTGGAATTAGTTGTTGCTTTATCCTTTAAACTCTGTGCTCTGGAATAGCAGCTCTGCAGTTTTTTGTGTCCAAGATAACCCCTATGAATTCTGTTGACTGAAATGGGGTGAGATTGGATTTCTGCCTGTTTATGGTTATGCCTAGCCTTTGAGCAGCGAGGAGAGAGTATGCCAGGGCTTTGTCCAGTAGATGTCTGGTGGGGGGTGGAAATGAGCCAGTCATCTAAGTATGGAAACACCTGGAATCCTTGAAGTTGCAAGTGAGCTGTGACAACTGCCATGCACTTTGTGAACACTCTGGGGGCTGTAGGGAGTCTGAAAGGCAGTACTTTGAACTGGTAGTGACTGAGTCCCGCATGGAAGGGCAGAAATCTTCTTGATGGCCTGTCCATCTTTATGTGGTAGTACGCATCTTTAAGATCTATAGAGCACATCCAATCGTCTTTTTCCAAAAGTGGGAGGATAGACTGTATAGTGACCATCCGGAATTGTTGTACTCTCACAAACTTGTTCGATGCACTGAGGTCCAAAATTGGTCTCCAGTCCCCGGTTTTCTTTGGCACCAAAAATAGTCTTGAGTAGAATCCGGATCCTATCTGGTCTGGAGGGACTATTTGGATGACTCTCTTTCTTAGCAGCTTTTCTATCTCTAGTGCTGCATCTTCCCTTTGACTGGGTGGAACGTCGGGAAGATTTTTTGAAGGGACGGGACAAAGATTGAAGGGGATATGATAACCTCTGGTTATGATCCTTTGTACCCAAGAATCGTGGCAGGCAGAAGGGTACAAGGAGAAACGTCCCCCAACCACCTCTAGAGGAAAGGAGTTGGGCCGCTCTTCAGGAGCGCTGGTAGGATTGACCAGGGAAAGAATCCCTGGAACCCTGGATACGCGGTCCCCCTTTGCCCCAAATAGGAGCATCTTCCCTGTGAGTTTCACCCTCTGCCTCTGGGGGAGAACTCAGCCTGTGTGTCACGGAAAGGACCCTGCCATTTCTTGAACCATATCTTCCCACTCTTTTGGTTTCAGGAGAAAGCATGTTGAGGGGAAGAATAATGGACACCTACGGCAGAAAGGGCCTTACCATTTTGTTCACATCTGGCCAGTGTGCTTTTAACTCTGGGCCCAAACAACGAGGAGGGCTCAATGGGGGCATTAAGAAAGGAAGACTTAAAAGGTTCCATGAAGTTGCACAAGCGCATCCAGGCATGTCGTCTCAAGACTGCAACTGAACCCGCCATTCTAGCTGCTCCTTTTGATGCATGAGATATCAATTCCATAGAGGAGTTAGATATAGACTCAATGGTGGCCAGCTGAGAGGCCACTTTGTCACGGACCCCATCAGATACTGCACTAGCCAAGGTTTCAAAGAGCTCAGAAACCAGATCCCTTTGAAGCCTGGTAAAATGTGCCATATAATTCAGGGACCTGATAGCAAAGTTCTCTGAAGCAAAAGTGCGCTTCCCTATTCTGTCCAGGGCCCAGGACTCTCTGTTAGGCAGATGGACAGTCTGGCTTTCTTCTACTACCAGATCCTTTTTTGTTGCAGCCGCCATCACCAAAGCATCTACAGGAAGACCTTTGGACCAGTGGGGATCTGAAGCAGAAGGGGACAAGATCTTATTTGGCCTCCGGGGAATAGCTACAACAGTATCAGGGGCCTTCCAAGCACGCTGCACGATGAACTTGACAAGTTCATCGGCAGGTGGAGTAACCCAGGAGGTAGGGGGCTGGGCTTGAAAAGCCTGCAGGAACACAGATTCCTCAGGGGTCAGATTAGAGGGCTGCCAGTCACCTGTCTGTTTCAGGATTTCAAGGATATCGCCAAAGGATACCTCAGAGGGTGACCGAGGGGGATCCTTCCCCTTCATCGAAATCTGTGTCTTCGATGAGAGACTCCTCTGTGGAGTCCATGTGCTTCCTCTTACATGAACATTTCCTGTGGACCTCCTTAGTGGGGGAAGCTGGGGAAGACAACAGAAAAGGGGATTCCTGAGGGAATATGTCCTGAGGCCCTTGTACCCAGTGTCCGCCAGGTGTGACTTGTGAAACCAGTGAACCAGAGGAGGGCAGAGGTATAGACAGTCTGGTATCACCAGCAGCAGTGAAAGCCTTCTCCATCAGTTGGAAGGCTGGTCCACCCAGAGAGGAGTATATGTCAAGGATAGGGGGCACTCCTCCCCTAAGTGTCTCAGCCTGCCGACTTAGAGTCCCTGGATGGCTGTGGAGCAGCAAGCTATGAGTATCACAGCTGACATCCTGGGTTGTAGCAAAACTTCCTGCCATGAAGGCAACTGTGGTTCCTTAGTGAGATCCATAAAGGGAACCGCAGAAAGGGAAGACTGTACTATATTCATGGACTTCAAAGGCAATGAAGGAGGAGAATAAGAAGGTGTCTTTGGAGATGGGTGATCACCTGCCAAGGAAGGATAGTTCCTGGGGGGTGGAATACCTCTGGCCAAAAATGCCTGGTCCACAAGACGCAACACATCATGTTCAGAAAGACTTCTAGTCAACCTCACAGAGACTGAGGGAGAAACAGGCCTGTCCACAAAAGAGGCAGACTCGGTGCCCATCTCATCTGATCGCACCAAGGACAGCGGTGCAGAGAAAGACTAAACATCTGTAGTCTGCACCGAAGAAGTTATCAGTGCCAATGTTATTGTCTGCACTGACACAGGGATCGGTGCCGAAGTGGTTGTCGGTGCCAAAACTGGAACCGACAAAACTGGAGTCAGTAATAAAGACCTCGGTTCCGAGGAAGATCTCGGAGCCAACGCGGTCAAGGTCTGTGCCAACTGTGCGGTCAGTGCAGATACAGTGGTAAAGGTCTGAACTGAGGAGCCCCTCGGTGCCGATATGTAGAAGGCTGCAGAAGAGGACGGTGCCGAAAACACTAATGGAGCTGAAGGCCTCGGTGCCAAAGGTCTGGACACCGAAGGCACTGGGGCTGACTGAGAGAGCTCAGGAGCCGAAATTTTAGCCTTTTTAGATTTTGGTTGGTGAGAGTCCTCAGTCGGGGACAAAGGCATGGATTTAGCCTTAGGGCTGGCAACTCGGCACATACAAATCTACTGCCAATCATTAGGGGACCGGAGTTCCACTGTGGCAACCCCTAACCAGGAAAAGCTGAAAGACGCAACAAGAAACATCCATTTTCTTATGGGCTTTAGGATCGATTGAGACCTCTGCCCCAGAAATAGCCTCTGAAAAGGGAGATTTTAGAAGTCCCTTCAGTATCAGCTTATTTTTCCTTTCTAACAAAGTTCTATTAGAAAACTTTTCACATATAGTACAAGGTGGTTCAACAGATAAATGGGAAGCTCCCAAACAATAAACACAAAGAGTGTGCATCAGAAGTAGGCAGTTTGTGTCCACAATCAGAACAGTGCTTAAACCCTGGACTACTCTTTTTATCTGTCATATTAACAAATAAAAAAGTACCAACAATGATACAAGAGAGTACCCGAAGGTATGAAAAAGAAGAGGAAAGAGATTACCAACGATGTTAAGGAGAAAATACCTCGCGGTAAAAAGGGGAAGTAAAGCACAGAAAAAAAACCTGAGGAAGTTATGAATGCTAGATGCGATAGGGCAAGAGATAATAAAATATCAACTTTTCTGACAGAAAAGTAATTTGTAAGCAATTAAACAACAATTGACTGTACTTAGCTCAACAGAAGTAGCTTGACACGACCGGATGGCAACGTGGCAAACGAAATCTGAGGTAACAGGAAGAGAGGAATTGTTGGTAAGAGTTTAGCTCGAGAATTTGAAGCTGACGCGAGCTTAGAAAATGGCCGGCTCGGTTCCGAGCTCGGAACCGATAACCATATGTAAGGAGTGAACAAGGATTAACAATATCAGATACATCATTACTGCTGTCCTAGCAACTCACATATCAGGCTAAATAATGACACATTTGACATTTCTTTAGCTCCCATATATTGGTTACTCTCTAATGCTTAGTCATTTTGTCCACTGAAGTTCTACAATGTGTACCAATGTCCATTCCTGGAACTACACTTTGTAGCTTTGTATGATAGTTCTTTTCATTCTGTTTCAATAGCAAATACAAAATAAATAAACAACTACATAAATAAATAATTAGTATAGTGTGTGATAATGCAATTAAAATATGAGCTTACTGTCTAAATGAGTACAGTGCTGTGATCAGATTAACTGCTTCTCTCTTTGTAGAAGCACTCTAGAATGAGGTATGTTAAGTGTTAAAGATGCTTTCTAAGTTGGGATTGTCATGATGTGGAGTATATGCTTCTACATATACACTTTATACTGAAAAGAAGTTTGTCTTGATTAAGTACCATCTAAGGGTGACCGCGAATCAGTCTGAATATGAAGATTTCTAGATTTTTTGGTATACATGAGTGTTTCACTACATTTTGTTAGGTGATGTCAGCAGGTTTGAATTGCATTGTAAAAAGGAGACTAAAAACTTTTGGAGAGTGATAAGAATATTTAGTTCCTTGGCAACAGCAGACCAGGCATGGGTTTACCTTTAAGCTTGTCAAGTGAGGCAAGTTTTCAAAGAAATGAAGTTATGTCTTGAACTGGTGATGCAGAGGTGTAATGATAAAATTATCAGTTAAAGGAAAGTGTTTAGTGAATGGTTTTGATTGGTCTGTGCTAATGGTGCACATGACAACCATGGCGAGAGCACTGTTTCATTTAAAGCTAAAATGGAAGGAATATGCGGATAGGTGAATTACAACATTACTGTATCTAAATTAGATCAAGGCGGATAACGACACTTGCAATGTTTTTAGAGATCACATTATGTACTGGTATGTGTCAATGTACGATTTACTGTACAAGTGCACCAGGCAAAGATGTGTCCATCTAAGATTTACTAGATGAGTGCATCAATTAAGTTTATATAATATGAAGTTTTATTTAGTGCATTTTACTGATTATGCAGAAGGAAAATGTCATATCACTAGCTATATGTGTCTTTAGAAAATATGTAAGGGCTGTGTTTGTTGATGTAATATCCCACAGGATGTTATGCAGCTGTGTTTGCTCTTATGATCCCACTCAGGATGTGATGTATTAGACAATGTTTTAAAACTGTAAAGGAAGTTATTATTTTTCATAATACTATTAGCGGTTTTCATGCAGTCTTTATATGTTCAGGCTTTTTTCTTTTAAAGAAGCATGTGTATTACAAAGCCATTTAAATGGTGAATATAAAGCACTTATGTTTAAAGATGAATATATTTAAGAATGATCTAGTCTGTCTTATCCAGATTACCATGCTGGGGTAATATATGAAATAAGTCTGATTGTCATTTTCTTTCTCTTTAAAAGATTGTTTTACCTTAAATGAGACATGAAAGTGAAATAATCCATTTAATTTGTATTCTAAGAATTTCTGCTCTTCATTTTTGTAAGAAAACTATGTTTTGTTAATAGACTATTTCTGTTACATATACATTTCATATGCAGGCAATAGAACAAATATTGATGTATCTGATAAAGATGCTGTTAAAAATGTAAACAGACATTAACACTGGACATAGTTATAAATAACAGGCTGTACAAGTTGGGATGATTGCTTTAATTATTTATTGCTTTCAAGACAAACAGTAAAGGTGATTAAAGAGAAAAACAAAAAACAAAGGCTGTTTAAAAATAAACAGAGAAGCAACAACTGGGAATACAGCAGTAATAGCAAAAATGTGAAAAGCAGCTTAATGAAAACAGAGGCCATGCCAAGTATTAGGATATTCCATAATCTGACACACTGAAATAAAGCTGGAGTTAACAGTTTCCTTTAACAACACTGACAACATTTAGCCATTTACATCACTGTCATTTCATGCTACTGGGTATTTTTGTTTCCTGTAGAATCAACAGCACCTACACAAAAAAATTATTATTTTTTTTATGTATAAGCCTAAGAACCACCAGGTTGTGAAGTAGAGAGAACTGATGTTTGAAATGCAGACATATGCTTTCTTACATTATTTGTTGTGAAGAGGCAGAGTTACTGATGGAGGCATCCACATCTGTGTTACAAGAGTGAACCATGACTCAAGGAGTTATCAGACCATACTTTTTTACCTGTAACACTAGTTTTCACTTAGAATGGGTAGAGAAAAAAAGAATACTGTAGCAGAGTTATATCAGACAGGTCACTAGCGATCGCTAGTGAAAAAGACAGGAGCAGAAAAGAAGAAATTGGTGATTTAGATAGGAGGCAAACAGAACTGCCTCTTTTCTAAGATCTCATTTTCATCAGCATGCGTTTCTAACTTCCACTCATGAGAGACTGAAGTTCGGCTGCTTAAGGTGGTCACCATATTGTTCTTCCAAGCTAGTTATGTAAATGGTTTAAACAATTAGATTTGGTTACATTGCCTTAACCCAGATGATTACAGGAAGTCTACAAAAGGAAGAGAAAAAGTTTCCCTCTGTACATCTGATGTACAAGATCGATGTAGTGATTGCTTTGACAATTTCCAAAGTGCCTGTTCTACAAACTAACTTGAAGACTATCAAGACCAAATTTAATACAGTAGAGTCAACTATCTGAACTTCAATTATCCGAACCAGCCTTCCAAAGTTTTGCAGGTAGGAATAATCAAAGTCTGAATATGTAAACATTATATGCATTTGCTTGAGCATGTTTTTGAGCTTGTAGCCAACTCATGTGTGAAAAATATTTATTGTTCACTGGAATCGCTGAATGGTTGAAAAGTATATTCCTGCATGCAGGAAAAAAATGAGATTTTGTAAGAATTTTTTTATCCAGTTCAATTATAAGTGTGATTATCCAAACAGTTTGATTATCAGAACTACCCTTGGTCCCAATTAGTTCGGATAATCGACTTTCTATTGTACTTGTTTATTCTCATATTAATCACATTTGTCATACCACAAGTTCCTACAGATGTGATTCCCAAGCACAATCTGAGGAGACTGTGGTGAGATTTTGGTTTGTAATAGGAAAACAATAAAGGCAGAACTTGGTTGGTAGCAATTTGGTTGCACCGCCACTTGAGGTGTCACCGAACATTTCAAAAACTTTGCTTGAAGCCACTGGTGTGCAGGAGTATATATAATTAGAAAATCAAAAAAAAGAAACTTTAAATATTATACTCGGGCAGAAAAAAATGATATACTGCAGCACACCAAAGATTTGTACATATGCTTTCATGTTACACAAAACACTACTTCAGATTAAAATACATGCATCCATTTTAATGAGACTGAGCGTGATTTATGCTTAGTGACAGGAGACATAAAATCTTTTATACTGTCATTTTCAATTATGTCAAAACAAAAGCTAAGAGGTCATTTTTGAGTTATACAGCTGATTTTCATAATGTCAGAATCAATAACTTGTTACTTATTAGACATAGTTTAATTTTTTTTATTATTTTTAAAGGTAAATTTTTCATCAAACAAACAGACTAGTCAGTGACGGGGGTCTCTGTGCCTTCATCTTATGCTAGCATTTATTTAAACAAACTGAAATTACATTACATTTACTGAGACACTAAGAGTTTTACATCTAGTACTAGGTTTTGCAAATGCTTTATTGACAATGTGTTTTTTAGTATGGCAATGATCCAAAGAATTGTTGCAAGCATTTCAAGATTATAATAATCAGACTACAGATCATTTGGCATTTTTATTTGATAACAAGCATAACATTCAGCTTTCACATGTTCTGTACAAGGACACTGCAGGGAGACTGGAGTACTATATTTTGCAGGAGCCGACAGCACAGTAAACAAAGAAAATGTTTTCATCCACAATTTATTTTTGCTAATATAGTGATGTCTCAGATGGCTACAGCATCAAGGTTAACAATGGATGAAGATATATTCCAAACTATACTGGATTCTACTTGCAAAAGGTTTCACAGCCTATGGAACACAGATGGTTGACAGCGACAGCAGAAATGTGAAGGCATTCGGAAAAACAAAGTAAAAAGAAAAAAGATGACAGGTTGAAAAATGTGATGGATTTTTCTAGAACTTGTATGTGACTAAGTGGAATTTAAATCATAAAGAGTATTTACACTACAAAGTTTTCAAAGACTGGGATATTTAATAAGTATTTCCTGGCATTGTAAAAGCAGCTGATCAGAAACCAAGGGGCATCTATTTTTAAGTGCGTACATAAAGTGTGAGATAATTTATCATACCTATAATAAGCATGATAGCTGCAAATGTTACACTGTGGTATTTGTAACTATATTCAAATAGAAAACTCATTTGTTCACCAAGTATCTAACAAGACATATTAATTTAGATCATGTACAGAGTACAATTTGCTAAATGTGATCTAGGTAATCAAGTGTGCACATGCCCAAGGAAAAACTATTAGAATGTTTAAAATGGACGTCCAAGAACACGTTAGACAGTGGAAAAAGCAATATGCACAGCACATTCTTTAAAGACATCTGCAACAAATATAGGCCAGTATTTTAAGGTTTTACATTTCATATACTGGTTACATTTAATTTACAGTGGTACTGTCAGTAATGAGTTTGAGGTGCCTTAACATAAAAGGCAGATACTGTTTCTGTTATGACCCAATAAACAGCCATATCTGAATGAAAACTCATTTAAGCCAATGCTGCAGAAGTCTTCTTCTTTTGGCTTTTCCCGGTTAGGGGTCGCCACAGCGGAACTCCAGTCCGCTAATGATTGGCAGTAGAGTTTTACATGCTGGCTTGCCGGGCCTAACGCACAACCTTCAATGAAGGAACGCCCATTCACACATGTCGCCACACAGAAGATGCTCTAACTGAGAATCGAACGGGCAACATCTAACTGTGAGGCGACAACGCTACCGCAGCACCACCACCGCAGTCCAATACTGCAGAAGTAATGCTTAGAATATGAGATACACAATCAACAACAGCTGCAAGTCATTATAATGGGTGTATTTATATACAGCAGAGGATATGTGTCTTTTAAAAGAATTATCTTGAAGAATTGTTTTATATAACATCAAAAGTACAGTTACATAAGTTGCACTTACCACAAGAGTAGATGTTCATATTCCTGACAGACGATTTGGGTTGTACCCTGCCCAGGGTACAGCAACCTGTCAGTCTCACAAAGCTCTGACTCTCTCCCACACCTTCATGAGTGCTAATTAGACAGCCCATTTGTAGAGGGAAATCATACATCAGAGTGAAGAGAACTTTTAGAGTTTCTTCAGAACTTTCTTGTACATAAGAATAGGAGTGTTCTAATCCTGAAAAAAAAAACAGCTTATAATAGAAACAAAACCTTTATTTCCCAACCCAAAGGCTATATACATAGAAAGGTGGATGGTGGGTGGGTGCAGCTACTGCAGCAGTGAAGAATTCAAACATCTCTTGTTAAGATAAGCACAACTTACACAATTATACTATGGTCGTCATTCTCACTGGTACAGTAGCCTTTGGTTATTTGGGTTGATTACTAAAGCTTACCCAATCCAGGAGGAAGAAGGATGTGGATATAGGTGATCCTGGAGAATGGTCCTATCAAAAACAGCCCTGGACCTGGAAAAGGAATCCAGTTTGTGATGCTTTGAAAAGATATGCAGAGAGGACCAGGTAGTTGCCTCTAAAATGCTTCTAGAGTCCACACTATTCCAATATGCCATGAAAGAAAACAACGCTCTGTCAGAATATACCTGAAGTCTGCCTGAAATGTTTTACCATATGGGAATAACAGGAAAAGATACAGTAAGGAACAACCAATTGGAATTGTGTAAATTGACAAGTCCCATAATAGGACTTCCATAGCTATATAGCGTTCCTAAAGATCTTAGTAATGAAAACATGATAGCTGAGTTGCAAAAGCATGACCATACTATATAGAATCTATTCTCCCTGTCATTCAAATCCTGAAAGAAATGAGGTAGGTGGCTACATTTAAGGTACACTGAAAGTAATAAGGGCACGTATGGGGGATTTTCTTGTTACAGATAACCCTGTAAGAATGGAAATGCAAAAGGGTTAATGTATCATGAATAGTTGCAACCCAGATACTCACTTGCAGATGTAAGAGCAATAAACCATTTAGTCTACCAAAAAGATGAACCCAAAGAAGCCAAAATAGCTGGTTCAAACATAGACAGAAATAACTTTCCCAGCAAAAAGTAAAGATCTTGATTAAGTGTCATCTGAATAACAAGTGAGTTTATGTATCATCAGAAAAAGATTTTTGTAGAACAGCTTGAGCTAAGTCTAAAATAAACAGCTAGATCCATGGGCAGACATGTTAATATGGCTGATAAATACTCAACAAAGGAGTACACAGGCCGTAGGATAGTACCTCACACAAATGTTTGAGAACCAGAGGAAATACTCATATATGTCCCTGGTTACAGGTGAAGCACCAACTAGAAAATCTTGGCAGGATATAACCCATATAGCTAAGGCTACTGCAGCAGTGATCAATATGATGAACAATGATAACTGCTGATCTGCATGACACTTTTCTTTTTGTGTTGTTCTATGGTGACGTCTGATACAGAGTGTGAACAGTCCATGGAATGTACCACAGAGCCTGCAGGGTTTCCTGCTTGACATCTCCAGCACTATATGGATCACTTTGCTCTGTATGACTCTGCCACTTGTATGCTGTCAGATACACAAGTACATATCAGATGTTGTTTTTTTGCCTGCATATACTGGGTTCTGCATGTTTTTTTTGGGGGGGGGGTGCAACCCACACTTCTGCCATCATGTTAATCACTGCTGTCACTATCATTTTATGATGAAGTTTCCTGGGGGTAGGGGGATAAGATAAACAGCAAACCACATAGAGCCTGAGAAGCCAGCTTCTTGAAAATCATGATGTGCAGCATGGCACACAGAACAAAAATCTTGTTCATCTTGCCAGTAGAGCACTGCAGTGCCGTTGTCTGGTTTGAGGGCAGTACAGTAGTTGGACACTGCTGTAGAGATCTGGACATGAACAAAATGATATTGACATTTGGTTAGGGATCAGGGATCTCACACTACTGTCATCAGCCATGACTGAAGGTGATATCCTGTATCATCTGTAATACAGAAAATATTTTGAGAGGCTAGCTTTATCTCGGGTATACATAGACAATTTATGCATTACTACACATTGTGCTTTCTACACATACTAACAATTTTTCCCTCCTGGAAATCTTTCTGCTGTGAAGCAGAAGTGGAGGTCTCTCATGTGTCAAATGCTGGCATTATGAACACTGACTGCATACTGCACAGACTGGAACTGATACCATCTGCACTGCAGACCACCAGCAGTTCAAAGGTTTGTACCATTATCTGTTGATATACATATCAGGATCAAAATCAAGTTGTGTTTTAACTGCAACCTGCATGCATTCAGTGCACTCAGGACTGCAGGAAAGGGGTGGTGTCATCCAAGACCCACACAGTGGAAACTCTCTCCTTCTCTGTCTTTGTAAACCAATTAAATACATCCACATGGTGCAGTATCACATCCAAAAACCTATCCTGTATCCTTGACACAGAAGACTGGATGACTACCAGTGTGCCCTGTGTTGATCGATGGAATTTCCCTGTACCCATGATGATTAAGGTAACATATATATTTGAGTCTAGTCAGACAGGAGAGCCACATGGGTTTTGGTATCACATATGTGGTCAGCGTGTGCTGTGGATACTGTGGAGTAGATCATGGTCAACCCAGTGTTGAACCACGATCTGCTGGTCTGTCAAATCTTTATCTATTTTTACTCATTTATGTTTCTTACCCACGTGGATGGACTGGTCCTTGAATCCTTTTTTACTCATTTATGTTTCTTACCCACGTGGATGGACTGGCCCTTAAATCCTTTTCAGCTACAACATGGGTATACATCACAAAAATCACACACAAGTGAAATATTTCACTTCACAGCACAAAACTGCATTCAAGTCACATTTTCATTTCATGGCAAAAAGATTATATTACAAATAAGTAAAATTACTCAAGTCTTAACAAAGAATGCATAAAGTTACCCAGGTAATTTATAAACAATATGCACAGGGTTCTTGAGTAAATTCATATGTGAAATGTTTACAGTAATATGAGATGTAATCTGGTGTACATTTAAAATATAAAGTTTGTACAGTGAGTCAGCATAACTTTGGTGTAACATGATTGCAGAACAATATGAATTCAGAGAAATGTAAAGGGACTGGAGTTGTTGCTAGAGGAAGTGGGGGCTTAGGATGATAGGACAGGAGGTTACAGTGGGGGTGAAAGGGAGTCTGTATATGCAACAGATAGAACTTTAGAGGTTTGAGCAAGCTTGAAAGTGGCTATAAAGTCAATGATGTGGGGAAATAGTTGGAGAAGAACCCCACCTATTTATTGTATTTATGTTCTGTTTGTTAACCTGGCAAGTAGACTAGTTCTAAGACCCTCTTCCGCCATGACTTAGTCCAAGATGGACCAAAGAACATGATAAACAAAGAGATTACAGAGTTATAGATATACAAAGTCCTATCCTTTGCCAATAAAGCATGCACATCTTTACATTTCTTTTAAGTGTTCAAGGAGCTTCCTTTGAAATTATTTTAGATCAGTAAGTTGTCTAATTTCTAGTGGGAGCCTGTTCAAGTTTGGAGGAATAATTTTGCGTTGTTTATTTTTCTGATTTTCAGGGACAGGGCAGGGTCAAGCATTAGTCTCAAATATTTGTAATTTTGTGCAGACTTTAGACCAATGATCTATTCCACAGTATCTTCAGCCTATGTTAACCACATATGTGATATCAAATTCAATTTGCCAGACTGAATGAGGGCCTGGCCTGAAGGGGGACACAGTCTTGACACACAGTGTTTTGTGGGCTAACAGACTGTACTGACAGATATTTGCATTACGTTAGCACTGTGAGCTGAGTGTAAAGTATAAACATATTCCAGTTCTGGAGTCCTTTTTTAGCTCTGCAGATGAAATGATAGGATATTAAGTAAGCAGCTTTGTTGGGAGAGAACCTTTGTGACCCCAGTCTCTGTGTGATTTTTAGGGACTGGGTAGGGTCAAGTGTTATTCCAAAATATTTATAATGCTGGACAGACTATAGAGTAATGTTTCCTAGTGTGACAATTCTATGGCAGCAGGGCTTGCAAGGCTACTTGAAATTCCAAAGGTTATGCTAACAGTTTCACAGTCAAACATTATTATTATTAGTAGTATTTTCCATTCTAATGGGATAGTGTAATATTTACTTATTTCCTTATTTGTTTATTTATTTTAAGGAGCGCTGTAATTCCTTAGTTATGGTACCAGTCTTATAAAGGCTGATATCAACAGTGTAGATGGTGTTGTTCTTGGGTTGTATGATTGTATTAATGTCATTAATAAAGAATGAAAATAGAACAGAAGCTAACAATGATCATTGTGGGGATCCAGTTGTAAAATTTCCTTCTGAGATGGTAATGTTACTTGCTTTGACTCTGAATGTATGGTTTTGTCAGTAGTTGGAAAACAACTGAATTACTACTGCTACCAAAGTTAACCATTTAGTCTTCTGTAAGAGAATTGGGTGTTTTATACTTTTAAATAACCTGCCCAAATCCGTAGAGGTAACACCACAGACATGTCCCTTTTCTGCTGTCTTTGACACCGTAGATAGTGGCCAAGGTGTTGCATCCTTCCAGAACTCATGGAGAGAGCCAATAATCAGTCCATGTTCAATTTGGTTATAGAGTATTTTTTACAAGAGTTTAGTGACCGAGCAGAGTATAAAGATAGAATGGTAATCAGTACTTATAAGTACTTAACAGTACTGCATAATGCACTTTTTTGGGAATTGGAATAATGAGTGAATGCTATTCACCACAGGTTCATGTTATCATCTGCATTACAAGTATTTGTTTCGAATGAGTCAACTCCAGTGCTACATCCAATACTTACATTCTGCCCTCTGTTTTCCAGGTTATATTCATTTATATTTGCACATCAACCATTTATTTTCTGTTGTTTCAGAAGCACCACACCTGTGTTTAGTCACTCATTTCCATGTATTACCTTTTACTTTATGTGTAATGCATACTGTGTGAAAACTACCTGCACAGATTTTTACCTTTGAAGGACCAATAACTTGAACTTCACATGACTACGAATTGCACCAAAATGCCTTGGGTAGCATGTAAATTGCTTATGATGCCTGTACAGTATGCATATATTTTGTTACTAGGTATATTTTCATAATACTCAGTTTAAAAGAGGAAATGTTATGTGGTGTATATTTATTCCAGCATGCCTTTTGTAACCTATTACCAAATAAAGCAAGACATATTCATCAGAGTACTTGGCTTTGTATATTTATTTTGTCTTAATGTTCAGTATGAAGCCTGGACAAATGTACAACAACATTCATTCACTCTTATGTTATGTAATTTTAGTCAGGGAATTATTTAGAGAGGAAATGGTCCTAGGTTCATAGACAAGTACTATGCTAACTGCCCTTACAGGCCATTTTAAACCTAGCCAATTTCCCTTTTTGTGTTCAAAATAACATATTCCGCAATGATTGTTGCTAGCTCCTATTCAATTTTCATTCTTTATTAATGAGATTAATACAGCCATACACCCCAACAACACCATCTATACTGTTGATATCATCCTTTATAAGCCTGGCCTTACCCATCCCATGGTCGAAAACTATATACTACATTTAATAAGATAACTGGGATCATATTATAGATCATTTGAGGGGACCCATGCAATGGATAAAGCATTTAGGAGGTGCCTCTGTCCATTAGCTGCATTTGAATATGGACAGGGATGAATTTTGTTTTATATGGATGGGGCCTCTGTTCCACAGCAGAAAAATGCTATGTGCGATATACCTGTTCCTCCAAACCATTCTGTTGAAGCTGCAGAAGAGGTTTCGATCCCTAGAGCAAGTATTTCTGATGCCATTTGACTTGCTGATGTGCAGTAAATCCATCAGTAATGGGTCACAGAATGCTTTGTATGCCAAACAAAGGTTGCCGCTTAGCAGTCTGTAGGATACCAAGTATAGTGACAAGCCTTTGGGTTCGTCCATGTAGAACACGGTATTTAGGCCTTGTATCCTTTTACTGAGATATCTCTGTGGATGATCCAGTTGTTGCATATGTCTGGACAGATATATGCCAAAGGGAACATTATACTCTGTGAATGTCTAATAAGGGATGAGTAAATCAGTAATAAGTAAGTAATAAAGACTGACTGACTATTCCAGTTTTGTTTATATATCTATCTCTTTATGAGACCTCACTTCTGAGGATAAGACCTTACATTTCTATTTTATATATATATATATATATATATATATATATATATGTATATATATATATATATATATATATATATATATATATATATACACATATACATACACACACAAACACACACACACACACACACACACACATATAGATTTATGTATGTGTGTGTGTTTTATTTACTTTGTTTTATGTGTATATCTTCTGTTTAGGAATGAATGAGCAGATGAAAGACAATTTTACCGACAGTGACTTGAACAAAATAATATATCTAGTATCTGCAAAGTTTCTCTTTCAAAATACAGAATTATTCCACAGCTTTCACTGTTCCAAAACTCTACAGGGAAAAGCATACACTGAAACTGTTAATCAGAATCTCAAAAAACAACATATACAGTTTTCAATCCTAAGTGAAAATAAACCATGAAGGAATGCAAACCATGTGAAGGTGAAATTCCAAAGAAAATAATAAAAAAAAGTCTTTGTTCAAGTCATTCATTACAAAAAAGAAAAATTAGGGTCAAGCACATTTTGGGTTTTAATCTTCTTTTAATTGAAATGCTTCTGTTTGATGTGGTGGTTTAATGAACCCAGATGCTGAGTTATGAATACAGAACAAAAAACAATGGGTTTCTGTATAATTTGCATGACAGGGCTACTGCAACTCATATTAAAACCTGATAACATGATTCTCTTGGGATGCGCAGCATAAGCCACATCCAAACATTTCAAGGTGGCAGGAAGAGGCTGTATTTAGAACCTGTTGTTAACAAGAATCTGTACAGTATAACATTCAGAATGGCAGCCAAACCAAGGCATTCAAACAATGTACTAGAGTCCCTGGTGCCAGTTTTTTTTTCTGATGATGTGGTCAGTTACATATATTGTTTAGTTGTTAAACAGACTAATTTTACTAGAAATCAAATGTCTGTATCTAGGAAATTATTACCTGTAATTTTGCTCACAGATGAAAAGCTACCTAGGTATCTTATCTTTTTATTTATTTTTTCCTGAGTTTTCCAGGAATAGGGATTTTACTTAAGTAGCTAGTTCTTTTGTACACCAGCAGCTGACCACTGGTAACATGCTGAATCCTGGCTAACAATTACTACTGTGTCAAGTTGCTTAATAGGTTAAGCAATGGCAGATACTGGGATCTCAGTGTGGCATGAAAAGCCTCTTTCTATTTAGGACAAAGCTACTTTGGCAATTGCAGAAAAATGTACCCCACTGGTGAACCTTAGAAGTGTTGTCACATTATAAAGGTGGCTTTCCTTTCTTAAAAGAAAACCCAAACTAAAAATCCCTCTTTAGGGGTGAAATAATGTACATGTATTCAGATTCTTTAAATGGTGAGAGGGTCTTACAAGCAAGCATCAGACTCACAGTCAAACTGGCAGAATCAAAACACTTATCCCAAGAAGGACAAGATAAGATCATACTTAAATGGCAAAAAAAAAACACCTCATAGGGGAATTCATATACACCATTACTCAAACCCTTCAAATATGAATAGTATATTCACATGAATAGCCATACCTCTATCCAGTACTTTGGCACTGTGAGTGCTGCCTTAAGATAAAAACATGAAGGTAATACTTATTATTTTGATTGTTTCTGTTTGTCAGGTAAGATTGATGAACATAAGTAAGGAAGAACATGACTATTTTCAGGTAGAACCCAAAAGGGAAACAATATCAGATATTAATCTAACATCCACCATAAAACCATTGAGTGTGGCACGCATATACATACATACACACACACCCACACACACACACACACACATATACACGAGTGCTCGCGTGTGTATGTGTGTGTGTATATACACGTATCTATGTGTGCGTGCGTATCCACACTGTAGAATAATATAGTTTTGGTGAAGTAAACACATTGCAAATATTCAGCTAGCAATGAAAACTGAGAAAGAGAAAAGTAAGTATAGCATCAACAAAAGCTGCATTTTAATAACATTAGAGCCAGAAGCTACTGGCAACTCTGGAGATGAGCGACATGATTCAATAACAGAAATAAAGGTCAGGGAGGACAAACACCAGTAGTGTGGGCAAACTGTGAAGGACATCTGATAATAAATACGCTGGCATACAAAATCTCCTACAGAATATGAATGCTTTAGTGGGACATTCTGAAAAAAGAAAGAGACTATCAATGATGTTTGACTTGTTACAGTCATTACTAGCATGGCAATCTAAAGGACAGAGACTATACTAACACTACAAAGGGTGGCTTCAGTCCAGAAAGAACTGCATGTACAAACATTTCCTGTCCGGTTATTAGAGGCCTCTCTAACACATAAAGTGTAAGTCATAAAAGTGAGAAGAACTATAAAATAACATACCGTTATTTTATTACAGTAACATTAACAATACTGAAACCGCACACATTTTCAGCTGACTGAAAACAAGAAATTAAGGGCATAGAACTGGTTTTGAAAGTGTTTAGGTTAAGTTTGTTTAGTAACCTTGTCATGACACAGCCACTCCCAAATCAGGGCTAACAGCAGCACCGACTTGCTAAAATACTCTAAAATGAAAGATAGCTTCAGATAACACTTAGTTCATAAAGACTGGTCACGTGAACAGCCTACATACTATGGCAATTCCAATATCATTTGGGAAAAGGGCCAGGACAGTGAATGCCCTTTGTCCTTTATTGTAGATGTTATAAGTGGCTGAGAACACAACTGTGATAAAAGAACTAGGCTTTTTCAAGGATTCTAGACAGGGCAGGTAAAAAAAAAAAAACAACAGGTCTGTAGTTAGACATGTCACTCTGGCCATTTCAGATACAGAAAGGCATAACATCCAGTTTCCATCATTAGGGATGACAAGAGTGTGACTTCCCTGCTCTCAGCCAGTAATCAAGGAGCCTCAGTCCTTAACACTGACACCAGTGAGGGATGTTCACTTGGAACAAAAACAGATACACAGTATTTCCAGGTGCAGGTTACTGCTCCAAGCACAACTTCCCTTAACAGTAAACAGGGACACACTCCCATCATGGGCTAGGTTTCCCTGTCTCTCACCAGGCCCCAAATAAGACTCCACACTGACCACAGCTGTAGAGTTTAGTCCTCAGCAAAGTGTTCCAAGCCAAGTGCTCCACCACCCTCTTTGTGAAACCTGTGCTCTGTGTCCCTGCTCCAAGTAGCAAACACACACACTCTATGAGATTTGATTTACACTCACACACCTGGGAAAGGCTGGCACAGATTTACCAGTTATGCCGCCTCTGCCCAGAACACTCCAAAGCCAGGTACTCTAAGGCTGTTACCAGGGTACCCAATTATACTAAGTACAATTAACACTAATACAAACGGTACTGTTCATACAGAATACTATAGCCATAAAATATTCTATGAACTAAGCCAACACGGGAATGCAGAAAGGAGATTCTGCTGATAGGGATGACTGCAATTAGGGTACAGAGAATAGGCAAGAGGGGACCGGAATTTATTGAAGAAAACTGGCAAAGGAGCTAAGGCATTGGGAGCTAACAACTAGAGAGGGAAAAATGACAGAATAGGAAGACGCCAAGAATTTATTTGGACTGCAGGTTAGAGATTGCCTTCCCTATGAGGGATTGATAACAGATTATATGCAAAGACAACAAAATGGGGCAGGGGGAGTCCTAAATGAAAGACCAGCACCGGTAGAGTTTTTAGTAGAATCTGGAACAGAAGCTGCCATTAAAAAGGAATACTTAGTAGAACAGATAAAATATTGCATGATAACTAAAAGAATCAATCAGAGCAGGTTAGAAAGGATTGGGAAGAGAGATTGGATATGGAATTCACAAAGAAACAATGAGGGAGGATATATGTATGTCTCCCAAATATGCAACAAAATCTAGAAGATTTAGGATTTTTGCTGGAATTGTTTACATATATATTTTTATACCCTAAGAAGACTCCAGAGAAGTTTTCCTTAGGTAGACAACAAATGTTGGAGGATTGATGGGGAAGAAAGAGGTACTTGGGAACATATTTTCTGGGAGTGCAGTGGGTTGGTGGACTTTAAGGATTCCCTGCAGAATGCACTGTCACAGATGCTGGGGGTGGGGGGTCAATTGTTGTGATAAGGGAGATTATGTTACTGAGCTAAGATACAAAACTGGAATTGCCTAGACATGGTAAGGCCTTGCTATGTCTAATTATGGGGGCTGCCAAAAAAGCAATTACTAGAAAATAGAAATCAGAAGCTAAACAAACTATATTAGAAGTAGTGAATATAGTAAAAGAGATATAATAACAAAAGATGCAACAACCCACATGATAAATGCCTCGCTGCTAGTGAAGAAAAATTGATAAAATCCAAGCCAGAGCAAGCAGCAGAGGCAAACATGTATTCTTAATAATGCCAGTACTCACACTGATGTAAAACAAAGTCTTTTATTGTGCACACTTGGTAAGGGCTTTCACTGCTCGCTTCATCAAACCATTAAAACCACAAAAAACAAATACACCCTCTCTTATAGTAACAACTAACCAGGCAAATCAATTAAAGAATTAACAAGTTATCTTTTAAAGCCATACTGTCATATCTGATAACTTTTAAATGGAACTCCAGATACTACAATAATAATCAAGCAATACCTAGTGTATACCTAATATATTCCAAACATTAAATAAATAATATAAGCAGGTCTACAGTCACTCTAGAGACCACGTATACAAATTTAAAAATGCTTGTAAAAGCAAAAATAACAGGATACATTGCTAAGCAGAACCTAATATTCATCATATAAAAACAGAACCTAACATTCAGCTCATAAAATATATACTGCAATGTTAACATCATTTCAAAACTGTTGTATACCTAATACATACCAAAGATTGAATAATATGTGCAAATCTACAGCAAACTTTCATTGCAAAAGAACGCTACAAGTGCTTATAACAGCAAAAATGACAGGATACATTTCTAAAGGGTTCCTATCAACATTTCAAATGTTGAAAACGCAGAATTTAATTTAATTGAGCTGAAATGTTCAACATCTCAGAAGAGCGAACTGACGGAACATCGATTTCTTTCCCAGGGAAAGAAATCGGTGGGCCATCGTCGGAGTTTACTATTTCCTCCACTGTGGTGCAGTCTCGGAGTTGGTATATTTAAGTAGGGGGAGTATGGGGGGCACAGCCCACATTGGGGGGTGTGGCGGGGCGAAGTCTCCCACTTCTGTCAGTGTAAAGTATTGAAATTTTTATTTTTTTTTTTTGTGCGGAACACCAATTTCTTTCCCTGGGAAAGAAATCGATGTTCCGTCAGTTCACTCTTGTGAGATTTCGAACATTTCAGTTCGATTAAATTGCATATGGCATTTTCAGCATTCAATATGCTGATATAGAAACTTTCTAAAGGACCTAGCATTCATCATATATAGATAAACTACTCAAAAAACATTTTATCAGGAAATATAAAATTGTTAAAATAACTAATCTACAAATATATGTCATAAAAACTGCAGAAAAGCAGGAAATGGTATGTTTATAAATAGCTTAGCTGACGATCAACTTCTGGACTTCAATACATGTCTCAACGAGGCTCTCTCATTGAGTCCCCTCCCTCGATCAGCTCTCAACCTTAGAATCTAATTCATCTCTGTTTTTTTCAGTGCCATTCCTAATATCGCCCTCAAGGGTAATAGGTGAGATGACATCTATGACCAAGAATCTAAAATAATGGTCTTCACCATTTGCCAAGACGTGTTTCGCCAAAGCACTGGTGGGTGATTTCAATCTGATGGCATATAAATGTTCCCTAATTCTGTTTTTAAGCACGCTATTAGTTTTGCCAACATAGAATGATTTACAAATATCACAAACAGCAAGGTAAACCACATGTGGGGTACTGCAATTAGCTGAAGTGATAAATCTAAACTCTTGTCCTGTATCTGGGTGCAGGAACCTCCCACTCGAGTCTATGTTTTCACAAAAATTGCACTGCCCACAGGGCAAAGTACCCAATGCCTGTTTATGTCCTATGTCATATTTATCAAAGGGTTGACATAAAATTCTCTTTAGATTAGGTTTATTTTAAAATCTAAAATTTGGTTTGTCACCCACTATATCCTTAATATCAGGGTTGGTGCTAAGAACACCCCAGTGTTTACTAATGATGTCATATACTATCCTATTATCTGTGGTAAAATACATGGGTATCCTAGTCTCGGGGAATATTTACAGGGACATATCCTTTGTTATCTTCATAAAGGTTAGATAAATATGGGCCAGCCCTCCCTCTTCTTAATGAGTCCATTTCACTCAACCCTTCGCTAATCTCTTCATTGTTATAGCCTCACTTCACAAATCTTTCCTTTAAGATATTTAATTCACATTCATACCCTATATCAGATGCATTTAAGTGAAATGTAAGCAATTCCCTGCCCTCTAATTATGTTCTTAAAAGTATGTTGGGGGTGCATACTTTGTCTGTGAAGAAAAGTATTCTTATGACACTTTCTCCTAAAAACCCCAGTATTAATAATGCCATTGTCTAGTCTTTCAACATATACATCAAGATATTCAATCTTACTCCGGGAGCACGTCATGTTGAACTTTAAATAATCAGCCATATGATTCATTTCTAACACAAATGTTTCCAGTTTGACTATATCTCCTACCCAAATGAAGAAGACATCGTCCACAAAACGATGATAAAAGGGAACATACCTTCTGTAATCTTCCATCAAAAACAACTTATCCTCTTCCCATAGGGCTAGGAACATATTGGCTTAGCTATTGGCACATAATGTGCCCATAGCTACACCATCACACTGCAAATACACTGTCTGATCAAATAGAAAAATATTATTTTCTAGGACAACCTCCAAAAATAGGCAAATCAAATCTTTCTTTCATTGTACCCACTATGCCTATTCAAATATTGCTTGATGGAAATAACACCTACATCATTCGGGATGACAGTAAACAAGGACTGCACGTCTAAAGTCACAAAAAGTAAATTAGAGTCTAACTGCAACTTGTTTTTGAAGCTATATAGGTTTATCAAAAATTGTTTGGTATCTTTCAGTACCACTGGATTCAACTCCAAAATCGGTCAGAGTAATTTTTCTATATAGATGGAGAAGGGTTCAGTGCACCAACCCCTCCCTGAGACAATCGGTCTCATAGGGGGGTTTTCTCCATTTTTATGGATGTTAGGGAGGCCTTGTATAGCTGGTAAATAGAAGTTATGTTCTTACCATAACGTTCCATGTTAGTTGTCTTCTTCTCGCCTTCTTCTTGCTGGATGGGTTTGGAGCCGACCTCGGCTCCGACTCGGCCACTCTAAAAGCTCGAGAGTTGGTTCCACCGGCTCGAGGCTCCCCTTATATCCCACAATGCTAGGCGTGAGTTACCTCAGATCTCGTTTGTAAGCTAACCCCAGCTTATAATAGTATCAGAATAACTATAAACAAAGTCCACCTCTAAAACCAGGGAGAAAGAAGGGTGACCTATATCCTGATCCAGGAAATATGCACAACAGCATATGCCTAATAAAAGAGGTGGTAGAAAGAGAGGTCACAATCACAACTCCTCTAGGTCTGTCCAGGCCAGGGGAAGGAGGGTGGGGCCTTAAGAAGAAGCGAGAAGAAGACAACTAACATGGAGCGTTATGGTAAGAACATAACTTCTATATGTTAAGTTGTCTATCTCGCCTTCATTCTTGCTGGATGGGACCGCGTCCCTAGCACCTTGTCCCGGGTGGCCTAACGGAACAGACTCCTGAGAACAGTGGAACCAAAGTTAGCTCTATGCCTAGAAGCTAAATCCAACTTATAATGAGAAATGAAAGTGTGAGGAGTAGCCCAAGTAGCCGCTGCACAAATGTTGTCAATAGGCAGTCTGTCTTGGAAGGCTAAAGAAGTAGCCAAAGCTCTGGTGGAATGGGCCTTAGGTTTATTAGGCAGCTTTTGGTGTCTAATTTCATAAACAAGGGAAATCAGAGATGTTAGCCATCTAGATAATGATACCTTTGAAACTGAAAGTCCCTTTCTGCCTTCTGCATAGGAGACAAACAGCTGGTCAGATTTTCTGAATTGCTTTGTTCTATCCAAATAGTACCTCAACTGACGATGAACATCTAGCCAGTGTAATTTTTGTTCAGACCTATTGGAATATTCTGGAAAAAAGACTGGGAGGTCAATGCTTTGATTTAGGTTTGACGTCGAGACTACCTTAGGCAAAAAGGACGGGTTGGTTTGTAAGGATACCCTGTCCTTATGGAACAATAGATAAGGAGGTCGACAGCTGAGTGCATGAAGTTCTGAAACTCTTCTAGCTGAAGTAATAGCTACCAGAAAGAGAGTCTTCCATGATAGCAATTTTAAAGAACAGGAGGCTGCAGGTTCGAAAGGGGGAAGAATCAAAGAAGTAAGAACTAAATTTAGGTCCCAAGGAGAAGGAGGATTTCTTATAGGAGGTCTGAGAAGAAAAACTCCTTTCAAAAAGGCTTTGCAAAGCTTGTGGGACATTAAGGCAGACTCAGAAATACCCACATGAAAGTTAGAAATAGCTGCCAATTGAACTTTAAGAGTAGAAGGAGATGAACCTGCATGGAAGAGTTCAGCTAGAAAATCAAGGACTATTTGGATGGAAGCAGTGAAAGGATCTATGTCCCTTCCTTGAGCCCAATATGTGAAGCGTTTCCACTTACTCAAATAAATCTTCCAAGTGGAAGATTTATGGGAAGCTATCAAAATATCTCGAACAGAGTGAGATAATTGAGGAAGCCTGGCTAAGGTTGGAACTGGAGGAACCAAGCAGTGAGGTTCAGAGAGGGAGGGCGATGAAACTGACCCGACTGATGGATCAAAAGATCTGGAACTAGGTCCAGATGCCAAGGTCGCTCAATAGAAATTGATGTAGAAAGGGGAACCACACCTGTCGAGGCCAGTAAGGAGCAATGAGGATCAACGAGGCCTTCTGGTGATAGCTTTCTGTATCACTTGAGAGATTTGTGGGAAGGGAGCAAATGCATACAGATGTCCCGGGCGCCAAACTTGGTCTACAGCGTCTCTGCTGGGTTGGCCTGGTAAAGGGAATAGAGTGAAATAATCTCTGCACTTGCTGTTTTGGGGAGTAGCAAAAAGATCGCAGCAAGGCTGACCCCACTTGAGAAAAATTTCTCTCACAACAGAGTCTTTCAGAGACCACTCGTGAGGCATGAGGATAGCTCTGCTCAACTTGTCCGCGATTTGATTGGACTTCCGGGGATGTGCGTTGCTATCAGAAACCGCTGAGAAGAAATCGCCCATTGCCACAATCTGAGTGCTTCTCGACACAGGGGTAGGACCTGGTTCCGCCTTGTTTGTTGATGTACCACACTACAGACATGTTGTCTGTCTGGATTGCAATCGTTCCCAAGGGAAGAGAGTCTTGAAGGGCTTGCAACGCTAAAAGCACTGCTCTCATCTCCAGAACATTTATGTGCAAGTGGCATTCGTCTGGTTGCCATGTGCCCTGGACCGTCCTGCCCTGATAATGCCCCCCCCACCCGATCAGGGAGGCGTCCGTTGTCAGAGTAGCAACTGGAGGGAGGAACAAAGGGTCTTCCCAATAAGAGCTGAGGGAAGACATCCACCACATGAGATGATTTCTGCACGTCTGCGTGATCATAATGGTGTGAGACATTGGAAGTTGCTGGTATGACCATTGTGTAAAGAGCATCCATTGAAGGATTCTCATGTGGAATCTGGCTAATGGAAGCAGAGGTATGGCCGCCATAATTCCCAACACTTTCAGAACTAACCTGGCTTTGATTCTGTTGTTGTTGAAAAGGAGTGAGACCAGTTTGTGTATGTCTGTTATTCTCTGATCTGTTAGTCTACAGACATGTCTACTGTGTCTAGATTTGCGCCTATGAAGGTAATAATGCGACAAGGCGACAAAACAGACTTTCGCAATTTATTGAAATGCCTAACTTTTGACAAATGCGAAAAGTGTAATCCCTGGCCATCAGAAGGAGATGCTTGGTGGGAGCTGTGAGGAGCCAGTCGTCCAAATATGGAAACACCTGGAATCCTTGTCGTCTCAGGTGAGAAGCTACCACTGCCATGCATTTGGTAAACACCGGGGGCAGTGGTGAGACCAAAGGGCAGGGCCCTGAATTGAAAATGACTGGTTCCCAGCCTGAAGCGGAGGAATCTTCTGGGCGTCTGTTCATTTTATGTGATAGTATGCATCCTGAAGGTCTATAGAGCACATCCAGTTTCCTTTTCCCAATAGGGGAAGGATGGACTGCAGCGTGACCATCCGAAATCTTGTTTTCTTGACTGATCTGTTCAAGATACTGAGATCCAAAATTGGTCTCGAGTCCCGTTTTCTTTGGAACTAAAAAGAAACTTGAGTAGATTCCGGATCCTTGCTGGTCTGCTGGAACTGGCTGAATTGCTCTTTTCGCAAGCAGCTTTGAAATTTCCAAAACCGCTAGATCCCTTTGGCGGGTGGAACATCTGGAAGGATTTTTGATTGGTTTGGAATGCGAAGAAAGGGAATGGAATAGCCTTCGGAAATGATGGACTGTACCCATTTGTCTTGAGTCAGGGATAGCCAGGCTTCTGGGTACAGTGACAATCTTCCCCCGCCTGCCTCGCAAGGTGGGCAGTCGGGCAACACCTCCGGGATGCTGAAAGGGCTTATCAGAGAAGGCTTCTCGATTGCCCTGGTTCTGCGGACCCCCCTGCCTCTAGGGCGGCGTCTACCATTGTTATTCCGCCTCTGCCTCTGGCGGGAACCGACTCTGTCGTCAGGCGAAGTCCCTTGAGATTGTTTACGGATCCACATTTTCCCACTTTTTTGGCCTTTGGGGTAAGGCCTAGAAGGAGTAGAAAACCGGACACCGGCGGCAGAAAGAGTCTTGCCATCAGTCTCGCACCTAGTCAAGGTTTCTTTCACTTGAGGACCAAAGAGAGATGATCCATCGAATGGGGAATTAGTGAAAGATGTTTTAAAGGGGTCTGCAAAATTGCATAGCCGCATCCAGGCATGCCTACGTAAGGCCACACCTGTCCCTGCGGCCCTGCTCGCTCCATCAGCCGCATAAGAAAGGAGGTGCATGGAGGAGTTGGCTATGGAGTTCAGGGTAGCCAGCTGAGTGTTCATCTTATCTTGAAAACCCGCAGCTGTAGGATCCTTCAACATGTCACTCGCTTCTTTGATCAAGTCCCTTTGAAGACGAGTAAAATGGCATAGGTAGTTCAGCGAACGCATAGCAAATGTCGCTGACGAGAACATCCGCTTCCCATACCTGTCCATGGACCTAGATTCCTTGTTAGGTGGATGGACAGGTACTGAAGGATCAGCTAGTTCCTTCTTAGTGGCAGCAGCAACCACCATAGCATCCACAGAAACTCCTTTTGTCAAGAACTGTTTGTCTGCTGGTGCGTTATGAATTTTGAGGGTCTCCTGGGAGTGGGGTCCACTGAATCAGGAGCCGTCCATGCCTTTTAGCTACCACCTGCATGAGGGGGTCAAGGGGAGACACCCAGGAGGTGGAAGGATGAGAGCCAAATGCCTCAAGGTACACAGATTCATCCTCCGAAGGGTTGAGGGCTGGCCAATTTCCCCTCTGTTTGAGGATTTCTAGAATGTCTGCAAAAGAGACATCTTCAGAAGGGGAACGGGGGGAACCCTTGGAATCCTCTAAATCTGTGTCAGAGGTGATGGACTCAGGTGAGTCAATGTGTTTCCTCTTACACTTTCTCTTCTGAGGGGGCTCTTCTGCCAAATCAGGAGAGGCCTCGGAAGAGGATGAGATCCCCACAGGGGGTTCCTGAGGAGCTGGCTCTCTGCAGTCCGGGATGAGGGAGTGAGTCGACTTGACCTGAGGCACCGTAGAGGGAGGGGCGGACGGAGCCGACTGTGGAGTAGAGCCAGGTTCTAACACACTCCGCATGACCTCGAACGCACCCCTGTCAGGCAGAGCCAGAGGTCCCGCTCCGAGAAGCTGAGAACCTCCCTCGGCACCGACAGTGATGGCTCGAGGCCGATGTCAGAGCCGAACTCACCAGCGCCGAAGCTCCGAGAGGAGAGCGGGATCGGACAAGGGTCGATGCCACTCACCCCTCGGAGCCGGCGAGGGAAGTCCGGCGTCGTGATTCTTCGAAAGAAGAAAGCGGAGCCAATGTCGGAGACGCAGACATCTGTATCGGCTCCCTCGCCACCACAGTCTCCGTTCAGCGCCCGGCTCCGAGCTCAACGGAGTCGGAGGAGGAACATATTGATGGACAGGGGCAGGCATCGACTGATGAGTCGGGCTCTGAAGCATTTGGGCCAGTGCCTCGGACTTAAGAAGTCGACTCACTACCCTCTGAAGGTCATGATCCGACAGCCTCGATGACCTAGAGGAGTGAGATTTATGGCTCCGTTCAGACAGCAGAGGAGATGCTGGAGCGAATGAGCGGAGCCAAGGGATGGTGACCTAGATCTCTTCCTAGATGTCGGCTCCGAAGGTCTGGTCGGAGCCGACAAGGGAATTTCTAATACCTCGGCTCCAGCTGGAGCCGAGGGAACCACAGAAGCTGTAGACTCGCCGGCTCCAGCCGGAGCCGATGCAGACGTAGGTTTAGTAGCCTTAGGTCTCGGCTCAGTAGCTGGAGCCGAGGACCTAGAAGCCTTGGAGGGCTTCCCAGAGACAGAGAGGGAATCCTCAGGCTTGAGTAGACCCCTTAGGATCAATTTGTTCTTTCTTTCCTGCAGGACCCTGGGACTGAAGCCGTGGCATACAGCACAGGAGTCCTGCAGGTGCAAAGGCCCCAGGCAGTAGACACAAGAAGTGTGACCGTCTGTCAGAGACATTTTCTGACAGCACGCATCACACTTCTTGAAGCCTGAGACCTTTGTGTCTTTAGACATCTTAGAACAAGAAAGTGTAATCACACACACTCAGTCAAACACACTGATTACACCTTATCTTATTTTTAAACTCAAAAATAAAACAACTATCAATATGTTTTAATTAAGAGAAGCAACACACACACACCACTAGGGAATGGAGAAAGGCCTGAAGGCCCGAGGGAGAACTTTTAAGTTCTTGTGGGGAAGAAACGGGATTTTTGTGAAAAAAGGGGTAGAATTCCACTAAACTAAGGGAAAATATAGTTAAAATTAAAAATAAAGGGGTTTAAGTATCCTAACTTTACTGAAAGTTTACTTACCAAGAAGCCGGTAGAAAACCAACACCTCGATCGCTGTAGCAGCAAACGAGATCTGAGGTAACTCACGCCTAGCATTGTGGGATATAAGGGGAGCCTCGAGCCGGTGGAACCAACGCTCGAGCTTTTAGAGTGGCCAAGTCGGAGCCGAGGTCGGCTCCGAACCCATCCAGCAAGAATGAAGGCGAGATAGACAACTTAACATCATTAGATATTCTACCTCCAAGAATCTGTAAAGTTCATCAGTTATGATATGACTCTTAACCATGTCATCTAAAATTCTATAAATTCTATGCCTAAGGGCATCAATCTCTTTATAACTTATGATTCGATAATATTTATTATCACTAAGCATACTCTCCATGGAGTATTTATACCCTTCCCTGTCCATGATAACAACTGGCCCACCTTTGTCAGCAGGTCTGATTACTATCATTCCATCATTCTGTAATCTCCTTAAAGCATTCTCTTCCCTAAGGGTTAAGTTATACTTGGTTTTGCCAGCTCTTTCTTTGAAATTGTCACCATTAAACTTCTTGTATTCATCATCTCCTACTAATTTATAAAAAGCTAAAACTAAAGGATGGTTATTTGGCACATATAAACTGGGTTTCTTATAATTATTAGCAAAATCAGTACTGTTACCCCCAAATTCAAGTCTCAGCATGATGTTCCTACTGAGCATCTTAATATCTATTAAAATGTCTGTTAAATTATTACTTTTGGTTGGAATAAAATTAAGCCCTTTGTTCAAAACAGTGAGCTCATGAATGTCCAGAACTCGTTCAGAGATGCTCCATACTAGACAGTCCCAATCTGATTCCACATTTTTTGAGTGATTGGTTGGACTGTCTCTCTGCCGAGTATTTGTATTTTTGTCTGCCTCAGCTGATGGATCGGGTTCCCCTCATCCCTCTTTCTATGGTAATGGGTAAAGGGAGTTGGTGAAAACCCGTATTTGTCAAGTTACCATTCCCTGTAGATGTCCTTGTTGTTTCAATATGCACCACTCTTGGGCACACATCAACTGAAGTAACAGTCCCATTGACAGCTGTAGAATCATTCAAAATATTCAGCTGACTTTGTACATTTGCTTGTGTTTGTGAGCCAGTTGGACCCATTAGTCCTGCTTCTATGGGCACTGACTGTCGGGTAAATACCTCTATACTACATATATATATATATATATATATATATATATATATATATATATATAATACCTCTAGAGTATCTTGATGTATATGTTGAAAGACTAGATAATGGCATAATTAACACTGGGGGGTTTTAGGAAAAAGTGCCACAGGAATACTTTTCTACACGGACAAAGAATGCACCCCCAACATACTTTTAAGAACATAATTAGAGGGCAGGGAATGCGAGCCTCTCACTTAAATGCATCTGATACAGGGTATGAATGTGAATTAAATATCTTAAAGTAAAGATTTGCGAGGCTATAACAATGAAGAGATTAGCGAAGGGTTGAGTGAAATGGACTCATTAAGAAGAGGGAGGGCTGGCCCATATTTATCTAACCTTTATGAAGATAACAAAGGACATGTCCCTGTAAATATTCCCCCTGAGACTAGGGTACCCATGTATTTTACCACAGATAATAGGATGGTATATGACATCATTAGTAAACACTGGGGTGTTCTTACCACCAACCCTGATATGAACGATAGTGGGTGACAAACCAAATTTTGGATTTTAAAATAAACCTAATCTAAAGAGAATTTTATGTCAACCCTTTGATAAATACGACATAGGACATAAACAGGCATTGGGTACTTTGCCTTGTGGGCAGTGCAATTTTTGTGAAAACATAGACTCGAGTGGGAGATTCCTGCACCCAGATACAGGACAAGAGTTTGGATTTACCACTTCAGCTAATTGCAGTACCCCACATGTGGTTTACCTTGCTGTTTGTGATATTTGTAAATCATTTTATGTTGGCAAAACTAACAGGGTGCTTAGGAATAGAAATAGGGAGCATTTATATGCCATCAGAGTGAAATCACCCACCAATGCTTTGACGAAACACGTCTTGGCAAATGGTGAAGACCATTATTTTAGATTCTTGGTCATAGATGTCATCTCACCTATTACCCGTGAGGGCGATATTAGGAATGACACTGAAAAAACGGAGATGAATTGGATTCTAAGGTTGAGAGCTGCTTGAGGGAGGGCACTCAGTGAGAGAGCCTCGTTGAGACCTGCATTGAAGTCCAGAAGGTTGATCGTCAGCTAAGCTATTTATAAACATACCATTTCCTGCTTCTCTGCAGTTTTTATGACATATATTTGTAGATTAGTTATTTTAACTATTTTATGTTGCTTGATAAAATATTTTTTGAGTAGTTTATCTATATATGATGAATGCTAGGTCCTTTAGAAATGTATCCTGTCATTTTTGCTGTTATAAGCACTTGTAGTGATCTTTTGCAATGAACATTTGCAGATGTAGCTCTTAGAGCTGCTGAAGATTTGCACATATTATTCAATGTTTGGTATGTATTAGGTATACAATAGTTTTGAAATGATGTTAACATTGCAGTATATATTTTATAAGCTGAATGTTAGGTTCTGTTGTTATATGATGAATATTAGGTTCTGATTAGCAATATATCTTGTTATTTTTGCTTTTACAAGCATTTTAAAATTCATATATGTGGTCTCTAGAGTGACTGTAGACCTGCATATATTATTTATTTAATGTTTGGAATATATTAGGTGTACACTAGGTATTGCTTGATTATTACTGTAGTATCTGGAGTTCCATTTGAAAGTTATCAGATATGAGAGTATGGCTTTAAAAGATAACTTGTTAATTGTTTAACTGATTTGCCTGATTGGTTGTTACTATAAGAGAGGGTGTTTTTGGTTTTTGTGGTTTTAATGGTCTGATGAAGTGAGCAGTAAAAACGCTTACCAAGTGTGCACAATAAAAGACTTTGTTTTACATTAGAGTGAGTACTGGCATTATTAAGAATACGTGGTTGCCTCTGCTGCTTGCTCTGGCTTGGATAGTAAAAGAGATAAAACAACTGGAAATGAGATCTTTAGAAAAGGGTAGAAGCAAACTACATAAGAAAAATGGGAACTGTGGGAGCAATACATACTGGGGAGGAATGAGGTTTAAAAGAAGGCAGGATGTAAATGAGCTATGTAATGTTTGAAAATGACTGAGTATATTATAAGTGATGTATAATGTTTGCAACTGGGAGTGTGTCATTATGGTTTGTGATATAAAACTAGAAGTGTGTCAGTATGGTTTGTTTTCATTTATACAAATGTATGATTGCTTATGTCATAAGTGATGGTTTAATAAAGATGTTTCTTCTTTAAAAAAATGGGTAGGAATTGAATAATTTATGTAATGTTGCTTAGGTTATATGGTATATAGCAATATATGTGAAGTATCTTCTTCTTCTTTTGGCTTTTCCAGGTTAGGGGTATATGTGAAGTATAATGTTTATTAATACTAACTTAATACAATTTGATTACTTTTGCATAAATGTAAATTTGCCTATGTCACAAGTGATAATTCAATAAAGATGTCTACAAAAAAGGCTAGTGTTTGACCAATGCAGCAAGGCCTTCTGGAGCAGCCAAAGTGTGACCAAATATACATAAGTACTTTCAAAGGTTAAAATATTCTCTAAATAATCAGCCACAATGAAATGTTTAAATATATTTAATAATAAATGATAAAAGAATATGAAACTACCAAATATCTATTTACAATAAACACCTGAGTTTCAAGCACAGGAAATATTAAAAATAACAGAGATGGAAAGATTCACACAGATACAGAAAAACAATACTTAACTAATCTCACTATATTTTCCTGACTGATCAAAAGAACTACTATTCCCTGGTTACTTACTAAAGCAAGGCAATATGGAACGGGTAAGTGATCCTTTTTTGTCAGGTTTCAAAAACAGATGGCCCTGAGACTTTTTTCTCATCTAGTATTAAAACATAATTTCAGTGGTGGATTACAGAATGACATCACATACATCTGGTCATCTGACTCTGGTTCCCAAACTATCCCCTTTACTAGAAATGTAACCAGAATCTAATACACGTCTCATAATACACACACATCAACCTTTGCTAAGATGTGTTATAGCATCTGGAAGCTATAAAACCATTTCAAAAACTTCCTCCCTTCTAGGGTAGCAATTAGTTCAACCCTAAGAACAGTACAGTAGGATTCCTAGTCCTGGTTTTTACAGACATTTTGTCTCTGACTGCAGTAAGAACTGTAAGATACAATCTTTATGACCTAAACCAGGTAATTTAATTTCAGACTATTTCTCACAGTTAGTTGGACTGAGAATAACCTCTTCTCGTCCAGTGTTTTCTGTTACAATATATTAATTTCAACAGTTACAATACAGTCTGACATGCCGATGTATTTCTTTTCTGTCTAGCAGAACCCACTGTTGGTACATTTTTAACACAAGCAGCTTTACAAATACATTTTCAACACAAGCAACTGTAGAAATCAATTTGATATACAAATGTCATATAATTCTTTATAAAACTCCAGCTAGATATGCTGGCATATGTTACACATCCACTGCCCTACTTCTCCTGGCATAGCCAGCACTACCTCACATCATCACAAAGAGCTTAGCAATATGTTTGAAATATGTGGAAAGTGAACCACAAGATGTACATTGCTCCAAGTTCAAGAAGTCTAGTTTCACAAAATGCTCCCCCTATCAGCTGACGCTTGTCCTGTTTTATGTTTCGTTGAGTATTAATTAAAACTGGGTTATTCCATTCTTCTGACAACTAGTGTCACAGTCCTAAATTAATTAATCATGATAGAAAATATTTGGTCACCTAATGTCTTCTTTCCTTCTTATGTTCCTGACTACATTAAAGAAACCCATTTTGCTCTTGACGTGAATCTTGACATCATGTTGAGAACATCTAATAACCTGTGTTATGATAGGAAAGACCTAATCGTAATTTGTTGTAGTATATGGAACTTTACCTGCTCCCATGTACTATAAAATTTGAAGAAAAAAATGTAGTATTAATAAGAGTTTTAAAGCTTTGAAAGGTGCAATGCACTTACAGTTTACCACACAGAGAGTTGCAATCACAAAAGAGTGGCTCAGAGCTATTTAAACACCTCATTCAGACTTTAAATTACAAAGTCACAATGAAATGTTTAAACAGCTTCTTACCACTCTTCTGTGTTTACTGCTGACCACTGTTAATGCCTCCAGCACAAGAAAAGAGCTTAACAGCAGTGAGGTAAGCATAATGAATATGTATTAAGCACTATTTTGATGTCAGAACTACAGATAAGGACAACCACTCCTGCTTAACGAGCAGAAAAACCAGGAATAATTATATTAGGAAATTTTAATACTGAATGGACTTCTCCAATACAATCTATATGGCACATAGCCTGTAAGTTGAGTATTATCATCTTCTTCTTCTTCTTTTTCTTTCAGCTTTTCCCGGTTAGGGGTCGCCACAGTGGATCACTGTCCGCTCATGATTGGCAGTGGAGTTTTACGGCATCGAGTTGCCAGCCCGGCGCCCAACCTTCCACAGAAGGCACATGCACTCATGCCTAGGGCCAATTTAGTGTGTCCAATCCACCTACAGCATGAGCGACATTAATAATAATCATTTCTACTTCAAATTCTCTTCAGTAAGTTAGCTCTTAATAATAAAGCTTCTCTTATATTTACCTTCCAGCTTTCCTTTAACTTTCTCCTTTGTATCCAAGCTTTCCTCTTATTTCTTCTAGTACACTTCTGACGTTTCTTATACCCTTTCCACCTTCTTTTATTTTACTATTTACTCCTGTTTTATAAAACTTAGTTTCCCTTTCTGTCTCCATTATATCTAATTTTCTTTTTGCTTCCATTTCTTGCCAAATAATATTTTTTTATCTCTCTCTCTCTCTCTCTATATATATATATATATATATATATATATATATATAGATATATATATATAGATAGATATATATAGATATATAAAAGCCCTAATATTATTTACCCCCTCAGTCTAATATGCCTTTTTCACTTACTAGAAAAACAGGGCCACTTACTATTCATCTAAAACTTAAGTGTTTTTGTTATAAACTGTTTCATAATATCTGATTTACTGTTTGATATATTACTGTAAATTGGAAAAAGAAGTTATGTACTCACCGTAACGTTTCATGTTTGTAGTCCATCTCACCCTTCATTCTTACATATGGATTTGGAGCGGTCAATTACAAAGCTCAAAGTCTCTCAGTTGGCTCGTGGCAAGGTAGGTATCCCATAGTGCACTAGTAAGAATCCCCAGATCTATAAAAGTGATAGAAGAAAAGTTTTCCAAAAGGAACAACAAAGATGAAAGGTCTCCACCCTACCAAAGGTAATACTATCCTGTATCCAGATCCTCCAAGGATACACGGACAGGGGTAGGTGGGTGGGTTCGTAAGAATGAAGGGTGAGATGGACTACAAACAGGGAACATTATGGTGAGTACATAACTTCTTTATGTTCTGTAGTCCTATCTCACCTTCATTCTTACATATGGGACAGCATCCCCAGCACCATTTTCTTGGGTGGCTCATGGGAATATATTCCTAAGAACCATGGAACCAAAGGAGGCTCTACCCCTTGAGGTCAAATACAATTTTTAATGAGTAATAAAGGCATGAGGGGTAGCCCAAGTTGCTGCTGCATAAATACTGTCAATTGGTACTCTGGCTTGAAAGGCAGCAGATATGGAAAGGGATCTGGTAGAATGGGCCTTCATTTTAAATGGAAGTTACTTCCCATTGGAAGAGTATATAAATGAGATACAGTTGGAAATCCAATTTGATAGTTACCTTACAGACTGGCAGACCTATCTTAGTTTCAGAAAAGGATACAAACAATTGGTCTGATTTTCTGAGTTCCTTGGATCTATGTAGATAGAACCATAACTGTCTGTGAACATCAAGTTGATGACATTTATATTCTGCCCTGTTTGAATGGTTAGGAAAAAATACTGGCAGTTCGATTGTTTGGTTCAAATTAGACTGAGAGCAAACTTTGGGGATGAAAGAAGGGTTTGTACGAAGGGAAACACTGTCTCTGTGAAAAATCAAGTAAGGAGGTTTGATTGACAGTGCTTGTAACTCTAACACCCTTCTAGCAGATGTAATAGCTACTAGAAAAATGGTCTTCCAAGACAGGAACTTCAGTTGACAATAATGCGCTGGTTCAAAAGGCGGGGGAAGTAAGTTTGGACAGAACAAAATTTGGATCCCAAGGAGATACAGGTTCCTGAAAGGGAGGTCTTAGCAAGGTAGTGCCTTTAAGGAAGGTTTTACACAATCTGTGAGCCATCCGATTAGGCTCATTTTGTCCCAAATGGAAATTAGATATCACTGCCAGTTGAACTTTAATTGTAGCAGCAGCTGATCCCTGATGGAAACGTATGGTTAGGAATTTTAACACCAAAGGGATGGATGCTGTTTAAGGATCTAGATTTTTCTCTTTTGCCCAGATAGAAAATTTTTTCCATTTGCTAGTGTATAATTTTCTTGTGGAAGGTTTGTGGGAAAACATGAGGATATGGGTCACTGCAGGTGAGAAATCATGAAGCCTGACAAGGGATGGAAGTGGAACAGCCACGCTGTCAAGTTGAGGGTGTGGAGACAGGGGTGAAGGGAGCCTAACATGTGTGTCAATAGGTCTGGAACTGGGTCCAGAGTACATGGATCATCTAAGACAACGGGCCCGAGAAAGGGGAAACAAATCTGATGAGGCCAGTAAGGAGTGATCAGAATAATTTTACTTCCCAAGGACTTTGCTTTCTGGATCACTTTCGATATGAGTGGAAACGGGGGAAATGCATAAATAAGACCCGGAGGCCAATTGTGAACAAGTGCATCTCTCGGTAACTCCCCCGGAGGGGGGATAAGGGAGAAGTAGCTGCTGCATTTGGCATTGATTGGACTGGCAAACAGATCAGAGCAAGGTTGTCACCATTTGCCAAAAACCTGCTCCACAGCTTTCTGATTCAGAGACATCAAGATTGCCCTGCTGAGCTTGTCGGCTATAAAAAGAAGTTATGTACCTACCATAACATTCCATGTTAGTTGTCTTCTTCTCGCCTTCTTTCTTGCTGGTTGGGTTCGGAGCCGATCCTCGGAGCCGATCCTCGGCTCCGACTCGGCCATCTTCAAAAGCTCGAGAGCTGCTTACTGGCTTGAGGCCACCCTATATCCCATGATGCCTGGTGCTAGATACCCAGATCTCGTTTGGTAAATCTAACTGCAAACATAATAAGAAAGGAATCCTATCCTAGAATGCATAACTCCTACTGGAGAGACTACTAGTCAGAAAGGAATAGCCAAAGAAGACTCAGCCAGTGAAAAATCAAGAGGAACTCTTCTCGGTCTACTAGGATAGGGGGATGGAGGGCAGGACGCAAGAAAGAAGACGAGAAGAAGACAACTAACATGGAACGTTATGGTAGGTACATAACTTCTTTATGTTAAGCTGTCTATCTCGCCTTCATTCTTGCTGGTTGGGACAGCGTACCTAGCACCTAAAATCCTGGGTGGCTCATCGGAACAGACTCTTCAGAACAGTGGAACCAAAATCAGCACTGCTCCTGGAAACTACATCCAACTTGTAATGCAAAATGAAAGTATGTGGGTTGGTCCATGTAGCCACAGCACAAATAGATTTCATGGGCAACCTAGCCTGAAAGGACACCGAAGTGGCTAAAGCTCTTGTGGAGTGACTTTTTGGTTTAACTGGCAACTCTTTATTCTTCAGTTGATAAATAAATGTGATGACAGAAGTCAACCACCTGGATAAGGTTACTTTGGAGACTGGAAGACCTTGTTTACCCACAGCATAAGACAGCAAAAGTTGGTCTGATTTTCTAATGTCCTTAGTTCTATGCAAATAAAAGCGTAGTTGCCTGTGAACATCTAACTGATGCAACTTATATTCCGCCCTGTTGGAGTGGTTAGGAAAAAACACTGGAAGGTCTATGGAATGATTCAAGTTACTCTCTGAAGAGACCTTAGGAAGGAAGGAAGGATTAGTCCTGAGAGCAACCCTGTCATTGTGGAACATTAGGTACGGAGGACGGATAGAAAGAGCCTGAAGTTCCAAAACTCTTCTGGCTGAAATAATAGCTGCCAAAAAAAGGGTTTTCCAAGATAAGAACTTCAAGGAACAAGAAGCTGCAGGTTTGAAAGGGGGCAAAATTAGAGAAGCTAAAAATCAAATTTAGATCCCACGGTGGTGGAGGATCTCTCACTGGGGGCCTGAGCAGAGTGGTGCCTTTGAGAAAGGCTTTACATAGCTTATGCGACATGATGTTGTTTTCCGACAGGCCAATGTGAAAATTTGAAATTGCAGCTAACTGAACTCTAACTGTAGCGGAAGTGGACCCAGCATGGAAGAGTTCCGCAAGAAATTCCAAAATGTGGTGTACAGGGGCTGAAAAGGGGTCTATACTCTTAGCCTCTGCCCAGGAAGAAAAACGCTTCCACTTACTAGCATAAGTTTTTCTAGTTGTAGACTTGTGCGATATCAAAATAATTTCGCGCACAGAGGGGGAGATATCTGGAAGCCTGGCTAAAGCTGGAAGTGGAGCAACCAAGCAGTGAGCTGGAGAGATCGTAGGGATTGGTGCAGCCCACCTGATTGATGAATCAGAAGGTCTGGAACTAGGTCCAGAGTCCAAGGCTGCTCGAGAAGATGACGATGCAGGAACGGGAACCATATTTGTCGAGGCCAGTAAGGAGCAATGAGGATCATTTTGCAGCCCAATACGGTAGCTTTCTGTATTAGCTTTGGGATTAGGGGAAAAGGAGGGAATGCATAAAGAAGTCCCAGAGGCCAATCATGGACTACAGCATCTCTGGGGGAATGTCCGGGAAGTGGAAGGAGAGAGAAGAAATTGCTGCACTTGCTGTTGAAGGGAGTTGCAAACAGGTCGCAGCAAGGTTGGCCCCATTTGCGGAAAATTTGGTCCACAACTACTTGATTCAGAGTCCACTCATGAGGCATGAGAATTGCTCTGCTCAGCCTGTCTGCTATGACGTTGGACCTCCCAGGGATGTGCGTTGCGATCAGAAACTGCTGGGAAGAGATCACCCACTGCCAGAGTCTGAGTGCTTCTCAACATAGGGGGTAGGACCTGGTTCCGCCCTGCTTGTTGATGTACCACACTACTGACATATTGTCCATTTGAATTGCAATGGTCCCGGTAGGAAGAGAGTCCTGAAGAGCTTGCAATGCTAAGAGCACGGCCCTCATCTCCAAGATGTTTATATGCAGATGGTACTGGTGAGGTTGCCAGGTGCCTTGGACTGTTCTGCCCTGATAATACCCCCCCACCCGATCAGGGAGGCGTCCATGGTCACCGTAGCAACTGGAGGGGGGAGTACAAATGGTCTGCCGTAGGACACTGATGTGGAGACCATCCACCACGCAAGGTGCTTCTTGCATGCTTCTGTGATCATAATCATGTAAGACATGGGAAGCTGCTGGAAGGATCATTGGGTGAAAAGAAGCCACTGGAGAATCCTCATGTGAAAACAAGCTAGAGGAACGAGTATGATCGCTGCTGCCATGAGACCCAGAGTTTGGAGGACAAACTTGGCTTGAATTCTTTTGCATGCTAATAAAACCTTCACATGTTGGCAAATCACTAATACCCTGTCTGCTGGAAGGCTCGCTTACATGTCTTTGGTATTTAAATTTGTGCCTATAAAGGTGATAGATTGACAGGGTGACAAAGCAGACTTTTCAAAATTTATTGTGATACCTGGCCTGGAGCAAGTCTCGATAGTGCAGTCACTGGCTCACAGAAGGTGATGCCTGGTGGTAGCAGTGAGGAGCCAGTTATCTAGATATGGAAACACCTGGAATCCTTGCCGTCTTAGGTGAGTGGTAACTACTGCCATACATTTGGTGAACACCCTGGGAGCTGTGGTAAGACCAAAGGGCAGAGCTCTGAACTGATAATGGCTGGTTCCCAGCCAGAAGCGAAGAAATCGTCTGGAGCGTCTGTCCATTTTGATGTGGTAGTACACATCCTGAAGATCTACAGAGCACATCCAATTGTCCTGACCCAGGAAGGGTAAAATGGACTGTAGCGTGACCATCCAAAACTTCGTTCTTTGTACAGACCTGTTCAGTCTGCTGAGAACCAGAATGGGTCTCCAGTCCCCTGTCTTTTTTGGTACCAAAAAGAACCTTGAGTAAATTCCAGATCCTTGTTGGTCTGCTGGGACTTGCTGGATGGCCCTTTTTCTTAGCAGTTTTGAGACTTCTTGAACTGCTTGGTCCCTTAGATTGGGTGGAACATCTGGAAGGGATTTGTTTAACCTTAAGGGGGTGCAAACAAAGGGAATTCTTTAGCCTCCGGATATAACAGACTGTACCCATTTGTCTTGTGCTATGTCTTGCCAGGCTCTTGGGTACAGCGATAATCTCCCCTGACTGCCTCCAGAGGTGGGCAGCCAGGAAACCCTTCTGAGATGCTGGAAGGGCTTCTCAGAGAAGGATTCTCTGCTGCCCTGATTTTGCGGGCCCCCTCTGCCATGAGGGCGGCATCTATTATTGTTCCCTCCTCTGCCCCTGGATGGGAACTCACCACGTGTGTCCGGCAAGGCTCCCTGGGATTTCTGGAACCACATCTTTCCACTCTTCTGACCCTTGGGATATGGTTTGGAAGGAGTGGAAAAATGGACTCCTATGGCAGAGAGAGTCTTGCCTTCCTGCTCACACCTGGTAAGGGTGTCCTTCACCTGTGATCCAAAGAGAGAGGAACCATCAAAGGGGGTGTTGGTGAAAGATGCTCTGAAAGGTTCCGCAAAGTTACATAGCTGCATCCAAGCATGTCTCCTTAGGGCAACGCCTGTGCCTGCGGCTCTACTCGCACCATCGGCTGCATAAGAAATGAGCCTCATGGAGGAGTTCATCACTGAATTAAGAGTCGCCAGCTGGGATGCTGCCTTAGCCTGGGCCCCCTCAGCTGATGGATCTTGTAGGGTATCTCCAAGCTCTTTAAGGAGATCCCTTTGAAGATGGGTAAGCTGGCACAAATAACTCAGGTACCTCATGGAAAGGGTCGCTGAAGAAAACATCTGCTTCCCATATCTGTCCATCGTCCTGGACTCCTTGTTAGGGGGATGGACAGATGAAGAATTTTCTGCCAACTCCTTCTTTGTGGCCGCCGCTACCACCATGGCATCAATGGGGACACCTTTGGTCAAAAACTGTTTGTCCTGTGGTGCAGTTATGAATTTAGCAGGTCTTCTGGAGGTCGGTTCCACTGTGTCTGGAGCTGACCACGCCTTCCAAGCCACCACAGATATCAGTGGGTCGAAAGGCGGAGACACCCAGGAGGTGGAAGGTTGGGATCCAAACGCGTCCAGGAATACCGACTCATCCTCGGAAGGGCTTAGGGCAGTCCAGTTCCCCCTCTGCCTAAGCATCTCAAGGATGTCTGAGAAGGAGACATCTTCAGAGGGGGATCTTGGGAACCCTTCCGAATCCTCTAAGTCAGTATCTGATGTCACAGATTCAGGGGAGTCAACTTGCTTCCTCTTGCATTTCCTCTTACGAGGTGGCTCCTCTGAATGATCAGGGGAGGCCTCGAAGGAGGAAGATACATCCACAGGGGTGTCCTGGAGCACTGGATCCCCATGCTTGGGGTCTGGAAGAGGGGCAGAGGCTGACGCAGGCACCCTAGAGGGAGGAGCCGATGGGGTCGATTGTGGGACTGACTCACGGGCCAGTACACTCCTCATCACCTCTAAGGCGTCCCTACTCGGAAGCAGAGAGGGCTCCGGTTCCGAAGAAACCAAAATCCCTCTCCGCACCGAGGGGGATGGCTCCGAGGCAGATGTTAGAGCCAAGCTCACCTGAGCCAAAGCCCAAAGGGGTGAGTGGGGTCCGACAAGGGTCCGATGCCACTCACCCCCTCAGAGTCGACAAGGGAGTCCCGGTGCCCAGATCCCTCCAGGGACAGTACCATGGAAGGGATCGGAGCCGACGACGGAACCGAAGGAGAAGGTATTGGAGCTGACGGTTCCACAACTCAAACCCCAACGGACTCCGGCTCCGAGCTCAAAGGATGAGTCGGAGGAGGAATATCTATAGAGGTGGACGGAACCAACACCTAATGAGGGGAGCTGGACAACATTTTAGCTATGGCCTGCTATTTTAACAGTCTACTGACCACTCTTTCCAAGTCATGGTCTGAAAGTCTTGAGGACCGAGAAGAGTGGGATGATTGATGACTACACTCCGACTGGAGCAGAGGTGATCTCGAAGTCGAATGTATCGACTCCAGAGAAGGAGACCTAGATCTTTTTTGACTCTCAGATGGCTCCGAAGAATGTGTCAGAGCAGTCTGGGAGGGAGGAGCATCGGTTCCAGCCGGAGCCGAGATGGATGGTACAGCTTCACCCAGCGATGGCTCCGAACTGGGAGCTGAAGGTTTAGGTGGCCTGGAAGATTTCATGGGCTGAGCCTTAGCCAGTGAATCTTGGGGCTTAAGTAAACCCCTCAGGATCAACTTATTTTTGCGCTCCTGCAGGACTCTTGGACTGAATGCATGGCAAATCAAGCAAGAGTCCTGCAGGTGCACGGCACCCAGACAATAAACACAAGAAGTGTGACCATCTGTCAGAGACATCTTCTGACAGCACGAGTCACACTTATTGAATCCAGACGGCTTAGGATCCTTGGACATCCTGAAAGAAAACCAAGGAACAAGGAAAACACATGCACAGAACAGGTTAAGGTAACTAACCACAAAGAAATACACACTACAGTTACCACAACCAAAACTACAAGAAAGTTTATATCTGCACTACTATAACCAAAATTAGAAGTTATGTACTCACCATAACGTTCCATCTGAGTAGGTGTATTCATTTGTCTGCAACCTGTGGGTTATGGATCCGATATCGGATCCGAACCGGCATGGTTTTCCAGCTATGGATCCAAGCTCTCAGCTCCTCCCCTCACCCATAATGCCCTGCTCTACCCTCATGACCTCAGATCGAGTTTGCCAAAGCAACAATACCCTAAAAAGGGTAACAAGGAATATGCAGGAAACTGAAAGGCCAGGGGGATAGGAGGGCGGGATGGTTGCAGACAAATGAATACACCTACTCAGATGGAACGTTATGGTGAGTACATAACTTCTAAATCTGAAGTAGGATATTCATTGTCTGCAACCTGTGGACAGAGTCCCCAGCTACCTGAATCTTGGGCGGCCATCATGGAAGGATATTCCGGAGCACTGAGCCAAAGGATGCTCTACCCTAGATGCAAGATCCAACTTATAGTGGGAAATAAATGTATGAGATGAAGCCCACGTGGCTGCTGCACAAATATCATCTAGAGGAATCCTAGCCTTGAAGGCTGCCGAGGTAGATACTGACCGGGTTGAATGGGCATGAACACCCCGGTGCGGCCTTCCTGGCTTGATAAGCCAATAAAATGCACTGTGAAATCCAGCGGGACAGAGAAACTTTAGAAATTGGCTTGCCCAAATTGAATTTTGCAAAGGAAATAAACAGCTGGTCGGATTGCCTATGACCAGCTGTCCTGTTGAATAAACTCTAAGTTGCCTGTGAACATCTAGTGAGTGTAGCTTATATTCACCTTTGTTTTCATACTTAGGAAGAAAACAGGGAGGTTAATGGATTGATTGATGTTTGCTTCAGAAGCGATTTTAGGAAGGAAGGACGGGTTGGTCCTGAGGGAGACACGGTCCGGATGAAATACCAAGTAAGGAGGTTTAGCTGATAAAGCTTGAAGTTCAGAAACTCTCTTGGCTGATGTAATGGCTACCAAAAGGCTGTCTTGTAGGACAAGAATTTGAGATCCACCGTAGCGGGCTCGAAGGGGAGCGGTCGAGGCCTGTAGGACCAAAGAAAGGTCCCAAGGAGGAACTGCTTGTTTTATAGGGGCCTGAGAAGGAAAGTACCTTTAAGAAATGTTTTACACAATTTGGCTGACATAAGAGGATTAGAATCTTGACCAATGTGATAGTGAGAAATTGCCGCCAGTTGAACTTTGACTGTGGAACTGCTGGCACCATCATTAAAAGAGAGGTTAGAAAATCAAGCACTACAGGGAGAGGAACCGTGAAGGATTTAGGCCTTGCCGCTCCGCCCACACAGAGAAGCGTTTCCATTTGCTTGGTAAACCTTTCTAGTGGATGGTTTATGAGCCGCCACCAAAATAGCCTTTACGGTGAAGAAATACCGGAGTCCTTATCAAGAGTGGAACTGGAGCAGCCAAGCGGTCAGCTTCAGGTTGTCCAGGTTCGAGGAGGAATGCAGGATGGATGGGATATCAGATCCGGAATGGGATCTAGAATCCAAGGAGGATTCACGAGTGAGACCTTAGGAAGGGAACCAGATCTGTCGAGGCCAGAATGGAGCAATGAGAATCATTCTGCAACCCACCGAGAGGCTTTCTGAAGAACTTGCAGCATCAGAGGCAAGGGTGGATAGGCATACAGAAGACCGGGTGGCCAAGCATGCACCAGAGCGTCTCTTGGGGTACCTCCGGAGGAGGTATTAGAGCGAAAAAACTGTCGCACTTGGTGTTTGAGGGAGAAGCAAAAGATCGCATGAAGGGGTTCCCCACCGTGCGAATATCGTTCGCTACTTGACAATTGAGAGACCACTCGTAAGGGGTCAGAATGGTGCGACTGAGCTTGTCCGCTAGGATGTTGGACCGACCGGAATGTGCGTTGCTATGAGAAAGCGATTGGTGGAGATTGCCCATTCCCAAACTCTCATGGCCTCTCGACAAAGAGGGTAAGACCTTGTTCCCCTTGCTTGTTGATGTACCAGACAACAGACATATTGTCGATTGAATCGCAATTGTTCCCAAGGGAAGAAAGTCCTGAAGTGCTATAGCGCTAAGAGCACTGCTCTCATCTCTAGAACATTGATATGCAGTAAGGTCTCTGAATCGTTCCACGTGCCTTGGACTGTCCGGCCAAAGTGCCCCACCGAGGCGGGAGGCGTCCGTGGTCACCGTGGCGAGGAGAAGCACAAAATGGGCGACCTGTGGAGATCCGGGAGTGGAGCCACCACAAGAGGGACCGTTTGCAAGCCTTGCTGATCGCTATGGGATGATGCATGGGAGAGCAAGGTATGACCACTGTACTAAGGCGTCCACTGTAGAATGCATATTGAGCCTGGCAAGAGGAAGAAGTGCTATAGCGAAGCCATGGACCCTAGAGCCCTCAGGACCAACTCCGCTGGAACAGAACTTGAATGGAGAATGGCCGCACCTGGAGCTGCAGATTTAGAACTCTGTCCGCAGTGAGGAAGGCTCGTAAACTCCTTGTGTCTAGTCTGGCCCCTATGAAATCTAAGAGCTGTGTGGGCCAGGTTGGACTTTTGTATTTATTGTGATGCCCAGAAATGGAGCAAGATGGAGAAAGGAGTCTCGCCAAGAGAAGTAGATGCCTTGTTGGGCGGTAAGGAGCCAGTCGTCCAGGTAGGGAAAGACCTGCACCCCTGAAGCCTCAGGTGGGCGCTACCACTGCTAGTACTTTGGTAAACACCCTGGGGCTGTGGTGAGACCAAAGGGAAGGACCGGAACTGGTAGTGACTGGCTCCCAGCCGAGCGGAGAAACCTCCTGGGCCTGTCCATCAGGATGTGGTAGTCTGCGTCCTTGAGATCTATCGAGCACATCCAGTGATTTTCTCCCAGAAGGGAGAATAGATTGCAGAGTGACCATTGAATTTTTCTTTGGGGACTGCCAGATTCAAGAGAGAGGTCTAGGATTGGTCTTAGTTCCCCATCTTTTTGGCACTAAAAGAATCTGGAGTAGAACCCTGATCCGATCTGGTCTGGGGACGGGCTGGATGGCTCTTTTCTTTAGCAGATGGCCAATTTCTGCCAGCGGCCTCCCGTTGACCGGGTGGGGCGTCTGGGAGGGACTTCAACTTTGGAAGGTGAAGGAAAGGAATCGATATCCCTGGATATGATTTGGAGAACCCAGCGGTCCGATGTTATGGACTCCCATGCCGCTAGGTGCCCAACGTCCCCGACTGCCTCCAGAGTAGAGCAGTCGGGCAACCCTCAGGGTTGCTGCGCGGGCCGTTCAGAGAAAGGTTCCCTGGACCCGAAGTTTCTGGGAGCCCCTCTGCCTCTAGGGCGGCGTCCTCCCTGTCCTCCTCTGCCACGGAAGGACTGGTTGTCCGGAGCAGGTTGGGACTGCTGCGACTTCGGAACCACATCTTCTTCTGACCCTTTTGGTTCCTAGAATAGGGCCTCTGGGGTGCAGAGAAAGGATTCCGACGGCAGACAGCGTCTTCCGTCCTTCTCGCTCTGGGTCAGCGTCTCGAGCGGTCTTGCCAAACAGAGCAGAACCATCAAAGGCGTTAAGCAGCCTTGAAGGGCTCAGAAAAATGCAGTGGGAGCCAGGCCTGGCGTCTAGTGACCAGTCCTGTCCCGCAGCTCTAGCGCCCTCCGTTGCATGGGAGAGTAGCCGCAGAAGTATTTGTAACTGACCTAAGAGTGGCCATTTTGGTGGAGTGCAGAACTCTGTCCTCCTCGAAATGGACTCAGGGATGCAGCGTATTCCTTAATAAGATCTCGCTGCATCCGAATAACATGTGCCAAATAGTTCAGCGCCTTACGAGAAGGTCGCCGAACTGAACATCCGCTTCCCAAGCGGTCCATCATCGAGACTCCTTGCTCGGTGGGTGGACTGAGGACTCTCCTGAGCCAGTTCCCTCTTTGTGGCGCCGCCATCAACATGGCATCTACAGGAGGCCCCTTACTCCAATGGGTCCTGTCGGAGGCGGACTAAGGATCCTATCGGTCTTTGGGAATTGGCTCCACGGTGTCCGGTTCCTTCCACGCCCTGGTGGTAATAAGGTCCACCAGGGGTCGGCAGGGGACACCCAAGAGGTAGACGGGCCCGTTTCAAATGCCTCCAAGAACACGGACTCGTCCGAGGAAGACTTGGGGCAGACCACCCCTACGGAGACATTTCCATGATGTCTCCAAGGAGACATCCTCGGGGTGACCGTGGGGAGCCTTCCCTTCCTCCAAGTCCGTGTCTTCTGTGAGAGACTCGGGAGTCAATGTGCCTCCTTTTGCGTATGCTTGCGAGGGCCTCCTCTGGGGGCTGTTAGAGGAGTCCTGCAAGCAGCAATTTGCTCCATAGGAGCAACTTGGGGCACAAGCGGGCTGTCCCAGGGGCGGATGGTGGAAGCCTGGCCCAGTGCAGAGGAGGCGGGGCGGGCGAAGCAAGTGCGGGGTCCGGAGACCCTCAACAGAGCCCTCTCCACTACATCAAAGGCGAAGGAGCCGACCTCGACCAAAGGATCCGACAATCGGCTCCCCTCGGATCCGAAGAGTGGATCGGGCGGCGCGGCACTCGGATCCGAAGGACAGCGCTCCGACACAGGCGGCGCCGAAGGAGCACTGATCCCCGGATCGGCTCGGATCAGGCTCCGAGATCGGGTCCGGCACTTTCGAGGGCAGGGTCGGGTCCGTACCAAGTACTATCGGCTCCGACCTTCCCAACCGAAGCTGCTCGGCTCCAGCTGCTCGAACCCGGATAGCGGGTCGGAGAAGGAGCAATAGGCTTAAAAAGGGTGTTGAGCTCCCGGAGGGAGGCAAGCACTCCCATCTGCATCTGGGCCTGGATGAACCTTCTCATCATCCGGTCCAGATCAGCATCAGAAAGGCTATGGGTAGATCTCGAAGAGGCTACGAGGTAGGCCTGGAGTGCCTCCTCGATAGCCTCGGCGGAGATCGGGTCTCCTCCTCCTCAGGACCCGGTGAAAAGCACACAGGGGACCGGAGCCGAAGGAGGAGACCGAATCATCTGAGCGGGAGAAGCCGCTTGGCTGGCGGGGCGAAACAGAGGTCTCGGCCCGCGCTGGTGCTTCTCCCTCCGGTCCTTAGCAGCATCCTCTCCTCTCCAGAAGCGGGAGTTTGAGTCCCAGGAGCAGGAGGTGGTGCCACAGGGGAACAACTGCAGCCAGTAGTCCCGAAGGAGCGGAGGCGGAGCCGAGTCTGGCGGTAAAGACCCGCCAAGACCAGCTTGGACCTCCGCTCCCTCAGTGCCCTGGGGTTGAACCCTGCACAAATGGAACAACCAGATGTGAGGTGATCAACCCCAAGACACTTAACACACCGAGTGTGGCCATCAGCCGGTGAGCTTATGGCCACACTCGGGCTTTCGAAAATATAGATTTAGGCTGGTCAGCCATAATCTATAAAACAGTAAAAGTTACAGAAAGTAACTTAAAATAAAAGACACACAGGCCTACACACACACTCTACGCAACAGCGAGGGGAGGGAATAAAATTTACTTACTTTAACTACAAATAAACTCAAAATACTCTATATTAAAGGGGAACCTAAACTTTCACACAAATTCAGTCAAACAACCAAAAAATTCTCTGATTTTTACAAGAAAAAGTTCACTTAGCTGAGAGCTATGTACCCAAATCCAGTCACCAGCGCGGCAAACGAGATCTGAGGTCATGAGGGTAGAGCAGGGCATTATGGGTGAGGGGAGGAGCTGAGAGCTTGGATCCATAGCTGGAAAACCATGCCGGTTCGGATCCGATATCGGATCCATAACCCACAGGTTGCAGACAAATGAATATCCTACTTCAGATCTATAGTTAACTATAACTAAAATATATATATATTTTTTAAAGGTAAAGAGTTAGAAAGAAAAGGTTATCCTCTAACTTAAACAGAAACCTTTCAGAGGTAAGGGTTGAAAGAGAAAGGGGGGGAAACTCTCTAATTAAAACAAGTTTCTGAGGGGAAAAGACAAGGATTCAGAAAGAAATCAACTACAATAGTTTTATCTAAACGAAAAATTCTACACTAAAACTAACAGTTTTATGACAAAGAAAACGATAACTATAAAGTTTTATATGACCTGAGCCAGTAGAGCAACCTCGCAGCAGAAGCGGCAAACGAGATCTGGGTATCTAGCGCCATGCATCATGGGTTATAGGGTGGCCTCGAGCCAGTAAGCAGCTCTCGAGCTTTTGAAGATGGCTGAGTCGGAGCCGAGGATCGGCTCCGAACCCAACCAGCAAGAATGAAGGCGAGATAAACAACTTAACATCAATGGTTGTCCCCAGGATATGCGTTGTTATTAGAAAGCACTGGGAAGATATTGCCCACTGCCAAATACGAAGAGCCTCTCCACATAGGGGGTAAGATCTAGTTCCTCCTTGCTTGTTTAAATACCATACCACTGACATATTGTCCGACTGGATTACTATCGTCCCTAGAAAGAAAGTCGTGAAGTGCTTGTAATGCTAGTAGCACTGCTCTCATCTCTAGGACACTGATATGCAAGTGAGCCTCGTGATCTTGCCATGTGCCTTGGACAGTCCTGCCTAGATAATTCCACCCCCCACCCTATCTGGGAGGCATCTGTGGTCACAGTAGCAATGGGATGGCGAGGAAGGAAGGGTGCTCCTGTTGTCAGTTGACTGGGCTGAATCCACCAATGAAGGTCCTTTTTGCAAGATTCTGTTATCAGAATATGATGAGACAGAGGCAGTTGTTGAAGAGACCACTGGGAAAAAATTAGCCATTGAAGGATTTGCATATGCAGTCTGGCTAGTGGAACTAGAGTTATGGTAGAAGCCATGGTCCCTAAAAGTTTCAGCACTGTCTTGGACTTGACTCTTTGTTGAGCAAGTAAGCTGTATATCTGTTGCTGAGATTTTGAATTCTGTCTGCAGGAAGAAGAGTCATCATGGCGACTGTGTCTATTTCTGCACCTATAAAAGTCACAAATTGACAGAGCGACAAGGCAGACTTTTCCCAATTTATCGTAATTCCTAGCTGGGTGCAGAGCTGGATGGTTGAATCCCTATCTTGTAGGAGTAGGTGTCTGGTGGTGGCAGTCAGGAGCCAGTTGTCCAGGTATGGAAGCACTTGGAATCCAAGACGTCTCAAGTGAGCTGTCACTACCGCCATGCATTTGGTGAACACCCTGGGGGCTGTGGTGAGACCAAAGAGCAGAGCACGAAAATGGTAATGACTGGCTCCCAGCCAGAAGAGTAGATGATTCCTTGATGCTCTGTCCATTTTGATGTGGTAGTGCGCATCTTGGAGGTCTATGGGCACATCCAATTATCTTTCCCTAACAGAGAGAGTATAGACTGCAGGGTTACCATTCAGAACATGGACATCTTTACTGATTCGTTTAATTTGCTGAGGTCCAAAATGGGCCTTCAGTCCCCGGTTCGTTTTGGCACTAAAAAGAATCTAGAGTAAGTTCCGAATCCTATCTGGTCTGCGGGGATGATATGGATGACTCACTTTGAAAGCAACTTTTGAACTTCTATGGTTGCTTGATCCCTGTGATTGGGTGGGACATCAGGGATCTTCTTGTAGGTGTGAGGTGGAAGAAAGAAGGGTATGGAGTATCCTCTGGTGATTATTCTTTGTACCCACTTGTCTTGGGTGATGTTGAGCCAGGCTTCTGGATACAAAAATAAGCGACCCCTGACTGGCTCCAGAGAAGCACAGCCGCACCCCACATCTGGAGCATTGATAGGGATGGCCACAAAACGAATTGTGGCCACCCTGGTTTTGCAGACCCCCCCCCCTGCCTCTAGGGCAATGTCTGCAATTAGCTCCTCCACCTCTGCCTCTGAAGGAGGAATCACCCTGTGCATCTGGGAAAAATCTCTGGTATTTCTTGAACCACATTTTTCCGCCTCTCTGCCCCTTGGAGTATGGTCTATAAGGGATGGTAAAACATACTCCCATGGCAGAGAGTTTTTTCCCTTCCTGTTCACACCTGGTGAGTGTATCTTTTACCTTTGGTCCAAAGAGGAACAGTCGAAGGGGGCATTGGTAAAAGTAGATTTGAAGGGCTCCGCAAAATTACATAAGTGCATAAGGGCTATACTGCTCAGACAAGCTCCACATGGGTTTACAGAGTGGTCCTAGCAGCAGGGAACTCAGAAAAGCGACTACCTTCTGGATTTAAGTATCTTTGCTTTTTTTTACTTGAAATAGCTTCTGTAGCTTACCTTGAACTAGCCTGAACTGTTTTTTAACTGATTGCTGCATTATTTTAAAATCTGCACTTAAAATTACATTTAGTCGAATTTGATCGAAAGTTTGCTTGTTTGTTTGTTTAATTTAACTGTGGAGGCTGCCCACTAAAGTGTGCTAGCCTGTGTAACTAATTTATCACTGTTTCTGCATTTTCTGTGTGTTTCTACCAAAAAAAACAAAAAACAAAAAAATAATCCTTGTTTTCCCGCCTTCCTCGACTAGTTTAGACCAGTTTACAGGCATTGCTGTATTCTGGGCTGTGGTGTAGTTCCTGTGTTGTCCATTACCTTACTTGGATAGAAGGAAGTTTCTTTGCTCACCAGTGGGAGTGAGGAGCCTTGAGCAGCCTACCTGTCCTTGGGGGAAGTGACCTCAGCACAAGAAGCTGTAGTAATTGGTTGTTTGGGACCATTTCTAGTTCTTTTGTAGTTCACTGTTTAAAATCCGCCTCTGGGCATTTTTTTCTGGCTGTACTGCTCAGACAAGCTCCACGTGGGTTTACAGAGTGGTCCTAGCAGCAGGGAACTCAGAAAAGCGACTACCTTCTGGATTTAAGTATCTTTGCTTTTTTTCACTTGAAATAGCTTCTGTAGCTTACCTTGAACTAGCCTGAACTGTTTTTTAACTGATTGCTGCATTATTTTAAAATCTGCACTTAAAGTTACATTTAGTTGAATTTGATCGAAAGTTTGCTTGTTTGTTTGTTTAATTTAACTGTGGAGGCTGCCCACTAACGTGTGCTAGCCTGTGTAACTAATTTATCACTGTTTATGCATTTTCTGTGTGTTTCTATCAAAAAAACAAAAGAATAATCCTTGTTTTCCCGCCTTCCTCGACTAGTTTAGACCAGTTTACAGGCATTGCTGTATTCTGGGCTGTGGTGTAGTTCCTGTGTTGTCCATTACCTTACTTGGATAGAAGGAAGTTTCTTTGCAAACCAGTGGGAGTGGGGAGCCTTGAGCAGCCTACCTGTCCTTGGGGGAAGTGACCTCAGCACAAGAAGCTGTAGTAATTGGTTGTTTGGGACCATTTCTAGCTCTTTTGTAGTTCACTGTTTAAAATCCGCCTCTGGGCATTTTTTTCTGGCTATACTGCTCAGACAAGCTCCACGTGGGTTTATAGAGTGGTCCTAGCAGCAGGGAACTCAGAAAAGCGACTACCTTCTGGATTTAAGTATCTTTGCTTTTTTTCACTTGAAATAGCTTCTGTAGCTTACCTTGAACTAGCCTGAACTGTATTTTAACTGATTGCTGCATTATTTTAAAATCTGCACTTAAAGTTACATTTAGTCGAATTTGATCGAAAGTTTGCTTGTTTGTTTGTTTAATTTAACTGTGGAGGCTGCCCACTAAAGTGTGCTAGCCTGTGTAACTAATTTATCAATGTTTCTGCATTTTCTGTGTGTTTCTACCAAAAAAACAAAAAAATAATCCTTGTTTTCCCGCCTTTCCCGACTAGTTTAGACCAGTTTACAGGCATTGCTGTATTCTGGGCTGTGGTGTAGTTCCTGTGTTGTCCATTACCTTACTTGGATAGAAGGAAGTTTCTTTGCTCACCAGTGGGAGTGGGGAGCCTTGAGCAGCCTACCTGTTCTTGGGGGAAATGACCTCAGCACAAGAAGCTGTAGTAATTGGTTGTTTGGGACCATTTCTAGCTCTTTTGTAGTTCACTGTTTAAAATCCGCGTTTGCACGGCTTTGCGTGATTGTGCGCATAGCGCAGCACTGGTTAAACAAGGTTAAACTTCTTCTGGCTCCGCCAAGTCTGCTCTTCAAATTTTCCCTTAAGGAAGCTCTACTCTTAGTATAACCAGACTACTCACTGTATTATAAGCCTAGCACTTGTTCTCAATACTTCTCTACTAAGTAAGCACTCTCGTACTAAGTAAAGCACTACATCTACTTACCACCCCTGTGAATATCCACTTCCCTTAAAGGTATACCACTCCCTTATACTGTTCTAGCATGTCGAGCGGTAGATTACTGGCATTGTCTCCAGTTCAGCTGGTCAATCTGGGCATCTTGAGACAATGCTACAATTGTCTCATGTACAGAGACAACCCTCTCCTCCTCCCAACAAACACAAATACATGTGAGAGATGCAACTATATAGCCAAACTGGAGGCTGAACTCTCTCAACTCAGGGCTGGCATGACCAGACAGGAGGAGATGGCAACCACACACACAACAATCCCAGTCCCACATAGACCTACCACAACTGCAAACCAAACACATAAAAACACAAAGACATACTCGGAGGCTCTAATAAAAACTTACCAAAACAACAGAGGCTCCCAAAGCAGACATCCAAAAATCCACCACCTCAAAATAAAACACATGCAACACATACTTCAATAAATCAGTGTGTCGACCAATCGCAGCCCTTAAGGCCAAACACCTTGCCTGATACACTAGTAATAGGTGACTCCATAGTCAGACACACTGATGTCCCACTGACCAGGCTGAACAAGGAGAAGGTGACTGTGAGCTGTCTATCGGGAGCTAGGATCCGCCACATAACACACGCACTCAGGTCACTCCAAAGCAAGTACAAATATGACTCCGTCATTGTCCATGCTGGTGTGAATGACCTGAAATGTACCTCCCTGGACTACATGAAAAGAGACATAGAGGAGCTCTCTGATTATGTAGCCCAGGCTGGTATGACCCTGACCCTGAGCAGCATCTTGCCCTCACCAAGAATGATACCACAATACAAAGACAAGATGATCAGTTTTAACAATTGGCTCAAGTACTGGTGTCATTCTAAGGGGATCCAATGTCTGTCTGCCTGGGATGATATGTTGGACAAGCCATGCTGCTTCGCAAGGGATGGCTTACACCTGTCACCACTGGGCTTCCGGATATTGGCTAAGGCTCTTGCCACCCCCATAGTGCCTTTCTTAGGCAAGGCTCAAAAGACAAACCCACCTCCTTAGAAAACAAAAATGGAAAAAAACTAAGGGTAATGCTGCTCAACGCCAGAAGTCTAAATCTCAAGATGCAGGCACTTGATGCACTCCTCAGCATGGAGAACATCGACGTCTGTGCAGTAACTGAAACCTGGTTCAAGGCTCCTGAGAGCACCCCAGCGCTACCAGGCTATACCTCATAACATGCTTTTCGGCCCCAAAACCTGGGCCGAACCACAAAGGGAGGGGGAGTGTCCATATTCATAAAGGACACCCACACCTCCAGGTTAGTAGCAACACATGAAGCATCAGAGACCATACAGGTGCAACTAACCACAGGCAAAACTGCTATACAACTGGTAGCATGTTACAGACTGCCCTCCCAATCTCAAGAACCCCACTCAGCCTTCCTGAAGACATTGGAGGATATGAATGTATCACAAAATACCATCATACTGGGAGACTTCAACTACCCAAACATAGATTGGGTACATTATTCTAGCCCTAATACCCTAGCCCAAAGGTTCCTGGAATTCATAAATTCAAATGCACTGGAACAACTAGTCACCTCTCCCACTAGGGGAGATAATATACTAGACCTGATCATCACAAACATGGGGACAAAATGCTCCACACCGGAAGTATACCCCTCACTAGTGAGATCTGACCACAAACTAATCACCCTGGATATACATATCCCACCTCCACCCCCAGCACAAAAGACCACAGTGAAAAACTTCTCAAAAGCAAACTTCACTCTTCTTAAGACTGAGATGGTATCCTTTAAGCCCACTGTGCCAGTGGATACCACATCCCACAATACCGAATCCTTCACAAATGCTTTCTATGGACATCTCCAAGAATGCATGGATCATGCATTCCCAAACAAATCCAAGTCCCTCTCCACCAAATGTAAGCATCCTGTCTGGTGGACCTCAGCCATAAACAAATTGTATAACAAAAGAAGGAAGCTACTGCACATCAGAGCGAAATCCCATGAAGGGAAGACATCTCTGATCAACATTAGCAGAAAACTATGTTCTCTCATAAAAACATCCAAGGCAAACTTTGAGAGAAAAATTGCTAAGGACACTAAAGATAACCACAAAGCCTTCTTCGGCTATGTTAGAAACCTGGGTGGAAACCCTCAGATATGCTCAGAGTTGGTTCACAACAACAAAAAATACACTGAACCCACAGATATTGCTAACATTCTGGCTGACAGGTTCAGTGCAAATTTCTCGCCTCCTTCACCCCCAAAAGAAGAAATACTTAACCCAGCTGAATGTAATCTCCCTGTCATCTCAGATGTCCAAGTGAGAACCGCCCTAAACAAAGCAAAAAACACAGCATCAATGGGACCTGACGGTATCCCAGGGTGCGTGTTATGTGAACTCCAAGAGGAGCTAAACCCACACATAAAAATGCTATTTAACCTTAGCCTTACTTTGGGATATGTACCTGAGCACTGGCGTACAGCAACAGTGATCCCACTCCACAAGGGGGGGGGTGCCTCTACAGACCCTGGAAACTACCGCCCCATAAGCTTAACTAGCCTGGTCTGCAAAGCTATGGAAAGAATCATTATGGAACTCATAAACAGAGACATAGGGGACCTACAGACACTTGACCCCACCCAGTTCGGCTTTGTAAAGGGCAGATCCTGCCTTTTAAACCTGGTTGACTTTTTCGAAGCAGTCACTAGAGCCATTGATGATGGCAAAGCAGTCCATACAGCATACCTGGACTTGGCTAAGGCCTTCGACACAATACCCCACTCAGGCATCATAGATAAGCTGAACAGCTTAAAAGTAAACCCTTATGTCACTAGATGGGTTGCAAACTGGCTAAAGGACAGAACCCATAAAGTTAAAATCGCTGGAGCAATGTCAGACTCAAAGCCAGTCACAAGTGGTGTCCCACAGGGATCTGTCCTGGGACCCCTCTTGTTTGGCATTTATTTCTCAGATGTTAAAGCAAACATGGGAGGGCTGTGGCTGACAAAGTTTGCAGATGACTGCAAACTATGCGCCATAGTCGATACACCAGCAGACACACACATCCTACAAAAAGGCCTCACTGAAACGGACAACTGGTGCCGTAGTCACGGCCTTAAACTAAATGCCAAAAAATGTATAGTCATCCGTTTTGGAAAAAACAAAGTACCCACAAATTATCACATAGACAGCAACCCACTGAGTACAGAAAAAGTAACCAGAGACCTAGGGACCCAAGTAGACAGCGACCTCTCATTTGACACCCATGTTGCCAAAGTGGTTAGAAAAACATTCTACCTTGCATACCTCATCATGAAGGGATTCACATCCAGATCCAAGGATGTCATTGTACCTCTATATTCCTCCCTCATCAGACCCATGATTGAGTACAATGCCCCATTTGGTATGTACCTCACCCGGCACTTGCAACAGCTGGAGAGACCACAAAAGTACCTCACCAAAAGGATCAAGGGTCTCCAACATATGTCTTATTCTGCCAGACTAAAGAAACTTCAGCTCTATTCAGTAGCATACCGCCTGCTCAGAGGTGATCTCTGCCTGACGTACAAGGCCATGTCCAATCAGGATCTGATGGACATGCTCCACCTCAAAAAATCCAAATCCATCAGGACCACAAGAGCTAAAGACTTAAACCTCGGCACAAGTATGAATAGGACATGCTGGAGGGATAGATTCATAACCCAGAGGCTTCCCATGCTTTGGAACAGGATCCCAGTTCGTATTAGGCAAAGCCCCTCACTGACTCTCTTCAAGAGAAATCTTGATGAGTGGATGGGAGATAGTAAGTTTATCCCAGGGGTCACATCTGTGTCACCGCTAGACAGGGGCACAGTAAACTAATTCTATTATATAAGGGGACCTTCATTGTGTCACTATTAGACAGAGGCACATTATTCTAGATTTATTCTGTACATTTTTGTACCATTTCATGGGGTGGCAAAAGCCACATCACTATGGCTAGGCTTACAAATGCCCCAGGGCAGATAGCCTAGTACTATACTATGAAACTATGAAACTAAGTGCATCCAGGAGTGTCTCCTAAGGGAAACCCCTGAGCCCGCTGCTCTACTCACTCCATCTGCTGCATAAGATATCAGCCACATGGAGGAGTTAACAACGGAGTTTAAGGTGGACAACTGAACAGTAACTTTCTCCGGGACTTCTTCATTTGATGTACCTTGGAGAGTATCTCCTAGCTCCTTTAGGAGATCTCTCTGAAGTTTAGTAAAATGTGTGAGGTAATTCAATGATCTGAGAGTAAAAGCCACTGAAGAGAGGATACGCTTCCCATATCTATTCATCGTTTGAGACTCCTTGTTCGGTGGATGGACAGATGTAGAAGTCTCTGCTAGTTCCTTCCATGTGGCTGCCACCACCACCTTGGCATCTACAGGCACACCTTTGGTCAAGAACTCTTTCTCTTTGGGGGCTGAGAGAAATTTGTTGGATCTTCTGGGGACTGATTCCACGGCATCAGTAGTTTTCCACACCTTTCGACTAACTAAGTCCAGGAGTTCATCAAAAGGTGGAGACACCCAGGAGGCTGAAGGTTAAGATCCAAAAGACTTCAGGTACACTGACTCCTCATCAGAAGGGTTGACAGTGGGCCAGCCACCTCTCCACTTCAAGATCTCTAAGATATCTATGAAGGAGATATCATCAAAGAACGACCTAGGGGACCCTAATGACTCCTCGAGGTCAGTGTCGGAGGGGGTGGACTCATCTGGGGAGTTTACATGCTTCCTCTTGCATGTCATCTTCTGAGGAGGCTCCTCAGAAGGGTACTCTGGGGAGGTCTCGGAACAATGGGGGCCACCCAACGGGGGCTCCTGAGGCTGCGAGTCTCTGCTGCAGAGAGAGAGCGATGGTGCTGAGACAGAGGTCGGTGATTGTGGGGCAACAGTATCAGTACCCTTGTGTGGAGCTGACAACTGAGACAGCATGCTCCTCATCATCTCAAATGCAGATCTCTCTGGCTCTGAGGACAGTCCTGAGGAGACAGAAGTAGCCCTCGGCTCCAAAGTGATTGGCTCCGAAATGGATGTAGGTTCCAAGCTCAACCTAGCCGAAGCACCGAGAGGTAGGCTCGGCACAGAGGAAGTTCCGGTCCTGTCAGGGCCGACTGGTGAGCTTCGGCTCTTAGACAACAAGGACGGTGCCGAAGGTGTCGGAGCGGAAGTCAGCTCCAAGACAAACACAAGGGGTGCTGGAAACGAGAGTTCCACAACAAGTGGCATCAAAATCTCCAACTCCAAAGCACCAACACGGCTCGGAGGAGGAACAGCAACAGGGAGAATGGTCTTATATGGCTCCGGAACCGACTGGGTCAGAGCCAGCAACAATTCAAAAGTCTAAGCACTACACTCTCTACATCCTCTTCTGAAAGGCTCTTGGAGGATCTGGATAACAGGGTAGGTGACCTAGATCTCTGTAATATGGGAGATCGGAAAGTTGGGGAGACTGGCAACAGCTCTCTAGACCGGCTCCAATGCAATTTTTCAGTGGTTGGCTCCGAAAGTCTTGGGGCCAACACTGCAGTGTCAACATCGATATCCTCTACCGGCTCTGAGGACAGTGGAGCCGAAGAGGTAGAAGGCTTATCCAATTTTAATACTTTCTGAGGAGGTCCAGATAAAATAGTCGGTGCAGGAGAATGTCTCTTAGCTGACTTGACCTTCTCTTTCTTTGAAGAGGGAGACTTGGAGGATGATGAAGAGCTGGCTAAATCCTCCTCGAAGGAAGGCTTAAGGAGACCTTTCGGTATTAATTTGTTCTTCCTTTCTTGGAGAACTCTGGAACTGAATGAGTGACAGAAAGAACAAATTTCGAGAAGATGAATGGCTCTGAGGCAGTAAACGCAGTTACTATGCCCATCAGTGATTGACATTTTTTGCGAGTAGGTTTATGATTTCTGGACTCCTTAGACATGCTGAGTACCAACAGAAAACCATCAAAGACAGAAGAGAGGACAAGGTCCTCTAACTTAAATGGGCCTCACCCTGTAGGAAAAACTACACACAAAAAACACAATGAGGACTAGGTCCTCTAACTTAAACGGACCTAGCTAAGACACAGGAAAAAAGTCAGAAAAGTACCACAAACTGTAAATTTAAACAACAGGCTAAAAACTAGCCGAAGAGATAGAAAAAGACACTGCACACAAAATACTATTCTATTGAATATAATACTAAAGAACAAGGTCCTAACACAAACACGGACCTACGCTAATAGGAAACGATCTCGAAAAACTAGCACACAGAAGGGATACCACTCAGAGAACGAAAATGGGCCTAAAATGGCCAACAAGTTCTCAGTAATAACTATAGAAAAATAGCAAAAAACACAATACTATTTGCTACCTATGATAACTATTACTAAAAGTATGTAAACTAAGCTATATTATATGCAAAACTATCAATAGGAACTATAATAGAATGAAAAATATCCAACTTAGCCACAGCCAAGCAAGAAACACGTCTGAACTCGTAGACGCGGTAAAAGAGATCTGGGGATTCTTACTAGTGCACTATGGAATACCTACCTTGCCACAAGCCAACTGAGAGACTTTGAGCTTTGTAATCAGCCGAGTCAGAGCCAAGGATCAGCTCTGAACCCATATGTAAGAATGAAGGCGAGATAGGACTACAGAACATCTACTGTTTATGGAACTTTTTCTAATGCTTTATCTTGAACTTGTATTTTATTGATTACTTATTAGCTTATTAACTTTTTGAAAAACTGTTATGTTTTTATTTTTTGTGTTTCCATATGTTGCATTTTTCTGGCGTTTTCTTCTTAGGTCTCTAAAGAAAACAGGCATCTGCCCAGATGGACTTTTTCTGTAAACAAATGCAAATACATAAATAAATAAATCACTCACTAAATCTGCAATTAATATATACTCATACAGTGAAAGTAGTCAATCCTTTTGGCCTGACTCGGATCATCGGTATTACTACAAGAGATGACAAAATGTCTGGAAAAAACTGTAGTCTTGACTGAATATTGGTGTCAAGTCTTTAAGAATAAAATAAAAGCTGTCATGTTTGAAGGCTTAAGTGATCATCAATTATCCAGTCTTTGGTCCCAATTAAAACTGAGAAAGGGGTACCATTATATCTGGGTCAGAAGCACAAAATACTTTCATATCAACATTTATAATACTTCTCGAGGGATTTTAGCTACAGCCCCAACTACTTCAAAATCTGTACAAAGCAGGGTTATATGTGTATGTGTAGGCTCACAGATAGTTGCTAGGTACTCTGTCCAAGAAATCATTGAGGAGCTTAGCCCAATTTTCAAACTGCTCCACAGCACTGTCTGATTAAATAACTTCTTCAGTCACACAGTGGGCAAATAGAGGCTAAGGGACTCAAACCCTTAACTACAGTGAGCAGCACATTAACAGCTTATAACCTTAATCTTCTTTTGTAACTGCTACACTTGGAAACCACAACTAACTCAATACCAGAGAATTTTACACCTCCTCAAATAAAATTATAGCAAAGAAAACTGAGCACATGCTAGAATCCTTTTGAGGGACTTTAATATAAACTGGTCATCCATAACTAAGGAAGTGTTTACAGAATGCTTCCTGAAACATAATGTGTTGCAGTTAGTCACATCCCCAGTGAGATGTACCATGCTGTCATATCTTACTCCAGCACTCCCAGCACAGCTTTGGCACCCTCATCACCTTTCTTATCCTTGCACACATTATATTAAGAAGGAGAAAGGGTTTCCTACAGGGAACATACTTACAGAACATACTAAGGCATTCAGCTGTGCCTCCCATTTATTTCTCTTGAATGACATCCAAGCCCACTGTCATGATTTTTCTATCACACAATGTTTCTAAAGCTGCATGGAAAATGAAGCAGCCTCTGTCCTTGTAGTCAGAAATGTATCTGGCTTCTTTAAACTCCAATGGGAAGTCCTTCAGAGCACAGTACTGAGCTGCCTGTTAGTCATTACTTTTCTTAACAAAGTTCCTAAGAACTAGCCCATGCAAACTTCAGCAGCTATGCAGATGACGTCATAACCAGGTCACGACCTACAGCTGATCTTGAACAAGATCTCTCCCGTCTCTCAACCTGACTAGCTTCTGAAATTCTCACTGTGATGTTAGTAAAACAAAAACATCATGATTTTTGGTACCAAAGCAAGACTAAACCATGATACTTTAAATTGGAGTATAGTTTCCTCCTTTGTATCCCCATGGGAAAGTGCAATTCTTTAAATAACCTTGTTTGCTTTTGGACTCAATGCTATCCTTTATACTACACATACATCATATTCAAACAAACTCTATTCCCACAATAAGGGAATGTATGTATAGTCATCCCCTTTGGCAAAAACAAAGTGCCCACAAATTACCACATAGGTGGTAATCCATTAAGTACAGAAGTAATTAGGGACCTGGGGACCCAAGTTGATAGCAATCTCTCATTTGACAACCACATGGCCAAAGTGGTTAGAAAAACATTTTATATAGCCCACCAAATCATGAAGGGATTCACATCTAGATCAGGGGAGGTCATCGTGCCTCTTTACTCATCCCTCATCAGGCCCATAATCGAGTACAGTGCCCCTTTTGGGATGTACCTTACCAAACACCTGCAGCAACTGGAAAGACCCCAAAAGTACCTCACCAAGAGGATCAAAGGGCTCAAACAGATGCCATATGCTACCCGGTTAAAGAAACTCCAGCTCTACTCAGTGGCATACCGCCTGCTCAGAGGCGATCTGTGCCTGACATATAAAGCCATGTCCAACCCGGAATTAAGGGACATGCTGCACCTCAAAAAATCCAAATCCCATCGAGCTACACGCTCGAGAGACTTGAACCTCAGCACTGAAATAAATAGGACATGCTGGAGGGACAGATTCATAACCCAGAGGCTCCCTTCACTCTGGAATAAAATCCCAGTCCAGGTTAGGCAGAGTCCCTCATTGACTCTCTTCAAGAGGAATCTTGATGAGTGGATGGGAGATCGTAGGTTTACCCCGGGTATCACTTCTGTGTCACTGCTAGACAAAGGCACAGTATACTAACCTCGAAAAAGGGCATAGCAAAATTAACTTAAAATGGGTGGCGAAAGCCAAACATACTCTGGTTAGGCTTATAAATGCCCTAGGGCAGATAGCCTAGTATGAACCTATGAACCTATGAATAAAGGAATGATACCACATCACCATCTACCTTGTTAGATAGTCTTGGGAAGGGAGCTCTCATACCCATTCTGATGCAAGGCCTCTCTCTTATTTCCCAGTTTGAAGGAATCAACACTAAACTTCACAAGTCATTAAACAAAATTCCTCACTTTGTGGTCTATGGTCCTAAAATAGAACTACCATCTAAGACATGATAAAATGAATCTGTCTCCTTGCCCAGCATACATCCTCCTTCACTGTGTATAGTTTCACATATATCTGTCAAAGGCCCCACATTAAAGGTACTACCATGCCACACTTTCATCAAATCACTGCACTCAAGCTACCTCTTATTAACTCTTACTCTCCCACTTCAACACTGGCAGTAGCATTTTCTCAGTCACTGAACCCACTGCATATAACTTTAATCTCACAAAGCCTACAATGTCTCCCTAACTTAAAGAGGTGCAGAAGCAATGTCTTAAATCCTTAATGAGATGTAGTGATGACTGTTTTGGGGGGTGGGGTGACATGAATTCCTACTATGACTACACAAACAGAGTATCACTTGTGACACACTTATTTTCCAATAAGTCCTTTCTACACTCAGCATATCTCTTATCTAACCTTCATGGCCCCTCTGTGCAGTCTAATCTACAACAATATCTGCCTGGCAACATTTCATACTTATACCCCTCATTCATTTTCTTCTATCATAAGTTTATATAATATGTATCTTCCTATAATCTTTTACTGTGGTCTGTATTTGTCAGTGGCTCAACAGGTAGCACACTCGACATTGCTGCTGAAAGATTAGAAGGGCATGAATTCTATACTCACATCTAGTGACTGCATTAATCTTTCAGTGCTTTCCATTACTGGCACTGCACTGCAGAATAAGGGGTGCAGTGCTCCTGTGCTTATCTTTCGATGAGGTCTTAAACCAAGGACCCATCTGACTGAGTTGTAGCTCAGGTGAATGTAAAGCATCCCATAGCAGTTATCAAAAAAGAGTAGGTGAAGTGAACTCTTCTGGTAGCCTGCACTACTACCTTGGGTCTCCACTGAAAAGAGACCACTGACCTAGTGCGACTAATCTGGTTCGCAATGTGTAAATAAATAAATAAAATAAAATAAAATATTTTGTCTCATCTTTCTCTCATTTTCTCTCTTCTAATTTCCCTTTACTGTCATACATTCAAATGCATTCATATCTCCATAAAACCCAGTTAACTCCACTGAATACACAGAAATGTATATCACAAAACTATATCACCATGTCAACAGATGCATAGATGCAGTTATACCCCATAGGAACAAGTGCAGGGCAAACTCCAGAAAGAAACCCATATGGTGGAACCATAGTATCAACAAGCTTTATAACAAAAGGAAAAGAATTTTGACCAAAGTACAAAGAGTAATTCCCAGAATGTTAGAGTCCTTGTCACTGAAATAAAGAGACAACTCCGGACCTTAATAAAAAACAAACAAGCCAGATTTCAGGCTAAAATAGCTACATAAGCCAAAGACAATCACAAAGCATTTTTCATTTATGTTTGTAATCTCAAAACCACAATTCAGCAATAAACTGAGCTGACTGTGAACAATGTTTCCTACACTAAGGCTGAAGATATAGTAAATATACTGGTAATAAATTTAACTCTAATTTTACCCCTCTCTCTCTCCTCTGTCTCTCAATACATACCTGAAACTGGCTCGCCTCCAGCTATCACACAATTCCAACTCCTAAAGTGCAATCAAAAGCTAAAAATACTGCATCAACGAGTCCTGACAATATCCCTGGATGTATCTTAAATAGCATACATCACAATATAGCCACATCCCCTAACAACACTCTTCAGTCTCAGCCTCCACACAGGTTTGTACCAAATGAATGGAGAACAGCTACAGTCATTCTGCGATATAAGAGAGGACCTTTTATAGACCAAGACAATTTCAGACCCATAATTCTGACCAGCTCATATGCAAAGCCATGGAAAGACTTATCATGGAGATAATCAGTCAGGACCTAGGGAACCTTCAATCGCTGGATATATCTCAGTTTAGATTCATTAAGAGTAGGTCATGCTTACTTATCCTGGTGGATATTTTTGAAAGCAAAATGGTATATACAGCATGCCTCGACCTGGCCAAAGCTTCTGACACAATTCTCCACTCAGGCATAGTAGAAAAGTTAAATAAACTGGGAATAAACACTTACGTCAAAAGCTGGATTGCCAATTGGAATAAACACTTACGTCAAAAGCTGGATTGCCAATTTGTCACAGCCAGGACACAGGAATTCAAAATATGGGAAATTACCTCCAAAAAGTGAGAAGCCACCAGTGGAAACCCCCAGAATTCTGTGCTGGGACCTCTTCTGTTTGACATCTACATTTCTGAAGTAAAAGCCAATATCAAAGAGCTATGACTGACTACATTTGTAAATAACTGTAAGCTAGGAGTAGTCACTGAATCAGCAAATGACTTAGTCGTCCTGCAGTCAGTTTTGTCCCAAAAAAATAACTGGTGTCAAACTCATGGACTTGAAACTAAATGCCAAAAAATGTATTATTGTATCTTTTGGGAAGTAATCTTTCCCAAGGAATTACCACAATAACGATGCACCTTTAAGAGCTGACTGAGTTCTCTGGGATTTGAGAACTTATGTGGACAGTGTGCTAACTTTTGACAAACGTGTCCACTGTTGTAAGAAAGTTCTATATTGCACGGCTTATAAACAAAGGGATTGTATCTAACACTTGGGATGAAAAAAGTAGACAGGAACTCCAGGCCAGGCAGGACAGTAGATTCGTAAATAATGTAATTTAAAAACAGAAGTAAGATCCAATAAAACACAAGTAAACAACAATAGCAAACAATACAAAGTTAAGCTCTTTCACCTAGACCACTGCCAAGCTTCTTCAGAACAATTCCAACTTCATTCAACCCTCATATAAATAGTAGGATCAACTGACAAAAATAGTAAAAGGCTATAAATCCTTAAAGACATATTGCCATTCCTTCAGTTAAAATGCATGTAACATGTATAAAAAATAGAAATGCCTGTATTCATGTGAAATACATTCACTAAAAGTGCTACATAAACACATAACATTTTAATGACTTAATATTCTCACAAATGTGTTGTGTAAAAAAATTATATAAGTTACAAATGATGTCATATGTTTAAAAATAAGCTGAGACACCTTAATAAGAATATTGCCAGTCCTTTATAGGGGTAAATCTTACCACAGCAAACTATAACTTGGCCGCCTTAAGTTTCAGTGTACTGTTGATACTTATTTGATCATTAAGTCTTCCCTGTGTCCAGCTTGAGCTGCCAATACAGCTCCCTGTATTCCAGTCTAGATTCCCAACAACCCTCTCGGGGATCAGCAGCTACCCACACAAGTACAAAAAACTTAATTTTCATGTCTTTACAAACAACAGAGTGTCTGTAAAGTGCAGGTACCCCTCTCCAAAAATAATTGGGTAAGAGTTTTAACCTCTTCCAGAAAAATTGCAGTCTCACTGGTCATTCTCAACATCCTGATAAGTTGACCCCTAATAATACCTTTCTTTTGTTAATAAGGGTGCCCAGGGAATGCAGGGAAGACCCCGGGACTTAATGATCAAATTAGTATCAATAGTGTTGTTTACTGGTGTTTTATTGGATCTTACTTCTGTTATTAAATTACATTATTTACGAATCTACTGTCCTGCCTGGCCTGAAGCTCTTGTAATATCACTGTCACCCTTTACTCAGTCCTCATTAAACAAATCATTGAATACAATTACCCTTTGGCATGCATCTGTCCAGACACATGCAACAACTGGAACACCCACAGAGATACCTTACTGAAAGGATAAAAGGCCTAAACAACATCACCTGCATGGACCAACTCAAAGTCCTGTCCATCACCATACTCAGTCTAGGTATCTAAACTTCTTCTGCAACACCAACAAAATAGCCTGGAGGGGCAGGATATCTCACAGAGGATACTGCTTCTCTGGAACAGACTCCCCATCTACATAAAACAAAGTTCATCCCTGTCCGTATTCAAGGGCACCTAGGATCTATGGATGGGAAAGAAAATTTTCCCCATGACTGCCCCCCTGTACTACTAATGGACACATGCATCTCTTAAATGCTTTATCCCTGGAACAGCTCACCTCAAATTATCTATGGTGTGATCCCAGTTATTCTCATTAGAGGTAATATATTATTATTGACCATGCGATGGGTAAGGCAAATACCTAACCAAATGGGATATGTTAGTTCGAGCAGAAAAAGGGAAACCGGCTAGGCTTAAAATGGCCGGCTAGGGCAGTTAGCCAAGTAGTTACCTATGATCCTGCAACTCTGTCCATTCTTTTAATGATACTTATTTTAACACTGTTTTTCTTGAAATAAATATATGCTTATGGGATGATGTTGTCCTTCTGAATATACTTGTAATGAAGACATGCCTTTCTCTCAGGTTCTCTCTTCTAATTTCAATGTATCTCTCTTCATATTTTTCTCAATTGCTCTAATAAATGGGCCTCTCTGATCGACTCACACTCTTCAGTACGTATGAGGTATACAATGCAGTCCACTGTCTCTGGCTCTCTGTTCTCAGTATGTTGAATAACCTGGCACCTGTGAATCACACATAAATTAAGGGTAAAGCTTTACCTTGGTTAACACCTAATATAATTCTTATGTCTCAGGAAAAACATGCCTAGAAAAGATATCACTGGCAAAAAGCATATCATCTTATAAAATATTGAGAGCATTGAAAAACATGAAATTGATTTTATAATAACTACTTAGCCTTGGTAAGAAATTAAAACCAAGCTCATACCTGATCTGTCTACATTTGAGACAGGCTGTGAAATTACTGAGTACTAACTAGAGGTCACATAATTTATACCATCCCACCTGCCACATCAAAATATGCTCTTGCACTAGTCACAGTATTGTAGCCTTCTATCTTTCACTAGTCACAACACCACCAGTTGGGAAACTAGTTTAAAAACTCAAAGCCACCTCATCAGCTATTCACAGTCTCTATGCTGAATACCTCAGACTTTGTGTCAATAAACTTAGCCCATTTCCAGTCTTATCAATCAATCAGTCAATTTCTTTGTGAATCCTGTGTTCCTAGACAATGGAATTCTTCTATCAGTATCCTTCTCCACAAGGGCAACACATCAAAGAAGTTATCTGACTGTTGAACAAGAGACCTCCTCTCTTTTCTAGACAGGTGTATTCCTAAACACCTTCTGCCTGCTACAGCATGTAGCAATCTTTTTATCCCCAACATGGGTTTGAAGGGTTTAAAGCACATGGAGTGTCTTATTGGCCTTCACATGAATATATTTACAGAAAGCTGAAAATAAGAAGAGATGGTAGGCTTAGTTTATTTAGATCTTTCTAAGGCATTCAATGTGGTCTGTCTCTACATCTTGTTCTCAATTCTAAATGATCTCAGGGTCCATATAGAAGCAGATAGCTTGCTTGAAAACTAAGTCTTGGAATGCACCTGATGCAGTCAGTATAATTAAACATCATCTCTTACTAAAGGTACCCAGATTGACATCTCATATGGATTTATTCCAAGCTCTCTTCTGTTCAACATCTTTTTAAAACAAGTTTATTAAATTATCACTTAAAACAAAGGTACGCATACATTAATAGAAAAGAAAACAAATCATATTAACATTTTTCCATTTACATACATTATACAGCACACATTTTCTTCCTTTGTAACTATCAGTCCAAAATTAAAAAAAAAAAATGAAATTCCCACTTCTCTTAATCCTCACTCCCCCTCCTGAACAGTATTCTGCATGTATTGTTCCCAAAATGTCCATTTATCTCTATATAATTTCCTCCTTCCCTTTTCTAAAGATCCTTCTTCCAATTATTTTATCGCTTTTACAATATTCAATACTTTAAATAATAATTACTTCTACTAATTGTTTTTAATAAGGCCTTTCTATGTCTAAACAATTCAGATCCTGTGTCCCAGCTCAAAAGAACAATTTCCTTAGTTAGAGCCATTGGCTCACCCAATATTTCTGACAGAGTACTCTGTGGGGAAGTTTTAAAATTTACCAACTCATTACACTCCCAAAAAAACATGTTCCCAGTTATATCTTTCTTCCCCATCACTCCTCCAACATTTGCTATCTACTTGAGGAAAATTCTTTGGAGTCTGCTTCAGGTATAAAAATACCTATGTAAACACTTCCAAGCAAAAATCCTAAATATTCTGGACTTCTTTTGCATACTTAAGAGCCATACATATGTCCTCCCTTTGTTCCCTTGTAAAGTGCTTTTCCAGCCTCTCTTTTCATCATCATGCAACTTATCCAGTGTGCAGCGTACTCAGCTCTTTCTTACTCTGCTAATACAGTTTCTGAGATCACTAGTCACCTGCAAATCATTTACCACATTACAAGAATGGCAATGTGACTCAGGTCTTATAGTTTCATAGTTTAGTACTAGGCTATCTGCCCTGGGGTATTTATAAGCCTAGCCATAATGATGTGGCTTTCGCCACCCCATGTAATGGTACAAAAGTGTACAGAATAGATTTAGAATACTGTGCCTCTGTCTAGTAGTGACACAGTGAAGACCCCCTTACATAACAGAATTAGTTTACTGTGCCTCTGTCTAGTAGTGACACAGATATGACCCCTGAGGTAAACCTACAATCTCCCATCCACTCGTCAAGATTTCTCTTGAAGAGAGTCAGTGAGGGGCTCTGCCTAACATGAACTGGGATTCTGTTCCAGAGTATGGGAAGACTCTGAGTTATGAATCTGTCCCTCCAGCATGTCCTATTCATATTTGTGCTGAGGTTTAAATCTTTAGCTCTCGTGGTTCTGATAGATTTGGATTTTTTGAGGTGGAGCATGTCCATCAATTCCTGATTGGACATGGCCTTGTACGTCAGGCACAGATCACCTCTGAGCAGGTGGTATGCTACTGAATAGAGCTGGAGTTTCTTTAGTCTGGCAGCATATGACATATGTTGGAGACCCTTGATCCTCTTGGTGAGGTACTTTTGGGGTCTCTCTAGCTGTTGGAAGTGCCGGGTGAGGTACATACCAAATGGGGCATTGTACTCAATCATGGGCCTGATAAGGGAGGAGTATAGGGGTACAATGACCTCCTTTGATCTGGATGTGAATCCCTTCTTGATAAGGTGGGCAAGGTAGAAAGTCTTTCTAACCACTTTGGCAACGTGGGTGTCAAATGAGAGGTCACTATCGACTTGGGTCCCCAGGTCTCTGATTACTTTTTCCGTACTCAGTGGGTTACTGTCTATGTGATAATTTGTGGGTACTTTGTTTTTCCCAAAGGGGATGACTATACATTTTTTGGCATTTAGTTTAAGGCCATGACTCCGGCACCAGTTGTCCGTTTCAGTGAGGCCTTTCTGTAGGATGTATGTGTCAGCTGGTGTATTGACTATGGCACCTAGTTTGCAGTCATCTGCGAACATTGTCAGCCACAACCTTCCCATGTTTGCTTTCACATCTGAGAAATAAATGCCGAACAAGAGGGGTCCCAGGACAGAGCCCTGTGGGACACCACTTGTGACTGGCTTTGAGTCTGACATGGCTCCAGCGATTTCGACTTTATGGGTTCTATCCTTTAGCCAGTTTGCCACCCATCTTGTGACATATGGATTTACATTTAAGCTGTTGAGCTTGTCTATGATGTCAGAGTGGGGTATTGTGTTGAAAGCTTTAGCCAAGTCCAGGTAGGCTGTATGGACTGCTTTGCCCTCGTCAATGGCTCTAGTGACTGTTTTGAAAAAGTCAACCAGGTTCAAAAGGCAGGATCTGCCCTTTACAAAGCCGAACTGGGTGGGATCAAGTGTCTGTAAGTCCCCAATGTCTCTGTTTATGAGTTCCATGATGATTCTTTCCATAGCTTTGCAGACCAGGCTGGTTAAGCTTATGGGGCGGTAGTTACCAGGGTCTGTAGGGGTGCCTCCTTTGTGCAGTGGGACTACTGTTGCTGTACGCCAGTGTTCAGGTACATATCCTGTAGTAAGGCTAAGGTTAAATAGCATTTTTATGTGCGGGTATAGCTCCTCTTGGAGTTCACGTAGCACGCAACCCGGGATACCGTCAGGTCCCATTGATGCTGTGTTTTTAGCTTTGCTGAGGGCGGTTCTCACCTGGACATCTGAGATGACAGGGAGGTTACATTCAGCTGGGATAAGTATTTCTTCTTTTGGGGGTGAGGGAGGGGAGAAATTTGCACTGAACCTGTCTGCCAGAATGTTGGCAATATCTGTGGGTTCAGTGTATTTTTTGTCATTGTGAACTAACTCTGAACATATCTGAGGGTTTCCGCCCAGGTTTCTAACATAGCTGAAGAAAGCCTTGTGGTTATCTTTAGTGTCCATAGCGATTTTTCTCTCAAAGTTGGCCTTGGATGTTTTTATGAGAGAACGTAGCTTTCTACTAGTGCTGATCAGAGATGCCTTCTCTTTATGGGATTTTGCTCTGTCGTGCAATAGCTTTCTTCTTTTGTTATACAATTTGTTTATGGCTGGGGTCCACCAGACAGGACGCCTGCCCTTGGTGGAGAGGGTCTTGGTTTTATTTGGGATTGCATGATCCATGCACTCCTGGAGATGTCCGTAGAAAGCATTTGTGAAGGATTCTGCATTGTGGGATGTGGTTTCCACTGGCCCAGTGGGCTTAAAGGATACCATCTCAGTTTTAAGAAGTGTAAAGTCGGCTTTTGAGAAGTTTTTCACTGTAGTCTTTTGTGTTGGGGGTGGAGGAGGGATATGTATATCCAGGGTGATTAGTTTGTGGTCAGATCTCACTAGTGAGTGGTATACTTCTGGTGTGGAGCACTTTGTCCCCATGTTTGTGATCATCAGGTCTAGTATATTATCTCCCCTTGTGGGAGAGGTGACTAGCTGTTCCATTGCATTTGAATTTATGAATTCCAGGAACCTTTGGGCTAGGGTGTTTGGGCTAGAATAATGCACCCAGTCTATGTTAGGGTAGTTGAAGTCTCCCAATATGATGGTGTTTGGTGAGACATTCATATCCTCCAATGTCTTCAGGAAGGCTGAATGGGGTTCCTGAGATTGGGAGGGTGGTCTGTAACATGCTACCAGTTGTACTGCAGTTTTACCTACGGTTAGTTGCACCTGGATGGTCTCTGATGCTTCATGTGTTGCCACTAACCTGGAGGTGTGGGTGTCCTTGATGAATATGGACACTCCCCCTCCCTTTTTGGTTTGGCCCGAGTTTTGGGGCCGAAAAGCATGATACGAGGTATAGCCTGGTAGCACTGGGGTGCTCTCAGGAGCCTTGAACCAGGTTTTAGTTACTGCACAGACATTGATGTTCTCCATACTGAGGAGTGCTTCGAGAGCCTGCATATTGAGATTTAGACTTCTGGCGTTGAGCAGCATTACCCTTAATTTTTTTCCATTTTTGTTTTCTAGGGAGGTGGGTTTGTCTTTTGAGCCTTGCCTAAAAAAGGCACTATGGGGGAGGCAAGAGCCTTAGCCAATATCCGGAAGCCCAGTGGTGGCAGATGCAAACCGTCCCTTGTGAAGCAGCGTGGCTTGTCCAGCATGTCATCCCAAGCAGACAGACATTGGATCCCCCTAGAATGACACCAGTATTTGAGCCAATTGTTAAAGCTGATCATCTTGTCTTTGTATTGTGGCATCATTCTTGGTGAGGGCAAGATGCTGTTCAGAGTCAGGGTCATACCAGCCTGGGCTACATAATCAGAGAGCTCCTCTATGTCTCTTTTCATGTAGTCCAGGGAGGTACGTCTCAGGTCATTCACGCCGGCATGGACAATGACGGAGTCATATTTGTACTTGCTCTGGAGTGACCTGAGTGCATGTGTTATGTGGCGGATCCTAGCTCCTGATAGGCAGCTCACCGTTACCCTCTCCTTGTTCAGCCTGGTAAGCGGAACGTCAGTGTGTCTGACTATAGAGTCACCTATTACTAGTGTATCAGGCATGGTGTTTGGCCTTAAGGGCTGTGATTGTTTGACACGCTGATTTATTGAAGTATGTGTTGCATGTGTTATGTTTTGAGGTGGTGGATTTTTGGATGTCTGCTTTGGGATCCTCTGTTGTTTTGGTAAGTTTTTTGTTAGAGCCTCCGAGTATGTGTTTATGTTATTATGCATTTGGTTTGCAGTTGTGGTAGGTCTATGTGGGACTGGGTTTGGTGTGTGTGTGGTTACCTTCTCCTCCTGTCTGGTCTTGCCAGTCCTGAGTTGAGAGAGTTCAGCCTCCAGTTTGGCTATATAGTTGCATCTCTCACATGTATTTGTGTTTGTTGGGAGGAGGAGAGGGTTGTATGTGTACATGAGACAATTGTAGCATTGTCTCAAGATTCCCAGATTAACCAGCTGAACCAGAGAGGATGCTAGTAATCTACCACTCGACATGCTAGAATATTATAAGGGAGTGCTGTGCCTTTAAGAGAAGTGGGTACTCACAGGAAAAGTAGGTGGATGTAGTGCTTACTTTAGTTAGCGAGTGCTTGCTTAGAAGAGAGGTTTTGAGAACAAGTGCTAGGCTTATAATAAAGTGATTAGACTGATTATTATAAGAGTAGAGCTTTCTTAAGGGAAAATTTGAAGAGCAGACTTGGCGGAGCCAGAAAAAGTTTAACCCTATGCGCACAAACGCGCAAAGCCGTGCAAACGCGGATTTTAAACAGGGAACTTCAAAAGAGCTAGAAATGGTCCAAAACAACCAATTACTACACGCTCTTGTGCTGAGGTCACTCCTTCAGGGACAGATAGGCTGCTCAAGGCTCCCCACTCCCACTGGTGAGCAAAGAAACTTCCTTCTATCCAAGTAAGGCAATGGACAACACAGGAACTACACCACAGCCCAGAATACAGCAAAGCCTGTATACTGGTCTAAACTAGTCGAGGAGAGGCAGGAAAACCAGGATATTTTTTTGTTTTTTTTTGTTTTTGAGATAGAAAGCACACAGAAATGCAGGAAACAGTAATAAATCAGTTACACAGGCTAGCACACTTTAGTGGGCAGCCTCAACAGTTAAATTTAACAAACAACAAACAACTTTCGACCAATTTTCGACTAAATGAAACTTTAAGTGCAGATAATATATAATGCAACAAACAGTTAAAAAAACAGTTTAAGCTTGTTCAAAGTAAGCAAGAGAAGGTATTTCAGGTATAAAACAGCAAAAAATACTTAAATCAGGAAAGTAGTCGCTTTTCTCCATTCTCTGCTGCTAGGACCACTCTGCAGGACCACGAGGAGCTGTTGCTGAGTAGTATAGCCAGAAAAAAACGCTCAGAGGCGGATTTTTAAACAGGGAACTTCAAAAGAGCTAGAAATGGTCCAAAACAACCAATTACTACAAGCTCTTGTGCTGAGGTCACTCCTTCAGGGACAGATAGGCTGCTCAAGGCTCCCCGCTCCCACTGGTGAGCAAAGAAACTTCCTTCTATCCAAGTAAGGCAATGGAAAACACAGGAACTACATCACAGCCCAGAATACAGCAAAGCCTGTATACTGGTCTAAACTAGTCGAGGAGAGGCGGGAAAACAAGGATATTTTTTTGTTTTTGAGATAGAAAGCACACAGAAATGCAGGAAACAGTAATAAATCAGTTACACAGGCTAGCACACTTTAGTGGGCAGCCTCAACAGTTAAATTTAACAAACAAACAAACAACTTTCGACCAATTTTCGACTAAATGAAACTTTAAGTGCAGATAATATATAATGCAATAAACAGTTAAAAAAAAACAGTTTAAGCGTGTTCAAAGTAAGCAAGAGAATGTATTTCAGGTAAAAAACAGCAAAAAATACTTAAATCAGGAAAGTAGTCGCTTTTCTCAGTTCTCTGCTGCTAGGACCACTCTGCAGGACCACGAGGAGCTGTTGCTGAGTAGTAAATTATGGCTATGTAAAACATATCCATTCTTTAAACTTTGTATAAAATCAAATACTAAAACCTTGATCAAAGTAGGGGACAACATAAAAACCCTGACTGTTATCACTTAACACAGGCTAAAGTATGACTGAAATATAAAAAAAATGTAGAAAACTAATCATCAGCTTGGACTAACTACACAGAGACTTTTCCTTTGGCAGTTATTTATAACTGTAAATCTCTTACAAGTTTGCTCCATATTTGTCCCTCTACAAAGTACTCCATTTTGAAAGTTATTAAAAGGCCTATGTGCAGCAAGCCTACAAAGTTAAACTTCCCCTTGTCTTTCTTTAATAAAAACTCTATGGCCATAACTTTAGTGTAAAACTTTGCAGCCCAGAAAAAAATGTTTCACTCTATACTCTGAAACCCACGTAGACCTTCGGCTACCTAGCCCTTACTACTAGACGTCAGAGCATTAGCAACCAAAATAAACCACTACTATGATTACTGGTTCAATGCTTCAGTTGCTAATCTCTGGAATAATCGCCAGAGTTTAAGTGAATTTATTTATTTTTTGCTTTTGTTTACCAGGTTTGGCTGAATGGTTTTAATCAAAAGCTCCTTTTCAGAGGCGGTCTGGGGAGAAATCTCCAACATATCACAAACATTTTTAAAGGCATATGCAGTAATATATATGAGTAGGTGTTAAATAATAAAAATGTAGAACAAAAACTTCTGACTCTCCACGTTACATAAAGTAATTTATTCGAAAAGAAAAGACAAACGGTGAGCGCTTTCGCGTATGCTATGATACGCTTCTTCAGACAATGTACTACTAAAAATAAACAGCATATTTATAGGGAGGCATAGCTTAATACGTGTTAATTAATTAATCAATTAGCTGATAATTCAATTAAAATTGATTGTTTTCTATAAAAGGTTTTTAAAGCCACACAACAAACTGCAAACAGAAAAAACTGAATACATTGAATACGGTCAGTCATGCATATATTTAAACACATTTAAAATCATCTGACATTCACTTAAATATATATGTTTATTTCATGTATAGCGTTGTATAACATTATATAAGATATATATTTGTCTCTTTTACTTCAAACCCTTTCATGAAACAACATTTGTCATGTGGTGATTATTTATATTGTAAATATTTAAGGTATTAAGATGTTAAAAAATTTAAGAAATTTATTTAGTATGTATAAATATTCAATACTTCAACATTTTAAAATAACATTTTAAACAATAAATGTATATGCAATAAATTAATTAAATAAATAAATAAATTAGTGTATATATAAATAAAGATACATAAATGAATATGCATAAAATGATGATAGAATAAAATAATAATAATAGATAGACCAGTATATTTTATGGTGTCAAGGAAATCTGAAATAACATTCTTATCTAAACATTCATACTAATCATGTACATCATATCATAGCAAATTGCTATGGATAAATATGAATGTGAAACATTTCATAAACCAGCAGAAATCTAAGAATATCAATTATATCAATTATAAAATTGATCATAAATTATTATTATTTATATAAATTAATCAAATATTTATTTAATAAATAAATAAATATATTTATATTTATAAACTTATTTAAAAACCACATTTCAATAAAACATTAAAAAGAGAAAAAAGTGAGGTATACCAATGTATAAGGATGAAAATATGTATAGATAAATGTTCATGTAATTCATAAGTCTTAAAGACTTTAGGAATAATAATGAAAAATGTGTTTCAAGAATAATTCAGAATCCATATATTTTTAATACTAACTATATTTCATCAACCAGTAAACAATGCATTTTGTGAAGATATGAATAAACAAATGAATAAATAAATAAATAAATAAAATGAAATAGAAATAATGGGACATAAAACAATGAAATTATCTCCGATTGTTAAGAAAAGATCTTACTGTGATGTAATTATTTAATCCTGGAGAGCAGTGGCCTCTGAGTCTGAGAATCCATTTCAGTTCATTTAATTCAATCAAGTTTATATAGTCACCACCTCTAGCATTAACTTCCACAATTTGCAGTACTCTAAACACAAAAGTGTGTGATGGATTAGATATAATATGTTTAGCTAGGGCGTTTAATTCATTTTTCTTTTTAATATCGTACTGGTGATTATATATTCTATTTCTCAATTTCCTTTTAGTGAGGCCTATATAAAATGCAGAGCAGCACTCACAAGTGGCCAGATAAATTAGGCCTGAAGTATCACAAGTAGCCCTGAATCTTGGTTTAAAAACATAGTTAAACTCTGGATGTGTAAAATCTTGCAATTTTGTAATAAACTTACAATAATTACAATGTTGACAGGAATAAGTTCCAAAAGAATGGGTTGACTTTTGCAAGACATCATTGATCAAGGCTGGTCTGTCACACAGTAAGGATTTCAGATTTTTATTACTCCTGTAGATTATGTGGGGACTAGTGCCTACTATTTTTAGTGTAGATTCATCTGTCAATAAGACTTTCCAATTATTAAGTAATATTTTCCTAATGTTCTGAAAATCATTTGTATAGGTCGTGATAAAAGATACTTTCTCCCTGTAATTATATGTGTCACTTTTGAAAGCAGGGAAGAAATAATTACTTTTTATATCATCCAATTCTGAATTTTCTTGAAATAAAATATTATTCCTAACTTCCATTATTAGATCATAGTCATAACCTCTTTCTAAGAACATATCTACCATATTATCTGCTTCTCTTTTTAAATCATCTATATCAGTACATATTTTACTTAATCTAGTGAATTGACTTCTTAGTATTCCTTTGAATGTATGCCGCGGATGCATACTATCGTATTTCAGGATTGTATTCCTCCAGCATTTTTTCTTGTATAAAGTAGATACTAATCTCCCTTTCCTGATATTCAAACTAACATCCAGGAAGTTTACTGATAAGTATGATGTTTCAGCTGAGAATCTGAGAAATGTGGTGGTAGTTTCTAAATGTGTTTTAAAAGTGAAAAACTCTTCTATAGAGCCATCCCATACGATTAAAATGTCGTCCACAAAACGCCTATAGACTAAAACTTTATTAAATAAAGTATGTTGAAAAACATGATTCAATTCCCAGTGATACACAACTAAATTAGCATATGTGTTTGCACAGGGGGTCCCCATAGCCACACCACATGTCTGTAGGTATAGGTCACCCCCAAATGCAAACACATTATTGCTAAGAACCAATTCCAGTAATTGACAAATTAGAATCGTTGTATTCCCATTTACTGTGGGAGTATGCTGTAACAGTTCACGTATAGCTTCAATCCCAACTTCATTGGGAATTGAAGTAAAAAGACTTTGTACATCTATCGTAATGAGTAGATGTTTGTCTTGTATAAAAGTAAATTCTAATGAATGCAAATAGTCTATAAGCTGATAGGTTTCCTTAAGAATTGTTGGAATAGCATCTACTAGAGGTCTTAAAGTTTTCTCCAGATAAATTGATATGTTCTCAGTAACCCATTTAGCTCCAGATACTATTGGACTAGTGGTGGTTTAGTCTCTTTGTGCATTTTTGGTAGCCCTTTAATAATAGGGACTACAGGGGTATCAATGGAAAAAAATTCATATAAGCTGTTGGGTATCTGGTAACACATAAGCGTGTCATAGAGATCTTCCTTGACAGTTTTAATTATTTGACTTAGCTTAGCTTGATTAATTAAAAAGTAAGTAGCATCAGCATTAAGCATATCATTCATTAAAACATTATAATCAGCTGTATCAAATATGGCTATGCCTCCCCCTTTATCTACTGGTCTAAAAGTCAAAGAATAATCATAGCTAAAATTCTGTAGTGACTTCATGGTGTCACTAGACATATTAAAATAAGCACATTTCTTTTTTCCATTGTAGAAATATTGATAAAAATCAATTTCACATAGTTTAACAAAAGAAGCTACGTGAGGCGGCATAACTGGTACAAAAGAACTTTTCTTTTTAAAAAAAGGAATGTTAACATCATTATCTAAAATTATTTTCTTTTCCTTTGAAAAGTGCAGTTTTAAAGTAACTGAACGAGCGAACAAACGCAAGTCAATTAAAATGTCCGATAGTTTGCTCCCTCGTGAGGGAATGAAAGACAGGCCATTATTCAACAATGCAATGTCATTAATATTTAAAACATACCTAGACATATTAAAGTAAAGTGTTCCTATTGTTTCTGTCTTCTGGGCTGATATACATTCGTTTCGCCAGATAGTTTTCTTTTTCTGGTTTCCCAGCTGTTCCTTCTTCCCTTCGTGAATGATGGTTTCCTTATAGGTAGGGGTAAAAAAGGTGTGTTATCTTCAGTCCGCCGTTTACTAATGGCTCCCATGTCATGTTGCAAAGATCTAGCTGCCTTGTTCGCTTCTTGATTAGGGAGCGGAGTGGAAATAAGGGCAGCACTCGTAACAGAAGTAAAAGTTTCTGGTGGCGTAGTAAACGATTCGTGAGATGTATCTTTGCATGGACCAAGCAAAGACTCTGATGTCACTGGACCAATAGGAATTGACGCTATGAGCGTACGATCCAGCGGCGCTGAATTCGAAGTAGGATTCTCTCTTGTAGAGTAATTGTCAGACCTCCTCGGCCAAACAAATACACAGCTCGTTGAAAAGTCCCTGAAGTCACGTTGAAGCTTCCTAAGTTTAGTTTGCTGAAGCTTCATAGCATAAGTGTTGACTTGACAGTACATGTTTTCTAGTTTCCGTAGACAAAAAGGATCAGGAAAGTTGTTTCGCAACTCGGTATTAATATCATTTACTTTAGATAATAGCTCCTTTTCAAGTGGTTCAAAATAATCAATAAGGAGCTGCATATGTTTATGACTGGCCTCAATGTTTATATCTTGCCATTTTTTAAGCAATATTGGGTGCGTATCACCATATGTAGGCATAACAAGAATACGCATCCCTTGTGGAATAAGCTTGTAGTGTAGGCACGCCTCTAGATGTTTGCGTTGCCATATCATCCGCTGCAACTTATACAGGTCATTTTCAAGCATTTTTATATTGGAGTTAAAAAGCTCTAAATTGTCAATGTTAACATCCGTTGTATTGGGAACTGGAATGTTCAAATCCAGAGCCAATAAAGGATTTGACTTACATGAAGTGATAGCAGTCCATTGCTGTTCGTTGGTTAGTCTCCTCGGTTCTGGGTTATAATCCAGTTCAACGTCTAAATTGGCCATAACGTGTGCTGTAGAGATCCCAAAGCAACCAAAGCAGATATAAAAACAAGAACGGATCTCTATCAGCTAAAGAATCTGAAGTTAATATAAACGATGAAAATGTAGAACAAAAACTTCTGACTCTCCACGTTACATAAAGTAATTTATTCGAAAAGAAAAGACAAACGGTGAGCGCTTTCGCGTATGCTATGATACGCTTTTTCAGACAATGTACTACTAAAAATAAACAGCATATTTATAGGGAGGCATAGCTTAATACGTGTTAATTAATTAATCAATTAGCTGATAATTCAATTAAAATTGATTGTTTTCTATAAAAGGTTTTTAAAGCCACACAACAAACTGCAAACAGAAAAAAATGAATACATTGAATACGGTGAGTCATGCATATATTTAAACACATTTAAAATCATCTGACATTCACTTAAATATATATGTTTATTTCATGTATAGCGTTGTATAACATTATATAAGATATATATTTGTCTCTTTTACTTCAAACCCTTTCATGAAACAACATTTGTCATGTGGTGATTATTTATATTGTAAATATTTAAGGTATTAAGATGTTAAAAAATTTAAGAAATTTATTTAGTATGTATAAATATTCAATACTTCAACATTTTAAAATAACATTTTAAACAATAAATGTATATGCAATAAATTAAATAAATAAATTAGTGTATATATAAATAAAGATACATAAATGAATATGCATAAAATGATGATAGAATAAAATAATAATAATAGATAGACCAGTATATTTTATGGTGTCAAGGAAATCTGAAATAACATTCTTATCTAAACATTCATACTAATCATGTACATCATATCATAGCAAATTGCTATGGATAAATATGAATGTGAAACATTTCATAAACCAGCAGAAATCTAAGAATATCAATTATATCAATTATAAAATTGATCATAAATTATTATTATTTATATAAATTAATCAAATATTTATTTAATAAATAAATAAATATATTTATATTTATAAACTTATTTAAAAACCACATTTCAATAAAACATTAAAAAGAGAAAAAAGTGAGGTATACCAATGTATAAGTATAAGGATGAAAATATGTATAGATAAATGTTCATGTAATTCATAAGTCTTAAAGACTTTAGGAATAATAATGAAAAATGTGTTTCAAGAATAATTCAGAATCCATATATTTTTAATACTAACTATAATTCATCAACCAGTAAACAATGCATTTTGTGAAGATATGAATAAACAAATGAATAAATAAATAAATAAATAAATAAAATGAAATAGAAATAATGGGACATAAAACAATGAAATTATCTCCGATTGTTAAGAAAAGATCTTATTGTGATGTAATTATTTAATCCTGGAGAGCAGTGGCCTCTGAGTCTGAGAATCCATTTCAGTTCATTTAATTCAATCAAGTTTATATAGTCACCACCTCTAGCATTAACTTCCACAATTTGCAGTACTCTAAACACAAAAGTGTGTGATGGATTAGATATAATATGTTTAGCTAGGGCGTTTAATTCATTTTACTTTTTAATATCGTACTGGTGATTATATATTCTATTTCTCAATTTCCTTTTAGTGAGGCCTATATAAAATGCAGAGCAGCACTCACAAGTGGCCAGATAAATTAGGCCTGAAGTATCACAAGTAGCCCTGAATCTTGGTTTAAAAACATAGTTAAACTCTGGATGTGTAAAATCTTGCAATTTTGTAATAAACTTACAATAATTACAATGTTGACAGGAATAAGTTCCAAAAGAATGGGTTGACTTTTGCAAGACATCATTGATCAAGGCTGGTCTGTCACACAGTAAGGATTTCAGATTTTTATTACTCCTGTAGATTATGTGGGGACTAGTGCCTACTATTTTTAGTGTAGATTCATCTGTCAATAAGACTTTCCAATTATTAAGTAATATTTTCCTAATGTTCTGAAAATCATTTGTATAGGTCGTGATAAAAGATACTTTCTCCCTGTAATTATATGTGTCACTTTTGAAAGCAGGGAAGAAATAATTACTTTTTATATCATCCAATTCTGAATTTTCTTGAAATAAAATATTATTCCTAACTTCCATTATTAGATCATAGTCATAACCTCTTTCTAAGAACATATCTACCATAATATCTGCTTCTCTTTTTAAATCATCTATATCAGTACATATTTTACTTAATCTAGTGAATTGACTTCTTAGTATTCCTTTGAAAGTATGCCGTGGATGCATACTATCGTATTTCAGGATTGTATTCCTCCAGCATTTTTTCTTGTATAAAGTAGATACTAATCTCCCTTTCCTGATATTCAAACTAACATCCAGGAAGTTTATTGATAAGTATGATGTTTCAGCTGAGAATCTGAGAAATGTGGTGGTAGTTTCTAAATGTGTTTTAAAAGTGAAAAACTCTTCTATAGAGCCATCCCATACGATTAAAATGTCGTCCACAAAACGCCTATAGACTAAAACTTTATTAAATAAAGTATGTTGAAAAACATGATTCAATTCCCAGTGATACACAACTAAATTAGCATATGTGTTTGCACAGGGGGTCCCCATAGCCACACCACATGTCTGTAGGTATAGGTCACCCCCAAATGCAAACACATTATTGCTAAGAACCAATTCCAGTAATTGACAAATTAGAATCGTTGTATTCCCATTTACTGTGGGAGTATGCTGTAACAGTTCACGTATAGCTTCAATCCCAACTTCATTGGGAATTGAAGTAAAAAGACTTTGTACATCCATCATAATGAGTAGATGTTTGTCTTGTATAAAAGTAAATTCTAATGAATGCAAATAGTCTATAGGCGTTAAATAATATACATTAACAATTACATATACATTTGCTAATTAGACTGCATTCATATTACTGTATAAAAGATTCTGATGCATCATCGGATATTAAACCACGGAGTGTTTGAAGAGGTGTGTTTGTCAAACAGATAGTAGATCATGTGATAAGTGTTTAAAATTCATAGAAATGGAGTTGATGGAAGGAACTAGGCCGGGTAGAAAATGTTAATACTGTAGTTAAGAGATGGAGTGTAAAGCACATTCAGAGACAATTACATACATCATTATATACATGACTATCATAATGTTTATATTAAAAATATAACGGTAGGGGCGAGCAGTGTCTCAAAGCCATGTATAAAGCTGGGAGATGTTAGTAAAATCATTCAGGTATTAGTGAAGACTGGTTGTGGTGCATAGGATTCTAAATGAAGAGAAATGGTTTGGCAATATGGCAAGCTGAAGAAAAAGTTATGGAAACAGAAAACATTCAAAATACCCATCGTTGGAAACAATACACACCAAAACATTAACCAGAAAACATCAAAATGCAAATATCCAAAAATGCTAAAAAAGTTCTCTGCATATACATTTGAAATACCGATGGACTGAAACAAAGCACACTGAAACACTCAACACAAAAGGTCGAAATGCAAATACAAAAATGCTAACAAAATGACTAATTAACTAACAAAATATCTACTGCTAGACATCTATCAGAATAAATTTTAATAAAAGTGTTAAAAGTGTTTCAGTGTATAAGTATTAATATTTATTCTGATAGATGTCTAGTGGTAGATCTTTTTCTTAGTTAGTTAGTCATTTTGTTAGTGACTTAGTTTCTTAATTAATATGGTTTGGATTAGTAGTTTAGCCTTAATAAGTTGTTCTCATACTATATATTTTAATTTGTCTCTAGCTTTTTACTTTCATTTCTAAGGTAGCACAGTCTCAGTTTCCACTATGCTGTTAAGGGGGAAGGGGGACTTGTTAAAGGAATGAGTTTAATGCTTTTATTGCTATTAACAGAACCACCCTCTGTAACCACTTCCTTGCTCCAAATAACCTGATTATATATAAATAATGAATGTTTTGATGCTTTTCATTATACTAAACTGGGATCGCTTGTTTGTTTGTTTTAATAAAGGATATTCCATTTTTAACTCAGCTGTGGACTACTTACTATTTTCTATTTTATTACTTGTAGCACATATTTTACAGTTCAATTTTTATTAGTGAACTAGGTGCATAACATAATTCAAGGAGTGAACTTCACACCCCCAACACTGTAAAGTTTCTTCTTGGTTTGGTGGTACAAACACAAAATCATACAAAAAAAGAGAAGCACTTAGGTTGTTGTTGATCCTGTATATTTAAAATCTCTTTATTCTGTAACAGGCCTCTTTATGCTTAATACCTCCTTAATGATTTATTCATTTCCGCTTACCTATGGGTGTTCACTGCACTGGGGGTCGAGCAGCTCAAGTGCGAGAATTTAATATTGTTGTGAGTTTCACCACAATGTACTCTATTCTGCAAGGGCACATTTGAGGGGTTTCCCACTTTTTTCACTGCTGTGTGACCATAGATTTGGTATATATAATTGTGGAGGTTTATGAGGCTTGCTTCCCTCCTTCACAAAAAAAAGATTGGTTTTGTAATTTTATTAGATGTTTTGGTTCACAGTTTTTGATACTTAGAAAGAGATCATCAATGGTTCACAGATAAACCATTCATATCTATAGACAAATACTGGCTTACACTGAACACCTTTAATTACATACCATATTCCAGTTTTTTTTTTACTTAATTATTTCATTTCTTTTTTTTTCCTTGTTAGCATTTTTCTTTTTTTTTCCAACATCTTTAATTTTGTTTTCCAAAAAAAATGTTAAAAATATTAACTAGATATACAACAACCGGAAAACACATTTCTATAACACTAACAATATACAAAAAATGCTGAATGCCCGTATATACTTTCAAGTCGGTAAACTATATAACAGGCAATTAACCACAGTAAAAACAAACAAGTAAGATACAGGGTAATCTTACAATATTTAATAATGTTAACTCTCGTAGCTAGTTTTATTCATGTAAATAGAAATAGATACATATGAAATTAATTATACAATGACATAAAGGATTTCCAAATATTGTTTGTTGTAAGCCAATTTATTTTAATTCGATATTACTAATTTATGTGCAGATATATAGTTTAGCGCCGTTTGCTTAAATCTGTCATTTTTGATCTGTCAAGCCAGTTTTTAATAATACAAAATGCAGTCAATGAGAAAAGGATAGACCATTTCACTTTTTGACCAGATGAGTGAAAGTATGATATAAACCCCAGTGTCTGTGTAACTTCCTCATTTCACACTGCAGATATAACACCACTTACTGCAGCTTGTTCCTGATGTATTTGGTTCTGTGTTAAATATAGCCCTACCTAGTCATTCAGTAATACAAACAGCACTTTACAAGACAGTTGAAACAACTTTCAATGTAATCTTTAAAATGCAACCTCATACTTCCAAGATGGCTGCACATTCAGTAACAGCTTATTTCTAGCTCTCCCAGCGTGGAAACAGAAACTCATCAGAGAAGGCCAGTAGACTTGTGTTTATTGGTAAATTTCAGTAACTGGCTAGTAAGTGCACTCCCTGGTTGCCAGGAATAAAGAAATACAGAGGACCTGGGAAAAAATCAGCTACAAAACGTGAGGGAAAAACAATGACTGGGGAAAGTTCTGCAGCTGTTCAGCAAAAAGGAATGCGACCTTCGGACATGACTTCCAGTAGGGTCTATATTAGAGCATCGAAGTTTCAAAACTTCGAATGTTCTAATATCAACCCCTTTTCAGTGAAAGCGGAAAATATTGAAGCAATAGAAAACCGAATTTTTTCCTAGGGAAAGAATTTGGTTGTCCATTTCTGTTGCTTCGGTATTTTCAGCGCTGTGGTGGAAAGTTACGGGTCGGGTTCAAGTAAGTGTGCGATTGAGTGTGAGTTAGGTTAGTTAGGGTTAGGGTGCGGATTAGGTATGTGTGGGATTGTGTGGATGTGAGGGTTAGGGTGGGTTAGGTGAGTTAGGGTTAGGGCGTGGGTTAGGTATGTGTGCAATTGTGTGGACGTGAGGGTTAGGGCAGGTTAGGTGAGTTAGAGTTAGGGCGTAGGACAGGTAAGTGTGCGATTGTGTGGACATGAGGGTTAGGGCAGGGTAGGTGAGTTACGGTTAGGGCGTGGGTGAGGTGAGTGTGAGATAGTGACTGACCTTAGGGTTAGGGTTTTGGTTAAGGTAAGTGGATAGTTAGTGGTGTGTGTATAGTTTAGTGTAGGGTTAGGTGTAAGATTTTAGGTGTATGTGTGTGGATTGCTGTTTGTTTGGTGTGCTTGTGTTGTGTGTATGTGTTTTGGAACAGCAAATAATTTTCCCTAGGAAAAAAGTTGCTGTTCTGTATGTTCGATGTTTTCAGCTTTTGCTGAATAGGGATCGATATTAGAACATTTGAAGTTTTGAAACTTTGATGTTCTAATATAGACCTCTTCCAGTAACCTACAGGAAGATATAAGACAACTGCATACAGACCTTGTTAAAATAAACAAAACACTGATACAGTATATCAACACAAACAACAAAAGACTAGAAAAATGGAAGAACCTTTAAACAGATATTTGGATGAGATGATAAAGCTGCAAAAATCAGAAGTTAAAATAACAAAAAGGTTGGCTGAATATGAGACTGCTCAGGAAGAGATGTTTCAAAAAATAATAGAATTAGAGGACAGAGCATGTAAAGAAAACCTGAGGTTTTCAGTTATACCAGAGAAGCTGGAAAAAACAGACTGCATTAATTTTATGAAAGTACAAATATTCAACTGGACTGGTATTCCACAGCAGGAGTTGTTAGTTGAAAGGGCACATCATTTGTATGCTCCAAACCTGGCTATAAGAAAGCAGCCTAGTCTTTAATAGTAAAGACGCAATCTTACCAGCAAAAGGATCTGATTTTGACAACATTGTGGCAGAAGGACAAATACTAAAAGTGGGGAGACAGCAGAGTGTTTGTGGAGATACTCATTGCACATAAGACAGAAGTGAAGCAAATTTATTCCACTACCCAGGGAATGTTGAGATGCAGGTATGAGATTCAAACTGCTGTACCCAGCTGTCTTTAAGGTATTCTTCCCTGGAGGGACAAAATCATTTTTTGATGAAGTACACGCTAAGGAGGAAATACAAAAGTTTGTCCAATAAAAAGTAATCTGTGAAGGAAATTCCGCTTCTTGCTCTTCTGGTAATAAAGACCACAGAGGGACTGTACCTATGAAAACTTTTCAAAATTGTCAAAGTAAAATGTTGGAGAGAAGGAAAAAAGCACAAGAGTTGACTAAAATAATTGAGAGTACATTGGAAATGAAATAGAGACATGATTTTGGAGATGAACAATAATAGAACCAGTAATTTAATTTGGTATTACAATGCAATAATTATATTTGTAAATTATGACAGAAGAAGAAAATCTGGAAATATTTTATTTTATTTATTTATAGGTTCACAGGTTCATAAGTAGGTACTAGGCTATCTGCCCGAAGGCATTTATAAGCCTAGCCAGAATGTGTTGGCTTTCGCCGCCCCCTTAGATTAGTTTCCTGTGCCTCTGTCCAGCAGAGCCACTGAAGTGATCCCCAGGGTAAACTTTCTGTTTCCCATCCACTCATCAAGGTTTCTTTTGAAGAGTGTTAGCAAGGAGCTCTGTCTAATGTAGATTGGGATTTTGTTCCAAAGCATGGGAAGTCTCTGGGACAGGAATCTATCACTCCAGCATGTCCTATTTATTGTTGTGGTGAGGTTTAGATCCCTAGAGTGTGTGGCTCGAGGGGATAAGGTTGTCTTTAGGTGGAGCATGTCAATCAATTCTGGGTTGGACATGGCCTTGTATGTCAGGCAGAGATCACCTCTGAGTAGGTGGTATGCAACCAAGTGCAGCTGGAGTTTCTTCAGTCGAGCTGCATAAGGCATCTGTTTGAGGGCATCTGTTTGAGGCCAGTGATCCTCTTGGTGAGGTACTTCTGTGGTCTTTCTAGCTGTTGCAAGGTGTCTTGTAAAGTACATCCCAAATGGGGCATTGTACGCTATGATGGGTCTGATGAGTGGCACAATGACCTCTTTTGATCTGGATGTGAACCCTTTTGTGATTAGGTGGGCCACGTAGAAGGATTTTCTAACCACTTTGGCAATGTGATTATCAAAGGTGAGATTACTATCTAGTTGGGTCCCCAGATCCCTTATTACTTCTTCCGTATTTAGGGGACTACTGCCTATGTGGTAGTTTGTGGGTAATTTGTTTTTTCCAAAGGGGATGACTATGCACTTTTTGGCATTTAGCTTGAGGCCATGATTTTGACACCAGGTATCCATCTCAGTCAGACCTTTTTGGAGGATGTCTGTGTCAGGTGGAGAGTCAATTATAGCCCCTAGTTTGCAGTCGTTTGCGAACTTGGTCAGCCATAGTTCTCCTGTGCTTGCCTGTACCTCTGAGAAGTATATGCCGAACAGGAGAGGTCCTAGGACTGAGCCCTGAGTAATGCCACTTGTAACTGGTTTAGAGTCGGACCTAGCTTCCGCAACTCTCACCATGTGGGTTCTGTCCGTGAGCCAGTTGGCAACCCATCTTGTGACGTAGGGGTTTATGTTCAGGCTGGCAGGCTTGTCAATAATACTAGAATGGGGGATGGCGTCGAATTTATTTATTTTATTTTACATTTGTTTACCGGGATAGTCCGACTGGATACATGTCCATTTTCAGCGGAGGCCCGGGGACAAAAGCTCCACATAGTCAAACATACAAAAGGTTACACAAGAAGTTAGAAAACAATTAGAGTATATAAAAAAAGTGGTAATATACTTTATGTACATTGGTTTAGAAGTGTTCCCTAGTAGGGACTCACAGTTCTCATGGACAGACATACAAAGGTTACACAAGAAGTTAGAAAACAATTAGAAAATATAAAAACAAAATGGTAATATATCTTGTGTACATTGGTTTAGTAATGTTCCCTAGTAGGGACTCACAGTTCTCATGGACCAACGCAATTAGAAGTAAGACTGGATACACAGCATGGTGATGTAGTTAAATGTTATGATAATTACTGATTATGCTACTGTTTTATAACTTAATACCGGTTGGTACATGGGCATAGCCAGTTCAATTTGAGATACTGTTTGAGGTTTTTTTTGAAGAGACTTTTAGTGGATTGTAGGGTTATATAGTTTGGCAAGGCATTCCAAGTTTTGCCAACAAAGTTGGTGAACAGGGATTCACCAGCTGAGCTATTAGCTTTGTGGATTTGGACCAGTAATTTGTCGGCTAACCGTAGGGATCTCAGGTTACTATATGGCTTAATAATATTTATAAGAGGGGGGTATCTTTAGGGTGGTACAGAACTTTGTGCAATATTAAGAGTTGATTGAATTGAATTAAGCTGAGCAGTTCTAGCCATTCTAGTTGTTTCAGGTTCTGGCAGTGATAGGTTCTATAGGTGGAGCCAATGGGGAATCTGGCAAATGGTTGTAGCTATGGGACAGCTTACTTAGTTTGGTTTTATTGAGGTGTGAGAGTACAGGCAAGGCATATAAAAGAGTAGAGAGTAGGTGTGATTGGGCGATTTCAGTCCTAGCCAGTGGGGTTAAGAGTGTTTTGTTTCTATACATTGATCTAAGCTTCTTATTGATGGTCTGTATGGTTTTGTTGACCTGTAGGTCAAATTTGAGATTATTGTCTATGATAACCCCTAGAAGTTTAGTGTGTTGATCTGGGGAGATAGTGGTGCCATTGTTAGACGTGACAGAGAATGAAAGTGTGGCAGATCTACTAGTAGGGGTGAAGAGTAGAAGTTTAGTTTTATTGGGGTTCAGTAATAGGCATTGGTTGGCGAGCTAGTACTCAATAGTATTAAATGTATTTTGGGTTAAGATTTGTAGTTGGATGGGGAGGTGGCTGAACAGATGAGAGTGGAATCATCTGCATATTGAATACAGGTAGCTTTAGGGATAGCAGTGTGAAGATTATTGATAAAAATAGAGAAGAGTAATGGGCCTAGTATGGAGCCTAGAGGGACACCAAGTGTGAGAGGTAGCTGACTGGAGAGTTTGCCCTGCCATAGTACCTCTATTTATAGGATGTGGCATAGGCTCAAATGTATATGACAGGAAATAACTATAAAAGTTCAACCTGCCAAACAGTGTATGCATGTAACACAAAAGCTGGAACAAAACATTTCACAAAAAAGCTGTTATACATAAAATGTAGGAATAATAACTTTTAAATACAATGGTACTTTCTTTAATGTCTTTAAAAGTAAATGGCCTCACAGATAAATGCAAACAAGAAATAGTAGTGAACTATATTAAAAATATAGAGTGCAAATAGCTATGTTACAGGAGACAGACTTAGAAAGAACTGAATATGTGAAGTTGATAAAGAAAGGTTTTCAGAGTGTGGTTATTCAGCGGAATACCTGGGACAGAGGAAAAGAGGAGTACTTATATTAATTACAATATGAGCTGCAATAGTAATAGAAGAAGATAAAAAAGATAATAATAACAGATTTGTAGTGCTAAGGTGCTACTGGCAAGGGAGGAGGATTACACTGGCATGTATTTACATTCTACCTAAAACTGATATAATGGAGCTTATGAAAATTCTGGAGAAATAATCAGTTTTCAGCAAGGAAAATTACTTATAGGTGGTGACTGGAATTTGATCTGTAGCAGAGAAGATGTGCCTTGGGGACCCTGAAGGGAAAGTATAACAAAGGAGGGTAGATTTTTGAAGAAATTTATGAAAATGTTTGTCTTGGAAGACGTGAATTCAGTAGTGGAAGTTTGAAGTGAATTTACATATTATTCCCCAAGATATAAAAACTGGGCTAGGCTAGACAAAATTTACATTTCACAGGAACATGTGCATTTAATTGAAGGCCTTGATACCCACCCAATAACCATTTCAGATAATCTGCCAATAATAGCTAAAATAGAAACACAAGGTAATGAAACAAAAATGAGACATTGGTGCTTTCCCACCTATGTAGAAAAGAGGGAATTTAAGGAAAAGATAGTAGAAATTATTCAGGAGCTATTAGAGAGGACAGAAATTTCTTCTGAAAATACAGCTAGGAAGTGGGATAAAATTAAGGTGGAGTTTAAAAATAGGGTGGAAATAAAAATAAGGGAGTTATGGTTAAGAAGTAACAAGAATTACTTAGAGGGACTGACAAATGTTAAAAGTGTTCCAGAACAGGGGGAATCTCATAGAACAAGAAGAGGATCAACAGCAGAATGCTAGGCAGAAAATAATGGATTACCTCAATAATATGCATAAGCCTAGAAAGATTGCTGTTAAGCAACTGTTTTTTGATAATAACACTACAGCCCAAATTTTTTTAGCACAGTGACTCAGGTAACAGAAAGCAGAAAGGGCTGTCACTAAACGTATGGAGCCTATAACAAAGAAGGTAACAAAAGATACTATAGAGGTATTAGAAAAATTCTGGAAATTCTATGCGAGTTTCTATAAAGTGCACGGATATGAAAATCAAGAAAAGATACAAATGGAAATGTTTATGAAAGAATTAAATGTGCCAAGGTTAGAGGCAGATGAGGCTTAATTACTAACAGTTAGGATAGGAGGAAATGAGATAAAAACTGTGATGTATAAACAATCCAGAAGAAAGTCCCCAGGAACAGATGGTATTCCTGTGAAAGTGTAGAAGCTAGGAGGAAGAAAAAACTGATAAAGATCTGGAAGGTTTTGTCTGACAGTATCTTAAGAGGAGGAGGAGAAGTACCACCATCCTGGAAGAAAGCAGTGGTAGCTGTAACACCTAAAGAGGGTAAGGATCCATTAGATACAGCTTCATACAGACCCATTTCAATATTAAACCATGATTATAAAGTGTTCATGTCTATACTGGCTAAAAGAATGGCAAAAGTAAAGCCCAAACTGATATGGATCAATGTGGTTTTGTGGCGGGGAGGCAAAGATTTGACAACATTGACAGAACATTGATGATCCAAAGGGAAGCAGAATGTAAGAAAATACCATTGTTGTTGGTGGGTCTTGATGCAGAGCAAGCATTTGACAGAGTAAGCTGGTATTTCATGAGCAGAGCAATGGAAGCATTTGCATTTCCTGAAAAAGTAAATTGGGCGGGGTCCTCTCTGATAATTTCTGCTTGAGCAGAGGATCTAGGCATGGGTGTCCTCTTTCCCCTTTATTATTTGCATTATATTCAGAACCACTGGTAAAGAAAATAAGGGACTCAGAAATTCAAGGATATAATTGGTATGGTAGTCAAGAAAAGCTGGCTTTATTTTCAGATGATATTATGTTGTACCTGACAAAATCAGAAAAATACATTACAGTATTGTGGAACATTTTTAGACAGCTTCAGATCTTTTCTGGATACAAAATTAATGAAGCTAAAATAAATCAATAGCAGTAATTTATGTTCCCACAGATGAACTGGTTCAGGAATACCCAGGTGATCCGCTGTGGTGACCCCTAATCGGGAAAAGCCAAAAGAAGATGTGGACACGATTAAATTAAATATTTAGGAGTATGGATTAAAAATTATTCTAGTGTGGCAGCTATATATATGTGGCACGAAACCAAGCAAAAGATAATACAAGCCTAGTAAACACCTATGAACCTATGAACCTATACAAAAAACTGAGAAAATGGAAGCTTTGTTACATGGATATGGATAGTAAGATACAAGCAGCTGAAATGTTTTTAGTCCCTTTAGTCATATACACAGGTGAGTGTGTGCCTTCTGTGGAAGGTTGGGCGCTGGGCTGGCAACTCAACACCGTAAAACTCCACTGTCAGTCATGAGCAGACAGGTGAAGAAGAAGAAGAAGAAAACGAAAGTCATATACACAGGTGAAGCATATTTTTATCAACCAGAGAAGAAGTTGTGAGTAGCAAATAATAAAGAGCTGAAGGACCTTATTTGAGAGGGGAAGACAGGAAGAGTCAAGTGGGATAAGCTGATTCGTCCAGTAGAACAGGGCGGATTGAGATTACCTACCTTGAAGGGGTATTTCAGAGCTACACAATTAAGACTCCTATACGTAGAACAAGCAGAAAATTATAATTCCTATACTCCTGATATCAATCCTTAAAAGGGAAGGCGATCTCTAACCTACAGCCCAAATAAATTCTTGCCATCTTTCCATTCTATCATCTTTCCCTCTCTAGTTATTTGCTCTCAACACCTTGGTTTCTTTGCCAGTTTGCTCCAATAAATTCTGTCCCCCTTTTGCCTATTATTTGTATCCCTTACTGCAGTCATCGCAATTGACAGAATCTCCTTTCTCCATTCCCATGTTGGTTTGGTTCTTAGAATACTTTCTTCTACTTTATGGATATAATAGTCTGTATGATTAATGTTATTTTCCTTAAAGGCCTGCATCCAAAATCCCAGTCTCTCCTTGTTTCTTGAGCTTTCCCCATGTTTCATCATCATCCCTTTCCACTTTGAATTATAGTTTTCTGCTTGTTCTATGTATGAGTCTTAACTGTGTAGCTCTGAAATACCCCTTCAAATTGGACAATTCCAATCCACCCTGTTCTACTGAAAGAATCAGCTTATCCCACTTGACACTTGCCATCTTCCCCTCCCAGATAAAGTCCTTCAGCTCTTTATTAATTACTACCCACAACTTCTCCTCTGGTTGGGAAGAATATGCCTGACCTGTGTATAAGACTAAAGGGACTAAAACATTTTAACTACTTCTACCTTACTATCCATATCCATGAAATAAAGCTTCCATTTTCTCAGTTTTTGTATTATATTTTACTTAGTCTTTTCCCACATGTCCTTAGCTGTCACACTAGAATCAGTTTTAATCCATCCTCCTAAATATTTCATTTTATCATGTCCCCATAAACATGGGTATTCCTGAATGAGTTCATGCATGAGTACATGATATACCACTATTGCCTTTGTTTTAGCTTCATTAATTATCTGCGGTGGTGCAGCAGTAGCGTTTTTGCCTCACAGCAAGAGGTTCTCCCGTTCGATTCTCAGCTGGAGTGCAGGGAGTGCCTTCTGTGGGGAGTCTGCATGACCTCCCCGCGGTTGGGTGGGCGTTCGAAAGACATGCATAAATGGGCGTGCCTTCGTTGAAGGGTGAACGTTGAGCTGGCACCTTGGCGTTCATCAAAATCTACTGCCAATCATTAGCGGACCGGAGTTCCGCTGTGGCGACCCCTAACCAGGAAAAGCCGAAAGACAACAACAATTCTCTATCCCAAAAAGCTATGAAATTGTCTCAAAATGTTCCACAACAACGTAATGTCTTTTTCTGGTTTTGTCAGGTACAAAATAATAACATCTGCAAATAAAACCAGCTTTTCTTGATTACCACACCAATTATATCCTTGAATTTCTGAGTCCCTTGTTTTCTTTGCCAGTGGTTCTAATTATAATACAAATCATAAAGGAGAAATAGGACACCCCTGTCTGGTCCTTTTCTGAAGAAGAAATTATCAGAGAGGAGCCCCATCCACTTTAATTTTTGCCTCTGATCCCTCACATATTCCCCTAATCAAACTTTATAACTTTTTTTCAGGAAATGCAAATGCTTCCATTGCCCTGTTCATAAAGTCCCGGCTTACTCTGCCAAATGCTTTCTCTGCATCAAGACCCACCAACAACAATGGTATTTTCTTACATTCTGCTTCCCTCTGGATCATCAGTGTTCTATTAATGTTGTCAAATGTTTGCATCCCCTCCACAAAACCAATCTGATCCATAGCTATCAATTTTGGCATTACTTTCGCCATTCTTTTAGCCATTATAGACATGAGCTCTTTATATTTATTTATTTCATTTTACATTTGTTGACTGGGCTGGTCTAACTGGATATATGTCCATTTTCAGTAGAGGCCCGGGGAGAAAAGCTCCACATAAGCACAATTTTAGCAACTTCGACATCTTGAGAAGAAGACAGACAGAGGGGAAAGAAGGGTAAAGTTAGACCTAGATTTATTGGATAGTAGGTTAGCTATATCTTTGACCTCAGTGTAGGTAACATCGTTCACAATCAGCTCGGTGCATTGTTGCATCGTGGTTTTGGCATTATGAACGTAACTAAAAAATGTAAACCCAAAACAAACAAGAACCTGTATGAACCAAATCCAATGACCACACTCGGACTAAATCGACTTAGCGCTTTCATTCACTTTAATAATGTGAACTTCATCAGAAAAACCAAACATCAACCTACCCCTTCCTTTTATAAATAATTACAGAAAATGATGTAACAATGATTATATACTTAAATACTATACTCTACGAAAACATGAAAGACATATCAAAAAAATATATATATATGTATACACATGTAAAACTAATGTGTGAAGTGTATTATAAACTCCATACTAATTTATGTATACATTAAAAAACATTTTATATTAATAACTTCATTCAGGCCCGGTGATACATCGGCCCCAAATAGAAGCTGCCAAAAAGACTCTTTACATTCTAATTTGTTGTTTGTGTCTGTTATTTATTAGCCCAAAAAGTCTGTTGCAAATGTTCCATAATAACAAAGGATGAGTTGCTAATGAACCTGCATTGTTTGCAGTTCATACAAGCAAAAGTTCCTTTCTTAATTTATTATTTCTTTAATTGCAATAGTGAATGTGTGATTTATTTAGCCACTTGTGTAACATGTAAAAATTATTATATTGGGAAGACCAAAAGAGCTTTAAAACGTAGAATATATGAGCACACTCTGGCAATTAAGAAAAAAGACAAAAATAATTAATTGTCTAGGCATGCACTTTCTTGTACTACATTTAAAAAGTTTGAATGTTTTGTTTTAGATAGTGTAGAAAAAGGAGTATTTGTTGGTGACACAAACAACAAATTAGAATGTAAAGAGGCTTTTTGGCAGCTTCTATTTGGGGCCGATGTATCACCGGGCCTGAATGAAGTTATTAATATAAAATGTTTTTTAATGTATACATAAATTATTAGTATGGAGTTTATAATACACTTCACACATTAGTTTTACATGTGTATACATATATATATTTTTTGATATGTCTTTCATGTTTTCGTAGAGTATATTATTTAAGTATATAATTGTTGTTACATCATTTTCTGTAATTATTTATAAAAGGAAGGGGTAGGTTGATGTTTGTTTTTTCTGATGAAGTTCACATCATTAAAGTGAATGAAAGCGCTAAGTTGATTTAGTCCGAGTGTGGTCATTGGATTTGGTTCGTACAGGTTCTTGTTTGTTTTGGGTTATCTTTAGTGATTTTACAAGTAACTAAAAAATGTGTTGTAATTGTCGTTGGCTTGGATAGCTATTTTAGTCTCACACTTGGCTTTGGTGGACTTTATTACACTCCTGAGATATTTTGGTGTCAAGGGCTCTATTATTCCAGGAATTCTTCTTGTTTTTGGTCAAAATTCTTTTCCTTTTATTATAAAGCTTTAAAGGTACAAAAGAAAATAATGGTGCCAAGCTTTTTTAGCCCCCCTTTTTGCTTGATCTTTGTCTCTTTTATATAAAAAGCCTTTATATCTGGAATTAAATTTGAAACTGTTAGCAGTATAATTACTTTGTAGTTCAAAAATTTTTGCAGTTCAAATTCAGGTCGTAGTTCAAAAATCAGGACGACTGCGTGTAGCAAGCAGAAAACAACATCTTAAATAATTTATCAGCAATCCAAATAGAATGTGGGCAGATGAGTGCTGAAACAACTGTTCCTTGTTATTATGTAAGAATGTGTTGAACTGGAGAAGAAAACCTGCACTATCTAGCCATCACTGGAAGTGGAGAAGCTATGTGGTTAGTTTCAGGGACTGTATGTCGGGTGAGGTAACCTGGATGGATGAGAAAGGAGATGTGGAGAGGCATCCAACGTGCAGGGAGGGGAGGCCACAGGTAGGGAAACCACACTTATGGAGGCCAGAATGGAGCGATTACCTTGCTCTTTCACTGACATGCTTTCTGTAGGAAATTTGGAATGAGGGGAGTGGGAGGCTATGCATAAAGGAAACCAGGTGGCCAATCATAAATCAGAGAATCTCTTGGTGACTCCTCCTCGGGGGGATGAGGGCAAAATACCTTCTGCACTTAAAACTATAGCAGTGGAGTGAAGATATTGCAGCATATTTTACCCCCACTGAAGAAATATATGATTCACCACCAAAAGATTGACAGACCACGCGTGAGGTAGCAGAACAGATCTGCTCAGCCTGCCTGCTGGTATATTGGCCCTCCCTGGAATATGGATTGCCAGATGAAAGCAGCTGGAAGAGATCAGCCACCTCGACACTCTCACTGCTTTGAAACATAAGGGGTAAAAACAGGTTCCCCCCATTTGCTGATGTACCAGACTAGTGAATAGAGCAATCATCTCAAGAGGAAGAATGCCCTAAAATGCCTGCAACGCTAGGAGGACTGCTCTCATCTCTAGGAAACTGATTTGAAGATTGACCTCAAAGGGTAACAAGTGCCTTGAACTGTCTGTTCCAAGTACTGCCCCACCCCATCCCAGCCCAGCTAGGAGGTGTCCACAGTCATCATATCCTTGGGTAGGTAAAGAGTAAAAAGGCTGCCTCAACAGGCCTCTTATGTGTGAATCCCCCATGTTATATGCTCTCTGCAAATCTTTGTGACTTGAATAGGAAAATTCATGGGGTGTTGACCTATCGACCATTGCACTGAAAGTGTCCACATAGATCTCACTTATAAAATATTGCTAGTGTCAAAGTGTTATGTCAGCTCCACTGACCCGAGGAGTTGTAGAACCAACCTGGATGGAGGTGAATGAAGGGATAACAGGTGCATGGATTGATTCTGTACAGTGGACAGCCTGGCTTGAGGCAGACATGCAACCAGAGAAACTGTAGTCAGGCTCGAATGTATGAACTCCAGGACTTGGAAAGTACAGTTGCATATGTCCTAACAGTAAATGTTTGAATTTCACCACTGTCTCAGTGGCATATAGGTTCTGTGCCTGCATACAAACTCACACTGGCAGCTTTCCCCTCCTCTGACTCTCTGTGATAGGGGATTGTTTAGGCCCCTTCAATCAAGGGAAATCTATCCCTCTCACAGAAAGTCACTTATTCAGGCTTTTAGTGCCAACTAGGAAGAACTAAGAAGGACCAGATGAAAGCATTTCCCAAATGCAACCAATTCACAGCCACAAAGCACCAAACAAATAACCAAAGCCAACCAGCAATGCAGCTGGGTTGGATACCATCACAGTGTATACAGAAAAAGGGGTATGGTAGGTGGATGATGCCACTGAGGCAGTGTGAAATTCCAGCACCTACTATTACGTGGAAGTAGGACATATGCGGCTGTACTATGTCCATCATTCACATTGCCTCAGTGGCACATGGGTAGATTCCCAAAGCTTACCCTACCTGGTAGGAGGAAGGATGAGGATCCTGCAGCCCCCTGGATAAGTGGCACATGGGTAGATTCCCAAAGCTTACCCTACCTGGTAGGAGGAAGGATGAGGCTCCTGCATCCCCTGGATAAGTGGCACATGGGTAGATTCCCAAAGCTTACTCTACCTGGTAGGAGGAAGGATGAGGATCCTGCAGCCCCTGGATCAGTGGCACATGGGTAGATTCCCAAAGCTTACCCTAACTGGTAGGAGGAAGGATGAGGATCCTGCAGTTCCTGGATAAGTGGCACATGGGTAAATTCCCAAAGCTTACCCTACCTGGTAGGAGGAAGGATGAGGATCCTGCAGCCTCTGGATAAGTGGCACATGGCTAGATTCCCAAAGCTTATCCTACCTGGTAGGAGGAAGGATGAGGATCCTGCAGCTCCTGTATAAGTGGCACATGGGTAGATTCCCAAAGCTTACCTTACCTGGTAAAAGGAAGGATGAGGATTCCTGCAGCCCCTGGATAAGTGGCACATGGGTAGATTCCCAAAGCTTACCCTACCTGGTAGGAGGAAGGAAGAGGATCCTACAGCCCCTGGATAAGTGGCACATGGGTAGATTTTTCAAAGCTTACCCTACCTAGTAGGAGGGAAGATGAGGATCCTGCAGCCCCTGAAGAATGGTCCTTGCAAGCCTGCTCTAGAACTTGAGAAAGAATCCAGTTTGTAGTGCTTAGTAGGGGTATGAAAAGATGACCAGGTTGCCACCTCTTGAATCCTTCTAGCATGTACTCCTTTCTAATATGCCACCAAAGAGGATAAGGCTCTGGTGGAATGTGCCTTAACCTTCTCTGGAATGGCTTTACCATGGTGGGAGTAACAAAAAAAACAGCAGCAGAAAACAATCAATGAGCAACTGTTTACTTAGAGACAGGCTGACCCATCTTAGCCTCAGAATAAGAAAAAAAAGGCTGTTCAGATTTCCTGAAGGGCATAGTTCTGAGAAGGTAGTATGTGAGTTGCATGTGCACATTAAAGGTATGCAGAATCTTCACTTCTTTGTTTTTAGGTGCCAGAAAGAAAACTGGGAGACTGATGACATGATTCAGGTTATATGAAGAAACAACTTTTGGCATGAAAGAAGAATTAGTGCATAAAACACTCATGCCCTTGTGGAAAATCATTTATGGTCAGCCCACCATAACAGCTTGCAGCTCAGAGACTCACCTTGTAGATGTCGGAGCAGTAAGCAAAACTGTTTTCCAAGAGATTAACCTGAAATGAGTCTGAAAGGCAAGTTCAAAAGGAGATAAGGTCAAATTTTCAAGAACAAAGTTGAGATCCCAAGGAGGAGGAATTTCCTTTCGAAGGGGACTCAAGTGCAACATTCTTTCCATAAACCATTTGACCACAAAAAGGGATGAAAGAAGGGCATCCATGGGTAGACAAGCTGAGATGGCCACAGGATGCACATTGACAGTGGCATAAGATAAGCCACTGTTGAGTGGTTCGCACAAATACTTCAAAACCAGAGGGGTGGACACCGTACCAGGCCTTCTAATTTTGGTTAGGCACCAGCTAGAAAACCACTTCCACTGACAAACAAAATTTTCTAGTTGCAGGTTTTATGTCTCCTTCAATACCTGCTGCACATCCTCATGGAACAAGTGCCTAAAAGGTATCAAGACACAATCATTCAGGCTGTCAGTAGCAATTGCTCCAAGTTGAGGTGCACCAGTTGGCCCAGACACTGAATGAGCAGATCAGAATGTAAGGAAGCTTGTGGTAATTGCCCATGGCCAATTTCATTAAAAAGGAGAATCAACTGTGTCTGGGCCAAAAGAGGGTCAATAGAATGATCTTTGGTAATTCTTTCTGAATCTTCAGAAGTACTTTGGGAATCGGAGGAAAGGGTGGAAATGCATAAAGGAACATTTCCATCACAGGGAACAAGAAGTTTCTGCCTTCCACGCATGACTGCAAAGATGTCTCAAACAGAATTTTTTCCAACTGACTGAAAGAAGATGAAGAGATCTATTTAAAGCTTTCTTAACATATGGACAAAATCCAGACAGACCTCTGTCCTGTGCTTCCACTTGTGAGGGTCCATCCAGGATCTATCTGCTTATTCTGACAGCCACTAGATTTTGCTCTGACAGGTTGTATGAGGCCTGAAGCATCAGAGAATGCCGTAAGGCTAGCTCTCAGGCCATCACTGCCAGCTGGCAAAAATGGTATGACCTTGTCACTCCTTCTTTGTTCAGGTACCACATGATTTTGGTATTGTTTGTGACCAATAAAAGGGGACCTGTAGACCATAAGTGGTGAAGAACTTTTAAGGTCTGAATGACTTCTAACATTTCTTCAAATGTATGTGCTTTGCAGCATCAGAAGGTCCCCATTCACCTTGCAGTAGAACTCTACTGGGCACTGTTCCCCCATGTAAAATCTGACAAGTCCATCTGGACTGAACTGAAATGGAGTCTGGAGGGAGATGGCCAGGTCTAGATTGTGAAACATCTGATCCCTCCACCACTGTACCTCACACTTCACAAAATCCATCACAGGTATCTGGAGCTTCAAAGGAAGCAGTTGATGGATCCAACATTTTTTTTAAGTACTGGTGAATCTTTCTCATGTGTAGTCTAGACAATGGTGTCATGAGGATCACTGATGCCAAGAAGCCTAGAATTCTGAGAAACTCTCTTGCGGAGGCAGCTTCTTTAAGAGAGAAATCCCTGAAAATGTTCTGAACAGTTAGGACTTTGTCTTCTTGTAGAAAAGACATACTTTTTTCTGTGTCCATCATACAATGAAGGAATTCAATGCTTTGGGAGGGTGTTTGACAGGATTTTTGTAGGTTCAACTTGAAGTTAGAATCAATTGGAATGTGATGATAGGCACCCCACAGACACAAAGTCACCATAAAACACTGGTCCAGAAAAAGGGGTAGGACCATCTGCAAGGTAAGCAGTTTGGATTTGGGTACTTGTAGGTATTTAGGTAAGATAGATCTAACAATAGTCTCCACGATAATTCCTTTTTGGGTAACAAAAAGATTCTTGTGTAAAATCTTTTTCCTTTTTGTTGTACAAGAACTAGTTAGTTCTAGAACTCCTTCTTGTGACTTGTGAAGGAATACCAGAGAGAACAGATGTGTCTGGTCTTGTGGTCCTGGGGATTTCCCTGAAGGGAGGAGGATTTTCTGTCCACTGCAAAGTGGGGGAATGGGTGTTAATATATTGGAGGCTAGGGGTTAGTATAATGGTTAAGGTATTAACCTCACAGACACAGGGTACAGGGTTTGATTTTCACCTTTGGAAGGGAAATAGACTAGGCTTAAAATGTCTCACAAGAGCAGCTAGTTTAGTACTTAACTATGAACCTAAGAAAAGAATAGTTGTGTAAAATCTTGCCATAACCATAGATTTCCTTCTCTTCCATGACGCAGTACTGATAACATGAGGGAGATTCCGCCTGAGTGACCTGAACATCTGGCCAGTATACCAAAGACTTAAGCTACTGCAAAGTTATGTGCGACACTGCACAAAGAACAGCCGAACATCTGCCATAAAAGTGACAACTGCATGTACCATCTGTAGAACTGAATGCCCCAGTCAGAACACCAGTCCAGGAATAAGAGGCAAAAGGAAGAAAACAAAGACATATCCAAGGAAGAGCATGAACCAAGGAGGAAGGAGGGTGGGACAGAATACTGCAATATGGAAGAGAAGAACATCTATGGTTAAGGTACGATTTTACACAACTATTCTATGTCCTTCTATTCCCATGTTGCAGTATTCATAACATGAGGGAGAATACCAAAGCTCATGAGTAAGAAGGGAGAGGCACAAGAAGTCTACAAATTCATGCAGAATTGCTGTAGCAAATCCTGCTCTGGATCTGGAAACATAATCCAGTTTTTAGTGTTTTGTGAAGGTATGAACAGAGGACCAAGTAGCTGCCTCTAGGAGAGAGGCAGAGATCAATCCTTTAAAGAAAGCTCCAGAGGAGGCAATTGCTCTAGTTGAATGAGCCTTAACAGAGGAAGAAAGAGTTTTTCCCTGTGAGAAATAAAAAAGGTAATAGCCTTTGAAATCCAAGATAAAATAGTCTGTTTAGAGACAGATTTACCTAGCTCCCTGGGGTGAAAGGAAACAAACTATTGCTCAGCATTTCTCATGGGTTTGGTCGTGTTCAGATAAAATCTAAGTTGTCTGTGTACATCTAAAGTGTGCAGCAGCCGCTCACTGGAGTTTTGAGGAGAAGGGAAAAAGGTGAGTAGACAAATAGTCTGATTGAGGAACAAGTCATTAACCACTTTAGGAATGAAGGAAGAGTTGGTATCCAGGGACACCCTGTCCTTGTGGAAAATAAGAAAAGGTTGAAACTTGCCTAGCAGAAGTAATGGCTACTAGTAAAACAGTTTTCAAGTGCAGAATTTTAAGGAAGCGGAAGCAACAGGCTCAAAGTGAGTTAGGGTCAGTTTTTCCAAGACAGAATTTAGGTCCCTGGGTGGAGGAACAGGTTTCCTTGGAGGTCTTATGTGAAGGAGGCCTTTTAAGAAAAGTTTGACCTCTTGCCTAGAAGCTAAGGGGGAAACAAAGGAAGACAATCAGAAATGGCTGAAAATGGGCTTTAACTGAAGATTAAACCACTCCAACCTTGAACAGTTCACACAAATAAGAATGGACTAGAGGAACATCCACTGAAAATGGATCTAGTCTCTTATTAAGACACCAGATGGAGAACCTCTTCCATTTGGACTAGAAGAATCTCCTTGCATTAGGTTTCCTAGCATCCTGTAAGACTAAAAGTATGTCCTCAGAAAAAAAAGGTGTCTGAAAGGAATCAGAAGCCTATCACCCACAAGGTCAGATTCAGTGTTGCCAAACGTGGGTGAATGAGAGATCCATAGTCTTGTGTGAGTAGATCCACCCTGTGAGGTAATTTGTGATGATTGCCCTTGGCTAATTACAGAAGAAGAAGGAACCAATGCAGTCTTGGCCAAAAGGGGGTCACCAACAGGATTTTTGGTTTGTCCTTCTGTATTTTCAGGAGGACTTTATGAATTAGGGGAAAGGGGGCCTATCACCCACAAGGTCAGATTCAGTGTTGCCAAACGTGGGTGAATGAGAGATCCGTAGTCTTGTGTGAGTAGATCCACCCTGTGAGGTAATTTGTGATGATTGCCCTTGGCTAATTACAGAAGAAGAAGGAACCAATGCAGTCTTGGCCAAAAGGGGGTCACCAACAGGATTTTTGGTTTGTCCTTCTGTATTTTCAAGAGGACTTTATGAATTAGGGAAAAGGGGGGATGCGTAGAGAAACATCCCCTTCCAGCTGAGTGACAGGGCATCCACCTTCCAAACCAAAGGATATGGGACTATGGCACATAACTTTGGAAGTTGTCTGTTTAAAGGGGAGGCAAATAAATCTATTAGAGGAGTACCCCACTGGTGGAGAACATCCAGAACCACATCCCAGTGGATCATCCATTTGTGGCCTTGTGTCAGAGATCTGCCCAGAGTTTCTGCCTGAACATTTAGAGCTGATGGGATGTAAACTGTAGATAAAGTTACCTTTGCTTGAAGAGCAATCTTCCAAACTTGGATTGCTAATCTGCAGTGTAGGCAGGACTTTGTTTGTTCACATACCAGAGAACTGTGGTGTTGTGTGTGAATAGCTTCAAAGTACCTGGAAGGAGAGATGATCTGAAGGCTTGAAGGGCCAGAATCAGAGCTCTCATCTCTTTGATGTCAATGTGTTGCTTCCTTATGGAGGGAGAACATAGGCCTTGGACTTTTTATGTTTCCCAGGATGGCCCCCACCCCATATCTGAAGCATCTGTGAATATTTCCTGAAGGGGGTGGTGGCTGCAGAAGAAGTCCTGGGTTATAAGAAATTTGGTGAATCCACCAATGCAATTTGTTCTTTAGGCAAAGAAGAAGTGGGAGGACAAATCCTAGAGGATGAGCATGCTGGGACCAGAGTGTTTTCAAGTAGCACTGGAATTTTCACATGTGGAGTTTGGCTAGGGGTAACATTGGTATTACTGAAGCCATGAAGCCTAGCATCCTGAGAAATTCTCTGGCAGTCAGAAAAAGTAGAGGAAGCAACTGAAGGAAGGAAGTCTGCAGAGACTTTACTTTTGCTAGGGCAGGAAGGCCATCATGAGGTCTGTTCTTATCCTGCAACCCAGGAACACCTGGTCCTGAGAGGGAGTTAGGGAAGACTTGCTGTAGTTGAGGGAGAAACCCAGACTGAGGAGCAAGGTTTGAAGGTTTTGTTGCAAGGTGACTGGATGTTTTGCTTGAGTGAGCAGGTCTTCCAGGTAAGGGTAAATGAGAATCCCCTGAAGTCTGCAAAAGGCAATGACAGGAGCCAAACATTTTGAGAATACACTTGGTGCTGTAGAGAAGCCAAAGGGCAAAGCACAGAACTGAAAATGAGAGGAAGCAGAAAAATTTAAGAATTCCTTGAATAGAGGGTGGATGGGAACATGAAGGTATGCATACTTTATATCTAAGGAAACCAGGTAAGCCTAGGGTGACAAGAGAGGGAACCATCCTGAAGGAGTGTACTTGATGGAATAAACTGAGTTGGGACAAGTCTAAAATTGGTCTCCAAGGGCCATCTTTCCTTGGAACTAAGAACATTCTGGAAAAGAACCCTCTTCCTCTTTCCAAAGCAGGAACCTCCTGTATGGTTCCTACAGACTGCAAGTCTTGAATAACTTGATAGAAAAGGTGAATCTGGTCCTCTGGAGGTTGTAGAATCCCCATTAAGGGAGGACTGGATTTCCAAGTCATGTAATAACCTCTTAGAACAATGAAAAGGACCCATTTGTCTGTGGTAATGCTTGTCCAAACAAAGAGAATGAGAAAGGTGGTGGGAAAAGTGGATTTCTGGAGAGGTTGCCAGTTAGTCACAGACTACTTGGTTTGTCTGGAAAGTGGGCCCTTTGAGCCGCAGATGGCCGAGACTTAGGAGGCATCTGCCTATGTGTGGTCTTCCTTGTGTTGTTGGGAAGGTGTACTGGTTTTCTTCCTAACACAATTAGTTCTGGAAGGGTAGTTCCTATGAAATTTAGGAACTGGAGAGACAAAAATATGTTTAAGCTCCTGAAGTTTTTTTTTTTCCTTTCTCTTGAAGGGATATGAAGACAGCTGCATTAGAAGCAAAAAGGGTGGTGTTTTCCAGAGGTGCATACATAACCTTTGCCTTGAAATCCTCAGGCAAAGGCTGCAACCTCAGCCAGGAATATCTCCTCAGGACTGAACCAGATGCTGCTGATCTAGCCGACACCTCTGCTGCATCATAACTGCACTTAATGGAATGCCTAATAATCTTGGAAGACAGTCCTGAGAGAGAGAAAAAGTACAGTTTTGTACCTACCATAAATGTAGATGTTCGAAGATCCACATTGCTGCAGTCATAACCTGTGGGTAGTCCGCTGTCCTCGGTTGGCCCGAATACCAAAGTGTTAGGCTGGCGTCGGTCATGGTGCTTAGATCTGACGTAAGTACGCCGTGGTACTAAAGCGCATGACCGACGTCATATCCTCAGTCTTTCTTGCCCCAGATGTCAGAAGGCCCCAAAAAGAAAGGCCATAGCCAAAAAACATCCAACCACCCATGTACAAACCATAACTACAACCCAAACCACACAACCACCTCAAACTACAGTGGGGAAGGAGGGAGGGAAAATTGGACTGCAGCAATGTGGATCTTCGAACATCTACATTTATGGTAGGTACAAAACTGTACTATGTTCTTCATCTCACATTGCTGCAGTCATAACATGTGGGTAGAATCCCAAAGCAAAGGAAAAGGGAGGTTGGCAAAATCATAAAGCATTGGGAGCTGCTAACATGCCCTGCAAAACTGCAGTGGCAAACCCAGCCCTAGATTTAGAATAAAGAGGGAGATGATAATGTTTGGAAAAGGTGTGCACTGAACTCCAAGTAGCTGCCTCCAAAATATCTTTAGTAGCTACGCCCCTCAGAAAAGCAGTAGAAGTGGCAGTAGCCCTAGTGGAATGAAGTCTGATTCCAGCCGGAATCTCCTTACCATGATGAGAATAACAAAAAGCAATACAATGACCAATCCACTTAGAAATAGTTTGTTTAGAAACAGGTTTTCCCTGAGCACCCAAAGCAAAAGAAACAAACAACTGTTGAGACTGCCTGAACCCTTTAGTTCTGCTCAAATAATAACGCAACTGTCTGTGAATATCCAAAGAATGCAAAATCTTTTCCCCTTTATTTTGGGGATCAGCATAAAAAGTAGGCAGATGAATAGACTGGTTCAAGGCCACATTTGAGACCACTTTGGGCATGAAGGTAGGGTTAGTACGCAAAGAGACCCTGTCCTTATGAAATATTAGAAATGGTTCAACTGCCATAAGAGCCTGTAATTCAGATACCCTTCTAGCAGATGTAATGGCCAACAAAAAAGCTGTCTTCCAAGACAAAAACTTCAACTCAGCTGTAGCTGCAGGTTCAAAAGGAGATAAAGTGAGTTTCTCCAACACAAAATTGAGATCCCAGGAAGGAGTAGGAGCTCTACGTGGGGGTCTTATGTTCTTTGCCCCTCTAAGAAATTGCTTGAACAAAGGATGAGAGAATAAAGGTGGGTCACAGTCATAGTGAGCAGAAATAGCTGCAGCATGAACTTTTACAGAGGAGAAAGACAAACCTTTGTCCAATAGTTCTGTAAGATACTGAAGTGAAACACTCAAATTAGGTACTGAAACATCCAAGCACTTTGCTTTGCTCCAAAGAAAAAATCTCCTCCATTTATCAGCATAAACCTTCCTTGTACTAGGCCATCTGGCCTCCAAAATAACATTCAAAACTTGTTGAGGAAGCTGCGACCCTCCAGGGGCTAGAACAGAATATGCCAGGCTGTCAGATGCAGGGACTGTATGTTGACCTTGAGGAAATGATTGCCCGCCTGGGAAAAAAGGTGTGGACTTGATGGCAAAGGCCAAGGAGGCTCCTGTACTAAACTCCTCAGTAGAGGGTACCAGTGCTGACGTGGCCAATCTGGAGCTATAAGAATCATGGAGGGCTTGTCCCGTCTGACCTTCAAGAGCACCTTGGGAAGAAGAGGCAGAGGAGGAAAGGCATAGACGTGAAGATTGCTCCAACTGAATGATAGAGCATCCACTTTCCAAGCTTTTGGATGAAACATCTTTGTGCAAAACTTTGGCAGCTGGGAATTTAGTGGAGAAGCGAACAGATCTATGTCTGGAGTCCCCCAACTCACTGTCAACTGTCGAAATACATGAGGATCCAGTTTCCACTCGTGCGGATCCACTATCTGTCTGCTCAAAACATCCGCTAAGGAGTTCTGTGCTCCTGGCAGAAACCTTGCTTGAAGAGTGAGGTGCAAACTGAGAGCCGTCTCCCACAAAATCATAGCTTGCCTGCATAGTGGGTACGAATGGGTTCCCCCTTGCTTGTTGATGTACCACATGACAGTTGTGTTGTCTGTTTGAATCAACACTTGCCCCGGGTGTAGTAGATCCTTGAAGGCCATCAATGCAAATTGGACTGCTAACATCTCCTTCATGTTGATATGCAAATGTTGAAGTCTGGCAGGCCACATGTCTTGAACCCATTTTCCATTGAGATGTGCTCCCCAAGCCTTGTCCGAGGCATCTGTCGTTAAGATCTGACTCGCCTCTGGTCGGGTCACAGAGAATCCCTTGTTTAGGTGACATTGCTGAGCCCACCACAAAAATTCCTTTTGAATGCAAGGTATTATCTGAATGACAGTGTCCAAATTGTGGCAGTGTTGTGTCCACACACTCTTGAGATACCATTGTAACTTCCTCATATGCAGTTTGGCATTGGGAAGCACCAGAATACAAGATGCCATGAACCCCAAGGCTTGAAGGACTGTCCTTGCAGTCAGCTTGGACAGGTGAGACAAATGTTGGAAGTAAAGGGAAAGATTTCTTTGCTTGTCCGGGGTCAAAAATGCCATCTGAGAGGCTGTATTCAGTCTCACACCCAGAAAGCACATGTCCTGAGAGGGTACTAGACTGGACTTTGTTTCGTTCACAGAATACCCTAGGCACCTTAACACTGCCATAACATACTGAAGATGGTGAAGTAGCTTGTCTTTGTCTTGAGCAAGAATCAGGCAATCGTCCAAATAAGGATAAATCTGTATTCCCCTTAACCTGAAGAAGGCTATTACCGGAGCCAGAACCTTTGTGAATACCCTGGGCGCAGTAGATAAGCCAAAGGGCAATGCAGAGAATTGATAATGTAAAGTCCCAGCCCGAAAACGCAGGAATCTCCTGCAGCTTGGCCTGATAGGAATTTGAAGATAAGCCTCCTTGAGATCCAGAGTTACCATCCAGTGATCTCTGCCTAGCATAGGTAGAAGTTGTTGCAAAGTCAACATTTTGAATTTTGGAATGTCCAGGTATGTGTTGAGAATAGACAAATCCAGAATTGGCCTCCAAGTGTCTCCTTTCTTTGGTACAAGAAACAGGCGAGAATAAAATCCTAGGCCCACCTCTAATGGAGGAACCTGCTGGATAGCTCCCATTTGAAGAAGTAAAGAAATCTGTTTGTGAACCTCTGCCTTTTGCTGAGGAGGAACGTCCGGCATGCCTTTGAAAGGGGGCAATGTGTGGAAATAAAACTTGTAGCCTCGGTTTATAATGTCCAACACCCATTTGTCCTGGGTGACTAAAAGCCAATTTTGCCTGAAAAGTGCCAACTTTCCCCCTAGAGGAGTTGCCAGACAAGAAGGATTGGGCAGCTGAAAATGCAGGTCATTGGGTCTGCTTACGAAAGGACTGGCCCCTGACCTCACCAGCAGACTGCGCAGGGGAACTCCACATCCTAGGCCTAAAAGATCCCTGTGCATGAGCTCTGCCCCTACCACGTCTAGATCTGCCCCTAGACTGTAAATCAGAAGAAGGATAAGCCCACCCCTTAGTAGGCCAATTTCTACTAAACTTAGGGGGCTGCACTTGTAAGAAATCTTTAACAGTCTGCATAGACTTAGTTTTGTCCTCCATCTTCTTCAAGACTGACTCCACAGGAGAACCAAACAAAACTTCAGACTGAAGGGGAGCATCCAAAATTCGAGCTTTAACATGCTCTGACAAGTTCTGATCCTTAAGCCAAGCGTGCCTACGAATAACAGATCCAGTGGCAGCCACCTTAGAAGAGGCCTGCAAAGCATCAAAACCACACTGCAAAGAATGCTTTCCCACCTGGTCAGAGGCATGAACCAAATCCTGTAATTCTTTACACTCCATGCCCTCTGCTAAAGCATCCACCTTAGATTTCAATTGACTAAGAAGAAAATTCTGGTATTTCAGCATATGAAACTGGCAATTTAAAGCCCTCATTGCAAGAGTGGAAGAGGTATACACCTTTTTACCCCACCTATCTAGAGCTCTAGAGTCCTTATCCATAGGAACTGGATTCTTTACAACAGAAGCCCTGACACCCTTAGGACCCTGGCTAATAGTTTCAGGGTCCGCCCTAGGGCTCTTATACAAATATTTATGAGCCTCTGGCACCCTGTAATACCTGTCTGGCTTAACCGGGGCAGGAGGTAAAGAGTCTGGATTAAGTGAGGCCTCAGAGAAAACATCCTGCACAACATCTAAAACCGGAGGTATAGCCAAGGGCCTATGTTGAGGTAAAAACAAGAATTCCCTAAGCCTCATACGAGAATCTGAGAAATCCTGACCTTCCCATTTAAAATGCTCCCTCATAGAATGCAGGGTTTCTGAAAAAGAAAAATCCTCTGGAGGGGAAGCAGAGGGACTAGAATCTTCTGCGTCCGAATCAGAGTAAGGGGGAAAATCCTGATTGTCTTCAGCCGAAGACTCTGAAAAATCTGAAGAATGTTCCAATCCTTCCCCTTCTGGCTCCACCCTAGGCCTCTTATCTGGGGGGGGGCGCATCGAACCTCTAATCAAGGTAATTAAATCCTCTGCCATTTTAAGCATGTGTTTCTTAGGCACAGAACCTGCAGAACTAGGACTGACGCCAGAGGAAGACAAACCAGGCCTGGCCTTAGAAGGTACCTTAGAGACAGAGGGAGAAGGCCTAACCACCTTATGCAAAGAAGGGAGTACAGTAACCTGAGAGGCCCCCTCAGCCTGACCTGACTCCTGAGAGGCCACATCTTGCAAAACTAAAGGTTCCCCCTGAGACTCAACTGAAACCTCGGCCGGGTCCACAGACTCCACCGTGGTCTCAAAAGAACCGGCGTCCGGAACGGACGACTCATCCTGCCTAGATTTCAAAGATTTCTCTTTACGCTTCTTCGCGGTAGCGGGCGTCGGAGGATCCGACGGCATATTATAATTACACCGCTTACCGAAGACAAGCCTAGCACAATCTAGCCTGCGCTTAATAGTGCGCTTATTAAATTTAGCACAAAAGCGACACCCGACTACGTCGTGCTCAGGCCCCAAGCAAGGAATACAAAGAGAGTGGTAATCTCTATGAGGTATCTGTTTCCCACAAGAAATACAATTATTCACTTTTTCTGACATCCGGATTTAACTGAGGCAAGAAAAGACAAAAATATTCCCCAACGGGGTACTTAGCCTAACTTGGTCTTCGGTCTGAAACTCAGAATACGAAAATTTCAGGACGCCGAACGGCACTTGCAAACGCTGCTTCTGCTTCGGACCATGCGGCAAGAAAGACTGAGGATATGACGTCGGTCATGCGCTTTAGTACCACGGCGTACTTACATCAGATCTAAGCGCCATGACCGACGCCAGCCTAACACTTTGGTATTCGGGCCGACCGAGGACAGCGGACTACCCACAGGTTATGACTGCAGCAATGTGAGATGAAGAACATCTGGGTTTTTGCTGTAGATTCTGGAAGATTATTCAGTAATTTGGAGGCCTGTGAAAGAAGAGCCAGAATATATTTGGATATATGTGTCTGATAATTAATTGCCCTGAAGGCCAGTGTGGAAGAGGTGTAGACTTTTTTTCCAGTTCTCTCCATTATTTTACTCTCCTTATCTGAGGGGAGGAGATTGGTAAAGGGCAGTAATTTGGCAGTTTTGTCAGCAGACAGAGAGATCACAGCTGGGTCTGCAAGAGGACATTTACACAAGTAACCACTGTCCTCAGACACTTTATAAAACCTGTCTGGCCTTTTAGGAGCAGGAGGTTGAGAATCAGGATTTTTAGATGCTGCCAGAAAGGCATCTTGAAAGGCTGTCAAGACAGGAGAGATGGCTGAAGGAGAAGGAGTGTCAGTTTGTAAGAGGTCATAATACCTCTTTTGAATCTTTGAGACCTATGAACTTTCCCACTTGAAGTAGTCCCTCATTTTGGAGACAGTTTCTCCAAAGGAAATATCTTCTGCAGGGAATCCCCACCATTGGAACCCACTTCAGGGTGCGCATACTCCAGAGGACAATCAATTTGAGTGGAGTAAGCCAGGGATTCATAAGAGGATGAATCATCTTCCTCAGGGGCCTCAAGTTCAGCAGATGGAGGAGGGGAAACAGGAGATGCTGGGATAGAAGGATGCAAGGTGGAAGGCATAAGTGCCATGAAAGCATTCGAAATCCCTTGAGAAAAAGCTTGCCAGTCTGGGGAAGTGTCTAGACTGGGAGACACATGTTTTTGTTTTCTCTTGAGAGGAATGCCTACCCTAGGCTGGGAAGGAAGGGCGGCCGTAGGCCTGGGTTCTGGATCAGATGTCAGCACAACCTCAATGGAAGGAGCAGGAGAGGTACTGCGAGGAACGTTAGAAGGAGCAAGACGTGGTTCCCCCTTACCGTCCAAAACGGACGTCTGCAAAACCTCTAAGGACGTGCTGTAGGAACCCTACCTAGCAGCTTCTATATCAGTACCCATTGAAGAAGGAGGACCTGACACTGTACGTACCTCCAGGCCTTCACTGGCTCAATAGGGACATCTGAGATCAGAGGTGCAGCCAAAAATTCAGGCCTTACCTTTTTCACCTTCTTCTTCTTCAGGGGCTCACCCGATGGACCAGCAGCACCTTCCATACATAGCGCTAGTCGCTTCAGTCTCTGATTTTCAAGGTGTAAATTAAGGGTGGACAGACGACTGCAGAGAGTTTTAGGGATGAACACATGACAAATAGCACAGGCCTTATAATCGTGATTCGATCCCAGACAAAAAAGACTCTGGTCATGGTTGCCTCTGTGTGGAATCTGTCTTCCACAGTGGCACATGCCCTTCTTGAATGACATTACCCTCTAACAAGCATGCAGTAGCAAAAGCGTAAAAGAGATTTTATTTATTTAACATTTGTCAACTGGGAAAGTCCAACTTGGAACAAAGCCAATTTTCAGCAGAGGCCCGGGGAGAACATGCTCCTGATGCATGTCTTTGCAATGTGGGAGGAAACCGGAGAACCCGGAGGAAACCCACACAAACACAGGGAGGACATGCAGACTCCATAAAGAAGGCACCCCAGCTGAGAATCAAACCAGAGAACCTTGTGCTGTAAGGCGACAACCCTACCGCTGCACCACTGCACCACCTAGATTTCCCAGTGGGGCACTTATCTGAAAGCAGATAAACTTTCAGCAATCAGACAGATGGCTGGAAGATGTCATTTGGACTGGTGGCAGAGAAGTTCTGAGGCTGGTACATGCAGATGTCACTTTTATGGCTGCCGCTCAGCTGTTCTATGTGCAATGTCACATGTACCTTGCAGTAGCTTACGTTTTTGGTATACTGGCTGGATGTTTGGGTCGCCTAGCAGAGTCTCCCTCATGTTATGAATACTGCAACATGGGAAGAGAAGGACATCTGTGTATCCTCAGTGAATTATTCTCAGCTTCCACTTGTCAGAAACTATTTGTGGGCAAAATGCTGGGCTGAGCTAAAGTCTTGGGGAAGGGGAAATAGGAGGAGTGAAGGCAGGAAGAGACAGGATGCCCAGAGACTTTGCGTAGTCATGCGTTAGGAGGGGAATACATTTTTTTTTTTTGAAAGGAACCCTTTTACTTGGTTTGGAAGCAATATTCTGCTGTCATTTCCTCTTGGTATCCTGACACTAGTTAGACTGGGATTTTTGTTTCTTTGTTCTGCCTTTTGAAGTGGGACACCTTGTTAGGACAGAACCTGGGAATATGAAACATTCTAGATACCCCAGGCATTAATTTACCTCTGTGATACCATTGTTTGAGAATATGAGTAACAGCAGGATGAAACACAAGTTCAGAACTTAAAGGAACATTCAAAATGTCATTTTTTAAATTCTCATAAAAATTGTGTTATGTAATCAAGCGTACTTTCTCAATAAAACAAAAGCAGCTGCATTTTTAGAAATAGTGCTCACATCTTCCAACACACTCCACAAAACACGTTTTGAAACCTGAGTCACATCAGAAACAATCTCATTCATGTAACACTTCTGTTCAGCAGGTAAAGATACAGCAAAATCACTTAAACTGTAGGCACACTGCAAAATAAATTTCATGATGAAGCCTTGATACTTTAAAGTTCTAAAGATTAAACTACCAGAGTGAGCCAACTATTTTCCAAGATTCTAACCACTTGCCAATTTTATCTGGTGCTGCAGGGTTAGAAGAAGCCAACGCTTTCTTGTTACAGATGGCAGCTAGAGAAACCGCAGGTGGGTCTGCTAACAACGGGGCAAAGAGAACTGCAAGATCAGAGTACACCTTGCATTTCTGAACTGCTTCACTAGCCAAAGAATTTTAAATGCAGTTCTATAGACATCTTCTACGGCCGGTAATATAGGAAGAACAGCCAAAACATGTGGAAGCTCATCCTGAATTACGATTATGAACTCTGCCAGTCTCTAGCGTAGCTTCAAACTGCTTCCAGATAAATACATCTCTAAACCTAACTACCATTTATAGAAAAGAGAACACTTGCTCAGGGTTTTGAACCTGTTCACCTCCTGAAGAATCAGACTGGACAAACTCAGTCTTCACTACTCTGAATCAGAGTCCATATCAAAACCTGCTGTGCTAGACTGTTCTCTAGAGAATGTAGCCCCATAGTCATTCTGAGTAGGAACACAGTCTTTGAGATTAGCTGACTGTAAAACACTCCTGGCTAAGGAAACAAGATCATCCCTATAAATGGTAATAACCTGATTGCTATCGTGTGATGAAGTCTCTTGTTTATTCAAACTACAGAAGAAAATACCTGAGCACAAAGTATTATGTCTAGCAAGCAGTCTTTTACCACAGACCTCTCTGCACCTTAAGGATTTGGCCTCTCGTATGAGTACCTGTACCAGGTACTGGAATAGTCCCAAAGGATTATCTGCCCCCTGTACCACAGACAGCTGTGGGCTGACTCCAGAGAGTGAAAAGGAAAAAGGCAAGTGGTCTGTGGTCTGGCTTATGGTAATAACAGATTCACAAACTATAGGCTGAGGAAGTTTTTGCTGAAATTTTTTTCTTTTTAGGTGGAACAGCATTTGATGGGGTTGGCAGCCGTGTCAAGATCCATCAAGTTAGGGGGAAAAGCACAGGCCAGAACAATATGCTTAAACTATTAAGGGCTGAATAAGGCCAACAATAATAGAAAACACAAACCATGTATCCACAAAGCAAATATGGCTAATCTGCATAAAATATAGCCAAAAAGTTTCAATTTTTCTATAATCTGCACAGTGTAGTGAATAACAGCACACAGACTTACAATACACTACAGCTGCGTAAGATGAACTTACCATAACAGTATTTGTTCGAATGATCACTGCTGCAGTAGCCTTATCTATATGGGTTATATCCTGCCAAGGTTATAACAGACAGCCAACTTCCAAAGCTTCAGGGCACTGTCCACGTGCCCAAACTGTCAGGTAGCTTGAGCTGAGCTGAGCTGAGTAAAATACAAGTTTGGGCAAGAAGCTCTTCAGAGCTTTTCTGCCAGCAGAGAGAGGGAGGCTGAACCCTGAAAGAACAATGCTAGGAATAAAAAAAATAATAAATGTCTATACCCTGGCATAAAAAAAACACAGTAAAAAAACAAGGGGAATGGATATATGGGATGGAGCAGCCACTGCAGTAATGATCATTTGAACATCTACTGTTATGGTTATGTCATCTTACACAGCTCTACTACGTTCTTCATATTGATCACTGTTGCAGTAGCCTTAGCCCTATGAGTAGATTACCACAGATAACTATATTTGGGAGGTGGAACAAGCAGGGTTCAGGAGCCACTGAAGAATGGTCCTAACAAAGCTTTATCTAGACCTATGGAAAGAAAGGTACATACCATAATGATAGATCTGTGTTGTCTCATTTTTATCCCCTTCAGTGTTTGGGGTTGTCAGATCCAACCTTGTTGCCTTATACCAGGGTATTGGATCCGAGGGCCCTGACTCCTCCCCTACCCACAACTTCCTCCTAACTGATTTACGTCAGATCGAGACTATTCTAATTTATATATAAAACACACACACACACACACACATATATATATATATATATATATATATATATATATATATATATATATATACATATATACACACACACTCACACACATCTATATTTATATATATATATATATATATATATATACACACACACACACACACACACACACACACACACACACACACACACACACACACACACACACACACATACACATGTGCATACATACATGCGGATCCCCTTCTAAAAACACCTGGCCATTTGTGATTGTATGTTTTCGTTATTTTTGTCTCGATATTCTGATGTTTGGTGATGTTGGATTCTCGATTTAGAAGGTAATCCACACACACACACACACACACACACACACACACACACACACACACACACACACACACACACACACAAGGTTCCACGCTTGGGGAAGATGATGTAAAACAACCAGACAGGATCTTAATCGAGGTCTGTCTGAGCCCCAGCAGATGTAAAATGGCAATTTGGAAGGGGAAAGGAAGGAGGGATGTTGAACCGGGCAAAAATAAGACAACACGGATCTACTGTTATGGTAAGTACATAACTTTCATATTCGATGTTGTCTATTTTCATTTGATTCATTGTTTAGGATAGATTCCCAAGCTTCCTAAAAAGGGCCTGGGTGGACTCAAGGAAGGACATTCCTGAGAATGGCAGAGCTAAAGGATGTGGGAGCTTTGGACAGCACATCCACTTTCTAACGAGATACAAAAGTGTGATCTGTTGTCCAAGTTGCTGCTGCACAAATGTCACTGACAGGAACTCTTTCTGCAAATGCTGATGAGGTGGCCATTGCTATGATAGAGTAAGTCTTAGACTATGATGCAAAGGTAACCCTCATGTTTTATAAACAAAGGAAATGCACTCTGCCGACCACTTAAAAAGTGTGAATTTTGATGCATGTTGTCCTAGTTTTATTTTGGAAAAGGAGACAAACAGCTAGTCTGATTTCCCTGGTGTCTTTGGTGCAATTTAGCTGTCTGTGGACATCTAATGTATCAAGAATGTATTTACTTTTGGTAGAAAAATTTGGGAAAAATACAAGAAAGTCAATCCATTGATTCAAATTTGTTTCAGATGCCACCATTGGGAGAAAAGAAGGATTTGTTATTAGTGAATCTCTATCCATGTGGAATATGAGGAAGGGTGGCTTGCATGAGACTGCATGCAGTTCTGAAACTCATCTAGCAGAGATTATAGCAATCAGAAGAATGGCCTTCCAGGAAAGGAACTTTAAATTGGCTAAGCCCACTGGCTCAAAAGGTTTTTGAGTCAGTGACTGAAGCAAAAATGGAGGGACTGGATCTCAAACAGCAAATCTCAACATGAAATTCCCTTTGAGGAAAGCTTTAGCTATTTTAAGCAAGGCAATAGATTTACCATTATGTCCTCTGTGAAAATTTAAAATGGCAGTCATCTGAACTCTTATAGCAAAGTAATTGGAATCCTGCCAAAAAAAGTTCTGAAAGACATTCCAGTATTGACGGAAGGGGGACTGAGAAAGGATCCAAACCTTTTGTGGATGCCCAAATAGAGCATTTTTTTCCATTTACTCTTATAAGTCTTTTTTTGTTGAGTCCTTCTGAGAAAAAGATATATAGAGAGGAAAGGAAAGGCTGGCATATCTGCCTGTTATTAAAATTGGAGAAGACATGCAGTTAATTTTAGGGTCTGAAGGTCTGGTACACGCATCCTGGTTGGGTGACTCAGCAGATCCCGTGTGGGATCCAGAACCCATGGTGGGTGCAGTAACAGAGATCAAATGAAGGGGAACTATACTGCTGGGGTGAGAACAGGGCAGGGAAGACCACCCTGGTCTTGAATGTCATGACTTTCTGAATTAATTTTGTTCATTTGAAAGACATATAGGAGACATGGGGGCCCATATGTGGACTACAGCATCTGTCAGTGAATGTCCTTGTAAAGGGATAAGGGAAAATGTAGCTGATGTACTTGTTATTTAGGTAGGAAGCAAAGAAGTTGCAGCAAGGATGGCTCCAGTGGCTGAAGATCTCTGTTGCCACTGTTTGTTTGAGAGACCAGTCATGATGTAATAGGATACATCTGCTCAACTTGTCCTCTAGAAATATTCAATGTCCCAGAAATGTGCATTGCAACCAGAAAGTGATGGGAAGACATCACCCATTGCCAGACCTGCATTACCTCCCAGCAAAGAGGATATTAACATGTCACAACTTATTTGCTGATGTATCATACCACTGACATATGGTCTGTCTGGATGGGAATCACACAACTGGGTAGGAAGTTCTGAAATGCCTGCAATGCTAGAAGGACTGCTCTCATCTCCAAGACAGTGATGTAAAGTTTGGCCTCCTTTGACGACTAAGACCCTTGAACTGTCTTCTCTTCTAAATGCCCCCCACCCTAGAAGGGAAGTGTCCATGATTACTGTGGCCTGGGGAACAGGTGGATAGAAGGATTTGCCCACTACTACTGATGGAGAAGTCATCCACCAACTTATGTGGTTTCTGCGGATTCCTATTACAAGAAAGAAAGTTCACTACTTCGAACTTGTAATAGGAAGCCTCACTTCTGCGAAAGTTCACTTTAACGAAAGTGAACTTTTGCGTAAGTGCACTTCACCAACAACACCACAGCACAGTGGAGGACATAAAAAACAAGCTATGTCCTCCACTAAGGTGCGACAGTCATGGACCTTAGGGTTAGGGCACAGGTTAGGGTAAGGGGATAGTTAGTAAAGCTATCCCCTTACCCTAACCCATGCCCTAACCCTAAGGTTTGTGACTATTGCACCATAGTGGAGGACATTGCTATGTCCTTCACTGTGCTGCAGTCATCATGGACCTTAGGGTTAGGGCACGGGTCATAGTAAGGGGATAGCCCTACGGGCTATCCCCTTACTATGACCCGTGCCCTAACCCTAAGGTCTGTGAGTACTGCACAGAAGTTCAGTACAACACCCGTTCATTGTACTGAACTTTGCATAAGTGCACTTTCGATTAAGTGCACTTCCGCTGCAGTGAGCATTCCATGCACTATTTTGAATTTGTGAAAATTAGATCTAGTGTATGGAACCTGGTTTCTGCATACTTGAGTGAGCAGATTCTGGTGTAACCCTGGAAGGACAGTGTCCACTGCAGTCCTCTCATTTTATTTTACATTTGTTTATTTTATTTTACATTTGTTAACCGGGCTAGTCCAACTGGATACAAGTCCATTTTCAGTGGAGGCCCGAGGAGAAAAGCTCCGCTATCTACTACATGGTCACAAAAACAGAACATACAAAAATATCACAATGGTTATAAGTCAAGTATGGATATAAGTCACAAGTAAGAAAGGCAGTAGCAACAATTTCAGGAAGTTTACAAAGAAGGGGATAGAAAGACAAGGAAATTATTTAAGTACAGATGTGGTAAGAGAAGGGAGAGAAGAATTAAGTTCTTTAAAAAGTTAAGATGAGTGTTATTAGAGAAGTATAGTTATTTAGTCGACAGGAAAAAGAAAACAAATTGAAGAAATATATTTGGGAGAATGTATGCGGAATAAAGGAGGAGAATAGAAGGTCATAGAGCAGCTAGATCAACTGGGATTGATGCAAGAACAAAGCCAGTGTTTAGTAAGAAAGAGTTTCAGTTTAGTCTTAAATAGTGTAATGGAAGTGTGGGCTGTAAGGTCTGGAGGAAGTTGGTTCCAGATCTTACCAACTGAGTTGGAAAATATGGAATCACCTGCTGTATTCTTAGAAAGAGAAGTTTGAATCAGTAGTTTATTAGAAGAGCGTAGGGCTTTTAAGTTGTTGTAGGGTTTTATAAGGGTGGAGAGCATGGGTATGTTTTGAGGGTGGTAAAGGGCTTTGTGGGCAAGTGTAAGCTGATAGTACTGAATTAGGTGGGGTAATTCCAGCCATCCTAGTTTAGAGAGGTTCTGACAGTGATGTGTTTTATATGGAGAGGCAGTGGCAAATCTTGCAATGTTGTTGTAGGCTGTTGTGAGCTTATTAATGTTATGCTTAGATAGGTTAGAATAAATGGGGGAAGCATATAGTAAAGTGGAGATAAGATGTGTTCTTGCTATGGTAGTTCTTGCTTCAGGAGTTAGGAAAGTTCTGATTCTATAGAGAGAACCTAGTTTTCTATTAGTTGCTTTTATGCTGGAGTTAATGTGAAAATCAAATTTTAGTAGATTGTCAATAGTAATACCCAATAGTTTGGTTGTTTGGTCAAGAGAGATAAGGGTGCCATTGTTATAAGTAATTGTGAAATTAATAGGGGGAGATAGGTGTGTAGGTGAGAAGAGGAGAAGTTTAGTTTTCTTAGGGTTTAAGAGGAGACAGTGGTTAGAGAACCATTGCTCAATAGTAGTGAATGTCTTTTGGGTAAGGTAGTGAAGGTCAGCTTGGTTTGTGGCAGAGCAAATGATGGTGGTGTCGTCAGCATACTGAATGCAAGTAGTTAAGGGTGTGGCAAGATGCAAGTCATTAATGAAGATGGAAAATAAAAGAGGACCTAAGATGGAGCCTTGAGGGACCCCTAAGGTGGTGGGGAGAAGTTCAGAGAGATTGTTGTTCCATAAAACAGCCTGTTTATGGTTTTGAAGGTAGGAAGTGAACCAAGTTAAGGCAGGGGTGTCAAGAGAGAGTGATTTTAAGCGATGAAGAAGGAGTTGGTGATTCACCATATCAAAGGCTTTAGAAAGGTCTACAAAGAATGCTGATGAGAGAAGATTGCTATTACGGTTAATATTAATGGAGTCAGTGAAGGATAATAAGGCTGTGGTGGTGCTATGGTAAGGGCGGAAGCCATGTTGGCAGTTAGCAAGGAGATTGTTAGAAAGGAGGTGATTTAGTAACTGTTTGTGGATGCATTTCTCCATTATTTTTGCAATAGGAGATAGCAGTGCTATAGGGCGATAGTTAGAGTATTCAAATGAGTCGCCTCCTTTGAAGAGGGGGATGATGTGTGAGATTTTCCAGAGGGAAGGTATAGTATTTTCGGTTATGGTTCTGTTTATTAGTATAGAGATTGGGTAGGCAACCGCTTTGGCACCTAGCTGGAGATATTCAGCTGGGAGTTTGTCAGCTGAGGGGGTAGAAGCTTTAAGTTTTTGAAGTAGATTTAGAATATAGGAGGTAGGTATGGGTTTAAGTTGCATACGTGGAGGAGTGAAGCTTGGGCTACCTAATAAAGTGGGGTCAGGGGTTTGTTGGTTGGCCAGATTAAGTATTGTAGATGTAAAGAAGTTATTAAAAGCATTAGCTGTTTGTAAGGGAGAGTCAGGGCAGGAGCCAAGTGGATTTGGAGTTTCAACTTTTCCGGGGGACAGAAGTGTGTTAATAGATCTCCAAAATTTGTGTGGATGATGGTGGGATGATTGCTGTAGGTGGAAGTAAAAGTTCTTTTTATCTTTAATGATAGCTAACTTTGTCATGTTCCTTTTTTGTTTGAAGTTAAGGTGGTCAATGGGGTCTTTGGAGGTTCGCCACTGAGACCAGGCCTTATTTCTATTAAGGATAAGCTGTTTTGTGTTGGTTGTAAGCCATTGGGCTGTTTTATATTTCATGCGGATAGATCGCATGGGTGCATGTTGGTCTAAGATAGTAAGAAAGGTTTTATTAAAGTGGTTAACAGCGTCAATTGGGAGAGTTTTGAGAGGAGACCAGTTAACCAGGCTAAGGTCATTTTGAAACTGTTGAGGGTCAAAGTGTTTTTTGCTGCGAGATAGACGAATTAGGGGAGGTTGTTTTAGCTGAGTTTTGTGCCTAATGATGTATGTGAGAGAGTGGTCACTAAGGTCATCTGGGAGGGTACCTGTTGAATACTTTTGTTGGGGACTATTTGTAAGGATCCAGTCAAGTATGGTATCTTTATTATTGCTCTTATTTGTTCTAGTTGTAGAGTTGATGGTTTGGTGGAATCCGTGCAGGTTGATAAGGGTGGATGGATTAGCTTGGTTGCAAGCATTCCAATCAATATTGAAGTCACCTAGCAATATGGTTTCTTGAAGAAGATTAGTAGAAAACCAGTTAAGTAGGTTTTCTAATATGGGGGGGTTGTTGCCTGGAGGAAGATAGGTGCAGATAATATTAATAGTTTTGTGTGGGTTAAGGGAGAGTTTCGAAATAATAAGTTCAGCGTTAGAGTCATATGGAGGGGTTTGGGCTGATTTCTTTACATCCAGACCAGATTTAAAAAGAATGGCTACCCCGCCACCTTTTTTATTAAGACGGTCCTGTCTTAGGATGTTGTAGCCAGGGGGGATGATTTCATTATCTTTTATAGGGGGTTTGAGCCAGGTTTCGGTAAGACAGAGAATGTCAAATTGCTGGACTTCTAGAAGGGCATGGAGAGCTGGAAGTTTATTGCAAATGCTACGGATGTTAAGATGAGCTATTGTGAGAGATTTAGTAGGTTTAGAATCTGGTGTAGGAGTAGTTTTGATTTGTTGGGAGTTAGGGGGTGTTGTTGAAGTGTTTGGGCCTGGGTTGGGGTGGATGTCCCCATCAAGTAATTGTAGACTATGAATAAGGTGATTTAATTGTGAAGGCTTACAGAAGTACAAGTATTTTGTGTGTCTGAGAATAAGGTATTTGATATGTGAGAGTCTATGATATTTAGAGTCAAGATATGTGTTGCAATATGTTAGACTAAGATGTGTTGTGAGTGTAGATGGGGGGGTAGTTAGGGTGTGTCTATGTGGAATGTTAACATTAGGATTTAATGGTTGTTCATAGAAGGTTATTAGGTAGGTGGAGGAAAGAATAGTTAGAAGAGTTAGTAGTAGGAGAGGAAGGTGAGTGTTGTACATGTTGAGAAGAGTAAAAGACAGTATAAAATGGGAGAGTTTAGAAGTAGAGAGGGTGTGAGTGGGAGGGGATGACTATGGAGTAGGCGGAGAAGAGTATGTTCTGATTGGCTGCAGAATGTGGTGGGTGTGGTTATGTGGGGATAAATGTAGAGGTGCTAGGGGCGGGTGGAATTTGGGGGCAGGGAGGGGAGCGGAGTGAGCCCGCAGGGCGAACGGAGCGGGTAGACACAAGAGAGAGGAGTTCAGCAGGAAACAATCAGAGAAAGGGAAAAACAAACAGGTAAGTAAATGAACTAGTGAGTTATTTAATGTATAGAGATAGAAATATAGAGGAGCTGGAATGGGAGGATTGTAGGTAGAGTATGAGAGGTTAGGTTAAGAAGCACCCTCTCATGTGGCACCTTACTAATGGGACTAATGTAATGGTAGAAACAATCAAGCCCAATAGATTGAGAAAAAGTCTTGTCTGTGGATGGAGATAATGAATCACATTAAATGGCAATGAGTCTTAAACACTGCACCCTTCTAATGGGAAGTTTGGCAACTTGTCAAACTGTATCTGTCTAGCATCCCATAAATTCTATTTGTTGCATGGGTGACAGTTTGATCTTCATGAGACTTAGAGTCAAAGCTTTTTCATAGCTTAGCACTAAGCTAACTGCCCTCATGGACCAATTTTAGCCTAGCCAGTTACTCCATGTGAAAATCAAACCTTGCACCTTGTGCTTCTAAGGTAAGCACCTTAACCATTACACCAATCTCCCACCCCAGTAATTGACTGTTATTCCCAGTCGGTCTGAAAGCCTGAGAGAAAGGTCTGGTTATTCAATAGTAGATCTGTAGAGGTAGCAGTTAGGCGCCAATCATCTAGGTATGGAAAAAAATGGATCCTGTGCATTCATAGATGAGCTACTACCATTACCATAATCTTGGTGAACAGCCAGGGGACTGTGGTAAGACCAAATGGCAGTGCCCTGAATTGATAGTGATTGTTTCCCAGCCAGAAAAGGAAAAGTTAGCTAGATTGCCTTTGAACCTTAATGGGTAGTAGGCTTCTTGGAGATCCAAAGAGCACATCCAATTGTCCTTCCTCAAGAGAGGCACACTAGACTGTACCAGGACCATTCGGAACTTAGTCTGTTTGATATGCTGGTTAAGGTGGCAAAGATCCAAAATTGGTCTGAGGTCCCCTGTTTTCTTTGGAACTAAAAAGAACCTGGAATAGACTCCTGATTCTAAGTAGTCTAGGGGCACCTGCTGGATGACTCTTTTGTTTAGCAACTTCAACATTTCTGTTGTTGCAGATTCCAAATGATTGGGTGGCATATCATGAATTCTCAATCTTTTATTTGGGAATACAAAAAGGGTATGGTATAGTCTCTGATGATTATCCTCATCATCCAATAACTGTTCATTATGGTTTGCTAGGATAGAATGAGTAAGATTAAGTGTTCCCTGACTGCCTCCAGAGTGCAGCAGATGGGCAACTGTTTAGGGATGCTGGAAAGTTTTTTCAGAGAAGGGCCACAGAAGCCTTGATTTTGCAGTCTGCCTCTTGGGAAATGTCTGCTCAAATTTCCTCCACCTCTAACTCAGTGAGGATTATTTCCAGGAGCATCATGGGTTCTAATTTTTTGAACCAGATCTTCTTACCTCCCAAATGATTCCTGGAAAAGGGTATTTGTGGAGTAGAGAAATGGATTCCTATAGCAGACAGGGTCTTACCATCTTATTTGCTCCTGGTAAGTGTTTCTTTTACCTTAGGTCCAAACAGTGTGGAGCCATCAAAGGGAGAGTTTATAAATGATGCCTTGAAGTTTTTCATGAAATCACACAGCCGCATCCAGGCATGTCGATGTATGGTAATGCCTGTACCAGCTGCTCTTGATGTGTCATCTGCTGCATTTGATAGAGCAGCATGGCAACACTGGAAGTAGACTGCAGGGCAGACATTTGGGTGTCCATTGTTTTTTGGACATCAGATGGTAAGTTACCTGAAAGAAATTTGGAAACCTCCTTGATGAAGTTGCTTTGGAAATGTGTCAAATGTGCAAGGTAATTCAGCACTCCAAATTCAAAGACCACTAAAGTTTAAGATTGCTTTCCTAGTCTGTCTAATGCCTTAGACTCGCTGTTAGGAGGATGGGCAGAAAACTTTATTTAGACAGTTCTTTCTTAATGGCTGTTGTTATCACCATGGCATCTACTTGAGGGCTTTTGGACCAATGTCTCCTGTCCTTATGGGCTTATGAGAATTTTGTCCATTTTTTTAAGAATGGGCTCTGCCACATCAGGTTCCCTCCAACCTTCTGTTCAATAAGGTCTATTAAGGCATCAGGAGATCGGACAACCTAAAATGATGATAGGCCAGACCCAAAATCTTCAAGGAACATGGACTCATCAGAAGAAGGAGATTCAGTGGACCACCCCCCTCTGCTTCATCAATTCTAGTATGTCCCCAAAGGTGATGTCCTCGCCGGGAGGGGGGGGTCTTGGCAATCATTTTCCTTCATCTAAGTTTGTGTCATCAGTGACAGACTAAGGCAAGAGGGATCTGATGGAGACATGTTGGAATTGGACAGGGAGCTTGAACATCCAGCTGTCTTGAAGCCAGTTGGGTCTGTCTGTCCCTGCCAACTCAAATGACAACAGTAAGACACAGGATCCAGAGGGAGTCTGGATGGATCAGAATTTGGTGCATGCACCTGTCTTCTTGGACCAGTTAAGGCCCTTTCTATAGCCTCAAAAGCCACCTCTGCTACTGGGGCCAAGGAAGAATTTCCTCTGTCAGCTGATTCTGGGAGTTTCCCAACTCCAGTAGACCTCAGTTCCTACAAGGACCTCAGAGCCAATCTGTCAAGTGCTGCGCACCAAGGGGAAGGAACATCTCTAACTATTTTGGGGTTGACTCCACTGTTGGTGCCTCAACCCTGATCCTTTGGCTCCCGGACTCTCCACGCAGAGTCTGAAGTGTCTGTGGTGACTTACTACACTGCAGCAGGGAAGGATAAGGGGAGACCTGGATTTATGGATATCTGTTGTCTCCACCAAAAGATTTTTCTTCTGACAACCCCCAGTACTGGGATCTGAAAACATAAAGGGTGTTGATGCTAGGACCAAAGAAATGTCAGATACCACTGTATCTTTCTCATGTGGGACTGCACATATATCTGCTAACCTCACAAGATCCAAACATAGTGAAAGTTTTGAAACATGAGGAAAATAAATCTGAGATGGCTTCTCTGCTTAGTCTAGCAGAAACATACTAACATCAAGCAGGAATGGAAATCAAACCAGAAGTAGATAAAAATCAGGCAGCAACTGAATGTGCCAAAAAACAAAAGAAAGAATATAAGGTGAAGGGTCAGATGAGAATGCAAGAAATGTGGAAAATGCATAAATCTAGTTGTAAGTATAGAAAACTTCTGGAAGAACCTCATGTTGAGCTGGACTGAATGTAGAAATTGTTAAGGTGAGGCAAATTCAAATCAAGAGATGAAAGGTTAATACAGGTGGCCCAAGATAGTGGGCTACGTATACGTTGGTTTACAAAATCCATTGAACATGTGGGAGAAACAGACAAATGTAGGTTTTGTAAAACAGAACTGGAAACAGTCGCACACGTCACTGCTGGTTGTGATATACTAATGGCAGAAGGACTGTTTAATGAAAGGCATAACAATGTGGCAAGACTGTTGCACGGAGGATTGTGCAAACATTATGGTACTGAAGTGGCTGAAAAGCACCAGAAACATGAGCCACACAGCATCACAGAATAGTATGAAGTCTACATCACATTTTATTTATTTATTTATTTATTTATTTATTTTTACATTTGTTAACCGGGTTAGTCTGACTGAGCTTTTGGCTGATTTTCAACAGAGACCCAGGGAGAAAAGCTTCTCAGGGAAAACAATTTTAAATTTTAGAAACAAAGTATTAACAATCAGCTTTAGGTTCTTTTCAGCACAGACCTGAGGAGAAAAGCAGCTGAGGGAATACAATTTTAAAAACAAAGTATTAACAATCAGCAGAAGAATATGAGACTTGTTAATATATCATTTATGGGACCACCCATTACCAACAGTTCAAAAGACAGATGTGAGAAAAATGGATATAGTGGTCCATGAAAAGAAGACAAAAGTAGCATTGATCATTGAAATCATCACAACCAGTGACTACAGTGCCTTGAGTACAGAGAGACACAAAGTCATAAAAGATCATGATTTTCAGGCAGAAACAAGAGCAATGTGGAAGAAAGATACCCAGACAGTTCCAATATTAGTAGGAGCAACAGGTCTTATAAAAAATAATCTGCAATCGTATTTAGATACATGACCAATACATGTAACTCCATACAAACTGTAGAAGGAGTCATTACTGGGCACAGTGCGGGTGCTGCAAAGAGCAGTTTGGGCTGACAGCAGAGATTGAAACAATACTAATTTCATGAACTTTAATCATACTTTGACTTGGGAGTGGGGTCCAATTACTGTAATTGTATTAGAAACCCAAAAGATTTGGAAAAATTAAAAAAGTGAGTCTTGCCAGGGGAATCATGAGAATCATAGATGTTATGAGACCTAAAATCCTGAGGAATTCCCTGTCAGTGACTGAAGTCTGAATGGAAAACCTTAAACATAGATCAAAATAAAGATATATTTTTCCTGTGGAAGAAAAGCTCTTCAAACTGAGGTGTCTAGTTGACATCCTAGGAACACAATCCTGTGTGACCGAGTCAAGAAAAACTTTTGAATGTTCTCTTCAAATCCCAGCTTGTGCAAGAGATTTCTCACCCATAAGAGAGACTCCTGACATTTTGACAAAGACTCTGCAAAAATGAGCAAGTTGTCTACATATGAAAAAAGGTGGACAGCCTGTAGCCTGCAGTGAGCTATAATGGGAGCTAGCCACTTTAGGAATAATCCTATTGGACTGGCTAATCCAAAGGGTAAGACAGAAAACTGTTAATGTGATCCAAACACACAAAATGTGAAGGAATGTCTGAAGTCTGTATGAATAGAGATGTGATGATAAGTATCTTTCAAGTCTAGTGTCACTAGGAAACTTGAAAGAGGAAGAAGAGGTAACAGGATGTGAAGTAACATCATTTTGAATTTAGGCACTATCACAAACAGGTTTAGGAAAATCCAGAACTAGTTCCCAAGCATTTTCTTTTTTTTTTCCACATTAGGAACATCCTTGTATAAAACCCTTTCCGCACCTGGGAAGGAGAGACTGATTCTATCACTCCTTGGGACAGCATGGAAAGAAAACAGTCTGATCTGTAGGATGAAGAATAACCCCCTGGAAAGGAGGGATTTCCTCCCACTGCCATCAGTAAGCCTGATGAATGATTTTCAGAATCCCACTGTCTGAAACAATCTGCTGCTAACGAGAAAAAATGGAGATTCAGAGTTTCTGGAACAAAAAAAGGGGCCAGGTTGGGAGGGGGTCAGAAGGTCTCCTGAAGAGTCTCTCAGACTTGTTAGATTATCTTTGACTTTAAGAGGTTTGAGACTTCTTTTTGGAACCCTTTGCAACTTCTTAAATAAAAAGTTATATTGTCACCATAATATTCCATCTGTGTTGTCCATTTTCATTCTTTCTCAGCTGCTGGGTTTGGATCCAATACTCAGATCCGACGTGGGATTTTCTTCCAGATCATAGGATCTTAAAACTCTTGAGCTCCTCCCCTTACCCACAATGCCCCACCAAACTAACATATCTCAGATCTAGTTTGCTATCCCTAGACATTATAGACACATGACAAATCATAAAAGAAAGGAAGCAGGAATTCAAACAAGGAATAGAAGATTCCTATAAAACTCTTCAATCTCTCCAGAAGGAAGTGAAGGAGGGGGCAGGAGAGTGGGGAGATCAGGAAGACTGAAAATGGATAACACAGATAGAACATTATGGTGAGTACATAACTTTTTTAATCTGATGTAATTTTCATTCATTCCTCAAAGGATGGGACAGAGTCCTCAGCTACTTAAATATCAGAAGGACTCTAAGGAAGGATATTCCTGAGCACCGCTGAGCCAGAGGTTGCTTTTCCCCTATAGACCAGATCCAGTTTGTAATGAATAATAAAGGTATACAGATTAGCCAGTGTTACAGCTGCATAAATATCATGTAATGAAGTTCTAGACCAAAAAGTTGAAGAAGTCACCATAGACTGCTGTGGAATGGTCTCTTGGTGTAGAATGGGCTCTTGGAGGCTTTGGTAAAGGCAAACCCAATTTCTCTGGTTCTGTGAAGGCAGAAATGTAATTGCCTGTGAACATCCAAAAGATGTGACATGTAATCACTTTTGTTTGAGAAGTATGGAAAAAACTGGGAGATTAATGGCCTGATTTAAATTAGACTCAGAAACTACCTTTGGTGGGAAGGATGGATTTGTTCGTAAAGACACCTTATCCTTGTGAAAAACTAAATAAGGAGGTTTAGAAGACAGATCTTGGAATTCAGATACTCTTCTGGCAGAGGTAATAGCCATTAGGAATATGGTCTTCCAAGACAAAAATTTAAAGTCAGTTTTGGCCGAAGGTTCAAAGTGAGGTTGAGTCAAGGTCAGAAGGGCAATATTTAAATCCCAAGGAGGCGCAGGGTCTTTTAATAGTGGTCTAAGTAGGAAGGCTCTTCTTAGAAAAGCTTTGTACAACTTAGAGGAAGCTAAGGTACAGTTATTTATTTCCAGATGAAAACTGGAAATGGTTGCTAATTTGACTCTAATAGGTGAGAAACTAGCACCTTCTCTGAAAATAGCGGCTAAAATGTCAAGGACATTTGAAATAGGTGCTGAAAAGTGGTCTAAATTTTTGCTTAAAGTCCAAAGAACAAATCTTTTCCATTTGCCCTTGTAAACCCTTCTGGTGGAAGCCTTATGGGAAGATAATAATATGTGATGGATGGGGGAGGTCAGCCTGGGCAGTTTAGCAAACAACGGAACTGGAGAAACCATGCGGTCAACCTGAGGATTGGTATGTCTGGGAGAATTATGCCTGTCAGATGAGATGGAAGTTCTGGAGTTGGATCCAGAATCCAGGGTGGATGTAGAAGATGAGGCTAGAATAACAGAAACCAAAGCTGACAAGGCCAGTAAGGGGTAATGAAGATAACTGAGCTCTTCAACTGAGAGACTTTCTGTAGAAATTTAGAATTAGGGGTACGGGGGGATAAACGTAAAGGAGACCGGGGGGCCAAGTGTAATGTAGAGAATCTCTCAGTGATTAGAGCAAAAAACCTGCTGCAGTTGTTGTTGAGGGGAGAAGCAAAAAGATCACAGCATGGTTGACCCCACTGACAGAAAATTCTCTCCACCACTTTGACATTGACAGACCATTTGTGAGGCATCAAGATGGACCTGCTTAACTTGTCTACAGTCACATTGGATTTCCATGAATTGTGCATTGCTATTGGAAAGTGAATGGAAGAGATCACCATTGTCAAACTCATAGCTTCCTGACAAGGAGGATAATATCTGGTTCCCCCTTGTTTGTTGATGTACCAGACTACTGACATAATGTCTGTCTGAATCACATCTGTCCTGGTTGGGAGAGTGTCTTGAAAGACCTACAATGCTAGGAGGATAGCTCTCATCTCCAGGACATTGACAACAATCTTGGCCTCTTGGGGGACCATGTTCTGTGGACTGTCCTTCCCAAGATATACCCCCCCCCCATCCAGAGTTGACAGGCATTCGTGGTCACTGTGGCTGTGGGCTGAGGGAGAACAAAAAGATAACCTTTGTGGAGTTGACTAGAATGAATCCACCACAGAAGGTAATTTTTGCATGCTTGAGTGATGTTGACTGGCATGGGAAATGGCTGTCAGAGAATGGACCACTAAGTGGCCAGAGTCTATTGAGGAATTCCCATATGAAACCTGGCCAGTGTTACAAGGGTGATTGCTGCTGCCCTGGAACCCAGGGCTTGAAGTATCACTCTGTCCAGAAGAGAAGAATTCTGTATTATTTTCTTGACTTGGGATTATATGGTGTATGTTTGAGGCAGAGGAAAAGAAGCTATCTGAGTGACTGTATTCTGATGAATTTCAAACTCTGAGTCGGTATGAGTTAAGATTTCTTGTAATTGACTGATATTCCCAGATTGGAGCACAGCTTGAGTAAGAAGTCCCTTGTTTGAATCAGTTGATGCCTGGTTGAGGCAGTCAGGAGCCAGTCACCTAGATAAGGAAACACCCGGAATCGGTGCAATCTCAAGTGAACTGCTATGACTGTCATGCACTTGGTGAATACCCTGGGGGCTGTGGTGAAACCTAAGAGCAGTACTTTGAAATGGTAATGACTGGCTCCCAGTTGGAAGGAAAGGTATCTCCCGGAGTGCCTGTTCATTTTCATGTGATAGCATGCATCCTGAATATCTAATAATCACATCTGGTCATCCTTGTGCAGAAAAGCAAAATGGACTGAACTATGACCAACCAGAACTTTGTATAATGTACAGACTGATTTAATTTGCTGAGATCCAAAACTGGTCTTGGGTCTCCTGTCTTTTTTGGCACCAAGAAGAATCCTGAGTAAGTTCTGGATCCTTTCTGGTCTGGGGACTTCTTGGATGACTCTTTTTTTTCTAGCAACCTTTTGATTTTGAGAGAAGCTGCTTCCCTCTGATTCAGTGGAACATTTGGGATTCTCTTTTGAATAGATGGAGGGGGTTGGGAAAATGGTATAAAAGAGTTCCAGGGTCCAACAATCTGGAAGAAGCAGCTGAGTAAGATCCAAGTATCAGATCCAAACCCATCAGTTGAGGAATGAATGACAATGACAACATCAGATCGTATGTTTACTCAAATTTTGCTGAGTGTTTATTCTTTTTTATTTTTTTTGGCTAAAAGTTGATGAGAAGAAAGAAAATCCCTTGGTCAATTGGGAAAAGGAGGGCTGAAACATATTAAAAGAGATTTCCTGGATGAGCTTGCCCCTTCCATCACACTTTTGACCACCTGAACTGCAAAGGAGCCAAACACTAAATCTCTATCCAAGGAAAATTTTAAATTTCATTTTTTACATCATCTGGGAGGTTCTCAGAATCCAGCCAAACAATGAAACTTAAATTACTTAAAGCAGATTTTGATTCACAAGAAGAAACTGTAGTTAAAACATCCCTCATACTTTAACAATTTGTCAGAGCAAAGTATAATATATGAGTCTAACAATTTAAAATTCTGAAAATCAGAAATGCAGAAATACCTGTCAATAATTTTCCCGTCCTCATTAGAAAGAGTAGGAGTGGAACTACCTAAGTGCTTAGCAGCAGTAGAGTCAACTAAGGCTATAGCCGATGTGTCAGGTTTGGATATAGTGTAGAACATTTTAAAAGACTAAGGAACTTTAGGGACAGCTGGTTGACTATCAGGAAAACTGAAGGCATTTTGACACTCATCCTCTAAAGGAGACAAAACAGGAGGAATGGGTACAGGTTCTAGAAATTCTTTCAGTAAGAACTCATAGTATTTAATGAGGGACTGAGAAACCTCAGTGTTCTCCCTCTGAAAACAATGGGACATTCTCTGAGTCTGAATCAGAAATCTGAGGACAAAATCCTGAATTAGTGCCTACATTTTTTTCTTTTTTTTAAAAAACACCTTTATTGAATTACCACTTGTGACAAAGGCAAATTTACATTTATACAAGAGTAACCAAACTGTATTAAATTAACATTAACAAACATTATACTTCACACATATTGCTATATATCATATAGCCTAAGCATCATTACAACAATTATTCAATTCCTGTCCCCTTTTTTTTTTTAAACATGAAATATGTTTATTAAACCATCACTTCAACATAAGCAATCATACATTTATATACATTAAAATTAACAGCACTGACACAATCCTAGTTGCAAGCATTTCACATCACAAACCATACTAACACACTACCTGCTGCAAACATTACACATCACTTATAATCTACCCAAACATTTTCAGTCAAACCTTATATAGCTCATTTAAGTCCTGCCTTCTTTTAAACCTCATTCCTGCCCTGTATGTACTGTTCCCACAATTCCCATTTTTCCTATGTAGCCCCCTCCTACCCTTTTCTAAAGATCTCATTTCCAGTTGTTTCATCTCTGTTACTATATTCACTACTTCTAATATAGTTGGTTTAGATTTGATTTCCATTTTTTAGTAATTGCGTTTTTTGGCAACCACCAAAATTAGACACAGCAAGGCAATATAGGCAATTCCAATTCTGTATCATAGCTCAGAGAAATCATCTCCCTCTTCACAACAATCTGCCCACCCAGCATCTCCGATAATGCAACCCGCAGGAAATCTGAAGTACCTCTTTCTTCCCTGTCACACCTCCAACATTTGCTGTCAACCTGAGAAAAAAATTTCCCTGATGTCTACTTCTCCTCTGATTGATGCTTATAGTTATCATGCAATATTTTATATGCTCTACTAATTATTCCTTTTTTAATGACAGCTTCTGTTCTAGATTCTACTAAAAACTCTACCAATATTGGTCTTTCATTTAGGACCCCCCTATTTCTTTCTCTTTGCCTATACTCTGATATCAATCCTGGATAGGGAAGGCAATCTCTAACTTGCAGTCCAAATAAACTCTTGGCCTCTTCCCATTATATTACCTCTCCTTCTGTAGTTATTTGTTTCCAATACCCTGGTTACTTTGCCAGTTTTCTCCAATAAACTCCAGCCCCCCCCCCTTGTCTATTGTCTATATCCATAATTGCAGTCATCCCTATCATTAGAGTCTCCTTTCTCCATTCCCATCTTGGCTTAGTTCTTAGAATATTTCTCCTATTTTACAGATGTAATATTCTGTATGATTACTGTTATTCTCCATAAAGGCCTGCATCCAAAATCCCAGTCTCTCCTTGTTTCTTGAGCTTCACCCCTGTTTCAACATCATCCCTTTCCATGTTGAATTACAGTTTTCTGCTTGTGCTATGTATAGCTATGTATAGGAGCCTTAACTGCGTAACACTAAAATACCCCTTCAAATTGGGTAATCCCAATCTGCCCTGTTCTACTAGAAGAATCATCTTATCCCACTTGACACTTGCTGTCTTTAAAGTCCTTCAGCTCTTTATTAAATGCTTTCCACAACTTCTCCTCTGGGTTATAAAAATATGCCTGACCTGTGTATAAGACTAAAGGGACTAAAAACATTTTGACTGACTGTATCTTACTATCCACAGCCATATAACAAAGCTTCCATTTTCTCAGTTTTTGTATTGTCTTTTGTTTAGTCTCTTCCCACATATCCTAAGCTGTCACACCAGAATCATTTTTAATCCATACTCCTAAATGTTGCATTTTAACATGTCACCATAAATATAGACATTGCTGAGCTAATTTGTGTGTTGGTACATAATTTACCGTTATTGCCTTTGTTTTAGATTCATTAATTTTGTATCCAAAAAGATCTGAAGCTGTCTCAAAATATTCCACAATACTGTAATGTCTCTTTCTGATTTTGTCTGGTATAAAATAATATCAGCTGCAAATAGAGCCATCTTTTCTTGACTACTATATCAATTATATCCTTTAATTTCTAAGTCCCTTATTTTCTTTGCCAATGGTTTTAAATATAATGCAAATAACAAAGGGGAAAGAGGACACCCCTGCCTGGTTCCTCTGCCCAAGCAGAAATTATCAGAGAGGACCGCATCCACTATAATTTTCACCTCTGATCCCTCATATATCCTTCTAATCAACCTTATATATTTTTTCAGAAAATTCAAATGCTTCCATTGCCCTGCTCATAAAGTCCCAGCTTACTCTGTCAAATGCTTTCTCTGCATCAAGACCCACCAACAATAATGGCATTTTCTTGCATTCTGCTTCTCTCTGAATCATCACTGTTCTGTTGATGTTGTCAAATGTTTGCCTCCCCTCCACAAAATCACAATGATCCATATCTATCAATTTTGGCATTACTTTTGTCATTCTTTTAGCCATAACAGACATGAACACTATGTAATCATAGTTTAGTATTGAAATGGGCCTGTATAAAGCTGGGTCTAATGGATCTTTAGGATGATCTTTTGGATCATCTGTTAGGTATTACAGCTACCACTGCTTTCCTTCAAGATGTTGATACTTCTCCACCTCTTAAAATACTATTAAACAAAACTTTCCAGATCTTTATCAGTCTTTTCCCTCCTAGCTTCCAAACTTCCACAGGAATACCATCTATTCCTGGGAACTTTCCTGTAGATTGGTTAAACATCGCAATTTTTATCTCACTTCCTCCTATACTAACCATTAGTAATTGACACTCATCTACTTCTAACCTTGGCATATTTAATTATTCTATAAACATTTCCATTTGTATCTTTCATTGAATTCCATATTTCTCTGCTTTATACAGACTTTCATACAATTTTCTAAATATTTCTAATACCTCTACAGGATCTCTTGTTACCTTCTTTGTTATAGGCTTCCTAAGCTTGGAGACAGCCCTTTCTACCTTCTGTTGCCTGAGTTATTGTGCTTAAAGTTTTTGTGCTCTTCTGTTCTTATCAAAAAAAACAGCTGCTTAACAGCAGCCTTTTTAAAATTGTGCATATTATCAAGGAAATCCCTTATTTTCTGCTTAGCATTCTGCAGTTGATCCTCTTCTTATTCTGTGAGATTCCCCCATTATGCAATATGTTAAAATTTGTCAGTCCCGCTAAATAATTTTTGTTACTTCTTAACCATATCTCCCTTTCTTTAATTTCCACCCTATTTTTAAACTCAATCTTAATTTTATCCCACTCCCTAGCTATATTTTCAGAAGAAATTTCCCTCCTCTTTAATAGCTCCTAAATAAACTCCACTACCCATTCCTTAAATTCCTCTCTTTTCAACAGATAGGTGGGAAAGTGCCAGTGTCTCATTTTTATTTAATTACCCTGTGTTTTTATTTTAGTTATTATTGGTGCATGATCTGAAATAGTTATTGGGAGCGTATCAAGACCTTCAATTAAATGCATATGTTCTTGTAAAATGTAAATTCTGTCTATCCTATCCCAGTGTTTATATCTTGGGGAACAATACACAAATTAAAATCTTCCTTGCCAAATATTTTCATAAATGTCTTCAAAAATCTACCCTCTTTTGTTATACTTTCCCTTCTGGGTCCCCCAGACACATCTTCACTGTTACAAGTCACATTCTAGTCCCCACCTATAAGCAATATTCCCTGCTGAAAACTGATTGTTTCTCCCAGAATTTTCTTAAGCTCCATTATAGCCGTTTTAGGTGGAATACATGCCAGTGTAATCCTCCTCCCTTGCCAGTAGTGCCTGAGCACTACAAATTTGCCATTGTTATCTTTTTTTATCCTCTTCTATCACGATTGGAGATCCTCCTGCAATTAATATATGTACTCCTCTTTTCCCTTGTCCCAGGTATTCCACCAAATAACCATCCTGAAAACCTTTCTTTATCAAATTCACATATTCAGTTCTTTCTAAGTGTGTCTCCTGTTACATAAATATTTGCACTCTACATTTTTTAGTACACTTGACTATTCTTTCTTTTTTGTATTTATCTGTGAGACCACTGACATTTAAATACATTACAGAAAGCATCACTGTATTAAAAAAGTTATTCTTCCCACCTTTTATGTATGACACCTTTTTTGTTAAATGTCTAGTTCCAGCTTTTGTGTTAACATGCATACACTATTTGGCAGGTTGAACTTTTATATAGTTGTTTTTTGTCATATCCATTTAAGCCTATGTTACATCTTACAAAACTTTTAGTTATGTACTTACCATAACTTTAGATGTTTGGGATCCATCTCGCCTACATTCTGTACTGATGGGCTCAGAGCCGATCCTCGGCTCCGACTCGGCACGCTATGCTATAGAGCGAAGCCTCTTATTGGCTGAGCTATTTTCTATCCCAGGATGCACCACCACTAATTCCCCAGATCTTGTTTGTCCGCACTCATGCACACACACATAACTGTTTATATAACATTGCCAGATGTTTCAAGATGAAACAATAGAATTCGGACCGTCCGATCTCTTCTGATCTCCAAGGCAGGGGGAAGGAGGGTGGGTTATTAGGAATGTAGGCGAGATGGATCCCAAACATCTAAAGTTATGGTAAGTACATAACTAAAAGATGTTATGTGATCCTATCTCGCCTACATTCTGTACTGATGGGACAGCGTCCCTAGCACCTAATTCCTGGGTGGCTCACTGGAAAACACTCCTGAGCACTGTGGAACCAAATGAAGCTCGCCCCCGAGATGCCACATCCAATTTGTAGTGGGAAATGAAGGTGTGCGGGGAAGACCACGTAGCCACAGCACAAATGTCACTAATGGCAAGCTTAGAATGGAATGCTATTGAAGTAGCCATAGCTCTTGTAGAGTGAGCTTTGACAGAGGTTGTAAGCTCTTTATTAGAAGAGGAATAAGCCTGACTAATACAGTCCCTGATCCATTTGGCAATAGTGACCTTTGTGACGGCTTTGCCCAATTTATTATCGAAAAGGACACAAACAATTGATCTGTTTTCCGTGTTTGTTGGGTCCTGTCTAAATAAAAACGCAATTGCCTGTGAACATCCAATGTGTGGAAGATGTATTCCGCTTTGTTTGAGTACTTTGGAAAGAAAACTGGAAGTTCTAATGACTGTTGCAGGCAAAAACTGGAACAAACTTTAGGGACAAAGGATGGATTAGGCCTGAGGGATACTCTATCTTTGTGAAAAACCAGGTACAGTGGTTTTACAGATAGAGCTTGAAGCTCTGAAACCCTTCTGACAGAAGTAATCGCAACCAGAAAGGCAGTTTTCCAAGAAAGAAGTTTCAAATCACAGGTTGCTGCCGGTTCGAAGGGGGAGGAGTTTAAGGCACGTAATACCACATCGAGATCCCACGGAGGAGCAGGATGAGAAATCGGAGGTCGTAAAAGCGCAGCACCTTTCATGAAGGTTTTACACAATTTGTTGCTCATTAAAGGTGGGTTTATAGATTCATGAAAATTGGAAATAGCTGCCAATTGGACCTTGATGGTAGAGACTGAAGAACCTTGATTGAATAGGGAAGTGAGAAATTTCAGGACCTCTGACACCGGAACAGTGATGGGATCTAGACCCCGGAGTTGAGCCCAAATAGCAAATCTCTTCCACTTGCTAGTATACAATTTCTTAGTGGCAGACTTGTGGGCTGAGGATAAGATACGTATGACTTCCGGGTCTAAAGTATGATTGCTGACTATAGTCGGAAGAGGAGGAGCCAAGCTATTAACTTCAAAGTGTGAAGGGACTGATGGAGTTGTCCCGACTGATGAATTAATAGGTCTGGGATCTGATCCAGGAACCATGGTCCGTCCAGTGCATATTTCCGAAGATAGGGGAACCATACCTGACGAGGCCAGTAAGGGGCAACTAAAATCATTTTGCTCCCCAAGTGAGACGCCTTCTGGATCACTCTGGGAAGGAGGGGAACTGGAGGGAAGGAGTATAGCAGGCCGGTGGGCCAAGGATGGGCTAGTGCGTCCATAGGACTCTCCCCCGGAGCTGGAGTGAGAGAGAAGAACTTTCTGCACTTCGCGTTCAGCGGGGTTGCGAAGAGGTCGCAACAAGGAGTTCCCCATCTGCTGAAGATCTGAGTTGTCACTGCATCGTTCAGAGACCACTCGTGAGGAGAGAGAATAGTTCTGCTTAGTCTGTCGGCTATCACGTTGGACTTGCCAGGGATATGAGTCGCTACCAGAAAACATCTGGTCGCCACTGCCCATTCCCAAACTCTCATGGCCTCTCTGCAAAGGGGGTAGGATCTGGTCCCTCCCTGCTTGTTCAGATACCAGACTACTGACATGTTGTCGGAGTGAATGGCAATTACGCCCTGAGGGAGGTAATCGTGGAGGGCTTGTAGAGACAGAAACACCGCCCTCATTTCTAAAATGTTGATATGAAGGAGACTCACTTCTGAATGCCATATGCCTTGGACTGACCTGCCCAGGTAATGCCCCCCCCACCCCATCTGGGAGGCGTCCGTCGTCAATGTGGCCATAGGAGGAGGTGGAACAAAGGGTCGTCCCTGATCCAGATTGGAGGGCACCAGCCACCAGCGAAGGTCCCGTTTGCAGGTTTCCATGATCCGTATGAGGTGACTGAGAGGGAGATCCTGAAAGGACCACTGTGTCGATAGGAGCCACTGGAGAATTCTCATATGCAATCTTGCTAAGGGGACTAGGAGAACAGTGGCCAACATAGAGCCTAATAGCTGCAGGACCATCCTGGCTGGAGCTTTGGATCTGAGAAGCAAGGCTCGGACTTGAGCCTGTATAGTCTGTATCCTTTCTGTAGGAAGATAGACCCGCATTTGGATTGAGTCTATCTCTACTCCGATGAACCTTATGCGCTGAGATGGCAGCAACACAGACTTTGGCCAATTGAAGGTGATTCCAAGGGAAGTGCCTAGTGATATGGTGGCTTGTAGGTTCTGCAATAGTAGACACCTGAAGGTGGCAGTAAGGAGCCAGTCATCCAGATACGGAAACACCTGGAATCCTAGACTCCTCAGGTGAGCAGTCACGACCGCCAAACAAATGGTGAACACCCTGGGGGCTGTGGTGAGACCAAAGGGCAGTGCGCAGAACTGAAAATGACTGTCTCCCAGGCTGAAGCGCAAATGTCTCCTGGACGCCTGATCTATCAGGATGTGATAATAGGCGTCCTTGAGATCTATGGAGCACATCCAAACACCTTTCTTCACAGTGGGAGAATGGATTGTAAGGTGACCATTCGGAACTTGGACTTTTTGACTGATCGATTTAGGATGCTGAGATCCAAAATGGGCCTCAAGTCCCCGGTATTTTTTAGCACCAAAAAGAATCTTGAGTAAGTCCCTAATCCGATCTGGTCTGCGGGGACCGGTTGGATGACTCCTTTTTGAAGCAGCTTTGAGATTTCTAAGGCTGCGATTTCCCGTTGACTGGGTGGCGGGTCCGGGATTTTCTTGGACGGCGGTGGAGGGTGTGAAAAAGGGATGTTGTAACCTCCGGCGATGATTCGAAGCACCCATCGGTCCTGAGTGATACCTTCCCAGGCTTTTAGGTGCCTCGAAAAACAACCCCCAACTGGCTCCGGAGCTGCACAGTCGGGCAATCCTTCAGGGATTGTGGAAGGTTGAAGAGCCACGAAAGGACTCACGGTCTCCAGTGTTGCGGGGGCCTCTGCCGCCTCTGGGACGGCGTCTTCCAGAAAAATTTCCCCCTCCTCTGCCTCTAGAAGGGGGATCGTCCTGCTGCGAGGGATAAGACTTCTGGGATTTACGGAACCACATTTTCCCTCCTCTTTTAGCCTTGGGGTAAGGCCGAAAGGGAGTGGAAAATTGTGCCCTGACAGTCAAAGTCTTACCTTCTTGCTCGCAGCGGGTCAATGTGTCCTTTACCTTGGGTCCAAACAAAGAGGACCCATCAAAGGGAGCGTCGGCAAAGGAAGACTTAAAGGCTTCCGCAAAATGACACAGGCGGAGCCAGGCTTGCCTCCGTAGAGCAACACCCGCCGCTCTACTTGCCCCCTCGGCTGCATATGAAATGAGCCTCATGGACGAGTTTGATATCGATGACAGCGTAGCCAACTGAGAGCCAACCGTCTGGGCCAGCTGCTCAGGTAGGTTACCCAAGAGGGTATCTGAAAGCTCCTTGATCAGATCCCTCTGAAATCTAGTGAAGTGCATTAAATAGTTCAGGGACCTTAAGGCAAAGGCCACTGAACTGAGGGTGCGCTTCCCATACCGATCCATGCTCCTAGACTCCTTATTAGGAGGATGGACGGACGTCGAAGCCTCTGCTACATCTTGTTGGGTAGCAGATGCCACCACCAAGGCATCTACAGCCACACCTTTGGTCAGAAACTCCTTCTCTAGGGGTGCTGATAAGAATTTATTTGGGCGAGCAGGCACCGGTTCCACAGAGTCTGGATGTTCCCAAGCCCTTCAACAGATCAAATCTAGGAGCTCGTCGAAGGGCGGAGACACCCAGGAGGCGGAGAGCTGAGCCCCGAAGGCCTTGAGGAACACCGACTCATCAGCGGAAGGGGGTTTGGAATGCCAGCCACCTCATTGTTTGAGGGCTTCCAAGATGTCTGCAAAGGAGACATCATCTGAGGATGACTTAGGGGACCCCTCCGCATCATCAAGATCGGTGTCTGACGTGAGAGACTCATCGGGGGAGTCGACATGCTTCCTCTTGCACAGTCTTTTCCTTGGGGGTTCCTCCGAAGAAGCTTCAGAGGGACCTCCAGGAGGGGGGGAAACCCTGCTGGGGGTGACCTCAGGCCCCGGGGCTCCGCTGTCTAGTGACAGGGGGACTACCAAAGACCCAGTCTCCGTGTGTAGGGAAGGTGCCGGTGAGACTGTGGAGGTAGCCAAAGAAGATTTGGCCAAAGCACTCCTCATGGCCCTGAAGGCCGGACCGCCAGAGTCCTGGGAAGGTCCAACCCCCGTGGCCATAACCATAGATGGTATCCCCGCAGCCGACGCACCGAGGGGAAGGATTGGAACCGAAAACATCAGTCCCGAAGCATCCCCCCCGGGGCCGAGCGAGGAGGTCCGTGTACCGAACTCTGACTCGAGAGCCGGGGTTGGAGTAAGGGTCGGAGCCAACCCAAAAACCTCCATTGGCTCCACCAGCACAGGCTCCAACGGTGCTGAGGCTGTTGGAGGAGGAACCAGAACTACAGGGTGGGCCATCGGCTCCGAAGCCGAATGGGCTGGAGCCGAAACTAATTTCTGGAATACAGGAGACTGAAACAGTCTTAGGAGCACCCTGTTGATGTCCGAATCCGACATCTTGGAAGATCGGGAGGAGACCGACCGGGCCCGAACCAACTTCTCCATCGGCTCCGAAGGACTGGGGGACCGGCTCCGAATAGACTCGACCAGTATCGGTGCCGAGGGAGATTCCAAAACAATTTCCCTCGGTGCCGAGGAGGGCTTCGGCGCTGAAGGGGAAGAGTCTGAGCCGGCAACCCTCTTTGGCTCCAAAATCAGTGGAGCCGATGAAGGTGACCCACCTCTCGAAGCCCCAGCCATCGGCTCTGAAACCAGAGGAGTCGAGACTGGAGGCATCGAGGCAGAACCACGCCCTCGGCTCCGAAGTCCGTGGAGCCGATGGAGAAGCCTGCCTAGATTTCTTACTGGTCGGTTCCGACGGACTGGTCGGAGCCGACGATTTCTTTTTCTTAGCTGGAGAGGAAGAGGAAGATAAGGCCTCCTCGAAGGAGGGTTTAATAAGCCCTTTTAAGATCAATTTATTCTTCCTCTCTTGGAGGACCCTAGAGGAAAAAGCGTGACACACGCTGCAAGACTCCAGAAGGTGTTTGGCGCCTAAACAGTACACGCAAAAGGAGTGATCATCGGTGAAGGACATTTTATAGTTGCATCTCATGCACTTCTTAAATCCTGAGGGTCTATGCTCTTTAGACATAATGCCTGTAGACTACTCACTATATCAGTAGAAAAACACAATGTATGTCACTTAGTAAAAGATTTTAACAATAAACCTTTTTTTTTTTTTTTTTTTTTTTAAATGAAAGGCGAAAGCCTAAAAAAAAATTAACAAATACAAAATACACCAAAAAGGAGGGCCAAGAACCCTCTTACTCAAACAGGTACTTGACCTCGCCAAAAAATAAGAAGACATCAGCACAGAATGTAGGCGAGATAGGATCACATAACATCTTTTTATTTTACTGAAACCCTCAAACAAAAAACAAACACACCCCCAATACTTCCTAAAACCTATTTATTTAATACTAACACACAAAACTAAGTACATCTTCAAATACTGAAATTTTACGCTTCTAACAGGAGCAAAAGTCCCAAACTGACAGCCACACTCACAGACTTGAGCTAACCTAAAAGAAAGGTTAAACATTGTAATATGCAAGGTGCAGCTTGTGCTTCTAACTGCTAATTGGTTTGTTTTTGTTCTTTATACCTCTCCCAGCTGGGACACCCCTGAATGCTTTCAGAGAAAACCATAAACACCTACTCAATTCTCTTCTCAGTTTTTTTCTTTTCCTTCAGCCAACCACTCTACACCAGCCTGTAGCCAGGTTGTCTTTATCAGGTTGTCTCCATGGAGCCACGAGAATCAGGCAACCAGTTTTTCTTTATCAGAGTGTGTCCATGGAAACATGAAGACCAGCTACAGAATTGCTACTGAGCATGCATGTTTTTACTACAAAAAGCCTCATAATATGCATTTGTTTTCATTTACTTGCTTATCCTTAAAACTTGTTACTAAATCAGTCTAAGGTCCTTAATCCAGTCATCCCATGCAAGAATGAGAAAAAGCATATTAATTTTTCTTTTGTCATGCTCTTTTAACCAGGCTTTGTTTCACTGCATTTCCTACATTTCTTAAAACTGAGCAAGAAGAAAGAAAATATGGAGAAAGAAAAGAAAAAAAAACAGCACATGTTTACACTCCCCATTACACTTAAAATAACTGAGAAAACTTAACTTTATACCATGCAAAGAAACTGATACACCACTAAAATAGTGCTAGTAAGAACACAAATGTCTTTACTTATGGTAAACTTTCTCCCTCATCTTTCCCTCCCCAAAGAATTTTCTGAACATTAATGACATGAAGTATGGCATATGCTATAGAGCCCCCCACAAGTCCAACAAATTCTGAAAAAGTCCAATATTTCCAGATTTTCTTGTTCTGTCATATTTCAGACACATAGTTATTGAACTGTAATCCCATATTAAGTTACTTGTTTTATTACTTTTTATCTCAGTCTCCCAAATCTTGTCACGTTTTCATTTCAAATGTACTCTAAATTATTCTAGTCTGCTCTCGTGTTTCCTTCCTTCACTTCAACATTTTCCTTTGCAACACTAGAAAAAGGTTTACAGGTACAGTCTCTCTGTGGTCTTTATTACCAGAAGAACAAGAAGCCAAATCTCGTTCTGTTTCACAGCTCACTTTTTGTTGGACAAACTTTTGTATTTCCTCCTTAATATGTACTTCATCAAAAAATGATTTTGTCCCTCCAGGGAAGAATACTTTGAAGACAGCTGGGTACAGCAGTTTGAATCTCACACCTGCATCTTGACATTCCCTGAAGAGTGGAATAAATTTGCTTCTCTTCTCGCCCGGTGTACAATGAGTAATCATTCTTGTCAAACACTCGGTTGTATCCCACTTTTAGTAGTTTGTCCTTCTGCCACAGTTTTATCAAAATCAACTTCTTCTGCTGGTAGGATTGCATCTTTACTATTCAAGGTCTAGGTTGATTTCTCATAGCCAGGTTTGGAGCATACACATGATGTGTCCTTTCAATTAACAACTGCTGCGAAATACCAGTCCAGCTGCTTATGTGTGCTTTCATAAAATGAATACAGTCTGTTTCTTCCAGCTTCTCTGGTATAGCTGGGTATCTCAGGTTTTCCCTATGTGCTCTGTACTCTAACTCTATTATTTTTTAAACATCTCTTCATGAGCATCTCATATTCAGCCAGACTTTCTTTAGTTTGACCCCTGATTTTTCCAGCTTCATCACCTCATATATATACTTGTTTACAGCTTCTTCCATTTTTCCAGCCTTTTTTGTGTTGATAAACTCCATCAGTGTTTTCTTTATTTTAACCAGGTCTGTGAGCAGTTGTCTTATATCTTCCTGTAGGTTGCTTGAATTCATGTCTGGAGGTTGCATTGCTTTTTGCTGAACAGCTGCAGAAACTTCCCCAGTTAGTGTTTCTTTCTTACTTTTTGTAATTGATTTTTTCCAGGTCCTCTATATTTCTTTTTTCCTGGCACCACCAGTTACTGAAATTTACCCATAAACACACATCTACTGCCCTTCTCTGTTGAGTTTCTGTTTTCACACTGGGAGAGCTAGAATTAAGCTTGTTACTAATGTGCAGCCAGCTTGGAAGTCCTCGGTCCTTACATCTTTTTGTTGAAATTCAGAATCTTGAATCTCTTCAGAAAAAGAGGAATCCTGCATTCTTTTACCAGAAACTACTTTACATAAGGATTAATAGCTTGAATTAAACCCTGAGCCAATCTCAGTAAACTACTCCTTTCCAGAGAAATCTGAGGAGGAGATGATACATGCTTGGTTTTCTGTTTCTTTTTGATAGGAAAAATCGGGCCAACTGAGTTATGTATGGCAACTGGTGCTTCACCAGAGATAGGCACAACATCCTCACACAACAGGAAAACGCCTACAAAGGGGACTCCAACAGCCAGATACAGGATATGGCTAACCCCTGGTCCATAGTGGTTGTAGGTGCTACACCAGAGGGATCTGGGATAAAAGATGAGTGGTCTGAGGTACAACAAACAGCCACAGCGAAGTCATCCACATGTGGCTGAGGAAAATTGCTAGCTTGCTGGGGTGGCAACGGTTGTTTGCCTAACTTTTTCTTTTTGGGTCTGGAATAAGGATTGACTGTGAGACCAGGAATCTATTCTACTGTCAAGGTGAAACTCTTGCTTCTTTCCCAGGAAAGACAAGCAGCAAATGCCAGTAAAACTATCAATCTACAAAAGTTACTTTTTTGACTGAAAAAAAAACACAGTAAAAATCACTTTAAAACACTATGGCAGCCCCACAATGGACAAATAAATATAATTTCCACAGAAATATGTCCTGTTTTTAAAAGAACATTACATTATCAATACAGTCCATTAAAACATTATTTTCCTAGTGTTAAAATAACTTTCCTGAAGAGGAAAATAATAAAACTATAATAAATTTAAGAAAATTATTTTTTTTCTCCCCACGGGAACTTATCTGTCCAGGAAAGAAAAGCAGAAGCAGACCTTCGATCCTCAAATGCCTCAGAGGTGTGTACTCTTTGGTGGCAGTAAAACTCTGCAGGGCCTCCTGTCCAAAATAGTTTTTTTAGTTAGCTCAGCTTGATTTGCAAGAATGTTTGGGTGCGTGGAAGGTGCCTGAAGCTTTGGAAGATGACTGGCTGTTATATCCTTGGCAGGATATAACCAGTACAGCTTAGGCTAATGCAGCAGTGATAAATATGAAGGACATCAAATAATAATAATTTCCCCAAATAGGGATAAAATCAAAAAATGCCCTTTCATCAAATAAAACCTTTTAAAACCACATAAATAAGCATTTACGTAGAGGTTCCCTTTTCAGAAAAACAAAAATCTTCATAGAAAATGCTAAATTAATTTGCAGAAAAATCACGTTTTAACAATAAAAACAAATATAGCAATTTTAAATCAGAAGTAAATATCATATAAATGAAAAAAGTGAAAAAATACAATATCTTCCGGTCAGAACTTCCAAATAAAGCAGATAAACAACAGAAACAAGAGGCCTAGTTTCAACTGAAAAAACATAACTTCAGTTTCCCAGTATATGTCGTAGAACACGTTAGAAACATCCCAAAACTGCTTAAAAGCAGTACTAAACATACAAACAATAAAAAGAAGTTATGTACCTACCATAATGTTCCATGTTAGTTGTCTTCATCTCGCCTTCTTTCTTGCTTGTTGGGATCGGAGCCGACTCGGCCATCTTCTATAGCTCGAGAGCTGTTTACTGGCTTGAGGCTACCCCTTATCGCATGATGCCTAGCGCTAGCTACCCAGATCTCATTTGTAATAGCTAACCCCAGACATAGCAAGAATAACCTGACCAAACTAACAGGTTGGGCATACTTGTTATACACTCCAGGTCATTAGAGGAAACAAACCAGAAAATACTCAGCCGGTGAAGCCTAAACTCCTCTCGGTCCAATAGGACAGGGGGATGGAGGGGGGGCAAAGCAAGAAAGAAGGCGAGATGAAGACAACTAACATGGAACGTTATGGTAGGTACATAACTTCTTTATGTTAAGTTGTCTATCTCGCCTTCGTTTCTTGCTTGTTGGGACAGCGTCCCTAGCACCTATGATCCTGGGTGGCTTATTGGAACAGACTCTTCAGAATAGTGGAACCAAAGTTAGCTCTATTCCTGGAGACCATGTCTAACTTGTAATGAGAAATAAAGGTATGAGGATTTGCCCATGTGGCAGCGGCACAAATAGAGTCCATGGGCAACCTAGACTGGAAGGCTACAGAAGTGGCCAAAGCCCTAGTGGAATGACCTTTCGGTTTGGTAGACAATTCTTTGTTTATTAGTTGATAGATGAAGGTAACAGTGTGAGACAACCACCTGGACAGGGTCACTTTGGAAACTGGAAGACCCTATTTGCCCCTAGCATAGGAAAGGAAAAGTTGGTCCGACTTTCTTATATCCTTCGTTCTATGCAGGTAAAAATGCAGTTGTCTATGAACATCCAAAAGGTGTAACTTGTATTCTGCCTTGTTGGTGTAGTTAGGGAAAAACACTGAAAGGTCTATGGATTGGTTTAGATTATTTTCTGAACAGACTTTAAGAAGGAAGGAGGGATTAGATCTCAGAGCAACCCTATCCTTGTGAAAAACTAAGTACGGAGAACGAACGCTTAGTGCTTGATGTTCCGAGACACGTCTGGCTGAGGTAATAGCTACTAGAAAGAGAGATTTCCAAGACAGAAACTTAAGGGAGCAGGATGCTGCCAATTCAAAAGGGGGCATAATTAAGGAGGTTAGTACCAAATTAAGGTCCCAAGGAGTAGGGGAATCTCTCACTGGGGGCCTAAGGAGAGTAGTCCCTCTGAGAAAGGCTTTACACAGCTTATGAGACATGATATTTAGATTAGAAAAACCAACATGATAGTTAGAGATGGCCACTAGTTGAACCCTGATTGTGGCAGAAGCAGACCCAGAGTGAAAAAGCTCAGTTAGGCACTCCAAGATCTCATGAACTGGGGCTGAAAAGGGATCTATGTTCCTAGACTCTGCCCAATAAGAGAAACGTTTCCATTTGCTAGCATACGTCTCTCTAGTAGCCGATTTGTGAGAGTAGACAATAATTTCACGCACAGCCGGGGAAATGCTGGGAAGCCTGGCTAGGGTTGGAATTGGATCAACCAAGCTGTGAGCTGGAGTGTCTGGAGGGATCGATGCAGCTCTCCTGATTGATGAATCAGCAGGTCTGGAATAGGATCCAGGGTCCAGGGCTGCTCAAGGAGGTAATGGTGCAGGAACGGAAACCAAATCTGTCGAGGCCAGTAAGGAGCAATGAGGATCATTTTGCAACCCAAGGATATCACTTTCAGTATGAGTTTGGGTATAAGAGGGAAAGGTGGGAAGGCATAAAGAAGTTCCTGAGGCCAATCGTGGACTAGAGCATCTCTGGGAGGATGACCGGAAAGTGGTAAAAGGGAGAAATAGTTGCTGCATTTGGTGTTGAAAGGGGTTGCAAACAGATCGCAGCAAGACTGCCCCCATTTGTGGAAGATCAGATCCGCAACTACCTGATTCAGAGACCACTCATGTGGCATGAGAATAGCTCTGCTGAGCCTGTCCGCTATGACGTTGGACTTCCCAGGGATGTGCATCGCAATCAGAAATCATTGGGAGGAAATCGCCCACTGCCAAAGTCTGAGTGCTTCTTGACATAGGGGGTAGGACCTTGTTCCGCCCTGCTTGTTGATGTACCACACTACTGACATGTTGTCCATTTGAATAGCAATGGCCCAGGAGGGAGGGAGTCCTGAAGTGCTTGCAATGCTAGTAGCATGGCTCTCATCTCCAAGACATTTATGTGCAGATGATACTCGTGAGGCTGCCAAGTGCCTTGGACTGTCTTGCCCTGAAAATACCCCCCCCCTATCAGTGAGGCATCCGTGGTCACTGTGGCAACCGGAGGGGGTTGGATGAATGGTCTGCCCTGAGACACTAGTGGGGAGACCATCCACCAGGAAAGGTGTCTTTTGCAAGTTTCTGTAATCATAATCATGTGAGACATGGGGAGCTGCTGAAAGGACCACTGTGTGAAGAGAAGCCACTGAAGGATTCTCATGTGAAAATGGGCCAGAGGTATCAGAAGAATTGCTGCCACAATGGAACCCAGAGTTTGAAGGACCAACCTGACTTGTACCCTTTTGCATTGCATGAGGATATGAACTTGCTGCCGAATCGTGGCCACCCTGTCCGACGGTAGCCTTGCGGACATACTTTTTGTATCTAGATCTGTTCCTATATAGGTAATAGAGTGACAGGGCAACAAGGCAGATTTTGCGAAATTTATAGTAATGCCTAACTGGTCACAAATTGCGATTGTATAGTCCCTGGCTTGAAGGAGTTGCTGCCTGGTAGTAGCAGTAAGGAGCCAGTTGTCTAGATAAGGAAACACCTAGAATCCTTGATGCCTCAGGTGAACCGTGACCACTGCCATGCATTTGGTGAACACCCTGCGGGCAGTGGCGAGACCAAAGGGCAGAGCTCTGAACTGATAATGACTGGATCCCAGCCGGAACCCAAGGAATCTCCTGGAGCGCCTGTCCATCTTCATGTGATAGTATGCATCCTGGAGATCTATTGAGCACATCCAATTGTCCTGACCCAAAAAGGGTAGAATGGACTGTAGCGTGACCATCCAAAATCTCGTTCTTTGAACAGACTTGTTTAGTCTGCTGAGATCCAAAATTGGTACCAGAAAGAACCTTGAGTAAGTTCCGGATCCGAGTTGGTCTGCCGGGACTTCCTGGATGACTCTTTTTTCTAGCAGTCTTGAAATTTCTATGACTGCTTGGGCCCTCAGATTGGGTGGAACATCTGGAGGGGATTTGCTTGATGGTAGGGGAGATTGGAAGAAGGGAATTACATAGCCTCCAGATATGATTGAGTGTACCCATTTGTCTCGCGTAATGTCTTGCCAGGCTTTTGGTTAAGTGAAAGTCTTCCCCCAACTGCCTCCAGAGGCAGGCAGGCAGGCAACCCTTCAGGGATGCTGGAAGGGCTTGTCAGAGAAAGATTCTCTGCTGCCATGGTTCTGTGGACCCCCTCTGCCTCGAGGGCGTCGTCTGTTGTTGTTGTTTCTTCCTCTGCCCCTGGAGGAAAAATCACTACGTGTATCAGGTGAGGCTCCCTGGGATTTCCCAAACCACATTTTTCCACTCTTCTGACCTTTGTGATATGGTCTGGAAGGAGTGGAAAAACAGACTCCCACGGCAGAGAGAGTCTTGCCTTCCTGTTCACACCTAGTGAGAGTGTCCACCTGTGGTCCAAAGAGAAATGAACCGTCAAAGGGGGTGTTGGTGAATGACGCTCTAAAGGGCTCCACAAAATTACACAGCCGCATCCATGCATGTCTCCTAAGGGCCACGCCTGTACCTGCAGCTCTACTCACACCACTGGCTGCATAGGAAATGAGCCTCATGGAGGAGTTAACTACCAAATTAAGGGTCGCCAGCTGAGAAGCTACTTTAGCTCGAAGCCCTTCAGCTGATGGATCCTGGAGGGTATCTCCAAGCTCTTTCAGGAGATCCCTCTGAAGCCTGGTAAAACGGCATAAGTAATTCAGTGACCTCATGGAAAAGGTCGCTGAAGCAAACATACACTTCCCGTATCTATCCATGGTCCTCGACTCCTTGTTAGGAGGATGGACAGAGGAAGAAGTTTCCGCCAACTCCTTTTTAGTGGCCGCTGCTACTACAATGGCATCCATGGGAACACCCTTGGTAAGGAACTGTTTATCAGGGGGTGCAGTGATAAACTTGCCGGGCCTCCTCGGGGTTGGTTCCACTGTATCCGGGGCTGACCAAGCCCTTCAAGCCACTACTGACATTAGTGGATCGAAGGGTGGGGACACCCAGGAGGTGGAAGGGCGGGAACCAAACGCATCCAGGAATATGGATTCATCCTCAGTAGGGGCTAGGGCAGTCCAGTTCCCCCTCTGCCTAAGCATTTCTAGGATGTCCGAAAAGGAAACATCTTCAGAGGGGGATCTCGGGGACCCTTCTGATTCATCCAAATCCGTATCCAAAGTGACAGACTCAGGGGAGTCAATGTGCTTCGTCTTGCACTTCCTCTTCTGAGGGGCCTCCTGTGAATGACCAGGGGAGGCCTCTGAAGAAGAGGAAACACTCAGTGGGATGCTCTGGAGTGTCGGTTCCCCACGCTTGGAGTCCGGAGGAGGGACTGAGGTTGACGCAATAAATTACAGTTAAGAAGTTTTTTTTTTTTTTTTTAACTAGGAAGCCTCTAACTTAAACAGCTACCTATGAGGTAAAAAAGAGAAAGGCTTAAACTAAAAACGCTACCTACAAGAGGGATAGGAATAAAGTGGGGGGGGGGGGACTCTTTAATTTAAATGAGTTCTAAGGGAAACTACAATTACACTAATACTACAACAAACTAATTAACGACTATGTTGAAAATTATAAATTATCAAAAAAGGAACCCTAATCTGATAGAAAAGTAGTATAATAAAACTTACACGAGCCTGAGCCAGTAACAACGAACCTCGCAGCTGAAGCGGCAAACGAGATCTGGGTAGCTAGCGCTAGGCATCATGGGATAAGGGGTAGCCTCGAGCCAGTAAACAGCTCTCGAGCTATAGAAGATGGTCGAGTCGGAGCCAAAGATCGGCTCCAATCCCAACAAGCAAGAAACCAAGGCGAGATCGACAACTTAACATCAATCCTTACAGCAGTAGGTTAGTATTCCCAGAAAAATTAAAAGCAGTATTAAATAGCAGGAATATTTAAATAAAATTTAACATGCACACACACATTTATATATATATATATATATATATATATATATATATATATATATATATATATATATATATATATATATATATATAGGTTTACTTTATAATCTCAAAATACTGAGATCCCAAATTTCAGTATTTCGAAACCAGGAAGGTTTCGAAACCGGGCTGGCAACTCAACACTGTAAAACTCTACTGCCAATCATGAGCAGACAGGTGATCCGCTGTGGCGACCCCTAACTGGGAAAAAGCCGAAAGAAGAAGAAAGTCAAACGTCCCAAATCCCGAAACTACAAAATCAAGAAACACAAAATCACGAACAGAAACACACCATACACCACACAATGCATACATCATCCAACCCACACCACAACAAACAAAACACACACAAACACAAAAACACAAACAAACCTGCACTACATATAAGCAGGGAGGTAAGCCCCCCTGCACTCCCCATGTGGGAGGCTGTGCCCCCCACACCATCCCCTACTTATATATACTAACTCCGAGATCACAGAGATACAGAAAGGAAACTCACACTCACACATCCCTCGCACGCACACAAACATCACACATATATAATCACCAACACATCCAACACTTACACATCCATACTTTCACCTGCCTTCCCTAACCCACACGTACAACTGACAAACACATTCACACACACTCAAACTCCCATACAAAACCCTTACAAAACACTCACTTACCTTAAATTACACCTAAATCCACACACAACACCACACACACCATCTACTCACAACACCCCACATCACGTACCGTAAAGCCATAACCGTGAATTCGAGATATTCGGATTTGCGATTATGCACTTTCACGATTTTAAAGGTTCAACTTTATAATTTCGGGATACTGAAATTCGGAATTTCAGTATTTCGAAATTATAAAGTGAACCAGTATATATATATATATATATATATATGTATGTATGTATATATATGTATGTATGTACATATATATTTATATAAATAAAACTGAAAGAAATGACAAGGAATATAATAGTATAGAGGAAGGAGAGTCCTTAAAGGGATCTTATCTGAGTCTGGAACTTGTAATCCACCAATGCAGACCATTTGAACAGATTCAACTGTGTGATTCTTACAGCAGGCAGTAAAATGCTAAATAACTGATTTTCTGAGACGGGTTATGCTTCACCAGATGGGAGGGTCTTAGGTAATCCCCTATCACAGAGACTCAGAGTATGGGATTCTGAAGTCTGAAAATCTGCCAGTGTAAGTTTGTTTGCAGACATAGAAGCCATGCACCACTGAAGTGGTGTGTATGATGAACATCCACAGATGATTCAGACAGCTTGGAACATTTATAATAGCTAGCACCTATTTTATGTTCATGTGTTTTGGTCTACCACTGTTGTTCTAAAGACCATGCGATTTTATACCTATTGACACTGCCCTCCAAGCAATGTCTGAAGCATCTGTTGTGACTAAGTACTTTGCAGCAGGGTGGAAGGAGGGGAAATGTGGATTCTAAAAAAATGGATGTCTATACCAACTGATTTCCTTTTCTCAAAAACAAGAACTGGAATTTGAACGAAAACTGAGTGATGATGCCAGGACCACAGTGACTTTAGTTAACACTGTATCTTTCTCATGTGGAATCTTTGAAGAGGTATTATGATAATTATGGATACATTAGACCCAAAATCTTGAGGCATTCCCTTACTGAGACAAAAGTCTGAGTGGAAAAAAGAAACTGCAACAGGTCTAAATATAGATCTATTTTTTTCCCTGTGGAAGAAAAGCTGTTTATACTGAGGTGTCTAGCAGACACCCAGAAACATGATCCTGTGAAACAAAGTCAAAATGTTCTCTTGGAATCCAAGTCTGTGTAGCAGATCTCTCACCTAAGACAGACATTCCTGGCACTTGGAATACGACTCTGTAAAGATAAGCAAGTTGTCTAAACAAGGAGACGTGAATACATTGCAACCTGCAATGGGCCATTACAGGAACTAGCCACTTTGTGAACACTCTTGAAGCAGTGGCTAGCCCAAGGGGTAAGGAGGAGAATTGATAATGTGATCTAGACAGACAAAACCTTAAGAAATGCATAAATATGGATGATAATATACATTTTTATATCTAAGTTTACTAGATATAGAAGGAAAGACATCCCTGATCAGTATCAGTAAGAAACTGAGGTCCCTCATGAAATCATCCACGGCTAACTTCGAAAGAAAGATAGCCAAGGATTCAAAAGATAACCACAAAGCCTTCTTTAGCTATGTTAAGAATCTAAGTGGCACTCACAGATATGCACTGAACTAGTGCAAAATAACACAAAATATATTGAACCTACTGATATTGCCAACATCCAGGCAGATAGATTCAGTGCAAACTTCACCCCCCCCTCTCACCTCCGAAAGGGCCCACAACAATACCGGAACAGTGTAGTGTCCCAAAAATCACAGGTGAAAACAGCCCTTTCAAAAGCCAAAAACACAGCATCAATGGGACCAGATGGTGTCCCAGGCTGCGTCTTGCACGAATTACAGAATGAACTAACTCCCCCACCTAAACACGATGTTCAAACTCAGCCTCTCCACAGGCTATGTGTCCATAGAATGGCGCACAGCAACGGTTATTCCTCTCCACAAAGGAGGGGCCACAACTGACCCTGGTAACTATTGCCCCACAAACCTGACTGGCCTGGTCTGCAAGGCTGTGGAGCGCATCATCATGGAACTCATTAACAAAGACATTGGGAACCTCCAAACACTTCACCTGGCCCAGTTCGGCTTTGTTAGGGGCAGATCATGCCTACTAAACCTGGTTGACTTCTTTGAGACAGTCACCAAGGCCATAGATGAAAGAAAGGTGGTTCACACAGCCTACCTTGACCTCGCCAAGGCTTTCGACACCATTCCCCACTCAGGTATTAGAAAAACTCACCAGCCTGAACATAAACCCCTACGTCACAAGATGGGTTTCCAACTGGCTTACAGAGAGAACTCACACAGTAAGAATAGCGGGCTGTCTAAAACTTTTGTAAATATTAAATTATTGTTATATACCTTGGATTGTTATATACCTTGTATTGATTCTTAACCAATGTTTTTATATTATGATTAATTTGTTATAATTATTTAAACTGCAGATGTTTTTGTTTTAGTTTGAAGACTGTAAAATTATTGTTCTTAAAATGTTTTGTAATAATTTGGAGCTTTTCTCCCCAGGCCTCCACTGAAAATGGTCTTCAACCCATTCGGACTTTGCCAGCAATAACATGTCAATAAACAAATATATGTATATGTATGTATATATATATATATATATATATATATATATATATATATATATACACATAAATATATATATATATATATATATATATATATATGTACACACACACACACACACACACACACACACACACACACACACACACACACACACACACACACACTCACACACACACACACACACACACACACACACACACACACACACACACACACACACATACATACAAACACAGATGCACACAGACACACACACACACAAATATAGATATAGATAGGTAGACATTGTTTCTGAAAGGCAAGAATTCTGGTAGGTTTGTTTTAGATTCTGTTATTAGGAAGTCAAAAGAATAAGCCATTAACCTGTACTTTTGGGAAAAAAAAGTAATTACAATTACCATGTACTGAACATCTAGAATACAATGTGCCTAAAACAAATTTCTTTCATTTCAGTAATAGTAATTGTGTCCTTTTTATGAAATCAGTGGATGTAGCAAACTGAAGGCGGAGTCTGTGTCTGTTGCTGGACATTTTATTTTTTCTGGTGAGTGTTAATTAAAGTCCATAATAGAATTTTCCGGTAATTAATGCAGTATTTGTTATTAGCCTATTGCTGAATGAAAAAACAGGAAGTGAACAGCTCTGTGTATGTCCAGTCTTCTCCCAGTGAGGAAGGGTAAGATACGTGTCGACATTTCCGTATTCAGGTAAGTGGACCTTTGCAATTTTAATAGGGAACCCCCTAAAAACCCCTTCCGTCTCCCTAAACCTAATCCCACCTTCCACTCCCTAACTCTAAGACTCCTTTCTTGCTCACTAACCCTAAAACTCGCTTCCTGCTTCCTAAACCTAAAATCCTAACTGATACTATAAATTACAATTTGAAAATAGAAGACATGCTAAACAATATGAATTTTTATGAGAATTACACTTTGGATGAAATAAAGAAAGCATACAGTGACTGTAATACTAACCATATGGCATTATATGAAGAAGGTCTGATTACAGAGAATTTTCACAATTGTTTATGGACCCAGTGCTCACATTTGTCTAAGTTTTTTTGAATACTAAACCTCATAAAAATAAAGATAACCCAACATATAGGTCTTTGGTCGTAAGCAGGGAATCCCTTACAGAAGCAACAGCCATATATCTAGATTACCTACTGAAACCTTAGCTGAGAAGAACAGATCATATATAAAAGAGTCTATGGACTTTCTGAGAAAAATAAAAAAATGCTGTTGAAGCTGACAGCATCTTGCTAACAATCGATGTAGAGTCATTATACACTGTGCTTCCTCATAGTTATTGCATAGAAGCAGCTGTGGATTATTTTAAAACACACCATAATGGTACACAAGCTCAGCTAGAAAAGTTAAGTAAACTCATTAATTTGGTACTGGATTTTAACTTCTTTACTTTCAATGGAAAATATTACAGGCAAAAGACTGGAATTGCATGGGGGCCACATTGGCTCCCAGCATAGCCAAAACAGCCTTAGGCAAGTGGAAAGAGGATTTTGTGTTTAACAACAGAAATTTCATGCAGCACATCTAATGATATCTTTGTTTTAGTGACAATATTTTTATTGTCTGGAAAGGTGACACTTTACAGTTAGAAGAGTTCATCAGGTACTTCAGTCTAACTACTACCCTCCTGTGTTTCACCTCCTCCCACAGCTCCATTTTAACCATGTTTTTAGACATGCTAATTTCCAAGGACATCAACAACAGCAAAATTTCCACTGATCTTTACCAAAAAATGATGAGAGTGAACCTTTTACTCCACAGTAAAAGTCTGCATTCCAGCAAGACAAAATATAATGTGGTCAAGTCCCAGGAATATAGGTTAGTTAAAATAACCATAAAAATGTAACCTTTTCTGGGAAACCTTAACAATTTGGAAAACGATTTCTTAGCAAGGGGGTATGAGTACCAAATGTTAAGAAACATTTTTGAACCAATCATCGAGCTTAAAAATACCTATGAACCCACACTAATTTGACCCACTGGAAGAATGTTTATGAAATTTGTGGACAATAAATAAAAAAACAGCTGCATACTAACATATACTATGGATTTTCATTGTATTAGGAATATTATCAAGGAGAACTGGGCCATAATAACAGAAAGCCCTTATCTTGTAGACATTTTGGGTGAAGCCCCGACCTTAGTATATAGGAAGGCTAGAAATATTAGGAGCTTTGTAGAAGGAAAACCTAAACCACAGGAAAGGAGCACAAAACATGTGAAACAAACTGTTCATTTTGCACCTACATTCAAAAGGGAGACTCTTTTTAATGCAAATATTTAATGAAACTTATTAAGACTAATGCAGGCAGAGACTGCAACTCTACACAAGTTGTTTATAGGGCTAGTTGCAATGGATGTGATACATTTTACGTGGGAAAGACTATTAATAAACTGAAACAAAGGATTTTGTGTCATCTATCCGAGATCTGGTCTAAATGCCCTGGCCAGACATCTTCAACTCCAGAGAAGACACTCTGGGTTTAAATTTCAAATACCTGATCATGTAGACCTCACTGAACTTGAAGGAAACAACCCTATTACTTTAGAGAAACAAGAACTTATATGGCAACTAAGGCTGAACTCATTTAGAAAGCCTTGACTAAACTATTATTGCTCACTGAAAAGTATAGCAGAGCTAAGAAAGTTGCCCCATTGTTTACAAGATTAAAGGTGTGAATTAGAAGTTATGTACCTACCATAACGTTCCATGTTAGTTGTCTTCATCTCTTCTCTTCTTGCTGGATAGCTCGAGGCAACCCCTACATCCCAAGGATGGAACTACCTCACTCTCAGTTTGGCAGCTAACTAACTAAACCTGCAAGAGATCTTATCTAATTAAATTAGACCATGGTTCCTAAAAGAAGTCCCTCATACAAATGCTCCAGAGGAAGCAATCTAATAGGAACTCTCCAAGATCTGTCGATGAAGACAACTAACGCTATGGGCACACAACTTCTAAAAATTCTATGTTGTCTCTTCAAATTTATTCTTGGCTGGAGGGACCGGCCCCTAGCACTGTATATCCGGTGGCAATGGAACAGACTCTTTTGAGAACAGTGAACCAAACTGGCCCTATCTCTGGAGGCCAAATCCAACTTGTAATGAGCCACTTGCTAGCATAAACAGTTCTCTGACTGAGTCAGAAATCATTGGTAGCCTGCTAGGGAAGGAAGTGATTGGAGCAGCAGTGAGGTGAGGATGAATGAATGGCTCGTGCTGACCCGACTGGTGGACCAAAAGATCCTACTCTGTCCAGTCCAGATGATCAAGCTGCAAGACTGTGATGTGATATGTAGGAGATCGAAACTAAATTTGTCGCAGGCCAATATGGAGCAGAGAGCCAATTTGGCTCAAAATCAAATGGAATTGCTCTCTGAATGGAATCTGGAGTGAATGGAAAAGATAAAGATCCCCCCGAGGCCAACCAATCCTAGAGAGTCTCCAGGGTATGGCCTGGGAAGGAAGGATAGAAGTGTAATTCAAGAATTTGCTGGAGGGTTTTGGGGCTTAAAAGATCGCAACAAGGGTGCCCTACCAGAAAAAAAAAAATCTGATCCTACAGACTGATTGAGAGACATAGGACCTGGTTGCCCTGTTTGTTGATATGCGGACCACGGACATGCCTTCGCTGCAGTACTAATAGTCCCTGTCAAAGTCGCCGCGTCGCCGAGGGTTCAACATTAGTACCTACTCTCATCTAGGACATTTGCGTGTGGTATTCTATGGGTTGCCACGCCCGCGCCGTGGACCATCCTGCCCTGATAATCCCCCCCACCATCAGAGAGGCATCCGTAGACTGTGGCAACTGGAGGAGGGGAACAAATGGTCGGCCCTGCTGAAGAGTCGTCAAAAACACTTGGAAACCTCGTCTTCAGGTGAGCTGTGACCACCGCCATGCATTTGGTGAACACTCTGGGGCTGGGCTGAAGCCAAAGGGCAGTGCTCTGAATTGTGGTAATGACTGCCCCACTGAAGGGGAATATACATCCAGTTGTCCTTGTCCAGAGCCCAGAGAGGGCAGAATGGATTGACGAATCGAAATCCAAAGTTTTTTTGAGACTTGTTTAGTCTGCTTGGGTCTTATATTGGTCTCCAATCTCCCCAATTGGGACCAAAAAGAATCTTGAAAGAATCTTGGATCCTATCTTTGGTCTGCTGGCTTCTTGGCTCTTTTTCTTTTCCCTTTGAAACTTCCTTTCCTCCAAAGCCCAACCCTTTTGAGGAGATGTGGAAGGGGGATGGATCAGAGGTAAACCTTCTTCGGCGGGGATTTTGTAACCCGGATATATAATCGACTGTACTTCTCTTGTGATAGGGATTGCCAGGCTACTATAGCTAGCTGAGAGGCAATCTTTCCTGAGCCCCAGCAGCTGAAGGATCCTGGACTACTTCCCTTTTCCTTTGAGAATATTTGAAGCCTGGTGAAGACATTTTCTGACAGCACTGGTCACACTTTTGCCTGAAGACCCCTTGCTTCCTAGACATCCTAAAAGGATATACACAAACAGTCCCCCTTTATTTACTTGTTATTTGCAATTAACAACAATTTTATTAAATATTAACTTTGTAAATGTGATTTTAAAATTTATCATCATGGTAGTGGCTTATTAATTATTAATTCTGGTTTAGCGGATACATTTGTATACAAATATTTATCTGTTTATAATAACCATTTTTTTAAATATTTAAATGTTTATTATAATTATATCTTCATTTTGTATTACTGCGCTTCTCCGCGGTGGTGGTGCTGCGGTAGCGTTGTCGCCTCACAGTAAGATGCTGTCCGGTTCGATTCTCAGCTAGAGCATCTTCTGCATGGAGACATGCGTGAATGGGCATACCTTTGTTGAAGATTGTGTGTCAGGGCTGGTAACTCGGCACGTAAAAATCAACTACCAATCATTAGCGGACCGGAGTTCTGCTGGGGCGACCCCTAACCGGGAAAAGCCGAAAGACACAAACAAATTAGAATCAGGACACATTCATAAGACCTTATTCACATTTTTTTATAACTACGACTTTAAATTACAATAGAACCACATTAGAACAGTATGTGCATATTTCACAGATGTCATGACATTTTATTAATTCTTGTTTATAACTTTTTAGTGCAAACATTTACAGCTTTAATAATAGCACTCATATTATTGAGAGGTTGAATGCAACTTATTTTAGCTGGCTCAGATAGATTAACTTCTGAGTATTTTAAATGGTAGACTAATGTTATTTTTTTTAACAAACAGCAGAGCTAGACTCTGTACAGCACATATATGATTTTTGTGACAGTTTAGCCTTTTTAGGTTGTAACGTTTTAATGCACAGTGCTTCACCTTCCCCCTACCACTGGACTTTTTCTCCCAAACCTCAAATGAAACCAAGTTGGATATCCCAGTTATCAAAACAGAAACAAATAAATGCATTTAAAATAAGAAAACAAAAGAATTGCATGTCTTTTCTTATGAATTTACTTGTAGCAAAGCAATAGTTTAGTTGATGATGTACATATATGCAATGAATCAAGACTCTCCAGACTTATAATATCAGGGAAAAATACAGATAAGTGGATATATTGGTTAAGAACTGTCTCAGTGATGATCTTAGCTAAATACAAGCTTAGTTCAGAGAGATGCTGAAGGGTTAATGGTCAATACAGGGGTCTCTTCATAGGTTCATAGGTTGGTACTAGGCTATCGTCCCTAGGGCCTATACAAGCCTAGCCATAACAATTCCCTGGCTATTTCTTCCCACATTATTTACTTTCCTGGACCCCTGTCTAGCAGGGCGATGGACGTGATCCCTGGGGTGAATTTCCTTTCTCCCATCCAATCATCAAGGTTCCTCTTGAAGAGGTCCAAAGAGGCACTCTGCTTGACATGTATGGGCAATCTATTCCAGAGTCTGGGGAGTCTCTGGGTCAGGAACCTATCCCTCCAGCATGTTTTGTTTATTGTGATGACAAGGTTTAGATCCCTGGAGCGTGTAGCTCTGAGGGATTGGGATTTCTTTAAGTGTAGCATGTCCAACAGCTCTGGGTTTGACATGGCCTTGTATGTTAAGCAGAGATCGCCTCTGAGTAGACGATATGTGACAGAGTATAGCTGGAGTTTTTTAAGGCGGTCAGCGTAGGGCATCTGCTTTAGGCCTGTGATTCTTTTAGTGAGGTATTTCTGAGGCCTTTCCAGTTGTTGCAGATGTCTTGAGAGGTACATACGAAATGGGGCGTTGTATTCTATAATGGGTCTAATGAGGGATGAGTACAGTGGGACAATGACCTCCTTTTTTCTGGATGAAAAGCCCTTCGTGATGAGGTGTGCCACACAGAAGAATTTTCTGACTGTTGTGGCGATGTGGTTATCGAAGGTGAGACCACTGTCCACCTGTGTCCCTAAGTCTCTTATCACACTTTCTGTGTTTAGTGTACTGCCACCTATATGGTAATTCATGGATACATGTTTTTTCCCAAAGGGGATAATACATTTCTTGGCATTGAGCTTGAGCCCATGGCTCTGGCACCAAGCATCTGTTTCTGTAAGGCCCTTTTGTAGAGTATCCACATCATTTGGGGATTCAATAATGGCTCCCAGTTTGCAGTCATCTGCAAACTTTGTTAGCCAGAGTCCTTTGGTGTTGACCTGTACTTCAGAGAAGTAGATGCCAAACAAGCTTAAAATCTAATGTCAAACTGGTACATGTCAACATCCTCAGAGCTAATCCAGTCAACTCTAGGACCATTAGGACCAGTGAAGAAATCACGTGTCCTTAGTGTTGGGGAAAATACTGCAGTCAACTCTCTGTGCCGCACAGAAAAGGAAGGGGAAGGGGACACCAGAAATCATACTTTAGTCTTGAAGAAATCCCCCCCAAATTGTCATAATCAAAATAAGTAATCGGACAGTGTAGGGGTACAGCCATAAACTGGCACTGAAAGCTTTGAATCTAGATTCACAGACACTCCCTTCTCTAGTTCAAACCTGGAAAGCATTTCACTTTGTGATTTGGTCACTAGAGGTGGTGGTAAAGAAGACTTTTCAAAAATCTTTTCAATAACCTTAGCAGGTAATTGCTTCACAGAAAAAAATATGATAGAGGAAGTAACCTCAGCTGTGACAGAAGTGATCCTAGGCCTCATAGGTGGTATATACTTCTTTTTATAAATTAAATCAGTAACAGGTGATGAATCCAAGGAATATTTAGGCTCTGAAGCTGAAGACTTCTTTAGGGCCAAAAAATAGTACATTTTCACACTGGAGCTATTGGAGTCAAAGTTCCAAATGACAATGAGGTGGAACAAGTCAGACCAGGCTCGTAGATATGACAGGCTTTACTCTAATTTCTACAAGTGATTTGGGTTTCTAATACTATGTTGGGAATGGACCCTACTCCTAAAACAAAGTATGATTAAAGTTCATGAAATTAGTATTGTTTCAGTCTTTAACATTAGCCAAAAGTGCTCTTCACATAACAGGCTTTACAGAGACAGATTTTTAATTAAATTAAGTTTGAGATAGTCATGTTTAAGACAATACATCGACACACATAACTTTGGATTCATTAATGTAATTCAAGCCATTTGCAGTGAATATTATGCTTGTTTTTGTTTTACTAATTTGTTGTGCCACTAGGCTGGGATCATACCTAAAAAGGGTCCTTGAACCAGTATACTTATTCCCTTAACAAACAGAAGTAAATAAAATAAGTAACTGGACATTTAAAGTATGGTGCTTCTCACCCAAACAAATAACACTTTCTTTGTGCTCAGCCTGGGAAGGAGTAAGCCTTGATCAGTGTTTATGAAGGTTGGCTAAGCTTAAAGGAAAGAGGGAAGTCCTTATAAGGAAGCACTGCAAGAGTGGCCTTACGTCAACTGGTGCCCTAGGCAAAAGGGCTCCACACCACACCATATGGTGCCCTCATCCTGGTCTACTTACACCACATAAATACTGGAAACGCACTCCTGATACAGTGGCGCCCTAGGCAGCCGACTAGTTGGCCTATGCCTAAGGCCGGCTATGGGAGGCAGAAGGAAAAAAAGCCTTTAGACAGAGTCGGTAAAGGTCTTAAGGTAGGCCTAGGCCATAGAGAAAAAAGGAAGCTACCTGAAAGAAAAAATATAATTCAAAGCTATAAAACCTGTACATTTTAAAAGAGACAGAAGAAACAAAACAAATGATATAAAAAATGATAGTACTTACAAGAACTACTACAAATGCATTTTGGGGACATTTGGTATTTAACCGAACCACAGCAGAACAAAACACATCTGGAGAGCACCATAGTGCATTATGAATAAGGGAAAAGGACTTAGATTTTGTGGAGATTTGATCTTCCAGCAAGTTCTAATGACTGTCCTGTTAACTCTTAGTTAACTCATTAACTTAGGGTACCTTCCCATGGCGCCTCTGTGCTTAAACCCGAGCATGCTATGAGACAATAGGAATTCCATAATGTTAACCCCGAGTGCCTTCCTGCAGTGCAAGTAATTTTACAGCCCACAATTTAAAGACGTTGCTAAAAACTAAGTTGAAAAAAATAACTGAATGTTGTCAGTTACCTTCTCAACTTAGGATTTAGAGTGGAATTACCTGATGGTCCTATTGGACTTTTTGTGATAAAATCTGCTTTGAATGCTCCTTCTAATGTATACAGCAGAGCCAGTTCCATCTGCATTTCCTCATCAAGCGGTGACAGCCAATCAGATTCTTACAATCCAAGCCACCACTTGCATAACACCTCCACCCCCAGTTGTAAGTTCCCATTGTCCTGCCCCAATAAATAGAGGGTCCAGCAGCAGCTATTCCTTTTTTTCCATATATTTGGAAAAATTACCTGCTTTGCTACTGGATCTCTCGATTTTATTTCTCTGCTGATTTCATTGCTCTAGAAGAGAGTACGGTCACACCGCAACTTGATTTAGATGCAAGGGATATTTGCTATTAGAATGGACTTCAAGTACCTTTTCTCCAAAGGTAACAGCACTGTTCACGTTTTTCAAGAAGTCTCTGTCATTTATGTATGTTGAAGCCTGTACATTCTGTCTGTATAGCCGTAGCTACTAGGAATGATTTTGTTGTGTGTTTGTGTGAAGCCTGTATATTCCATCTGTATAGCTGTAGCTACTAGGAGTGACTTTGTTGTGTGTGTGGGTTTGCATGTCTGTCTGCTTGTGTGAATTTGTGTAAACCAGTGTGCCAGCAGGCATTAAATTTGTAGATGAAACATTGAAATATACAGTTGTTTGCTAGCAGCAACCTTTTCATTAGTTACATGTGGAATTATTCAGATGACATTTACTTTTACAGAGATTGAGCATATTGACTGACATTGGTGGATTGCAATGACAGAAGTTTGTGTGTCCTTTTATAGTTGAAATTTCCTGACTTGGGCAGTTTTGTCATGATTGATTCATATGTTGTTTCACTGTGTACTGGAAAAATGTGCAAAACTAAAAACACGCTCTCAAGTGATGCCATATCACACAAGGGATATCATTTAGTTATTATACATGAAGTTATTATACATTACAATTTATTGCAGTCAGGAAGGTGAGCACTTCTGCATGGTTTAAGAGGACGACGGCTTGAAAACAGCCCAAAGGTAATGTGTATATTTACAATCATTTGTGTCTACATGGTAAAACAACTGGGTCTGAATGCTGTACACATGTACAGATATCAGTTTCTTTAGGACTCCATTTATGGAAATTATTATTTTATTCATATTTTGGTATATAACTTTGCAAGGGAGCATCTGAATGTGCTAAGTAATACCCCATTTTGAAGTCAGTATTGATAGTTCCAACATGGTAAAAGAACTGTGCCTGTATGTTATACAGATGTACAGGTATCAAAGTTTGTTTTCGACTCAGGTTATGGAAATTATGACTTTTTCATATTTTGGTAAATAACTTTGCAAGGGAGCATCTGAATGTGCTAATGCCTCATTTTGAAGACAGTATTGATAGTTTCAACATGGTAAAAGAACTGTGCCTGTATGTTGTACACATTTACAGATGTCAAAGTTTGTTTCAGACTTATGGTTATGGAAAGTATGATTTTGTTCATATTTTGGTAAATAACTTTGCAAGGGAGCATGTCATTGTGCTAAGTCATACCCCATTTTGAAGACAGTATTCACTGTTGCAAAATGGTAAAAGAACTGTGCCTGTATGTTGTACACATGTACAGATATCTGTTTGTTTCGGACCTAGGTTATGGAAATTATGATTTTTTTTTCATATTTTGGTAAATAACTTTGCAAGGGAGCATCTGAATGTGCTAAGCAATACATTTTGAAGACAGTATCGATACCTGCAACTTAGTAAAAGAACAGGGCCTGTATGTTACTCATGTGCAGATATCAAAGTCTGCTTTGGACTTATGTTATGGAAATTATGACTTTTTTTCATATTTTGGTAAATAACTTTGCAAGGGAACATGTCAGTGTGCCAAGTCATTTTGAAGACAGTGTTACTCCTTACAACATGGTAAAAGAACTGTGTCTGTGCACTGTACACATGTACAGATATTACTGTTTATTTAATCTTGTAGGATTATGAAAATTATGCATTTCCAATACTTCTCATTATTATGTCCATATCTTTGCAAGGGAGCATGGTGATCACACAAATTATGTATCATTTTGAAGCTGACATTGAACCACACAACTTGTACACTGATATGTAGCCTCTGTCTGTTACAGGTGATGAGATAATATGCTTTGTTTATCAATTATGAGAAATATTATATTCATCATATTTCTGTGAATATCTCTGTAAAGGAGCATCACACAGTAATGGTTAAGGTATCACTTTAAAGCTGGCATTCATATAAACAAATTCAATACACGTTTTTATGGGTCTACATGGTACATGGACCAAGATATTGTGCTTTTCTTTTCCAAAAAGGTGAAAAATATGCACAATATCAGCATTGCTTGCCAAATATTTAATGACTTTAATACGCACTATCAACATTTGCACTATTGTAAAGGTCAGTGTATGCTGAACAGCTTTCCGTTTACATTTTTAGTCTACCTCTTATAGCTAAAAAATATGAACATTTCTTTTCTGCATGGTATTACAAATGGATCTTCTGAAAATGAGCTCAGGCTGTACTGTTGTTCCGATGGTGGAAGTAAGCAAGCAGCATTTTCTGAGCTGCTCCGGAGTGAATGAGTTATCAAGGTTGGACCTCCCCTTCTGAGATAATTTATTAAACCATAGACTGAGATAACCATCCAATCAGTGTTGCAATCTTACTGTGAAAAATAATTTCTTACAACCTCCCAACCTAGTCATAAATAAAAACAGAAACTGCAGAAGACTTCTACTATTACTTCTGAGACAACCTGGAGAGCTACAGTCAACACGATGGCCCCAATTTAGAGAATAAAAAAACTACTATACAATAAAAGTTCTTTCTTTAAGCTCTGCAAACTTCAGTACACACACACAAACTATCCTGCTATGCTTCATATTTCCTGTGAAATCTAGTTAAACAGGTTGGTGAAAATGACACTTCATAGGTACTCGTATAAAGAAAACTACTAAATGTTTTCAAGGGGACTGCACATGCTGCTTCTATCTGTATCAGTGGTTCACTGTCTTCCTTGAATAGCTTCAATAATTCTTTACCAGAAAATACATATGATTAGCCTGACATTATGGTACAGAAGGTTAAAGTCCTGACTGTCATTCAAATGAACATCTTGGGAACTGGAAAATTATGGCCTGGGAGAATACAAGTGAGTGGCTGGCAATGACTTGACCATCTTAAGGGAAGGGAGAGGTGACTTCCAGTTCTCCAGTCTCTACCATGCAAATAAAGGCTTACATGGCACAGAAAATGGCCATTACTAAGGACAGCAGCTTAACAATACCATGCTGGTGATGCTAGATCTTGTCAGTATGTTAGTGGTAACATGCACTCACACCAGAAGGCTATAGGACACATTGTAGTTATGTGGGTACTCACACTACTTAGCTGTGAAGGGGTAAAGTCCTCTGTAAAAATATTATCATTATGGGAGTACCACTGAGGGCACAAACCACCTCCATGGCTCCCAGGATCATGGCCCTTCCATTCAGCTCTTATCCTGACAATGGGGAATTCCCAGTAGCAAAGGAATCAATGAACTCAAGATAAATAGAAGGAGCTAGGATGGCAAAAAGTAACTAAAAAAAATAAAAATATAAAGTTGGAAAACTTGAACTAGTTATAAAGGCTTGTGGAACTGCCATTACATTCTGTTTCAGATGATTAAAGATTATCTCTGACTGGTCTGTAAGGCAATGACAAACTCAGCCATATTTGAATGTTTATGGTTGGAACATACAACTGATGGAATTAACACTCCATTGTAGAAATTTAAATTAAAAAACAAATAAGAATTATACAATAAAGTGACGTATACATTACCAACACCTGCTAAGATTAGGGATGAACTTCCACTTGCTACCAGAAGTCAGTCATTAACATCCTTCAAAAATCATATTGATATATACTTTTTCAGACTTGACAAAATCACAAGTTGAAAAGGTACATTTAATTAAATAAAAATGAAAGTTATGTACACACCATGATGATAACTATATGTTGTCTGTTTCCGTCTTTCCTCAAAGTATGGGTCTTCAGATCTGAGTCGGATCTGACTTAGGCCACCACCCAATCCATAAATCTTCTTGTGCTTTTCCCAAAATTTTCAAACAAAGGTAAATACACACTACATTTACTAGATGTTCACCATCAGTTAAGATTCTATTTACATCGGACCAGGGCTTTCAGGAAAACTGATCAGGTGCTTCTCTCTTACTTATCTGTCAAAATGGGAAAAGGAGTATCAAAGGTCACAATTTCCCATTGGTTGTCTGAGTGCATTTCTTATGTTTACAAACAGATGGGGTTTTCCCTACCTGTGCCCCCAAAAGCTCAGTCTACTGGATCAGTAGCTTCATCGACAGCCCTTTTTCCAGAGTACCACTTGATGACATCTGTGCAGCAGCAGCTACTCGGACTAAGGTCCATACTGTCATTTCACATTATAAATTGGACATATAATCCAATTAAAAGCCTCTTTTGATTTGGCTGTGCTCCAGCATATTCTTCTACAGACCACCCAAGTGTTACAATAGCTGAGGACTCAGTCCCATCCACTGAGAAAAAGACAGAAAAGACAAAAACAGATATGAAAGTTACGCAGTTACCATAATGATAGATCTGTGTTATCTCTTTCTGTCCTTCCGCAACTTCCTTCCCAGCTTCTCTTTTTATGTGTCGTATGGCAGTTGACATTCTAGTGCTTGGACTTCGCCGGCCGACTTAACCTTGTTTCCTAGAAGGTTCCTTATCAAGATCTAGGTTTTTCAGCTTGTTTTTCCTTAACTCTATCTTGGACACTGTACATTAGCCTTTCTTCCTGCAGGCAAACTCAGTCTGAAGTATTTCAGTCCAACACAGGGAATTATTTGTAAGGGGAGGAGTCTGAGCACCAGATCCAGTAGCTTGAAATTGGCTGAAGCTGGATCTGACTCAGATATGGAGAGTTAAACATTGAGGAACTGCCAGAAAAGACAACATCAGATCTAAAATGATATGCTGCTGAAGAAGCCAATGAATATAAGGTAAGACTGCAAAGATTTACTGTTTAAAGAGCATTCCATTTAAAACAGTTTTCTGAGGTAACAGCTCATTAAATTCTAACTTTTTTTTACAGACATCAGATAAAATGAGTCAAGCAAATGCATTCTGATACAGAAGCATTTTCAATTCTTTCTTCTAAAATTAAAAAAAAAATGGTTCAACACATAAAAAAGAAATTTCTAGATACATTCTGCAGAATGTCTATACAAGGGTTGCTAGCCACATACTTTCTTGCAGTATAAGAATACCATACATTCTCTGCCCTAACTTTCTTGTGGGGTTGTCAAAGTAAAATGCATCATGAACAGGGTTGCCAGAAGTCCCTGTTTGAGCGTGACTGTCCTGATATCAGCAGCCCAATCCCAAGTCCTGCACTGCCTGTTAAATTCCCGGTGAAACAGGCTCTGCTTTGGGATTTTTAATTGCCTCGTATACCGATATACGGGCCAATCATAAATCACAAAGCAGGCTGTTCTGCATTGAACAGAAGACAGTCTGCTGTGTGATTTTTGATTGGCTCATATACCAGCATAAGAGCTTTTGGTCTTCACTTAGCATGAAAGACCTTTTTTTTTGGTCCCTACCTGCCCATTTACAAAGCTGGCAACCCTGATCATGAAATACAAAAAACGTACACAACATTTCATTGTTTGATAAGCAAAATGTCTTTGACCACCTCCATAATTGCCAGCAATGGGGCAAGAGAACAAGAGAAAAGGGGACTGTTATTAACAAATATACAATTCCTGAAAAACTCTGAAGAGAATTTTTCTAAATCTTTTCTTGGTAAAAACGTGACTAGAACTTGTCATGTTCTTTTTTTTTTAAACTAGATGTTAAACCATGATTGCATTCATTAACAGCAGTAGTCTAGTGGCTAAAACTTCCCCAATGATTTGGTTACCTGCAAAACACACACACGTAAGTGGATATAACTTGCTTAATGGCAGTGGAGTCTAGAAATGTGAGATCTGCATTTTTGCTGCCTGTAGATGGTGTTCTCTCCTCTTAGCCTAATGTTACTGTGCATTCTGGAATACACCGGAGTGCTTTACTGATAAATAAAAAGTGGATGAGATGAAAACCTGAAGTCATGGTTTTCTCTCTTGGAAAACTTGAAATAGGTGCAAGGAAAGCAGATACCCCAAGTAGTGGAGTTTAAGTATCCTGGGATCTTGTTTATGATTATTATTATTATGTCTATGATTGAGCCACTTATCACAGGAGCTGAAGAAGACACAGCCCACTGTAACAGGTTTCACAGAAGGCACAGGAGGAGAATGACCTTGGGCAGACCCAGGACATAATGGACAGATTATATCACACAGCTTGGATAATAACGCCTGAATATTCCACAGGGTGAGAAGTATGGTCAGCCTTAAACAGCTTGATACCAGCCATTATCAGGACAAAAGCTTTAGAAAATAAATGGAAGGGACATAACATATGCAGAGTTATTCAAAACATCACATGACATTTTCATAATATAGTTGCATAAAATCTACTTACCTCTGCTCTGGAATAGAGAAGGATGTCTAAAAGACAAAGGAAAAGTTATTTATTCTTTGTTCTGCTTTTCTATTTTTAATAACATATAACTAAGCCATGTTTAATACATAAACTAATGCTTTCACAGAGTGCATCTCTTTCTCTCCTCTCTCTCTTTGTGCTGTCTGACACAACATAATGATTTAATGTTCCACTAAGGGTTCGCATATCACCCCAAACACTGACTCCCCTCACAACTTACAGCTTTTGGAACTGACCCTTAAAGTGGTGATTAGTAACCACCTGGATGAAGACTGACATATCATAAAATACCAAAAATGATGTGACAAACAAAGGATGTCTTATGGCATTCCTCATGCTTAGCGCCTATTAGAGATGATTGCTTCTAGAGCACAATTTTGTCCTTCCATTTTTTTCTTTTTTTTTTGGTTTTCTTCCCTTTTGTGTGGGGACAGGTTAGTAGTTATGATGGCAGATAGCATTCATGGCTGTGTCTGTCTCCTCCTTTTTCCATCAGTTCTATTTAAGCAGTGTACCTCATGAATCTGTCATAGACAACACCTCCTATATTGAAAGAAGAGTGAAAATCCATTGGATACCACAGACTTCATTCTCTAGACAGTGGACCAATAGCACCATATTTAGCAAAATAAACCAAATTATAACATCAAATATAAGAAGGCAACAAGAGCTCAAACGTAATATAAGACTGTGCCACCCAAAGACAGCATTTATACCCATTCACTACACCTAGCACTCACTCAGCTCCTCCCTGTACAAGACATTGGTGGCATACCGTTTCTTGCTTACAGTCACACAGCTTGTTTCACAATTCCACAAACATAATAGCTGGAGAAGACAGCTGCTTCCTTCAAACACCAGTTAGATTACAGCACTCGTCAGTTAGTGTTTAATGAGTGGTGAATACTGCAGCTTGCTACAGAAAAATAAAGCAGATTTTCATAGCCTGTCAGAGATCTACCTTCCCCTGAGGTGCAGTAACCTCAGAATAAGAATAGTACCGTGAGGACTTTGTCGGCTGAGAAGGGAGGTTGCTTTTCTTATGTTATTAAATCATAATATGAAGAACCTGAGTATATTTGTTATGAGAATGTGTAGATTCAAGTTGTGAATTATAAGCTACTGTTTCTGAGTCACTGTGATACAAGTACACCTGTTTTAAAGTGATGCCATAAATAGACTTACTAAGCTGAGCATTAATCCCTACATCACTCAATGGGTTGCCAACTGGCTTACTGACAGAACCCAGACTGTAAAAGCAGCCGACTCCAAATCCAGCTCCAGACAAGTGACAAGTGGAGTACCTCAGGGTTCAGTCCTGGGACCACTCTTGTTTGGCATCTACATCTCTGAAGTACAGGCCAACACTAAGGTAGTCTGGCTAACAAAGTTTGCAGATGACTGCAAACTGGGAGCCATTATTGAATCCCCAAATGATGTGGATACTCTACAAAAGGGCCTTACAGAAACAGATGCTTGGTGCCAGAGCCATGGGCTCAAGCTCAATGCCAAGAAATGTATAGTTATCCCCTTTGGGAAAAAACATGTACCTGTGAATTACCACATAGGTGGCAGTACACTAAACACTGAAAGTGTAATAAGAGACTTAGGGACACAGGTGGACAGTGGTCTCACCTTTGATAACCACATAGCCATAACAGTCAGAAAATCCTTCTATGTGGCACACCTCATCACTAAGGGCTTTTCATCCAGAAAAAAGGACGTCATTGTCCCACTGTACTCATCCCTTATTAGACCCATTACAGAATACAACACCCCGTTTGGTATGTACCTCTCAAGACATCTGCAACAACTGGAAAGGCCGCAGAAATACCTGACTAAACGAATCACAGGCCTAAGGCAGATGCCCTACGCTGACCGCCTTAGAAAACTCCAGCTATACTCTGTCACATATCGTCTACTCAGAGGCGATCTCTGCTTAAAATACAAGGCCATGTCAAACCCAGAGCTGTTGGACATGCTACACTTAAAGAAATCCCAATCCTTCAGAGCCACACACTCCAGGGATCTAAACCTTGTCATCACAATAAACAATTAACATGCTGGAGGGATAGCTTTCTGACCCAGAGACTCCCCAGACTCTGGAATAGACTGCCCATACATGTCAAGCAGAGCACCTCTTTGGCCCTCTTCAAAAGGAACCTTGATGATTGGATGGGAGAAAGGAAATTCACTCCAGAGATCACGTCCATTGCCCTGCTAAACAGGGGTCCAGGGAAGTAAATAGTGTGGGAAAAAATAGCCAGGTAATTATTATGGCTAGGCTTGTATAGGCCCTAGGGCCGATAGCCAAGCACCAACCTATGAATCTATGCAGCACGTCCTAACCCTGCCTTTTTTCAAACCTTCCGGAAGCATATAGCCTTCCATCATGGGTGTCGGCACCACAGAGCCAAGGGGAGCAGGAGTCCCCCCCACACTTTTACAGCTGCAAGCCCTGTTGGGAAAAATTAATGAAGTGGAGTTTTCACTCTAATGTGGATTCACCCAGGAAAGTTAAACTAACTAAACGAGCTGTTCTTGTTCTATTATTGCTCTGTGTTACAGGAGTTATGCTGCCGCTGTTCCATTGGTGCTGCCAGAGTCATCCCAGTAAGGAGAGTTTTGTTCTTTTATTTGCAGGAGTTATGCTGCTCCCACGCGCGAGCGCGTGTGTGTGTGTGTGTGTGTGTGTGTAAAATGCCCCACTTAGGTATACCTAGTGGTTAGTACTACTCAAGCTCAAACAAGAGCCTGAATTCTCTACCCATACCACCACTTGTGATTCAGGGAGTTGAGTCCATAGCTCTCCACTGTCCAGATTTTCACAGAATATTTGTCTCATACTTTTGGTCTGTTCCTCTTAAAATTTGTGTTTTTCTGGCAAATCAGTGAGAACTGAATTTACTAAATAATGATAGCTCTTTAAGTTTCAGTCTTCCTATCTTTCAGGAAACACGTGGCAACACAAAACATTTTATTTTAGCAACATTCTAAGATTATACAAGCAATATCTAAAACGTGTCCCTGGTTTTGGGCCTTTGCCCCCCCCCCCCCCCGAATAAATTTAGGCTTTTTCCAGATTTCTTGTGCTGTGAAGTTGAGAGATTTAGTTGATCGTCAAGCAAATTTTACAAGGAGCTGAGAGCTTCAGGGAAAGCAAAGTTTAATGCTACTTATGCTAAGTTGCTTACATTGTTAGTAGTACAATAGGTAGTATACTTGCTTTTGATGCAGAAGGCAATGGGTTCTACTCCCACAATATGCAGATGGATCGCTGATACTCTACTGTGTTGTACTTTAATGGGAGTGGACGCTGCAGTCCTATGAATGTCCTCTTTTGGAGAAGTTACTTAGTAACTATGAACCCATTATCAGTTTGCCATCCATTTCACATTGAAAAATTACTTGCGTATAATTTTTTAATGTAGCACAGACAATTTATTCTTCAAGGGCAACAGGCACTTTATTTGCAGATGAAACAATGAAATATAAAGTTGTTTGCCAGCAGCAACCTCTTCATTAGTTACAGGCCCCTTTAATGTGGAATTATTTAGATGACTTACTTCTGCAGAGATTTTGCATATTTAGTGATACTGGTGGATTATAATGACAGAAGTTTGAATGGACTTTTATGGTAGAAATTTTCTGAAATGAGTAGTTTTTTTATTGATTCATACATTTTGTTTCATTGCTCACTAGAAGACTGTTCCAAACTACAAATTTAAAACACATTCTAACAAGTGGTGCTGTATTATACAAGGAATATAACTTAATACAATCAGGTTAATACAGTCAGGAAGGTTAATCAAATAATGTATACATGTATGCTTGCTCAAAGGATGCAGGAGATCAAAATAGGGGAAGAGACCAGTCACCAATGGTGTCCCCCACAGTTTGGTGCTGACAGTTTTTCTGTTTGGCATATACATCTCAAAAGTAAAAGTAAATACCAAAGGGCTTTGGCCAACTAAGTCTGAGATGACTCCAAGCTAGGAGCAGTTACTGAATCCTCAAATGACTTAACCATCATGCAGGAAGGTTTGTCCCAAACAATAAATGGTGCCAGAATCATGAATTGAAACTAAACTTCCAAGAAATATATTATTGTATACTTTGGGAAGTCATCTACTCCAGGGAACTGCCAACTTGTCAATGCCCCCTGAAAACTTGACCCAGTTGTTTGGTTTTTGGGAACTTGTGTGTACAGTGTCAAATGTTAATTTGACCAACATGTGCCCAGAGTCATATGAAAGTCTTTCTATATCGCACAGCTTATTAACAAATTGATTGCAACTAGATCTAGAGACATTACTGTCCCCCTTTACAAAGCCCTCATTAGGTCAATCATTGTGTATAATGCCCACTTTGGCATGTATCTGTCCAGACTCATGCAACAATTGGAATACCCACAGAGATACCTTACTAAAAGGATACAAGTCCTAAACAGTAGGTCTTGCATGTAACACCTCAAAGATTCATCACTGCACTCAGTATTCTACAGAGTGCTTAGAGGTGATGTGTCTGGCATACACGGCATCCTCTGACCTAATACAGATGGACCTACTGAACATCAGCAAGTCAAATGGCATCAGAAATACTCAGTCCAGGTATCTAAACTGAATGTTGTGGAGAGATGGATATATATCCAGAAAAGTCTATCCAATCAAGTAAAACAAAGCTCATCCCAGTCCATATTCAAAAGCAACCTGGATCTAAGGATGGGTAATAAAAAATGTACTCCAGGATTACCCCTCATGCCACAAATGGATAAAGGCAGTTCCTAATGTTGCATCCCTTACATGGGTCCCCTCAAATTATCTACAGTGTGATCACATTTATTCTCACTAGGGCTAATATACAATTATCAGCCATGGTATAGGTAAGACCAATCAGGAAATGTTAATTCAAGCACCAAAATGGAAAGTGGCTAAGCTTAAAATGTCATCCAAGTGAACCTATGTTGTGGTAGTAAACAGTTTTAAAAAATTGCCCTTTTAGATCACTAAGTGCCCCTGTCACCCTCCGCTCCCCAGTCTTCAACAGCTTCCAGTACCTCTGCCTTCCATGCAGAATAACGGTCTCACCACCACATGTGCAAATACACAGATACACATACACACACAAACACATGGACAAACACATATACATACATAAACACACACATAAACAGACAAACAAATATCCCACACTGGCTGGTAGGGCAACAGCATTTTGAATAAAAAAATACTTTTTAATTTTGTAGAATTAAACTACTCGGTAAGTGGTTATCAAGGTTTGCAGCTGGATAATTGCACACACACATGCACACACACACACACACACACACACACACACACACACACACACACACAAAAATAAGAACATACACTTATGTATGAATGTATGTATATATGTAAGTACATATCTATACACACTGCAATAGTCTCACTAGGTCTATGGCCAGTTTCTGAGGGAGACCCAAGGTGGAATTCATATGGATTAGGAGAAATTTCGCCAAGGCACCAAGGAAATTCCCCTGTGGTTTTCAGTAAATTCTGTGGGATCTTTTACATTCACCTGTGCTACCACCAACTTAGGCAGACAGAACCTCAGTTTAATGTCCTTATCACAATATATATATATATATATATATATATATATATATATATATATATATATTTGTGAGTGTGTGTGTGTGTGTGTGTGTATATGTTCATAGGGTCATACGTGTGTACTAGGCTAATGACCACAAAGGCCTTTTTAAGCCTAGCCATGTGTCCCAAATCTCTGACAAGCTCTCATACACTTGATAAGTGTAGGCAAGGGCTTGGGAGATGAAACATCTAGAAGCAGGTCCAGGCAGACAAACCATTTATAGGTTGTCTGTGTCTATAAGAGACATAGGTGTCAAACCAGGGATTAATTTCCTGTTCCCCATCCAGCTGTCCACGTTACACCTGAATTGGGTTAGGGAGGAACTCTGCTTCACATGGAAGCCTGTTCTAGTGAAGGGGTAGTCTCTGAGATACATACCTGTGGCTTCAGCAAGTTCTATTTATATCACAGGCAAGGGTTAAAGTCTTTAGAACGGATAATTCTGGTTTTGTTTATTTTGTGAATATACAGGAGGTACATCAGACTGGGGACTGCCTTGTATGCCAGGCATCGATCTCCCCTCCACAGCCTGTAGGAAACAAAATACAGGGATAAGGCCTTGAGGTGGTCTGCATAGGACATGTTACTTGCACCCTGTGTTCTTTTAGTGAGGAATCTCTGTTGATGTCAAGTTATTGGATATGCCTGGTTAGGTACATATCCAGTGTGGGCACTGTACACAATGACAGCGTTAATGAATGCCGAATACAGTGGAATAATGACTTCCTTGGACCTAGATGCTATACCTTTGTTTATAAGTTGCACAACATAGAATGATTTCCTCACTACTGTAGACATGTGATGGTCAAAGGCTAGATTACAGGTGATGTGTGTCCTTGTGTACTATGTCCTTATATTCATTGCTGCAGTATTCTTAGCAGATGGGAGAGTGCCAAAGCTCAAGAGGAAACTTGGGAGAGAGAAGGCGCAGAAGAATGGCACTAGCAAAACCGGCCCTAGCTCTAGAAATACCATTCAACTTCTAGTGCTTGGTAAAGGGATGCAGAGGAGTCCACATAGCTACCTTAAGAATAGAATTAGTATCTAAGCCCTTGAAAAAAGCACCAGAAGAAGCGCTCTAGTAGAATGAGCCTTAACTGAAAAATGATAGCTCTTGCCATGAAAAGTGTAAAAAAAGGAAATAGCCTTAGAAATGCAAGAAGATATAGTTTGCTTGGATACAGCAAGTCCCAAAGATCTAGGAGGAAAAAAAAAGAAATAATTAATCAGATTGTCTATTACCCTTAGTCTTATCCAAATAAACCCTGAGTTGCCTATGTACTTCCAAAGTATGCAGCACCCTCTCACCGTCACTTTGTGGGGAGGGGGAAAAAAAGAAGGCAGATTAAGTGATAGCTCATTAACCACCTTAGGCATAAAAGAAGGGTTAGTGCGCAAGGATGTCCTGTCCTCTTGAAAGACCAAAAAAGGAGGACAAGCCATAAGGGCCTGCAACTCTGAAACCTGTCTGGCAGAACTAAGAGCTAATAAAAGAACAGTCTTCCAGGAGCAATGTATTCATCACCACTTTCCAACCTCAGCCTCTTCCATGCTGCTAAAAAAATGAAAATTCCTTCACTGCACACACATGCACGTGCATACACACACGCGTGCACAAAGAAACACACACACACACACGCACACACACACACACACACACGTGCGCGTGAATACATAAAAACAACTCAGCCCATGCAGAATAAACCCCACAAAAGACATTTAAAATGATTAATTTAAACAATTAAAATAAAAGGGAATAAAAATAAGAAACAAAAAGAGAACCATTAGTGGCAAATTAACCAGAAACCTAACTTTAAACTGTCAAAAATACAAACCTAAGCACTAAATCTAAAAGACAGTAACCAATCTTTTACTACACTAAACTACATAAAAAAACTAGAGATGTTTATCTCATACAAGTGTGGAATCCCACCCACAAGACAGTCTGTTTTTAAAAAGCCCACAGAATCTGGGAAAAGCTCTATAAACATACAACTTACACAGTTACTGAATCCAAATGAATCCAACTGAAATGAATGGGAAACAAGGAAACAGAATCCAAAGATAAAAAATGCATAAAAATAAACTAAAAACAGAGAGAGAAAAGACTGGTGTATTATGTGAGGGGGTATGGTCAGTGTGATCATACATGAACCATTTTGTACTGCAGGATTAAGCAACTTGGGTCATGACAAGGCCTTACCACTTGTCATGAAAAGTGTTTCCTGTACCTGCAGCATATTTCATATATCACACACCAAGCTCCCATCTTTACATACATATACAAGCATACATACAAATACTACGCATATATAACATGCATACATACACACACATACATATACGTGTGTGTGTGTGTGTGTGTGTGTGTGTGTGTGTGTGTGTGTGTGTGTGTGTGTGTGTGTGTGTATGTATGTATATATATATATATATATATATATATATATATATATATATAGAGGTCCCCTTCAGTTGATCGAACTTTTAAAAGTTTGAAGCTCATATGGCCGAGATCATATGATCGAACTTTTAAAAGTTCGAACAGACTGGAGATCCCCATACAGTGCAGAATGGGAAGATTTCCCTTTTCTGTAATGTAGTGCGATCTCAGAGTTTGTATATTTAAGTAGTGGGGGGGTGTGGAGGTGCAGGACCCCCCCCCCCGGTACAAAAGTTTTGTTTAGTTTTTTTTTTTGTTTGTTTGTTTGATTTCAGTGTTCAAACTTTTAAATGTTCGATGTTATGGTCTCAGCCATATGAGCTTCGAACATTTAAAAGTTCAATCTACTGAAGTAGATCCATATATAGAGAGAAAGATCGGTATATATTACATTTCTTAAAAAGGATAAAGGTTCATACCTCCTGGTAAATATATATAACGACTCCAACATCACACTACAGTGGGGAAGGGCATATTTCCCTATCCTCCTTATTCAACAATCTTGATCAGTAGCATTCGATCTGCTGATTTTCAATCAGCTCTACTGACTTTCCCCAATTCTGAGCAAATGCCTTCTCGATGAAAGGTGTTCATATCTATCATCTATCCATCCATCCACGACCCCTTTTCCCATTTTTTTACAAGGGGTTGGGGTGTTACTTCAACTATGATAATCATCTCGAGGCAGTGTTCACACCGCTGAGTGGCTAGCCCTGACATGGTTATTCAACCATATCACACAGAAGCTCACTCACACGCACACACACCTGCAGCCAACTTAAACTGCCGAGTCCATCTACTTCATATCTTCGGAATCTGACAGGAAACAGGAACACATGGAGAAAACTCAAGTAGACCATACACAGAAGGCACCCCATTCAAGAATCGAACTAGCAAACTTCTTGTTGTGAGGTGACAGCACTAACCACTTAGCCACTGTGGTGTGTGTGGTGTGAGTGTGTGTGTGTGTGTGTGTGTGTGTATGTGTGTGTGTGTGTGTGTGTGTGTGTGTGTGTGTGTGTGTGTGTGTGTTTGTGTGTGTGTGAGGGGGGAGTTTGCTTCATGATTATTTCCTGCTTAACTTTAATGCCTTTTAAGTGCTTACAACCCCCCAAAGATAAAGAAATACAACAGAAACATGATGCCACAATATAAGTACACAATGAGATATAACTAATACATGGATTTTTATGTAGCTCACAAGGACTATTGAAGACTAAACAAGAAAGCAGCTCCCTTTCCATGTCTTTCTTCTACAGCCTCTGTCTTCCGCTGTAACTGTTTAGATGGTGGATGGATGGATGTTGCTGATGTTGACTCATAGAGGGTTTCTCAGTGGGAGTGGGTATGCATCAGGATTCACCACTGAGCACACTGCTGTTCATACAGGTGATGGATTGCATTAGTAAAGAGGTCGGAGGGGACAGATCAACCAATTGCTGTATGCAGATGATGCTGTATTACAGGCAGACTCTGAACTAACATTTCAGCAAATGATAGGGGAATGCAAAACAGAAAGCATACTAAATGAAATGAGTACCAATAAGATAGTTGTAATGGTAACAACTGAAGTAATTCAGAAATTGAAAACTGAGGTAGAAGGAAAAATAGTGGAGAACGTTAACAGCTTCAAATACATGGAAGAGGTGGCTGAGGAGAAGGGAAGTCTGAGAGGGGGCTACAGACAACTATTAACGGGTAGTGTGTCACAGAGGAATGCCAAAAAGGCTAAAATGTAAGGTGTACAAAATAGTGTTGCAACCAATACTACTATATGGTGCAGAAACCTGGTCAGTAAAGGAAGAGCAGTTGAGAGGTCTAGAGGTGATGGAGATGAAGTGCTTGAGATGGGAGGTTGGATGTATGATGTGGGACTGATACAGAAACAAAGGCATCAAAGCAAAAGCACAAGTAGCTCCAACTGCAGAGAAGATTAAAGAGAACAGATTACAGGGGTTTGGGCACATGTGCAGGAAAGCAAAAGATGATCTTGTGAAAAAGATTTGCGATAAAAAACAAGACATAAATAAAAAAGGGCATTCAGCAGAGAGAGATGTATTGTGTAAATGAAGATCCACAAAAGTCAGGTATGATCTTTGAAGAAAGTAGGACAGAGGCATTGAAGAGAGAGAGAGAGCCAGACAGATAGAGATAGCAACAGCTGACACACCACTCTTACCACATGTATATAAATAGGAGAAAGGGGGTTGAGGATGATGATGATGATGACATCGACAATGATGGTAGTTGTTGTTGAGTCTCATATCCCTTCACCTACTCATTTTAAAATCAGGAAAGGATAATGCCTGTTGTGGACTATAAAGTCTATCATAACCATTAACAAACTACTTGTGGAAGGGGAGTTTCCATTTACTTAAATATGATATTAAATCCAATGCCACGTTTGATTATCCAAACCTTTGAGATCTTTCAATCATTTTAGTCTTTGGCAACATAAAGATTTCCTAACTAGGTGTTACAGAACTTACAGAACTTCAAACATGTTTCCATTTTAACAGAGGTTGTTTCTAGAATGGTTTTACACTATTACTATGGGAAGAAATGAAGTCATTGTGGGTGATTTTATTTACTCCAGAACTAATTAGGATATTTATTACAACAATAAAATATATGGGAATATTTTTCTTATATTTTGTGAATAAAATCCATCTGAAAAAAAAAATATGGAATTTCTGACTTGGAGGTCTAATATACTCAATATACTGGGGTTTACTGCACAAGGAGAAGGTGTTGAGCTGTTCGCAAGCTTTATCATGTGGCCCAGGGTTTGATTCCCTCAATCTCCAAGCCATAGTGCAGTTACCCACTTTGTGATTCTGAGTAACTCAATTAACCAGACAGAACTCCTACTCCCAGGTTATGGCTGAAGTGGATCACTCTGAATCAGACACCTACCCTGGTAAACAAACAAATTAAAAAAAAAAAAAAAAACACTGACCAGGTTGAACTCAGGCAGGAACTTGCAGCACCATTAGGCACCCTATTCAACCAAATCCTGAGTACCAGCTTCATCCCAGTCGAGTAGAGGACAGCTACTATCATCCCTTTGCACAAAAGTATAGACCCATCAGCCTAACTACAATACACCACAAGCCTAACTAGCCTGATCTGTAAGGCCATGGAGTGGATTATCATGGACCTCATTAACAAGAACGGTGGCAACCTCCAGACATTTGATTCCACACAGTTTGGTTTTGTCAAGGGGAAGTCGTGCCTGTTAAGTCTGGTCGACTTCTTTGAGACAGTCACCAAGGTCATAGATGAGGGGAAGTTGGTGCACACCACCTACCCTGACCTGACCAAAGCCTTCAATACTATTCCCCACTCAGGTATAACAGATAAAGTCTCTCAACCAGGCATCAATCCATATGTTACCAGATGGGTAGCAAACTGGCTCACTGATAGAACCCACCTAATCAAAATAGGGGAAACCACCTTAAGTAGTAGAGCTGTAACAAGCAGTGTACCCCAGGATTGGTCTTGGGGCCTCTACTGTTTGGGATATACTTCTCAGAGGTGCAGGCCGAATCTAGTGAGCTATGGCTGACCAAGTTTTCAGATGACTGCAAGCTGGGTGCTGTCATCAATTCCCCTAGTGATGTGCACATCCTCCAAGAGGGTCTCACCCAAACAAATAACTGGTGCCAGAAACATGGCTTCAAACTGAATGCCAAAAAATGCATCATCATCCCTTTTGGAAGAGTGACGTCCCACAAATTATCACACTGATAATAAGGTCCTAAGCACGCAATCAGCCGTGAGGGACGTAGGTACCCAGGTTGTTAGCAAACTGACTTTTGACCACCATATTGCCACCATTGTACAGAAAGCTTTCTACATGGCCCACCTCATTAGTAAGGGCATTTCATCCAGGGACAAAGTGGTCATAACTTCCCTGTATTCTTCCCTTATAAGATCCATTATTGAGTACAATGCTTCTTTCGGCATGTACCTCACAAAGCACATGCAGAAGCTGGAGAGACCACAGAGATGCCTCACCCAAAGAATCCAGGGCCTCAAACATCTACTTACACAGATTGGCTAAAAAGCCCTGTCCCTCTACTCAGTCTCCTACAGACTCCTCAGAGGTGACCTCTGTCTGACATACAAAGCAATCTCAGACCCCACCCTGATGGGACTGCCACATATCTGCAAGTCAAGCTGCACTCGAATAACCTGCATGCCCAACCTTAACCTGGTCTGTAACATCAATAGGACTTGTTGGTGGGACAGATTTGTGTCCCAGAGACTCCCCCTTTTGTGGAATAGACTCCCTCTCCACATAAAGCAGAGTACCTCATTAACCCTTTTTAAGCGCAACCTAGATAACTGGATGGGGAACAGAAAATACACCCCTGGGATTCCACCTGTGTCCCTGCTGGACAGTGGCATAGGGTGCTGACTTATTGGAACATGGGCTAAATTCTTGGCTAAACTTGTAAGGGCCTCAGGGCCAATAGCCTAATAACTTCCTATGATCCTATGATCTACAGCTGGAGCTCAACACCTTGTGAACATTCTTAGTGCAGTGAATAGTCCAAAGGGTAATGCAGAAAACTGATAATGTGATCAGGACACATAAAACCTTAAAAAATGCCTGAAGTCTGAATGAATAGACATGTGATGATAAGCACCTTTTAAATCTAGTATTATCAGGAAACTTGAATGAGGAGGAAGAGGTAACAGGTTATGAAGTGACATCATTTTGAACTTGGGCACTATCACAAACAGGTTTTGGAAAGGATGATCCAGAACTGGTCTCCAAGCATTTTCTTTCTTTGGTACTAAAATCATCTCTGAATAAAAACCTTTCCTAAACAGAGAAGGAATATTCAGTTCTACCATTCCATAAGACTGCATGTGTTGAAGGACAGATGGAAATAAAACAGTTTGGTCTGGTAGATGAGGACTTACCCCCTGAAAAGGAGAGATTTTCTACCACTGCCATCTGTAACCTCAATGAATGATCTTCAGAACTCTTTTTTTTCTGACAGTATTTGTTGCCAAACAGAAAAATAGAGATTCAGACTTTCTGGAAGCAGAAAAAGGATTGTGATGCTGTGAGGGGAGAAGAAGGTCCTTTAATGAGTCATTCTGACTTGTTGGACTGTCCTTGGTGTTGGTGGAAGGAGGGGTTCTGAATTCTTTTTGGACCTGCCATGCCATTTATTCTTAAATGTCTGTTTACCCACATTTTGTTTTCATTGTTTAGTTTCTTTTTGCCAAAATTGGATGAGGGGTTAAAGAATCCCTTAGAAAATTTGGAAAAAGAGGGCTGCAAAATCTTATACCAACTTCCCCCCCCTTCATCACACTTTTTGATAACCTTTGCAGTATGCAGCAGAGGGACCAAATATTAAATCTCTCTGCAAATAAGAATTTAAAATCTCATTTTCACATCATCTGGGAAATTCTGAGAGTGTAGATCAGCAAACCACCTCAAAACAGTACCAGTGGCCATAGCCCTGGAAGACGTATCAACTGAGTCAGTCGCACACTGTAAACAATGAGTTATTATTTAATTATTTATAGCAGCTCTTTCCTCACAAGAAGAAACTGCAGACAAAACATTCCTCATACTTTCACAATTAGTCAGAATAAACTTTAACATACGCCTGACAATTCATAATTCTGAAAATCAGAGTGGCAGAAGGATACACACTTTTTACCCATATGTAACAATAATCTTCCCGTCCTTGTCAAAAAGAGTAGGACTGGAATTAACCAACTGCTTAGTTACAGCTGCTGGGTCAGGTTTGGGAAGAATGTATAAAAACTTAAAAGATTTAGGAACTGTATACATTCTACCTGCCTTTTTAAGGGCAGCAAGATGACTAGCAGGAGCATTGCGGGTAATGACACACACACACACACACACACACACACACACACACACACACACACACACACACACACACACACCCTTCAGAGCTGAGAGAACTGGAAGAATATGTAAAGGTTTTGGAAATTCCTTCTGTAACAGCTCATAGTATTTTTTTCTGAGGGACTGAGAAAAGTGTTCTACTGAAAACACTGACACATTCTGAAAACAGTCTCAGAGAGAGCAAACTCCCCATACTGAGAATCAAAGCTGAGCTCCCCTTTAAATCTGAATCAGAAAACAGAAAACTATGTGTCCCTTCATCCTCCTCTCCATATTCAGAATCTTGAATCTCTTGAGGTATCCCTCTTTCTTTTACCAGAAACCATCATAAGAATGATCACTAGCCTGAATCAAACTCTGAGACAACCCCAGTTAACTGCTCCTGTCTAAGGAAATACGACGATGAGTAGATACATGTTTAGTTTTCTGTTTCTTTTTCACAGGAAAAACAGGGGCCAACAGTGTTATTAACAGCAGTAGCAGCTTCCTCAGGGATCGGCACAACATTCTGACCAAACAAGGAATATTTCCCTTTTCCTGAACTAATGAGTGGCTCTCCCTTGCCTACTTGAGGGGACCCCAGCATCAGCAGAGGATGTGTCTAACTCCCAGTCCACAGTGGCTGTATGTGCTACACCACAGGGTTCTGGGGTGAAAAATTAGTCTTCTGAGGAACAAGCCATGGCCACAGCAGTCACCCACCTTCAGCCGAGGCAAACTGCTACCCTGCTGTAATGGCAATGGCTGTTTGCTTAACTTTTTCTTTTTGCATGTGGAAGAAAGACCGATAGTGGAACTTGTTCCATGGTTAAGCAGAAAATTGTGCCTCATTCTCCTGAAAAGAAAGCAGCAAAAGCAGGTATAGATCTCAACCTTCCCTCTCTAGAACGTGGAACACTACTTCTCATAATGTGAAACAAATGGGCAAAATGTGGAACACTTACTAACAGCTTGCTAACAACTTCAACAGGGAAGCTCACAGAATGGTTAAAATGTGTTTCTTTATAACACTCATAAAAAGTTGTTTTGATTAATCAGTGTCATTCAGTATTATTTATCATGAATATCAGTAAAAAAAATTTAACACTGAATGAGTGACAGGCCCTTTCAGTGTGGAACTATGAGGGACATGGACTTTTTCAGATTCAAAATGAGAAACGCTACTCATAACGAGATATACTTGAGACGTAAGCTGGTAAATATTTGAAGTCTTTAAAAGTTACTTTTTGCACACAAAAACACAGTAAAAAGCACTTTAAAATACTTTGCCAGCATTAAAAAGTAAAAATAAATATGTCTCTACAGAAAAATGGTTTTCAACTACTTTAAAAAACTTTTAAACTGAGAGAAAAAAAGTGGCAATCGTTTAAAACACAAACTCCTAGCTTAAAAATAACTTTCCTAAACAGGAAACTGCAATAAAACAATATTTTTTTAATGTGGAATGTTGTCCCCAAAGGGAACTTATATGCCCAGCACAGAAATAGAAGAAGCCAACCGTTGATCCTAGAAAGCCTGCAGAGGTGCACTCTCCTCAACGGTAGGAAAGTTCTGAAGGGGTCAATGCCTAAACCTGTCTTTTTGTCAGCTCAGCTTGAGCTGACTGACGGTTTGGGCGTGTGGAAGGTACCCTAAACTTTTGGAAGCTAGCTGGCTGTTGTATCCTTGGCAGGATATAACCCATATAGCTAAGGCTACTGCAGCAGTGATCAATACCATGAACATATATAGCTGACTACTAATTTATGATTTGTGTTATTTAGGGTCATAGTGACTTCATGTACTGCTCTTGTACTCCTGTAAATGTGTATTGTATCAAACCAGTCATTTATAACTCAGATTTTACTGTTAAGTCACATTACATCCTCAGCCCTAATATTATTGTTCTGTACTGAATCCATGCATAAACTATTGCTATTGTATCAAATTATGGCTGTGTACTAGTCTCCAGTTAGATCGTACTACATAATTCCTTTCATTTTTAATTTCTCCATATGTTTTGGTTTATATTACCGAGACAGAAATAGACCCCATCCCTAAGTCAGAGTATGATTAGAGTTCATGACATTAGTATTATTTCATAGGTTCATAGGTAGGTACTAAGCTACCGGCCCTAGGGCCTATACAAGCCTAGCCATAATGATTCCCTGGCCATTGCTTCCCACAAATACTTACTTTCCTGGACCTGTCTAGCAGGGCTACTGATGTGATCCCCGGGGTGAATTTCCTATCTCCCATCCCATAATCAAGGTTTCTCTTGAAGAGGGCCATTAAGGAGCTCTGCCTGACATGTATGGGCAGCCAATTCCAGAGTATAGTGAGCCTCTGGGTCAGGAACCTATCCCTCCAGCATGTTCTATTCATCGTGATGACAAGGTTAAGATCCCTAGAGCATGTGGCTTGGAGGGATTGGGATTTCTTTAAGTGTAGCATGTCCAACAACTCTGGGTTTGACATGGCCTTGTATGTTAAGTAGAGATCGCCTCTGAGTAGACGATATGCGACAGAGTATAGCTGGAGTTTCTTTAGATGGTCAGCATAAGGCATCTGCTTTAGGCCTGTGATTCTTTTTGTGAGGTACTTTTGCGGCCTTTTTAGTTGTTGCAGATGTCTTGTGAGGTATTTACCAAACGGGGCATTGTAGTCTATAATGGGTCTAATGAGGGATGAGTACAGAGGGACAATGACCTCCTTTTTTCTGGATGAAAAGCCCTTAGTGATGAGGTGTGCCACGTAGAAGGATTTTCTAACTGTTGTGGCTATGTGGTTAACAAAGGTGAGATCACTGCCCACCTGTGTCCCTAAGTCTCTTATCACATTTTCGGTGTTTAGTTTACTGCCACCTATGTGGTAATTCATGGGTACATGGTTTTTCCCAAAGGGGATAGTGTAGGCTGTGTGTACCACCTGCCCCTCATCCACAGCTCTGGAGACTGATATGAAGAAGTCGATCAGGTTCAGGAGGCAAGATCGGCCTTTCACAAACCCAAAGTGGGTGGGGTCCAGTGTTTGAAGGTTGCCAATGTCTTTGTTTATAAGTTCCATGATAATATGTTCCATGGTCTTGCAGATCAGGCTCATCAGACTGATGGGACAGTAGTTCCCAGGATCCAAAGTGGATCCCACCTTGTGGAGTGGGATGACTGTAGCTGTGCACCACTCTGTGGGCGCAAAGCCTGAGGTGAGGCTATGATTAAACATGACACATAGGTGAGGTGCCAGTTCATTCTTTAATGCTGGCCAAGAGAGCTCTTCTCAGCATTCACAATAAACTCAGAATTGCCTTCTTCTGCAGTTTATATGAGGTTACATGTAATGGTAACATGTTTAAGTACAACTGTAAATTCCTTTTTATTACTCATGTTGCTCCTACTACTATTAGAACTGTCTGAATATCTTTCTTCCACAGTACTCCTTCTAGGTTCAAGGAGTTATTGCATCAATGTTAGTGCATCCTTGCTTAACCTAGTACACCTCCTCTACAGCATGATTTATCTATTCTAACTACTGACTATGCTGATTCAGTACATTATTGTTGCCCTCAGTAATTCAATCAAACTGGCAAATATGGAAGACCAGTTTACCTCTTTCTCTTTTGTTTCCAACTTCATTGCACTTGCTATTCTTCCACAAGCAGCTGAGGGGCCATTTTTCTGTAGTATATATTAGTTCTAAGATTTTAATAAAAGTTATTTTAAGTTCCTAATGACAGCCAGTCTGTTTATATTCATTGCATTTGGCATTCTGAAACAGTGTGGGAACTGCCTAATGCTCACCAACATCCAGTTACTATTGTATCAACATGGCATAATTTCTCAAAGATGCAATTATCTATATAACATGGAGGTCTGGAGGTCACCACCTTCTCACCTAAAGAGATGGAGAGTAAGCAGCACAAACTGAAATGGGGGTATAGCTCAGTGGTAAAGTATTTGACTGCAGATCAACAGGTCCCTAGCCCAAATCTAGGTGCAGGGCTGTTTTTTTTTTCACTTGTAGATCATGTTTTCACTGTTTATGCTTTCAACGAAAGTTAAGCCAAATAGCACCCACACCATAAATTGCCAATGGTCCATCACTTTCTACTTGTCTAAACACCAGGATCTCTGATGGCACAGTTCAAACAGTAACATAATTTCAAGGGAGGTTGGTCTGGCAGATTAGTTAAGCTCATCACCTCATAGACACAAGGTAGAAGGTTTGATTCTGATCTCGGGTTATTGGCTAGGCTTAAAATGGCCCTTTAGCCTAGTACTTACCTATGAAACTATGAGCTAACGCATACCTCCAGAAAGTCACAGTAAGCTAACAGGTTATAAAAACATCACTCCCCAAGCCTCCATGAATCATAACTAAACAGCCTCAGAAGCAATCCACTAACACAACCCCACCATGCTCACATAACTCATGGAGCCACCAGGCTGCAAACTGCAAACCTCCCACTGCCACTAAGTCTAGTAACTAATGACTTCATTATCAGGCTCACTGGCACTACACTCACCAGACTCAACAAAAACAGAACAGTTGCCTGCCTTTCTAGTGTCATGACCTATGACATCATGAGGATCTTACAGTAACTCAGAAGAAGCAAATATGACCAGGACCCATGGATGACACATGTAGGTTTGAATGACCTAAAATGCTCGACCTAGAAGGGCATGTATTATGTCAAGTGCATTTAAGATTCTAGCCCTGAGTAGAATCCTACCTTCCACGGAACATTACCCAGGCACACAGAGAAGATAATTGGTTTAAACCATCATTTAAGTATTTAGTGTCATTGTATGGTAATTCAGTATGTGTCAGCTTGAGGCAGCATGAACAACATTCCAACTTGCTGCACCAAGGATGGCCTGAACCTTTTGTTCCATGGATTCTGCATACTGGTCCAAGTGCTTGCTGCCCTCATAGCACTATTTTCAAGCAAAGTTCACCTTTGGGACATTCCAACATGACAAAAAAGGTTTGCAGTAAATTTAAGTCCTGACCACGTCAAGGTTGTTCTGCTAAACTGAAGCTGTTTTACCAGTATACTACCAGATCACACAAAAAATATACTCATCTATATCCTTATACATTTCTCATTGGTTTGTTTCAGTGTTTGAGCCCCTAGGTTGTAAAGAACAATGATTCATCAAAACTGCAACATATTACCTCCCATCAAATTATCAAATTTACTTTTAAAACACTGAATGTTATGTGACAAACTAATATCAGCTGATATATGACTCCAAATTCTAGGAATCGCTTGTGTTATATAATTCCATCTTAATTAACTGTGTTTTACAAAAAAGTTTTAAAATTAATACTGTTACACTGATCACTTGTCATATTAACAGAAAGATTAAAATTATATATAAATTGTAGCAATTCAACCTCAAAGAATTTATATACAATTACTTTTCCTTTTGTAAACCTATAATGGAGTGTAAATAAATTTACAGTTTTACATCTATCAGAACAAAATAAGTGACAGATTGAAGGTATTCCTTTTGTAAATTTTCATTGAACTGACTCAAGTAACCTTAATTGATGCCTATTAAATTGGCAAAATGTGCTACTGTATTCTAAAACTGGTCTGATGTACATCTTCTATAGATTCACTAATCTTTCTACATCCTGTATAGACATGAATATAAAAATCATCCCATTAATAATAATGCACACTTCTTTATAATAGTTCCATGATATAAAAATGAAAAATCAGACAATATATGCATCTCAAAATCCTTAAATAATCAGTTTCAGATAACAGTGAATTACTTAAAAATAAATTGGGTTTTATTCTCTGATTACCAAAATGCATTTTACACTTATCAGAATTAAATTTCAAACCAGCATCATCTGGCAAAAATAAAACTGTCCCAGAAATTCCTTTTATAGATGCTGAAGTTCCATACTTATCTATTATAAATCCAATCTTAGAATCATCTGCATATTCAGCTTGCCAACACTGATTATTTTTAGGACTAGTTGAAAGTTCCAAATTAAAAAGGAAATAACCAAGCACAAGAGAACCCTGTGGTACTCCAGACAACACAGGGAGGAGGGAAGAATGGCAACCTTTAACTGCTACACATTGAGAACAACTAACAGCCAAAGAATAATCCAATTAATATAAAAGAGATGATAATTATAATTCTTTAATGCATCAATTATTGAAGTATGTGCAATCATATCAAAAGTCTAAGCTAAATTCACATAAACAGCCACCATTAATGAACTGTCAAGGGTTCAAAGTATTTGACTGCAAAATTCCATTAAAATTTTGAGTATTAATTAGCCAAGACAAAACCCATGTTGCTAGAAATCAATACATCCATTATAAGCCGATGGATCTGAAAGCAGAGTTTGTAAAATTTGCTCATAGCACTTACATAAAATAGATGTAAGACTAATAATTCTATAATTGCACAAATCCCTTTTATCTCCATTTTTGTGTATAGGTGACATAATTGATTTTTTCCAAATAGAAAGTACTACACTATTATGTCACAAAGTATTAAATATCTTATGCAGCACTGGCAAAAATATAACATTCAAGCCATGAATCATTATCACTGGTATTAAATCCTGACTCATAGAAGTTTTATTACCTAACTTTTTTTAATACTTTAGAAATCAGTTTGATACTTATTACAGGGCAGTTATTAGTTATAGAAACCAGATCTAAATTAGTCATTATACAGTTAGAGAGTGACAAGTCAAAAATAGTTATTAAACTCTTCAGCAGTTCTATAAAATCAATTATCAATTCCCCATCTATAAAGATTGACGGGATAAAGTCAGTACTCTTGTGACTGTATTAATATATTTATAAAACTGTTTTTATTAACTGCTGAAGGACTTGAATGATTCCCATACTCAAACTTCTTACCACTTAACAAGATAATAAAATTTAATCTAGATATAGTATATGGATTAAGTTTGTCCCTTCATTTTTGAAAGAACCTTTTATTTCTTTTGTATAATCTGCGTAACTCAGTAACCAACCAGTGGGGACATTTGCAGAATTTGCATGTTTTATTACATGATTCTAAATCCAGAACATTACTCAAGATAGATTCCAGGATAGAATATCCACCATCTATCTCAGCCCTTGATAACAATGACCAATTGACTACATTTATTGAATCATTTAGACCTTTGAAATCAATCTTATGATACTGAAATCTTTCTAATGACCCTCAAAGGTAAAACAGGTCCAAATTTAATTTTAATTGCCAATGAACAATGATCAGAATTACATAATGGTGGACACACAATAATTTCTTTAAGCTATAATTGCTGATTTATCACAAGAAGATCTAATATATGACTACCCCTTGTGGGAGTACAAATTAACTGGGTGATATCAAATTGAGGTAAATTATTCAAAAATCATTTTCAAATATCCCATTTGACGAATAACCTGAAAAATTATATTTAGATAGTTCAACACCCCAAGCAGAAAAACAAAATTATGCTCAAAAATAAGGTCCAGGAATTTAATAAATTATCTGTATTAAGAGTCCATTGAAGGTTTTTTTATAAAGACAAATTAATCTTACAGTACTTGATCCAAAAACAGTGTTAAGTTCATTTCTTGTATAAACTAAACAACCTTTTAAAAGAATAATAAAACTACCTCCATTTCTAAGTGTCCTAAGACAATCTACTCATATCCAGGGAACAGTAAATTATTTGTATCTTATGCATCAGTTATTGCAATTACATCCAATTTTTCTTGTGAAACATAAAGTAAATCATTATATTTATTTGATAAACTTTTTGTATTACAACCATGTAGCTTTAAAATGTTATTAGGTCTTTGATAATCTGAGATCCTATATCTATCAGAATTGGTGTACCTAAAAAATGTAAATAAAACATGAACAAATAATCAAAAACAAACTATTTAAAGTAAGTAACAAAGGATACATTATAAGTTAATCATTCACATCTTAAGCAATTCTTTAACAAGCTAGCTTTACTATACTCACAATCATTCCACTTCCCATTTGAAATTATTTCACCAAATGCAACCTTTATTTTTCTACTTTCTAAAAAGTCAATAACATCTGAAATTATTGCTGTCATATGATTTAGTCCTGCAGTGACTGAAGACAATTGAGTAAGATACCTTTCCCTTTAACGGATTTCATAAAAGGTAAGGCAAATCTAACAGTTTCAAACCTGACAAACTAGAGACAGTAACATGAGTGGAATCAATATTCCACAAAGGTCTCTATTTCCTTTAACATTGAATCTGTCAATATTAAACTGTCTTCACTTTGTGACATACAACCCATTGCTTTATCAGTTCTTTCAGTTAGCATACTATCACAAAGTAACTGACATATATCTGAAGTCAGCTGCCCTACCCAGTGCTCTTCCTTTAAGTTTTTTTACAACAACAGATATTAATTTTTATCAATATCTTGAGATGATTTTCTAATGGTATCAGGATTTTTAGAACTAATTATAATTTCAAGGTACAAGACTGGTGGTGGAATAAAGTTTAGGTCATTAAAACTACTTCTTTGATCAACAGGAGCACACACTTTTTTTCTAAAAGCCCCTGAGAAAAAGCATCATGAATAGGATTTGACAGATGGGCTGTAACAAGATTTGGTTTCAGTGTAAAGACAGCACTCCCTCTTTACTAACTTTCAACCACCAGTAAACTATACCTTTTTGATGGGTGATTTTAACTCTCCATTGATTTACTGGAGCACCTGAGCTAAAAGGTTGGGTACACTCAAAGATTCTTAGATGTAATAAATGCTAAGTCCCTTGTATAGATAGTTAACTGGCACACTAAGAGTCAAAATCTTCTTGAACTCATCTTCACTAACATCACACATACTTGCACTGTCATATTTATTACAAATCAGTAATTCTCTTCTTTGGGACATCCAGCATCAACAAACTTTACAATAAATGGAAAATGTTGCTGTCCAAGAAAACAAAGACAAGGCCTCAGCAATGGAAAAGCACCCTCCTCAGCCTCAACAGGCAAGTAAGACAACTTGTCAAATCCTCTAAGGGCTCCTTTAAGAGAAACTCAGGCAAGTACAGCCAAAGATAATTATAAAGCCTTTTACAGCTGCATATACATACATAGCCTAAAAGGCAGGGCCCAAGCATGTGCAGAACTTGTGGCAAACAGCATCACACACACACACACACACACACACACACACACACACACACACACACACACACACACACACACACACGCACGCATACACTAACTCCAAAGAGATAGCAAACTAGCTAGCAGATAGGTTTGGCAAAAGTTTCACTCCTTTATCCTCTCCTAACTTATCACAAACCTTCCCCCAAACTCCCCCTCCCACCCTACATATATGAAGAGCAGGTCCTCAAAGCCTTGTCCAAGGCAAAAAGCATAGCCTCTGCGGACAAGATGACATCCCAGGCTGTCTTCTAAACAGACTAAAACATGAATTAGCATCACCATTAAGTACCCTTTTTAATCACAGCCTAACCACAGGCTTTGTTCCTGCAAAATGGAGAACAGCAACAGTTATTCGCTTCCACAAAGGTGACCTAACAACATACCCAGGGAATTACAGACTCATAAGCCTGACCAGCCTCATCTGTAAGTCTATGGAATGTATCACTATGGACCTCATACACAAAGACATAGGTGACCTTCAAACCTTGGATCCTACCCAATTTGGCTTCGTCAAGGGCAGATCCTGCCTGTTAAATCTGGTGGACTTCTTTGAAAATGTGACCAGGATCACTGATGAGGGCAAATCAGTGCACACAGCATGCCTCGAGTTGGCAAAGGCTTTCAAAACATTCCCAGATTCAGTCATTACTGCTAAACTTAGTAAATTGAATGTAAACCCCCTTTGTTGTAAGATGGGTTGCCAACTGACTCACAAACGGACACACACTATCAAAGTGGGTGACTCCACATCAATCAGCAGACCTGTTACCAGTGAGGTGCCACAGGGGTCAGTGCTGGGCCCCCTACTGTTGGATATATAAATATCTGAAGTTCAGGTCAAAACTAAGGAGTTGTAGCTGACTAAGTTTGCAGATGACTGTAAACTAGGTGCAATCACTAAATCCCCAAATGATGTCAGTATACTCCCAGAGGGTCTTACACAGACTAACAACTGCTGTACTGGTCATGTCATAATCCCTTTGTTTATAAACTGTGCAACACAGAAGGTATTTCTTACAATAATGGACACACACACACACACACACACACACACACACACACACACACACACACACACACTGGTCAAAAGTTAGGTCACTGTCCACATAAGTTATCAAATCCTAAACAAATGGATCAACTCGTAGAGGCAAAGTGTCAATGTGGTACTTCCCTGAGACATATGACTTCCCAAAGGATACACTAATGTATTTATGGCATTTAGTTTCAGTCCATGATATTGGCACTAGTTATTTATTTGGGACAAACCTTCCTGCAGGATGGCTAAGTCATTTGGGAATTTAAAGACTGCTCCTAGCTTGCAGTCATCTGCAAATGGTGCCACCCAGAGCCACCTGGTACTGGCTTTTATGTCAAATGCGAGAGGTTCCAGCACAGAACCATGGGGAACTCCACTGGAGACTGGTCTCTTTGTGGAGGCAACTTCCCCTATTTTGATTTCCTGCATCATATCTGTAAGCCACTTGGCAATCCAGAAGGTGACATAGGGGTCTATTCCCAGCTTATTTAGCTTTCTTACTATGCCTTACCAGGGAACAGTATCAAAGTTTAAGCCAGGTCTAGGTATGCATTGTATACCATTCTGCTTTCATCGAATCCACCAGGTTGAGTAAAAATGACCTGCTCTTGACAAATCCAAACTGAGACTGATAGAGTCCCCATTTAATTCCAAGCCTCTCCATCTCTGAAATAATCTTCCATTACATATAAATCATCAAATGTAACATCCTCATTCATTTTAAGACAAAGCTGATGACTGGACAAGCACTCATAAATTCATACTGGGCCTGACCCGTTCTGTCCTCTTGGATGCAGGAATTCTACATGTGCATAGGCACTGGCAAGGTGCTTATGGTCCATGGACTGACTTTGCTATGTAAGCTCAATGAATCAATTGATCTATGATCTACTTACAATAGTGCTTCTCTATGTAACTAAGATGAGAAGGGCTTTTGAGGGCTCCTTTATATGTGATATATATATATATATATATATATATATATATATATATATATATGTGTGTGTGTGTGTCTATATATATATATATATATATATATATACATATATACATACATATGCATATATATATATATATATATATATATATATATATATATATATATACATATGCATATATATATATATTTACACATATGGGTCTACTTCATAACATTGAGACCATAACATCGAAAATTCAAAACAGTGAAAACCCAAAGCATTGAAAACTCAGAACATTGAAAGTGTGCTTAATAACACTGAAAACTACATTGCACAAGTAAATAATATCATGTCCACCTACAATAACACCTAACAAACAAACAAACATTCTACTATGCTTCTGCAGGGGGGCAAGCCCCTCTGCACACCTCCCCGTAAATTAAATATAGCAGCTCCAAGATCGCACTATATATATATATATACATATATATATATATATATATATATATATATATATATATATATGTGTGTGTGTGTGTTGTGTATATGTAGCTCCCAAACTTTGGTCAACAAAGCAGATGTGCAAAATCAACAGTCTCAGAGATTGGGGAATATGCACCTACCCCAGGGATTGTGGAATCTCAGAGTCAGTGCATATAATTAGTAGGGGATGTTGGGGTGCTCGGGGGGGGTTGCACCCTACAAAAAAAGCTTATTAATGCCGCAATTATTGACATTGACCATGGTACTTCAATTTAAATGAAAAAAAATATATATATGTATATATATATATATATATATATATATATATATATATATATATATATATATATATATATATATATCATTCATAGTCTTTTGGCTTTTCCCGGTTAGGGGTCGCCACAGCGGAACTCCGGTCCACTAATGATTGACAGTGGATTTTTACAGTGCCAAGTTGCCAGCCTGACACCCAATCTTCAAAGAAGGCACACCCATTCACGCACGCAACTACCTGCATGTCTTTAGATGTCACTCGACCACGGGGAGGACATGCAGACTCCACACAGAAGGCGCTCCAGCTGAGAATCGAACAGGAGAACCTCTTGCTGTGAGGCGACAATGCTAACCACTGCAGCCACATATATATATACATACACACACACACACACACACATATATATATATATATATATATATATATATATAAATAGAAATTGTGACAGTTAATACAACACCCATGTAGAAAATGGGAAAAGGGGGGTTGATATGATAATGATTATGATATCCATAAATATATATATATATATATATATATATATATATATCTATATATATATAGCTATATGGGTCTTTATTATAATACTGACATATTAAAAAGTCGACTCTCACTTATGTGCGGTCTTGGAGTTTATATATTTAGTTAGGGGAGTGTGGGGGAGCGACCCCCCCACTTACATATGTTTGTTTTTGTGTGGTGTTGGTGTTTGGCCAACTGATTTCTTTACGTTGGAAAGAAATCAGTGATTTGGCCATTCGGGAACCTTGGAGTTCAACATTTTCGTGTTGAACAAGTGAGAGTTGACATTTTAATATGTCAATATTATAATATAGACTCTCTCTCTCTCTCTATATATATATATATATATATATATATATATATATATATATATATATATATATACACACACCCACACACACACACATGCACACACACACACGTATAGATACATAAAATTATCTTGGATGCAGTTGATCAACACAGAAACATTGAAGTAGTACATCTACAATCTCAAACACCAAAAAAGTCAAATAAGCAGAAAAAAATGATTGTAAATGTAAGCAAAAGAGTGTTACATTTGTGATCAAAAAGAACAAAAACAACTCTATAGCGAAAAATAATCCTAACACCTGCACTCAACCAAAATAAAAAAAAAATACCACCCATACACAAAACTGAAAGCACTCCCTTATTATGTATGACTAAAACAAGCAAATGTATCTGTAGTTTTTCTTTGTGGAGCTTTTCTCCCCAGGCCTCTGCTGAAAAAGGGCCTTTTCATCTCACACCCCCCCGGTTAACAAATGTAAAATAAAATAAAAATAAATGACATAAACCTTTCCATTGAAAAACATTTCCTTTAATTCCCTGATCTCTCCTTGTAACAAATCTTGCCACTGACAATACAAACCTTAGCAACTTATGTAATACATGCAAATATTCACTGTATTCATCAAATTCATTAATTTGGATTCAAAATGCAAAACACCCACACCTTTACAAATCTATAAATTAAATGTTTTTACATAAGGACCCAAGAAGGTGGCAATTTGAATGGGGGATGGCAGGAGGGGATACTGAAATGGACAGAAGAAAACAACATGGTAAGTAATTAACTTTTGTATCCGATGTTGTCTTTTATATGTGTCTCAAACTAATGGGACAGTGTCCCTAGCTACTGCAAACTCTTGAGGACTTACAGAAGGATGTTCTAGAGGATGGTGGAGTCAAATGAAGTCCTATATCTAAACTGCAGTCCCAGCTTGTAATGAGAGACAAATGTGTGTACTGTAGACTAAAGATATCAATAAGGGCTCTAGAAAAGAAAGCTGCTGAGGTTGCTACAACTCTATTTGAATGTGCTTTAGGTTTGTTGGGCAGTGGCAGTCCCTTAGTTCTACAGACGCACATAACACAATCAAACAACCGACTTGGACAATGTGACATTGGAGATACTGGGCCATAGTTTTAGAAAAGGATGGCCAGATTTCCTGAAGTCCTTGGTATGATATAAACAGAAATGTAACTGATAATGAATATGCAAAAGATGCAAGTGATGTTCACCTTTGAGAAGATGGGGGAAAATAGAAGTAGGAGAATAGCCTGATTCAAGGAAGACACAGGAGCAGCCTTAGGAAGAACGTTAGGATTTGTTCAAAGGGATACCCTTTGTTTATTAAAGGCCAAATGTGATGGTTTAAATGACGAGGCTTGCATGACTGAAATCCTGAATGCCAAGGTAATCACCGCCAAGAAAAGAGTTTTCCAAGGGTCATTTGCATATATCCCATGTTGCCTCTAAGACAAGAGGTTTAAGGAATCACACAGTGGAAAGTCTAGCCTTGCTAGAGTTTTATTTTGTTTTTTACTGCTTGTTTTTTCCATGTGACCTGTTTACTCATTGTTTCAGTAAGACAAGAATTTCAGGAGCGCTGTTGCTGCAGGATCAAAAATGGGTTTTCTCAAGGCTTTTAATAATACAGTAATATTCCAAGGTGGAGTACAATTCCTCAGAGGAGGAAGCAGGAGAAAAGTACCTCTCAAAAAGGCTTTGGAAAGTTTCAGAGATGCAACATGCGTCAGTTGTTCACCTACATGAAAATTTGAAATAATAACCAGTTAAACTTTAATTATGGAGTAGCTAGTTCCTGTATGAAAAGGGTCTGCAAGGAAGTCTAGAACTGATTGTAAGGGAGTAGAAAAATGGTCTAGACTTTGGCTGAACCCCATATAAAAAAATATCTTCCACTTTTGTCTGTAATCTTTCCTTGTGGGAGTTTTATGAACTAAGGATAAGAAGCAAATATTTCTGGATGAAAGCCTGAAATTTCTAGTCATCATTGGAGCTAGAGAAAGCAGTCGGTCAGTCTCATGGATATGATATCAGGATGAGGCTTGCCAGATGGGTAAAAGATCATATCTGGGAGGGGATCCAGCATGAGACCACAGGATGGGAACCATATTTGTCAAGGCCAAAAATGGCCAATGAGAATCACCTTCACCGTGCACCATCCAGCTTTCTAAACAAATTTGGTTACCAGCAGAGTCAGAAGGTAAGTGTACAGGAGACCCAGGGGCCAAGCGTGAACTAAACTGCTAATCATGGACTGCCTCTCTTGGGGAATTTAGGCAAAATATTTGCAGCATTTGGTATTGGAACAGTGACTGAAGGTCATGGATGCTACTGTCTAACTGAGGGACCACTCATGCTGCAGAAGAATTGAGGGCGGGAGACTTAAACCTTGACACGGCTATTAATAGGACGTGCTGGAGGGATAGATTCATCACCCAAAGACTCCCTATGCTGTGGAATAAAATCCCGGTATATGTGAGGCAGAGCACCTCGCTGGCCTTGTTCAAGAGAAATCTTGACCAATGGATGGGAGATCGCAGATATACCCCAGGGATTACCTCAGTGTCACTGCTCAACAGAGGCACAGCAAAATAATGGGTATAGTTCCCCATACTAAAGGGGTGGCGTAAGCCACAAAACTATGGGCTAGGCTTGTAAATGCCCTCGGGCAGATAGCCTAGTATGAACCTATGAACCTATGAACTTAATCACTTATACACTGGGTCTTCCCAGGACACGTGTTGAAGTCAAAAAGCACTGGGAAGACACTGCCACTGCCAGGTCCTCAAGGCCTCCCAACATAAATGGTAAGAGTGGGTCCCTCCTTGTTTATGGCTGTGCCAGACTACTGACATACTGCCTACCTGGGTAGTGATCACACCCATAAGGAGGGTGGCCTGGAAGGCCTGCAATGCTAGGAGGACTGCTCTCATCTCCAGTACAGTGATATAAAGACTGGCTTCTATTATGGACAGTCTTCACATTGAAATGACCCACACTACCCCAGAAGGGATGCATCCATGGTCACAGTGGCTCCTGAGGGAGGAAAAATGAAAAGACAACCTAAAGAAACCACTGGAGAATTTAGCCACCATTGAATATGTTGCTTGCAAATAACTATAATTTTGAAGAGAAAGTGCATTGGACAGTGAACAATGGACCAACAGACTGAAAGAGTCTGTTGCAATATACTCATGTGGAATCTGGCACAAGGGACAAGAGTGATGGATGCTGCCACTGCGCTCAGGAGACACAGAATGGATCTTGCTGGAGGATTATGGTGAGAGAGTACCCATGAAGCTGGTTTGCACAGAGAACTCTGACTTCAGAAGCCTGTCTATCTGCATGGATCTACCTGATAAGATCGACAAGCGAAAACACCAACAACGAGATCACTGACACCACAAAACCGAAAGTTCAAAAACACAAAAGTTCACATGCCTGACAAACCACAATCCTGACAGTCAACTAATCAAAACAAATTTGCTATTCCGAAAAACACACACACAGCACAAGCACACCAAAAACCTTACAAACCTACACTAAACTTTACATACACAACTATCTATGCACTAACCTTAACCCAAACCCTAACCCTAAGATCCTTCATTATTGCACACTTACCTTACCCACACCTTAACCCTAAAGTCTGTCACTATCACACACTTACCTTACCCACGCCCTAACCCTAAAGTCCATCACTAACACACACATACTTTACCTACACCCTAACCCTAAAGTCCGTCACTATCACATACTTACACAGTCGCGCTCGTTTCGCATGTCGGTGTTTTCAGAGTCGGGATTTCAAACTGTCGATTATTTCTGTTGTCGGTTTTCCGGTGTCGGTGATCTTGTCGGTGTTTTGCTTTTCATTCTTATCAGGTAGACCCATCTTCAAAATGGTGTCCTGGTGGCATCCCATGATTTCTACAGTTTAGACAGGGGTTAGCTTTGATTTCTCTGGGCTGATCATGATTCATAGGTCTGAGCACAAATGGAAAAGGAGTCCCTGGCTTGGATTAACAGATCCCTTGTGGTATTAGTTATGACCCAGATGTCTACATAAGGGAACACTGGGAATCCCTGCAGTGTGAGATGTGCTGCGACCACTGCCATGCACTTGGTGAACACCCAAGGGGGTGGTGGTGACTCCAAAAGTCAATGCTTTGAACTAAAAATGACTAACTCCCAGTTGAAAGTGAAGGAATTGTCTGAACTGGCTTACTATTTTGATGTGGTAATCAAGCATCCTGAAGGTCCACTAAGCACATCCAGGCATCCTTCCTCAAAAGAAGCAATATGGACTACTGTGACCATCTGGAATGAAGTCTGTTTGACGTAATGATTCAACTACTTATGCCCCAAATTGGTCTTAGGTTCCTATTCTTTTTGGGCACCAAAAAGAATCGTGCATAGACTCTTGATCCTCCGTGGCTGGTGGGACCTTCTGGATTACTCATTTTTCTAGTAGCTTTAATATTTACTGCAATGCTGCTGCCTTTCCCTGCCAGGAGGAAATGTCTGGGATGGTTTTGTTTGATACTTTTGGAAGGTATGTGAAGGGAATGGAATAGCCTCTAGTTATTAATCTCAACAACCAAGAACTTGGAGTGTTAGCTTTTTAGGCCTGAGGGTGGAGAGTTAAGCTCCTCTGACAGCTTTCAGAAAAAGACAGCTGGGAAACCATTCAGAAGTCCTGAAAGGGTTTATCATAGGACCTCTAACCCCCTGGTTCTGCTGCCACTTAAGAGAGACATCCATTAAAGTCCCCCCCCCCACCCCAGGGAGGCCCTGTTACTAAAAGTGTACTGGACAAAATCTTGGACTTCCAGGACTAAAAACATCTTTTAACCTTCTAGCTACAACAGATGGATCTCTGAGGTGTGGAAAAATGGATTCCAATGGCAGACAAGGATTTGCCATCTTGTTTGGTCCTGGTTAATGTGTCTTTAACCTTGGGTCCAAATAAAGTTGACCCATCGAATGGGGCACTCAGGAAATTTGTCTTGAAACTCCATGAAGTCACAGAGTTGTAGCCAGGCATAACGGCAAAAAGTAAGACCCATGCCTGCTGCTCTAAGAGTACCATCAGCTGCATTACACAAGAAGCACACGGATACATTGGTGATGGACTGCATGGTAGACAAATGAGACTACAAAGCCCTACAGGACTTCAGCATAGTGGGACCTTTCACGGAATTTCACAGCTCCTCTGTCAAATCCCTGTGCAGTTTCATCAAGTGGGACATATAATTCAGCACTCATAAGGGAAAGGTTGATGAAGCATTGGTACCCTTCCTGAATCTGTCTAGTGTCCTGAATTCTCTGTCGGGGGTGGGTCAGGCATACCGTCCTCTGAGAGTTCCTTCTTAATGGCTTCAGTCACCACAACTGCATCCACTGAAGGCCCCTTACTCAGATGCATTCTATCCTGCCTGGGGCAATCATTTTTTTTTTTTAAACACTTTTATTGAATTATCATTTGTGACATGAGCAAACTTAAATTTACGTAAAAATATTCAAACCATATTAACAAATTCACATTTGTATCATGTAATCTAAGCAATATTACATAAATTATTCAATTCCTGCCTTCTCCTAAACTTCATTCCTCCTCCAAAACATGTTTCCTGAATGTATTGTTTTCACAATTTTCATTTTTTCTATGTAATTTACGCCTACCCTTTTCTAAAGATCCCACTTCCCATTCTTGTATCTTTGTTACAATATTCACTAATTCAAGTATAGATGTTTAGACTGTAATTTCCATTTTCTAGCAATTTCTTTTTTTTGACAGCCAGTAAAATTAGACGTCCTTGCTATGTCTAAGCAATTCTCATCCTGCTTTCAGCTCAAGAAAACACAATTTCCTTAGTTACACTCATTTGCTTGCCCAGTATCTCTGACAGACTACTTGTGTAGGGAATTTTTAAAGTCTGCCAACTTATTAGACTCCCAAAAAAAAAAGTTATGTACTCACCATAATGTTCCATCTGTGTTGTCCATTTTCATTCTTCCTCAACATATGGGTTCACATCTGATCCCCTGATCTGACTCAGCTGCTGTTTCACAGCTCGTGGATACTACAAGCTCTCAAGCTCCTCCCATATCTATAATCCTACAATCCTCCTCATTCTCCATATCCTGTTTGCAGCTCCTTATTGTATAATGTAATGATTTTTTTGCTTTACTATGGAAAGTCACTATCTGGAGCTCAAATAGAAGGAACTTGGTTCTTATAATACTCTCTCACTTTCCGGAAGTCATCAAAGAAACAAGGTAGGGAGCTGGAGGGAGGGGAGTTGAGGAGGAATGAAAATAGACAACACAGATGGAATGTTATGGTGAGTATATAATATCTTTATCTGATGTCAATTTTTATTCATTCCTCAACATATGGGACAGAGTCCCCAGTTACCTGAATCCCGGGTGGACTCTAAGAAAGGATATTCCCGAGTACTCTTCAGCCAAAGACTGCTCTTCCCCTCGAGACTAGATCCAACTTGTAATGAGTAACAAAGGTATGAGGTTTAGCCCAAGTTGCAGCCACACAAATATCATCCATGGAAGACCTGGATAAGAAAGCTGATGAAGTTGCCATGGACCTGGTCGAATGGGCTCTTAAAGGCTTTGGCAAGACCAGACCAAACTTCTTACAGACAAAGGGAATGTAATCAGTCACCCAGTTTGATAAAGTTACTTTTGAAACTGATTGACCCAATCTGGTTTCTGAAAAGGATACAAATAATTGATCTGACTTCCTAAATTTCTCCGACTTGTGTAGATAGAAACGCAATTGTCTGAGAACATATACTAAGTGCAAAATGTATTCACCTTTGTTTGAAAATTTTGGAAAGAATACAGGGAGGTTAATATTTTGATTAATGTTAGATCCTGACACCACCTTAGGAAGAAAGGAAGGATTCGTTCTTAAGGACACACTATCCTTAGGAAAAATTAAATTGGGAGACTTAGAAGATAAAGCTTAGAGTTCTGAAACTCTCCTGGCCAATGTTATGGCTATCAGAAATACAGTTTTCCAAGTCAGATATTACAATTCACATTTTGCAGCCAGCTCAAAGGGTCTCTGAGTTAGGCCCTGTAACATTAAATTCAGATCCCAAAGTAGAGTAGGGTCCTTGAAGGGTGGTTTGAGTAGAAATGTTCCTTTTATAAACACCTTCCAAAGATGTGAAGAAGCCAAAGTAGAATTATCAGCTCCAATAAGGAAATTGAAGATGGTAGCTAAATGAACCTTAACTGTAGAGGGACTAGCTCCTTCATTAAAAACAGAAGCCAGGAATTCAAGAATTTTAGGTACTGGTGCTGAAAAGGGGTCCATGTCTTGTTGTTGTGCCCAAAGGACAAATCTTTTCCCTTTGCTATTGTAAATTTTACTAGTGGAAGCTTTGTGGGAACATTAAAAGAATGTGGCGCATCTGGGAAAAATCTTGGGTTGTCTGGCTACCAATGGAATCAGACAAACCATGCAGTCAACTTTAGGCCCAAGATGTCTGGGTAAGTCATGTCTGTCAGGTAATGCAACAGGACTGGAACTGGATCCAGAATCCAAGGCAAGTAAACTAGATGAGGCCAAAGGAAGGGAAACCAAATTTGTCGAGGCCAGTAAGGGGCAATCAAGATGATTTTGGCTTTTCAATTGGGATGCTTACTGTAGGACTTTGGGGATTAAGGGCATTGGAAAAAAAGTATAGAGGAGACCTGGGGGCCAATCGTGAAGGACAGTGTCTCTCAGTGAATCCCCTGAAGAGGAATTAGGGCAAAGAGGCCACTGCACTTGTTATTCAGGGAAGATAGGTCTTACTTCTGCCACTTCTTTGTAAGAGACCACTCGTGAGGTAGTAGAATGGGCCTGCTCAACTTGTCTGCTATCACACTGGATTTCCCCGGTATGTACGTTGGTACCAGAAACTGATTTGACGAGATCGCCCATTGCCACACTCTCATTTTCTCAACTCAACACAAGGAGGAAAATCTGGTTCCTCCTTATTTGTTGATGTACCATACTATAGAGATATTGTCCATTAGTTCCAGAAGGGAGAGAGCCTTGGAATGCCTGCAATGGTAGGAGTGCCGCTCTCATTTCCAGTACATTGATACACAAGTTGGCCTCTTTGAGGGACCATGTGCTTTGAACAGTCTTCCCCAAGAAATGACAACTCACCCGATCTGGGAAGCACCCATGGTCACTATGGCACTGGGCTGAGGGAGGATGACTGGACGACCTTGCAATAGTTGATCTGAGTGAATCCACCACCAAGGTACTTTTTGCAGTCCTGAGTTATACTGATCTCGGTGGACATAAAAACCAGATAAAGTGGTCCATGAAAAGAAGACAAAAGTAGCATTGATTATTGAAATTGCTACACCCAGTGACTACAGTGTCTTATGTACATAAAGACACAAAGTCATAAAGTACCAGGATTTGCAGGCAGAAACGAGGGCAATGTGAAAAAAAAGATACCCAGACAGTTCCAGTAGTAGTAGGAGCAACGGGTCTTATAAAAAAGAATTTACAATCGTACTTAGATATGTTAATTTATCTTTTCGATCTATCAATGCTGTAGGGTTAGAGGCCTTACAGACAAATCATGAAGACTGCAAATGTTCAGATCTCAAACAATAAACACACAAACATTAGGTAATGGGATTTTATGCCCATATTTACTACATTTCTTAAACCCTGATGGTTTATCTGCCATTTTATCATACCAAACAACCTGTACAAACAATCTCACCTTCAAAAGACAACACGAAGAGGGATGTTAAAACAGAGAGGTTGAAAAAAACAGAAATAAACTACCATTTTTTTTTTTTTTTTAATAGAGGAAAAGAGGGAAAAAGGGTGCCAACAATGGTATTTAAGAAACTACTGACAAGCGGTAAGGGAAGATTGCCAACAATGGTAATAAAAAACTACCAATGGTAAAAAAAAAAATAGGTATAATATTACTATTAGTAGGTACAGGGAAGATAAAGAAGAAACATTTGCTAATAGGAAGAAGGTATAATGTAGAATTAACTTATCTCCTCAAACTCACACTTGAGAGCTGCAGCAACTACATCTGTACACAATGGCGGCAAATGAGATCTGGACAATGAGGGGAACTATAGCATTATGGGTAAGGGATGAGCTCAAGAGCTTGTAGTATCCAAAAGATGTGAAACAGCAGCTGAGTCGGATCTGAGGATCAGATCTGAACCCATATGTTGAGGAATGAATGAAAATTGACAGCATCAGACTATATGTTCCTAATTACCTCTTTCTTCCCCATCACACCTCCAACATTGGCATCTACCTGAGGAAAACATCTTTTGAGTCTGCTTGGGGTATAAAAGTATCTATGCAAACACTTCCAGGCAAAATCTTAAAAATCCTATATGTTGTTGCTTATTTGGGAGCTATACCTATGTCCTCCCATTTTTTTTTTGCAAACTGCATATCTAATCTCTCTTTCTATTCTTTTCTGACCTCCTCTGATTGATTCCCATAGTTACTGTGCAATATTTTATATGCCTTACTCATTATCCCTTTTTAACAGCAGGTTCTGTTCTAGATTCAATTAAAAAACAAAACAAGTGCAAGTCTTTCATTTAGGTTTCCACTATCCCTTTCTCTCTATATATACTCTCCCCGATAAGGAAGGCAATTATTCTCCTGCAATCCAAATGTCTTCTTGGCCTCTTCCCATTCTATTACGTTTCCATCTCTAATTACTTGTTCCCAATACCTTGGTTCCTTTGCCATCTTCCTCCTGTAAATTTCAGACCACCTTGTCTATTCTCCATACTCCTAATTGTAGTTATCCCTGCTGGCAGAATTTCCTTTCTCCATTCCTGAGTTGGCGTAGTTCTTAGTATACTTTCTGCTACTTTATGAATATAATATTCTGTTTGGCTGTTGTTATTCTCCTTATGGATCTGCAAACAAAATCCCATTCTTTCCTTATTTCTTGAATTACCCCCATTCATAATCATCCCTTTCCGCTATGAATTGTAGCTTTCTGCTTGTGTTATGTATAAGACCCTTAACTATGTAACTCTAAAATATCCCTTCAGATCAGTTCCACTATGAATTGCAGCTTTCCACTTGTGTTATGTACAAGAACCTTAACTGTGTAGCTCTAAAATGTCCCTTCAAATCAGGTAATCCTAAACTTCCTTGTTCCATTAGGAGGATCAAATTATCTCACTTGACTTTTACTATATTCCCCTCCCAAATGAAATCCTTCAACTCTTTATTAATCACTACCCAAAACTTCTCCTCTGGTTGATAAAAATATGCCTGACCTGTGTATAAAACTAAAGGGACTAAAACATTTTTACTGCCTGTATCTTGCTATACATATCCACTTGCAAGAGATTCCAATTTCTCAGTTTTTGTATTACCTACATGTCCTTAGCTGCCATAATCAAATCATTTTTAATCCATACTCCTGATTTTATGATGTCCCCATAAATATGGGTATTGTTGAACCAATTCATGTATGGGTACATAGTTTATAGCTATAGCCTTTTTTAGCTTCATTAATTTTATATCCCCCAAAAAACAGAATGTCTCAGAATATTCCACAACACTGAGATGTCCTCTTCTGGTTAGCATTTGCAAATAAACCACCTTTTCTTTAATAGCATACCAATTGTATCCTTGAATTTCTGAGTCCCCTATTTTCTTTGCCAATGGTTTTAAATATAGTGCAAATAACAAAGATGAAAGACGATACCCCTTCCTGCTTCCTCTAGTCAGACAAACTTACCTGAGAGGAACCCTCCCACTTTGATGTTTGCTTCTGACCCTCATATGCCCTTCTAATTATCATTATTGTATCAAGAAATGCAAATGCTCCCATTGCCCTACTCATACAATCCCAGCTTACTCTGTCAAATGTTTTCTCTACATCAAGACCCACCAATAACAGTGGTATTTTGTTACATTCTGCTTCCCTCTGGATCATCACTGTTCTGTTAATTTTGTCAAATGTTCATCTCCCCTCTACAAAACCACACCGGTCCATATCTATTAATTTTGGCATCACCTTTTCCATTGTTTTAGCCATTGTAGTCTTACACACTTTATGATCACGGTTTAAAATTAAAATGGGCCTATATGAAGCTGGATTAGAACAGTGTTTACCATCTTTAGGTATTACAGCCACCACAGCTTTTTTTCTAGGATGTTGATGCCTTCCCTCCTTTTAAAATACTGTTGAACAAAAGCTTCCAGATCTTTATCACTTTCTTTGCTCCCAGCTTCCAGACATACACCGGAATACCATCTATTTCTAGAGACTTTCCTGCAGACTAGTTATACATCACCATTTATATCTCATCTCCTCCTGTCTTGTTATTTGTTGAGCCTCATCACTTCTAACCTTGGCTTATTTAAATCTTCCATAAATATTTCCATTTGTCCTTTTTCTTGATTTCCTCACTTCTTTACGTTATACACATTTTCATAAAATTTCCAAAACATCTCTAATACCTCTACAGGATCTCTGGCTATTTTTCTTGTTTTTGGCTCCCTAAGTTTGGCAAAAAACCTTTCTAATTTCTGTTGATGGCAATAAATGTCTGTTTTTTGTGGGATTCACTCTACCACATCTGGTTCCTTCTAAATCCATTGGGACACCAACTGCACTAAACAGTCCACCTGATGTACCACCCAGATCATAAACAGGCCTGCACCCAAAGCCTCAAGGGACATCACCTCATCCTGGGAAGGGGCATTGGTAGACCAACCTCTCCTCTATCTGAGGAATTCTAGAAGGTAACCAAATGAAACATCTTCCACAGGAGATCTGGGTACCATTCCCTCACATCGAGATCAATGACTTTGAATCTAAATAACTACTTTTTGAAGTTGTGCTTCCTATGCTCCCTATGATGGGAAGTACGTGGGAGAGTCAGAAGCAGCAGGAGAATTGACTTGGGTTGGTTTGGGGCCTGTTGGTTCAGGCTGTCCCAGAATATGATGATGTGGTGCTGAAGATCCAGAAACAATGGAGGCCCAGACTGGATCCAAGACAAAGGGGGTCACACTGTCTCTCAAGTGGGACAGGATCATCTGAAATACTTCAAAAACTGAAGCCAAAGCTGGGCACTAAGAAGGCTTCCTCTGATCTGAAGACCCCAAAGAAAGTCCTCCCCAAAATGCCACCCTGGTCAGATTCAAAAAGGAAGCAGATGCTGAGTTTTTGAAATTTGAGGATCTGAGAGGAAGGGAAGTCCCCAAAACGCTCGGAGTTTCGGAGTTGACCCCCTCCTAAGGGATTCAATGCCTATCCCTTGTCTCCAGAACCTATCCAGCTCCAAAGCCATCAGATTGGAGTTAGTCGAATAAATTGTCAGCGGCAAAGACACCAGATCATTAGCTCCAAAAGGGGGACTGTATGGGCAACTCTTGGATCCAAGGTCACCGGGTCCGACAAAACATCAAAGGTCCACAGAAGAAGAGATAACAATGGGTGTGGAAGGGCAGGGTCTCATCATGCTGACAGGGGAATCTGAGCTTTCAGAAAGATCCTCATCATTTTATCTAAATCTGCCTCAGACAAAATTCTGGAAGAGAGCACTGACGTAGAAGAATCTTCCAAGATCGGTGTGGAGGATCAGTGCCCTGGACTATCTGCATGGAGAGTTGGTGACCCAATCCTGGGAGGAGACAGTTCTGGTGAACACATCAGAGCTGGCAGTTCAGAGCAAGAGGAGATCAGATCTGAATGTGATCTGACCTCTGTGTCAGTAAGAAAGCTGTCAATCCAGAGGGTCAAGGAGTCTTTGGGACAGGTCCTTGCAAGGTAGAAGGATCTGGAGACCTTTTCCAACTCTCTTTAGATCTATCCTTGTCCTTGTTTGCTTATCACAAGTCTTCTTGGAAGAAGGAGACCCAGAAATGGAAGGTGCCAAATTTCCTGCTTGGGCAAGAAGACCCTTCAAAACCAGCTTGGAACATTGATCAGATAATGCTCTGGGCCAAAAAGAAAAGCAAATTTCACAAACTTTCTCTAGGTGGGCAGAGCCTCAACAGTAGACAGACATATGTGGATCGTGTGATGGAATTTTATGGCTGCAGGCCACATACATTTTAAAAATGGAAGCCTTGTTTGCTATGATACACTCACTACCAGAAAAATAGTTACCAGAAAAAAGATGGGAAAGCTTTCCACAAGAGATACTCAACAGTTCTAAGTACCTGAAGAATAGTCTAGCATATGCTTCAGAGAAAAAAAAAATCACACAACTTACATACTACATATACAGCGGGGTTTTTTATTACTCTGTATAAAACTGTATGTATTTACTGTCATGTGGAGCTTTTCTCCCTGGGCCTCTGCTAAAAATGGACTACTTGTCCAGACATACTTTCACAGTAAACAAATGTCAAATAAATAAATAAATATCACAAAGCTACTACTCCTAACTACTATATACTAATCTTATCAGCTAGGAAAAAGGTATGCGAAGGAGTAGGACAGGAAGGCAAAGGAGGAAAAATGTTACTATCAAGAGTTATTTATCTGTAAAGAGCTGATGAGACCACATTCATTGTTTAGCATAACAAACAAGATCTATGAATTAAATGATTGTTGATGTATTATGGGAGAGCGGATGAGCTTCAGCCTAGCAGCACAAGTCTAAATTGCCAGTCTCAGATAAATTTGGAACTGATATATTCAACTGATGTGGTGGACGGTAAAGGCAACATCTGATCCCATATAGCCAGTGATGGGTATAACGCGTTACAAAAGTAACACATTACTGTAATATATTACATTTTTAAGTAACTAGTAATATTATGCATTACTTGTCAATATAGTAATGCAGTAATTATAATATGTTACTTTTTTTTAATACCTAGTACCGCAAATGTGAATTACTTTTGTGTTACTTTTTGCTTGAATTCAGCCATGTAGCTGGGGGAACAAGAGGGGCAGTCTGCAACACAGACTTCCAAAACCATAAAAAAAAAACAAAAAAAAAAAAAAACTTCTTAACACTATGGTGTGTTCTCCTTTAAGGACCATGCATGTGTCATATGCATGGACACATGCTTCTGCAGAAGTAAACTTTTACTTGCATGCAGAATTCAAGTAAAGTTGTAAAGTCATAATTAATTGCAGGCGGAATTGTAAACAACCGTTCAGGTACAATGCAAGTGAAGGTAAGAGTGTGTGTGTGTGTGTGTGTGTGTGTGTGTGTGTGTGTGTGTGTGTGTGTGTGTGTGTGTGTGTGTGTGTGTGTGTGTGTGTGTGTGAGAGAGAGAGAGAAAAGGTTCAGTACTTTCTTACTCCTTTACATATTTATATCTACAGTTAGATTCTTCACACACTGTAAATAATCAAACCTGGGGTGGTGGTTTCTTACATAACTTTGCTCTGATGACACAGCAGCTAATTGCAAAGCTAAACTGATATCCTAACTGGGGTATGACTTCCTTTCATCTGCAGTACATTCTGTAGCATCTACAAATCCTTCCTGGATGTATAGGGCCATGATACTAGCCTCTGTAATAGAAGGCTGGTTTCCTTTAAAGAGAGGATCATCCCCTTGCTGTATACCTTCTTTTCACATCATTTTTTGAATAGTGTCCACCTCATTGTATATGCTTTTGCAAAGAGAAGAGCATTATAAATATACATCAAGCCAAAATATAGTTTTTGTTTCTGCTTTTGCACATAAGTGCTTTTGGCTTGAGCTGTGAAAGGAACGGTTGTGTTTTGAATCAGACCACCTTTCCATTTTACAAACAGTACATAAACCTGAAGTAATCTAGAGTTTGGATATGGTATCCAGCCTAGTTATATGATTTTTGTTTATAGGTTCACAGGTAAATACCATGCTATTAGCCTGCAGACTATTATACGCCTAGCCAATAACTAGAGGTTAGAAATAAACCCTGTACCTTGTGTCTGTAAGGTTAAACCTTAACCACTATGCCAGCTCTCTCCTCATTCCAAATTAATGTCTTTGCTAAGGGAGAAGAGGATCCTTTGACAGGATTAGAATTCCTTCATTTTAATCATGACCATATGATTTTAATCACTCCCTTTTATTTCACCCCCGTCACAACTGCATGGATGAAAACTATAAAAACAAAAAAATGTTGTGGTTTTGGATGTCAGTATTACAGTGTGCCCCGCTAAAATGTACAGAAGTGTACCATGACAAATCCCCCCAAAAATTCAGTCCTCCTACAGCAGGGGACCCGCACCGAAAGACAAGCTAGTATAGCTGATAAGAGCAGATTAGTCACTCACTTAATGGCAGAAATAACAGAAGCAAGCTTATCCAAGGAAGACAAAAGCCACTGTTATATAATGCTGATGTGCAATATGCATTAAAGGTAAGGCAAGCTTCAAAGGAACTCATGTTGTAGAGCTTGTGTAGATACCATTCTTCCACAAGTTAAATCTGTTGCCAACTAGGATAAGTGGAATGCTGTTCCATGTTATACTAGCACCGCAAGAGCTATGCACCATCTTAAACAGCATGTACCAACAACTTGCAGTGCACAGATAGACACAAAAAGAAATGGAGATCCTGCCTTTTGACCCAGTTTTAATAACATGTGGTCAAGTGAGGACAGATTGCATCTGCCAGCAATACAATGTTATATGAAAGTTAGGAAATACTGCTCCTTCCGAATTTTACAGGTACAGTGGCATTTTTTGTTCCTTCATAGGTTCATAGGTAGGCACTAGGCTATCTGCCCGAAGACATTTATAAGCCTAGCCAAAATGTGTTGGCTTTCGCCACCCTTAGATTAGTTCCCTGTGCCTCTGTCCAGCACAGCCATTGAAGTGATCCCTGGGGTAAACTTTCTGTTTCCCATCCACTCGTCAAGGTTTCTCTTGGAGAGTGTTAGCGAGGAGCTCTGCCTAATGTAGATTGGAATCTTGTTCCAAAGCATGGGAAGTCTCTGGGACAGGAATCTATCCCTCCAGCATGTCCTATGTATTCTTGTGGTGAGGTTTAGATCCCTAGAGTGTGTGGCTCGAGGGGATATGGTTTTCTTTAGGTGGAGAATGTCCATCAATTCTGGGTTGGACATGGCCTTGTATGCCAGGCAGAGATCACCTCTGAGTAGGTGGTATGCAACCAAGTACAGCTGGAGTTTCTTCAGTTGAGCTGCACAGGGCATCTGTTTGAGGCCAGTGATCCTCTTGGAGAGGTACTTCTGTGGTCTTTCCAGCTGTTGCAGGTGTCTTGTAAGGTACATCCCAAATGGGACTTTGTACTCTATGATGGGTCTGATGAGTGATGAGTAGAGGGGCACAATGACCTCTTTTGATCTGGATGCAAACCCTTTTGTGATTAGGTGGGCCACATAGAAGGATTGTCTAACCACTTTGGCAATGTGATTATCAAAGGAGAGATTACTATCCACTTGATTCCCCAGATCCCTTATTACGTCTTCCGTATTTAGGGGACTACCACCTATGTGGTAGTTTGTGGGTACTTTGTTTTTTCCAAAGGGGATGACTATGCACTTTTTGGCATTTAGCTTGAAGTCATGGTTTTGACACCAAGTATCTGTCTCAGTGAGATACTTTTGGAGAATGTCTGTGTCAGCTGGAGAGTCAATTATAGCCCCTTTTGGTGACACGACTATAATGCTGTACTTTTCATTCAGCTGTTCCCACAAGGTATGCATTGTTAAAGAGCAATATGAAAGCACAAATGTGAATGTACATGGTTACAAGCAAGACAAAGTTCTACATAATTTTCCCGTATATAACAACAGACCATTCAACAAGGTGTCATTACTGGTATATACTAAACTTCAATAGTGTGCAGGTCTTGCTTTCACATTCCAAACTAAAAGCTATCAAACTTACAAATCTAAAATAATAATCCAATAATTAGTAAAATCCTGCTTTTTAATTTGAAAAATAGTTCAGAGTGGAAAGGAACTATTTTCGGGCGGCCACAGTGGTGCAGTGGTTAGCATTGTCACCTCACAGCAAGGGGTTCTCTGGTTCGATCCTCAGCTGGGGTGCCTTCTGTGCGGAGTCTGCCTGTCCTCCCTGTGGTCGCATGGGTTTCCTCCGAGTGCTCCGGTTTCCTCCCACATCCCAAAGACATGCTGCAGGTGGATTGGACACTCTAAATTGGCCCTAGGTGTGAGTGCGTGTGTGTGTGCCTTCTGTGGAAGATTGGGCGCCGGGCTGGCAACTCGACACTGTAAAACTCCACTGCCAATCATGAGCGGACAGGTGATCCGCTGTGGCGACCTCTAACCGGGAAAAGCCGAAAGTAGAAGTGAAAAAGAACTATTTTCACTAAATGTTTCATTTGTATCTATAACATTGTTTTCAATATATGTTTTAACAGCAATCAACTGCTACATGGAATACTATTGATGTGGGCTACTGATCAGCCTAATTTTGAAAAGGCAGTCAATCATGGCCTCATTTTTTTCACAATAAAGCCACCACATAAGTTAATTCCTAAAGAACCTATATTTTGGTGAAGTTTATTACTAACACATGCACCTTGCCTACATTGTTTTTTGTTTGCATAAGTCATGCAGGAAGCTTTAGAAAATATGAGTAAAACTTCAAGAGTCTATGGTGTTTGGCTATTCCATGTCTTCTCAAATTGCAGTGATTCAAAAGTCTTGCTCATTCTTATCAGTGTAAGCAAAAACTGAACACAAAATCCTATAGGCATAATAAAAAACTCCAAAAATAATAACCCCTCAAAGAACACCTTCAATATAAACTAAATACTTTAATAATAAATTACTCAGCCTTGAACTTTTGTTATTGACAATGATTAAGATATCATCAGAAGTACTACAACACAATTTCCATTTTTAAAAACAAACAATATTATTAAATGTTGTATCTCCACCAATCAACTTACATAAAAGGTGCAGTAAAACCAAGAAGAAACAACAAGCAACACCAGATGAACGTTTTGCCCTGTAAATAGATAAGTCCAAAAATGGGCAACACAACACGATGTCAAAGACAGGTTACAACGTTTATTGCAGAAACACGTAAAAGGTTTTCACAGTTTTATCACTGCTTCCTCAGACGTTAATAAAAGCATACAACCCAACACTAATATAGGGAAAAAGGCACTACTCCACTAAGTGTAATCAATTAAAACATCAAAAACAATTAAAAACACATGACTTCCAAGATAAAATGCACACTAAAGACAAATTCTATGTATAAAAGACATGTAGTACTGAGAAACTCTTGAGACCGAACAAATTTCATCCTTAACAAGTGAAAGCAAAACAATCATATATATATATATATATATATATATATATATATATATATATATATATACATATGTGTGTGTGTGTGTCTCTGTGTGTGTAGAAAAGGCTATATAAAAATGTATAAAATGATATCCCTAGCTATACAAAATATCATCTGATATTCCTAGCTATACAAAATATCATCTGAATAGAGGGGGTGGTGTCTTTTTTCCTATATTAGGTACCCTGGCTTTGACCTCATTTTGTGTTGCCTTTTTTTGGATTTTTGGACTTATCTACTTACAGAGCAAAACATTCATCTGGTGTTGCTTCTCATTTCTTCTTGGTTTTACAACGTTTATTTTATCTCAAGACACGAGAGTGACAACAGAAGGGGGTATGGCAGAGATTTAACTCGATTATACACTGGGACCTGCTAACGGCAAGGTTCAAGGTAAAACCAGCAGTGAAAGATTGAATAATTTCTTGAATAATGACTTCATTCCTTTGTTGGCTGATGACCTCTTTTTGAGTAAAAAGGATGTAATATCTGAAACTGTTGATATAACTTTTTTTACATGACTTGACTATGCGGTTCGAAGATGCGCTGCTTAATTGAAGTGACTAACTAAAGCGCTTTCATCTGGAAACATGTCTTAAATTAGAAGTCATACCAAGAGGATTGAGAATCCTCAAAACGCCAACATATGGCGAATGGTATCAGGACTTATTGGGCAAGTGGCAACAAATGAACACTGAGTTAAGCTTTAATTACATCAGATTATTGATGGAGTTTTTTAAACCAGAAGAGAAACGACTGAGTGAGCTAGCCTCTTCTTTGTACACTGAATTGTATGAGAAGTTCCCCACGTTTATCTTTGATAAGAGAATTTCTGGCATTTTTGACTCTCTTGATATATTTGAGAAAAGACTCATAGAATGATCACCAGAGTATACAACATGTTAGAAGAATGTTTTCTGTCACGTGTTATTGATTATCCTACTTATGAGTATTGGAAGATAGATGAACCTTTGATACCAACCATACAGGGACTGCCGAAGGTACATAAAGATTTATTGAACCCCCCCCACCCACACACCTTTTGAGACCTATTGTCTCAGGGAGGAACTTGTGTACAGAATCCATTTCCATTTTCTTGGAAAAACATCCTAGACCCCTTTTGGATAGTAACTGTACTGTCCTTAGGGATTCTAAACAGTTTCTACAAGATTTCTATGCGTTTTTGACTGATAAGATAAATGTTATGGACTATGTCTTTGTTACCTCGGACGTACAGTCTTTGTTCACTAGCATGCCTAATGAGAAAGGTGTGCTATTGTTGCAGCAATATTTATTAAACCACAGTGAGTTTGACCATAAGTTTATAGATCTACTGTGTTTATTGATGGAGGTACACCTTACAAAACAACAAATTTATATTTCAGTAGGGTATCTATTGACAGAAGGATGGCATAGCTATGGGCACATCCTGTGTCAATAACTACGCCAATATAGTGGTTGCTGCATGGGAAGAAGAAGCTCTCTACATGGGTCCTTTTAAAGACTCCATAGTTTTTTATCAACATTTTGTCATTGATTTATTTATGATATGGGACGGTACTGTAGATGAACTCAAGGTGTTCCATCAGGTTATCAACAACACCACTGACGTTTTGAAGTTTGCTATTTTCTCTTTTGATGAAATTGATTTTTTTAGACATAAGGGTGAGGAAGCAAGACAGAGGTGAGATCAGCACACTGGTTTATAGGAAGGAATGTAGTGTTAATAATGTACTACACAGGAGAAGCATGCACCCTTCACACATTTTTGATAATGCAGTGAAGGGGAAAGGCATAAGGACTTCTAGATAATGTGTTGAGGATGCAGAGTTTAGGAAGGAACTTAAGAATTTACAGACTAGGTTTGTGGATAGAGGAGAAGAGTTAATGATATCTTAATACATGGAGAGGGTATGAGACATACAGACCCTATTTTTCAGATGCTAGAACAAGGCATAGTGAAGGGAGGAAGAAAGGAATGGGTAAAAGTGTTATGAAGCCTATATTGTTTTCGAGTAACAGGAGATCGGTTACAGAAGTATACAAAAAGTTTTGGCCCATTCTTACTGCTGATGATGACATCAAGACTGTATGATCTAGTCCCACATTTGTTTATAAGTGCATGAAGTCTCTCAGAAGACTTTTGTGCTATCCAAAGAGATTGGGAAATTGTTATAATATAAACAACCCTAGAGTTACTTCACCTTGTTTAAAGTGTAAGTACTGTGAATTTATTGATACATCTAGAAAATGTTTTCATCCAGACTTAGAATTTCGTTTTTAGAGTAGAAGCCAATTGTGATTCCAAACTCATGGTTTATTTAGCTCATTGTGCAGTGTGTATGTCATTCTATGTAGGTAAAATAGATAGGAGGTTAAGGGATAGAATAAGAGAACATCCGTATTATATTACCAACAAATGACCAACAGTGCTTTAGCTAAGCATGTAATGAACCATAATGCTAGACATCAGTTTAAGTTTTTTGGCCATTGGTAGAACAGTAGTTGATGAGAGGCTGGGGAATATAAAGAACAGAACAGAGATCAATGAGATGAAATGGATAGTGCAGTTAAGAGCAGACACTTGCAAGGACCTGAATGACAAGGTTCCTCTGAAACCTCTTTTCCAGGCCACACCTATTCTATAGGGCTATCACTTTATACATTTTTATATATGGTATATATATATATATATATATATATATATATATATATATATATATATATATGATTTTTATGTTTTCACTTGTTAAGGATGGATCTGCAGTGGTGGTGCTGCGGTAGCATTGTCGCTTCACAGTAAGACGCTGTCCGGTTCGATTCTCAGCTAGAGCGTCTTCTGCATGGAGACATGCGTGAATGGGCATACCTTCATTGAAGGTTGTGCATCAGGACTGGTAACTCGGCACGTAAAAATCAACTACCAATCATTAGCGGACCGGAGTTCTGCTGTGGTGACCCCTAAGCGGGAAAAGCCGAAAGACACAACAACAACAACTTGTTAAGGATGGAATTTGTTTGATCTTGAGAGTTTCTCAGTACCAAATGTCTTTTATACATAGAATTTGTCTTTAGTGTACATTTTATCTCGGAAATCATGTGTTTTAATTGTTTTTGATATTTTAATTGATCGCACTTAGAGGGGTGGTGCCTTTTTTTTCTATATTAGGGTGGGTTGTATGCTTTTATTCACGTCTGAGGAAGCAGTGATAAAACTGTAAAAGCACTTACGATTTCCTGCAATAAACGTAACCTGGCTTTGACATCATTTTGTGTTTCCCTTTTTTGGATTTTTGGACTTACATAAAAGGTGTGTTCAAAGAATCACATTAATAACCTAATTAACATAGAAAATGCTTTCAGTAGCAAATATTGTAACTGGGTCTGGTTCTTTGACTGGCCCAACTAGAAAATCTTTTCCACTTGCATGTATATGATTTTCTAGTAGCAGTTTTTGTGCCCCCTTTAATACCTGACACGTCATCAGAATAAAGGTGCTTAAAAGGTATCAAAATTCTGTCAATCAGACTGTTAGTTGAGTTTCTTGCCTGGGGGTGGCAAACTCCCCCTGCCCTGTATGGGTAGATATGGTCTGTGGGAAGACTACAGTAATTGTCTTTGGCCAAATTTAAAAGAAGGGAAACCAGTGTTGCCTTGCCCAAAAGGAAGTCACCACCAAGATTTTTGGAGAGTCCTTTTGGATCTTTACTAGAGACCTGGCTACCAATGGAAAGCATGGAAAAACCTATCGGAACATTGTCCTCTCTGGGAATGAGAAAGCATTAGTCATCCATGTCTGTTTGCAAGAAGTCCTGATGCAGAATTTCTTTAGTCGTCTCTTCTGATTGGAGGAAAACAGATGTATTTGAGGTGTTCCATACAGTTGGATCAGTTCTTGGAAGACCCCAGGATAATGTTTCCATTTGTAGTGGGGTCTGTCCTGGTCCTGCTGAACTTGTCTGCAATCATGTGTTGCACAGAATGAATGTATGAAGCTCGAATAGTCAAATCAAGCTGAGTTGTCAGACTTATCTATCCATTTGTAACGGTAGCAGCTTATCTCTTACTTTTATATTGGTATAAATGGATGATTTGGTGTTATACCAGTAGCTTACAATTACTAAGCAGTCTATGCTTAACCAGCTGATTTTTAATATTTTACAAACTCAGTGAAATATATAAGAGCTTCCTTCTTCTGTTCCACTCTCCTTCATACGTCGGGGCTGTGTCTTTCCTGGTGGCTTGCATCATACACTTGAAGCTCTGTTATTTTATACTTCTATAGTTTGTAAACATGCATAGTGCTATGAACAAGAAAGTTATTTAACTTTTCCTATTTCACGTTGGTAATTCTGCTGTCATGCTTTAGTTATTCAGTGTATGCAATGTTAATTTTAATAATTTCCTACTTGGGTTTCTGTCTTATTTTATGACTGCGTGGATCTCACATGTAAATTAAACACTGCAGTGCTTTCAGTGGAACAACAAAGTTAACACTTCATAAATAAATTAATTTAACTTTATTTTATATTTGGATAAAATAATTTAGCTAAGACAGTCTAATGTTACCCTGATGTCGATGAGTAATGAGAGCAAATAGTCATAAATTGTAGGAGAAAATAATGGTTATAGAAGATAAGGATTAGGACATTATTCAAAGAATCTCACAGTCACAGCAGAAGTTGAATGGGACAATATGTTTATGTAAAATATCCATAAGTAACTGGTGTGAGAAATGAATGGACTAAATGGATTAGAAGTGAGTATGTGAGAGGAAATGGCCAATGGAAAACACATTTGCTTATTCAGTGCTTAGAATCTGACATCCTTGAATGTTCAGGGGTGACTGATCTTGAGACCAGGGGTATAAAAAAATAAAATCTTAAAGGAGTGGGAAGGCAAGGAATTCTGACTCAATATATGCAGTTGACAGCTGACTCAATATATGCAGTTGATAGTAGACTCAAAAGTCATAGTGAAGACTGAAGTGGCTGGTAGTCGAGTTCCACAAGAGGTGAATGGAAAATAACAGCTGATGGTCAAAAGACAAGGAGATGAGGATGAAGAAGTAAGGTTTGTAAATAGACAGGAGTTTTTGGTCACTGGATCTCAATCACCGACTGGGAATATAGTTGTATAGAAAGTGTTTTAGTCCTGGACAGACAGACAAATGCTGGATAATTTTATATGTGGTAAGAAGCTGTGTATATGTTAATTGATGAGGCAGTTCTAACCAATTTAGGCTTTTTGGTGCTGTACAGTGGTGGGTTCTCAAAGGGGTACTTGCTGCAAATTTAGCAACTTTATTATTGCATTGTTCAAGTTTTAATTTTTGTGAAGCCTGGAGGTTAGTGAGGATGAAAGCACCATAAAGAAGTGTGGGGAAGGAATAAGTAGTGGCAAATGTAGTTTTAGTTGTGTTGTGAGAAAGTTTTTGGCTCTGTAAAGCATTCCTAGTTTTTGATGAGTTTTTCTTATGCAATTTTGTATATACAAGCCGAACGTAAGATTATCATCCACTATCACTCCTAATAATTTCCTATGAGAAGTGACTTCAATAGCTGTATTATCGAAAGAGTGGACTTTAAATTTTCTTTTTTCATGACAGAGGGATTTGGGGAAAAAAAATAGTAGTTTGGTCTTTTCTGGGTTTAGCTTGAGTTACGAGTTACAAAATGGAAGTTATGTTCTTACCATAATGTTCCATCTGTGTTGTCAATCTTCATTCATTCTTGACTGATGACTTCAGTGCTGATCCTTTGGAACCAACTCGGCCATTAAACAAAGCTCATGCCAGCCAAAATCTCTCGAGTTAAGGCTCTACCCATACTTCCTCTCTTCCCATTACCTCAGATCGAGTTTGCCTATCAGTTAACAAAATATGGAAGCCCTGTCTGAAGAACAACCCTATGAAACCCCAGGACTAGTTCCAAACCTCCAGGAGTCTCTAGGAGGGGGCAGGAGGGTGGGATGTCAAGAATGAATGAAGATCGACAACACAGATGGAACGTTATGGTAAGAACATAACTTCTTTATCTGATGTTGACAATCTTCATTTATTCTCGACTGATGGGACAGAGTCCCCAGCTACTTTAGATCCTGGGTGACCCTAAGGAAGAGTATTCCTAAGCACCATAGAGCCAAAGGATGCTCTTCCTCTGGAGACCATGTCAAATTTGTAATGAGTGATAAAGGTATGTGGGGAAGCCCAAGTTGTAGCTGCACATATGTCTTCCATAGAAGCTCTGGAATGGAAGACTGATGAAGTGGAAACAGACCTTGTAGAAAGGGTTCTAACGTTTGTTGGCAGTTTGAGTTTATTCTGGTTGTATATAAAGGTAATTCAGTCTCTTAACCATTTTGACAATGTGACCTTTGATACCGGTTTGCCCAATCTGGTATCTGAAAAGGATATAAATAGTTGGTCTGATTTTTTAGAGGATTTTGTTTTGTCCAAGTACAAATGTAATTGTCTGTGGATGTCCAACATATGCAAGCAGTACTCTCCTTTGTTTGAAAAATCTGGAAAGAAGACTGGTAAGTCTATGGTCTGGTTGATATTGATCTCTGATACAACTTTTGGAAGGAAGGAAGGACTGGTTCTGAGTGATACTCTTTCTTTGTGGAAGATGATATATGGATGATTTCCAAACAAAGCCTGTAATTCTGAATTTTCCTAGCAGACATGATAGCTACTAGGAAGACGGTCTTCCAAGATAAAAACTTGAGCTCACAAGTGGATGCTGGCTCAAAGGGCTGACGAACTAGCATTGTAAGACTAAGGTCAAATCCCAACATGCTACCGGATCTTTCAAAGGTGGTTTTAAATGCTTAACATCTTTAAGAAAAACTTAGCATAGACAATGAGACATCAATGAATGATCATCAAAACTGTTATGAAAATTTAAAATGGCAGCTAGATGAACCTTAATTGTAGAAGCTGAGGCTCCCAATTGAAATAAGGTGGCTAACTATTCCAGGACCTTAACAACTGGTGCACAGAAAGGATCAATGATGTTTGTACACGTCCAAACTGAGAATCTTTTCCATTTGTTTAGGTAAATGTTTCTGGTGGACAGTTTATGGGAAGCCAGAAGTATCTTCTGCACTGAAAAGGACAAGTTGTTATGCCTAGCAATTACTGGAATTGGAGAAACCAAGCTGTCAACTTGAGATGTTGAAGACTGTGATGCACCAAGCTCTAAGGGTGAGAAACCAGGTCCAGAATTGGATGCAGAGTTCATGAGTGGTGAACCAGGTGAGGCCTAAGAAAGGAAAACCAGACTTGACGGGGCCAGTAAGTTGCAATGAGAATCACTTTGCTTCTCAACCATTGGGCTTTCCTCAGAAACTGAGGAATTAGTGGAATTGGGGGAAAGGCATACAGAAGTCCCGGGGGCAATCATGAAGTGCATTTCTAGGGAACTCCCCGTGAGGGGGAATTAGGGCAAAGTAGCTGCTGCATTTGTGGTTTATGGGACAGGCAAACAGATCCCAGCAAGGCTGACCCCATTGACAAAAGATTTTTGTCTCTACATTGGGATTGAGAGACTACTTGTGAGGCGGAAGGATACACCTGCTCAGTTTGTCCACAATCACGTTGGAGATCCCCAGGATATGTGTTGCTATCAGAAAGTGGTTGGAAGTGATTGCCCATTGCCAAACTCTTAGGGCTTCCCGACATAGAGGGTAGGATCTAATTCCCCCCTGTTTGTTGATATACCAGACTAGTGACATGTTGTCTGATTGGTTAGCAATTGTCCCTGAAGGAAGGGCAGACTGAAATGCTTGCAATGCTAAAAGCACTGCCCTCAGTTCTAGGACACTGATGCACAAATTGGCTTCTTGTGGGGACCACGTGCCTTGGACAGTCTTCCTCAGAAAATGCCCCCCCTCCACCCTAACTGGGAAGTGTCTGTTGTCACTATGGCCTTGGGCTGAGGGGGGGGGGGACGACGACTCCATACATTTCCTTCTGGCTTCATCCAGCAAGATAAATTCTTTTTGCAGCGATTTGTTAACAAGACTGGATTGGACATGGGGTGTGTTAGAAGTGACCACTGTGATGCCAAGAGTGATTAAAGCAGCCTCATGTGATACCTCGCTAGGGGAAAAAGAAGTCATGTACTCACCATAACGTTCCATGTTTGTTATCCATCTCACCTTCATTCTTTACTGGTTGAGTTTGGAAGCGATTATTGGTTCCGACTCAGCCTATACAAAAGCTCCAGGACTTCCACAGGCTCGTGGCTGTAGCCCTATCCCATCATGCTTTGGGAAGATTACCCACATCTTGTTTGCAGATATTAGACCTACTGTCCAAAAAAAACTATTTACATGTGTAAAACAGACTAATGAAGAGAGTCAGAGAAGATTATATCCCAATCAGAACCGCTCGGTCCTCCAGAAGCAAAAGGCTGGGGGAAGGAGGGTGGACGTAAGAATGAAGGCGAGATGGACAACAAACAGGGAACGTTATGGTGAGTACATACGTTTTTTATGTTATGTTGTCCTATCTCGCCTTCATTGTTTATTGGTTGGGACAGTGTCCCTACCACCCTCTTTCTTGGGTGGCTCAAGGGAAAATACTCTTCAGAACAGTGGACCCAAAGGAGCTCCTGTTCCTGGAGGCCAAATCCAGTTTGTAATGAGTGATAAAGGTATGAGGCTTTACCTAAGTTGCTGCTGCACAAATAGAATCCATAAGCAGCTTCACATGAAAGGCAGATAAAGTTGCTATAGCCCTTGTAGGGTGACCTTTTACCTTTCCTGGAAGTTCTCTGTTTTGAGATTTGTAAGTGAAAGTAATAACATCTATAAGCCATTTTGAAAGTGTGACCTTTGATATGGGGGCACCTTTCTGTTTGTCAGAAAATGATATAAATAACTGGTCCGATTTCCTGAAGTCCTTTGTTCTATTTAGACAGAAATGTAATTGCCTATGCACATCTAGCTGGTGTAATTTATACTCTGCCCTGTTGCCATAATTGGAAAAAAAAACGGTAAGTCAATGGATTGATTCAAATTGGATTCTGAGCACACTTTGGGTAGGAAGGAAGGGTTTGTTCACAGAGAAAGTCTATCCTTGTGAAACAACATGTAAGGGGGCGGCATTGACAGTGCTTGAAGTTCTGATACTTGTCTAGCAGATGTGATAGCTACCAGAAAGGCTGTCTTCCATGTTAAAAATTAGAAGTTATGTACTCACCATAACGTTCCATCTGAGTAGGTGTATTCATTTGTCTGCAACCTGTGGGTTATGGATCCGATATCGGATCCGAACCGGCATGGTTTTCCAGCTATGGATCCAAGCTCTCAGCTCCTCCCCTCACCCATAATGCCCTGCTCTACCCTCATGACCTCAGATCGAGTTTGCCAACAGCAACAACACCCTGAAAAGGGTAACAGATAATATGCAGGAAACTGAAAGGCCAGGGGGATAGGAGGGCGGAATGGTTGCAGACAAATGAATACACCTACTCAGATGGAATGTTATGGTGAGTACATAACTTCTAAATCTGAAGTAGGAGATTCATTTGTCTGCAACCTGTGGGACAGAGTCCCCAGCTACCTGAATCTTGGGCGCCATCATGGAAGGATATTCCGAGCACCGTGGAGCCAAATGATGCTCTACCCCTAGATGCAAGATCCAACTTATAGTGGGAGATAAAAGTATGAGATGAAGCCCACGTGGCTGCTGCACAAATATCATCTAGAGGAATCCTAGCCTTGAAGGCTGCCGAGGTAGATACTGACCGGGTTGAATGGGCATGAACACCCTCCAGTGCGGGCCTTCCTGAAGCTTGATAAGCCAATAAGATGCACTGTGAAATCCAGTGGGACAGAGAAACTTTAGAAATTGGCTTGCCCAAATTAAATTTTGCAAAGGAAATAAACAACTGGTCGGATTGCCTATGACCAGCCGTCCTGTTTAGATAAAATCTAAGTTGCCTGTGGACATCTAATGAGTGAAGCTTATATTCACCTTTGTTTTCATATTTAGGGAAGAAAACAGGGAGGTTAATGGACTGATTAATGTTTGCTTCAGAAGCAACTTTAGGAAGAAAGGACGGGTTGGTCCTGAGGTAGACACGGTCCGGATGAAATACCAAGTAAGGAGGTTTAGCTGATAAAGCTTGAAGCTCTGAAACTCTCTTGGCCGATGTAATGGCTACCAAAAAGGCTGTCTTGTAAGACAAGAATTTGAGATCCACCGTAGCCGCTGGTTCGAATGGGGGGGCGGTCAAGGCCTGGAGAACCAAAGAGAGGTCCCAAGGAGGAACCGCTTGTTTTACAGGTGGCCTGAGTAGAAAAGTACCTTTAAGGAAAATTTTACACAACTTGGCTGACATAAGAGGATTAGAGTCATGGCCAATGTGATAATGAGAAATTGCCGCCAGTTGTACTTTGACTGTGGAACTGCTGGCACCATCGTTAAAAAGATTGGTTAGAAAGTCAAGCACTAAAGGGAGAGGAACCGTGAAGGGATTCAGGCCTTGCCGCTCCGCCCACAAAGAAAACCGTTTCCACTTGCTGCGGTAGACCTTCCTAGTGGACGGTTTATGAGCTGCCACCAGAATTGCCTTAACAGGTGACGAAATACCGGGAGTCCTGATCAAGAGTGGAACTGGAGCAGCCAAGCGGTCAGCTTCAGGTTGTCCAGATTCGGAGGAGGTATGCAGGATGGATGGGATATGAGATCCGGAATGGGATCTAGAATCCAAGGAGGATTCACCGAGTGAGACCTTAGGAAGGGGAACCAGATCTGTCGAGGCCAAAACAGAGCAATGAGAATCATTCTGCAACCCACCCGAGAGGCTTTCTGAAGAACTTGGAGCATCAGAGGCAAGGGTGGATAAGCATACAGAAGACCGGGTGGCCAAGCATGCACCAGAGCGTCTCTTGGGGAACCTCCGGGAGGAGGTATCAGAGCGAAAAAACTGTCGCACTTGGTGTTTGAGGGAGAGGCAAAAAGATCGCATGAAGGAGTTCCCCACCGTGCGAATATGCGTTCCGCTACTTGACAATTGAGAGACCACTCGTAAGGGGTCAGAATGGTGCGACTGAGCTTGTCCGCCAGGATGTTGGACCGACCTGGAATGTGCGTTGCTATTAGAAAGCGGTTGGTGGAGATTGCCCATTCCCAAACTCTCATGGCTTCTCGACAAAGAGGGTAGGACCTTATTCCCCCTTGCTTGTTGATGTACCAGACCACAGACATGTTGTCCGATTGAATCGCAATTGTTCCCAAGGGAAGAAAGTCCTGAAGTGCTAGCAACGCTAAGAGCACTGCTCTCATCTCTAGAACGTTGATATGCAGTAAGGTCTCTGAATCGTTCCACGTGCCTTGGACGGTCCGGCCCGCAAAATGCCCCCCCCACCCGAGGCGGGAGGCGTCTGTGGTCACTGTGGCGAGAGGGGGAGAAGCACAAAATGGGCGGCCCCTGTGGAGATCTGGGGAGTGAAGTCACCACAAGAGGGACCGCTTGCAAGCCTTGCTGATCGCAATGGGATGATGCATAGGGAGAGCAAGGTATGACCACTGTACTAAGAGAGTCCACTGCAGGATGCGCATATTGAGCCTGGCAAGAGGGAGAAGTGCTATAGCAGACGCCATGGACCCTAGAGCCCTCAGGACCAACTCCGGAACAGAACTTGAGTGGAGAATGGCCCGCACCTGGAGCTGCAGATTTTGAACTCTGTCCGCAGTGAGGAAGGCTCGTAAACTCCTTGTGTCTAGCCTGGCCCCTATAAAATCTAAGAGCTGTGTGGGCGCCAAGTTGGATTTCTTTGTATTTATTGTAATGCCCAGAAAAGGAGCAAGATGGAGAAAGGAGTCTCACGCCAATAATAGTAGATGCCTTGTTGGGGCGGTAAGAAGCCAGTCGTCCAGGTAGGGAAAGACCTGCACCCCCTGAAGCCTCAGGTGGGCCGCTACCACTGCTAATACTTTGGTGAACACCCTGGGGGCTGTGGTGAGACCAAAGGGGAGGACCCGGAACTGGTAGTGACTGGCTCCCAGCAGGAAGCGGAGGAACCTCCTGGAGCGCCTGTCCATCAGGATGTGGTAGCACGCGTCTTTGAGGTCTATCGAGCACATCCAGTGATTTTCTCCCAGAAGGGGGAGAATAGATTGCAGAGTGACCATCCGGAATTTTTCTTTGGGGACTGCCAGATTCAAGAGAGAAAGGTCTAGAATTGGTCTTAGTTCCCCCGTCTTCTTTGGCACTAAAAAGAACCTGGAGTAGAACCCTGATCCGATCTGGTCTGGGGACGGGCTGGATGGCTCTTTTCTTTAGCAGATGGCCAATTTCTGCCAAAGCGGCCTCCCGTTGACCGGGTGGAACGTCTGGGAGGGACTTCAACTTTGGGAGGTGAAGAAAAGGGATGCGATATCCTCTGGATATGATTTGGAGAACCCAGCGGTCTGATGTTATGGACTCCCATGCCGCTAGGTGCCCCGAAAAACGTCCCCCGACTGCCTCCAGAGTGGAGCAGCCGGGCAACCCCTCAGGGCTGCTGCGCGGGCCATTCAGAGAAGGGTTCCCTGGACCCGAAGTTTCTGGGAGCCCCTCTGCCTCTAGGGCGGCGTCCTCCCTGTCCTCCTCTGCCACGGAAGGACTGGTTGTCCGGAGCAGGCTGGGACTGCTGCGACTTCCGGAACCACATCTTCTTCTGACCCTTTTGGTTCCTAGAGTAGGGCCTCTGGGGTGCAGAGAAGCGGATTCCAACGGCAGACAGCGTCTTCCCGTCCTTCTCGCTCTGGGTCAACGTTTAATGGTTTTGCCAAAGAGAGCAGAACCATCAAAGGGGCGTCGCAAATGACGCTTTGAAGGGCTCAGAAAAATCGCAGTGACGGAGCCAGGCCTGACGTCTAGTGACTAGGCCTGCCCCTGCGGCTCTAGCGGCACCTTCCGTAGCGTGGGAGAGTAGCCGCATAGAGGTATTAGTAACTGACCTAAGAGTGGCCATGCGGGTGGAGTGCAGCACCTTGTCCTCCTCCGACATGGACTCTGGGGGAGATGCAGCGTATTCTTTAATGAGATCTCGCTGCATCCTAATAACATGTGCCAAGTAGTTCAGTGCCCTTACCGAGAAGGTCGCTGAACTAAACATCCGCTTCCCCAAGCGGTCCATCATCCGAGACTCCTTGCTCGGGGGATGGACTGAGGGACTCTCCTGAGCAAGTTCCTCTTGGTGGCCGCCGTCAACATGGCATCTACCGGAGGCCCCTTACTCCAATGGGCACGGTCGGACGGTGGGCTAAGGATCCTATCGGGCCTCTTAGGAATTGGCTCCACGGTGTCTGGTTCCTTCCACGCCCTGGTGGTAATGAGGTCCACCAGGGGGTCGGCAGGAGGGGACACCCAAGAGGTAGACGGGCCCGCTTCAAATGCCTCCAAGAACACGGACTCGTCTGAGGAAGACTTGGGGGCAGACCAACCCCCCCTTATACGGAGCATTTCCATGATGTCTCCAAATGAGACATCCTCGGGGGGTGACCGTGGGGAGCCTTCCCCTTCCTCCAAGTCCGTGTCTTCCGTGAGAGACTCGGGGGAGTCAATGTGCCTCCTTTTGCACGTATGCTTGCGAGGGACAACCTCTGGGGGGCTGTCAGAGGACTCCTCGCAAGCCGCAACCTGTTCCATTGGAGCAACTTGGGGCACAGAAGCGGGCTGTCCCAAGGGCCGGATGGTGGAAGCCTGGCCCAGTGCAGAGGGAGTGCGGGACGGAGCCGAAACAAGTGCCGGGGGTCCGGAGACCCTCAACAGGGCCCTCTCCACTACATCAAACGCCAAAGGGGAGCCGACCTCGACCAAAGGATCCGACAATCGGCTCCCCCTCGGATCCGAAGAGTGGATCGGAGCCGGCCGGGCACTCGGATCCGGGACAGTGCGCTCCGACACAGACGGCGCCGAAGGAGCACTGATCCCCCCGGATCCGAGGCTCGGATCCAGGCTCCGAGAGGTCGGATCCGATGCACTCGAGGGCAGGGTCGGATCCGGAGTACTATCGGCGCGGACCCACCCCGGCCCGGCTGCTCGGCTCCAGTTGCTCCGAGCCCGGTAGCGGGTCGGAGAAGGAGCAATCGGTTTAAAAAAGGGTGTTGAGCTCCCCCCCAGAGGGGGGGGAGGCAAGAGCACTCCCATCTGCATCTGGGCCTGGATGAACCTTCTCATCATCCGGTCCAGATCAGCATCCGAAAGGCTGTACGTGGATCTCGACGAGGCTACCGAGGTAGGCCTGGAGTGCCTCCTCGATAGCCTCGATGGAGATCGGGTCTCCTCCTCCTCAGGTCCCGTGAAAACACACAGGAGACCAGAGCCGAGAAGGAGGAGACCAAGCCGACACGGAGCCGGGAGAAGCCGCTTGGCTGGCGGGCCGAAACAGAGGTCTCGGCCCGCCGCTTATGGTGCTTCTCCTCCGTCCTTTCTGGCATCCCTCTCCTCCAACCAGAAACGGGAGGTTGAGTCCCAGGAGGAGGAGGGTGTGCAGAGGGAATAACCGAGGCACGGTTACTCCGGAAGGAGCGGAGGTCGGAGCCGAGTCCGCAGTAAAAGGCCCGCCAAAACAAGCTTGGACCTCCGCTCCTTCAATGCCCTGGGGTTGAACCCTGCACAAATGGAACATCCAGATGTGAGGTGTTCAACCCCAGGCATCTACACACGAGTGTGGCCATCAGCTGGGGAAAGCTTATGGCCACACTCGGAGCATTTAGAAAATATAGACTTGGGCTGGTCTGCCATCCTAGTCTAAAGAAAAAAAGTAGTTACCAAACTAAAGTAACTATACAAGTAATACACACACAGGCCCAACACACACACTCTACGCCAACAGCGAGGGGAGGGATAAAACTTTTAGATTACCTCTAAAAAGTAAAAAATATCAAAGGGGAAACCTACTCTTTCACTCAAAAAATCAATACAAACTTCAAATTTCTGAAATTTAACAATAAAACTACCACTTAGCTTGAGAGCTTGAGAAACAAATCCAGTCACCATGCGCGGCAAACGAGATCTGAGGTCATGAGGGTAGAGCAGGGCATTATGGGTGAGGGGAGGAGCTGAGAGCTTGGATCCATAGCTGGAAAACCATGCCGGTTTGGATCCGATATCGGATCCATAACCCACAGGTTGCAGACAAATGAATCTCCTACTTCAGATCTTTAGGTCACAGGATGATGTAGGTTCAAAGGGGGGGAAAGGATCAAACTGGATAAAACAAAGTTTAGGTCCCATGGTGCTGGGGGTTCTTTGACCAAAGGCCTGAGTAAAAAGGTACCCTTCAGGAAGGCTTTGCAGAGCCTGTGGGACACGGTTTTTAGTCCCATTTCTCTGATATGGTAGTTTGATATGGCCACTAGTTGAACTCAAATAGTAGTTGCAGCTGCACCCTCATTAAAAAGTTTTGCCAGAAAGTCTAATATAGATGTTATCAGGGCCATGAAAGGATCAATGTGGTTGTTGAAAGTCCAACAGGAAAATCTTTTCCATTTGCTTGAATATAACTTCCTGGCTGAAGCTTTATGACATGAAATCAAAATATGTTTCACAGCAGGGGAAATGTCAGGAAGCCTGGCTATGTGTGGAACTACAGCACCCAAGCTGTCAACTTGAGGGTTTGAACCAATGGGTGGAGCATCCCTGAGGAATGAGTCAGGAGGTATGGAACTGGGTCCAGAATCCACAGCTCCTCCTGAAGATGGGGGCCAAAGAAAAAGGAACCAAATTTGATGAGGCGAGTATGCACAGAGGAGAGCAGGGGGCCAGTTGTGTATGAGTGCATCCCTTGGTGACTCCCCCAGGGGGGGGGGGAATCAGGGCAAAATAGCTGCTGCACTTGGCATTCATGGATGTGGTGAAGACATAGCAGCAAGGTTGGCCCCACTTTCAGAAGATCTTTTCTGCTACTTCCGGCTTCATGGACCACTCGTGAGGCATCAGAACAGCTCTGCTGAGTTTGTCCGCTATCACACTGGATTTCCCCAGGATGTGCATTGCTATCAGAAAACGTTGGGAAGAGACTGCCCACTTCCATACTCTTAGGGCCTCTCAACAGAGGGAGTAAGACTTTGTTCCTCCTTGTTTGTTTATGTACCACACAAATTACATGTTGTCTGTATCGCAATCGTTCCTAGTGGAAGTGAGTCTTGGAATGCTTGCAACACTAGAAGCACCACTCTCATCTCTAGGATGTTGATATGCAAGTGGGTCTCATGATCCTGCCAAGTACCCGGGACTGTCTTTCCCAGATAATGCCCCCCCCCACCCTATCTGGGAAGCATCCGTGGTCACTGTGGCTAATGGTTGTGGAAAAACAAATGGTCGGCCGAGGGTCACCTGAATGGAATGAAGCCACCAACAAAGGTCTTTCTTGCAGGATTCTGTAATAATAATTTGGTGAGACATGGGTAGCCCCTGCATGGACCACTGAATGAACAGGAGTCACTGCAAAATTCTCATGTGCAGACGAGCTAACGGTATCATGGTTATTGCTGCCACCATGTTACCCAAAACTTTTAGAACAACCTTTGCTTGCACTTTTTTCTTGGTCAGAAGATTTTTTTACTTGATGTAGGGTTTAAATCCTTTCGGGGGAAGCTTGGCCAACATTTGTTTTGAATCTAAGTCTGCCCCTATAAACATGATACGTTATGATGGCAACAAGGCAAATTATTCGGAATTTATTGTGATCCCTAGGCGACAGCAAAGATGAATGATGGTGTCTCTCATTCTTGTTAGTAGATGCATGGTGGTGGCAGTCAAAAGCCAGTCATCTAAGTACGGAAAAGTACAGTTGTGTACACCTACCATAAATGTAGATGTTCGAGTGTCTTCACTGTTGCAGTCATAACTGTAGGGTTCTCCCCTGCCGGCAGGCAGCCCTCGGTCGGCCAGAATCCCAAAGTCTGGGTCCGCCGGCTGTTCAACCATGCTCCCTGACGTCAGAGCGCCAGGAGTACAAAGCTGACAGCCGACGCCATCTTCTCCAGTTTTTCTTGCCCCAGATGTCAGGAGTCCCAAAATGAAAAAGGTCCCATAACCTTTGCAAATACACCTCAGAAGAATGGTGAAAAAAGGAACTACACAAAAGTAAACATAAGAGGGGACAGGAGGGAGGGAAACCCAGACTGCAACAGTGAAGACACTCGAACATCTACATTTATGGTAGGTGTACACAACTATACTATGTTCATCGTGTTTCACTGTTGCAGTCATAACTGTAGGGTAGAATCCCAAAGCTGAAAGAAAGGGAGGTGGTCATAAAGAAGAAGGGGCGGCTAGAAGGCCCTGCAAGACTGCAGAGGCAAAGCCTGCCCTAGACTTAGAGTAGAGAGGTAGATTGTAGTGCTTAGAGAAAGTATGCACTGAACTCCAAGTTGCAGCTTCCAAAATGTCTTTGGTAGGAACTCCCCTGAGGAAGGCCGCAGAAGTGGCAGCCGCTCTGCTGGAATGAGTGCCTATACTCCCTGGAATTTGCTTTCCATGGTGTGAATAACAAAATCTGATTCCATGAGCAATCCATTTAGAAATGGTCTGTTTTGAAATGGCTTTACCTTGGGAACTTGAAGCATAAGAAACAAACAATTGTTCTGATTTTCTGATGTCCTTGGTTCTGTCTAGGTAAAAGCGTAGTTGTCTGTGTACATCCAAGGAATGTAAGATCCTTTCCCCTTTATTTTGAGGAGTGGGGAAAAAGGTTGGCAAGTGGATAGTTTGATTTAAAGCCACTTTGGAAACCACCTTAGGCATGAAGGTAGGATTAGTCCTCAAAGATACCCTGTCTTGATGAAAAATAATATAAGGTTCCACAGACATAAGAGCTTGTAACTCTGAAACTCTCCTGGCAGAGGTTAGGGCTAACAAGATAGCTGTCTTCCAGGATAAAAACTTGATGTCAGAAGAGGCAGCAGGCTCAAAAGGAGGCAAGGTTAGTTTTTCCAAAACATAGTTGAGATCCCAAGCAGGAATGGGAGGAGATCTAGGAGGTCTTAAGTTCTTAGCTCCTCTGAGAAACTGTCTCATGAGCTGGTGGGAAAAGATGGGAGGGTCTGTATTATAATGAGCAGAAATAGCAGATGCATGTATCTTAATGGAAGAGAAAGAGCGACCCTCATGTAAGAGATCTGTCAAGTAAAGTAAAATTAAGGTAATGTTAGGAAGAAGAGGATCAGAATCCTGAGCCTGCATCCAGGAACAAAATCTTTTCCATTTTCCTGCATAAGATTTTCTAGTGCTAGGACGTCTGGCTTCTAAAATGACATCCATAACCTGCTTGGGTAGGAAAGAAGAAATCAAAGACCCTGGATTAACCAGGCCGCCAGGCTGAGAGTTCTGACATGAGAGTGTAGAACCTGACCCTGATGTTGGGACAGAAGGTTCGGAGACTGAGGTAAAACCCAAGGGGGTTCCAGACATAGGTTTTTTAGAGTTGGATACCAAAACTGCCGAGGCCAATTTGGAGCCAGCAAGATTATCATCTTGGGCTTGTCCTGTTTTATCTTCAATAAGACCCGAGGAAGAAGAGGAAGAGGCGGAAAGGCATATCCCGAGAGGTTCCCCAACTGAATGACAGGGCATCCACTTTCCAAGCTTCTCTGTGGAAAGACCTGGTGCAAAAATTCTGTAGTTGATGATTGAGATGCGATGCAAAGAGGTCTATGTGAGGACATCCCCAGACTGCTGTTATCATCCTGAATATTTTGGTGTCCAGCATCCACTCGTGTGGATCCGAAAGGTTTCTGCTCAGACTGTCTGCCGGGAAGTTTTGTTTCCCTGGTAGAAACTGAGCTTGAAGATCCAGATTGCAAGTTAGAGCTGTGTTCCATAGATCCATGGCTAGTCTGCAAAGGGGGTAGGAATGAGCTCCCCCTTGCTTGTTTATGTACCACATAACTGGTGTTGTCTGTCCATATTAGTATTTGGCCTGGTTGTAAAAGATTCCTGAAGGCCAATAGAGCTTTCTGAATGGCTAACATTTCCTTTAAATTGATATGCAGGTGCTTCTGATCCTTTGTCCAAAGGCCCTGCAGACAGTTGCCCTGAAAATGGGCTCCCTAAGCATAATCCGAGGCGTCCGTGGTTAGAATCTGAGTGGCAGGAGGCAGACGGAAGGGTTTCCCTTTGTTTAGAGCACACGTCCTGGACCACCAAAGAAATTCCTTTTGAAGGCAAGGAAGGACGGAGATCAGTATGTCTAAACTGTGGCAATGCTGAGACCATACACTTTTTAGGTACCACTGTATTTTCCTCATGTGTAGTCTTGCATATGGTACGAGAAGGATGCAGGAGGCCATGTAACCCAAAGCCTGCAGGAATTTCCTTGCAGATAGTTGAGTTAAAGTTGCCAAGGTTTTGAAAGTTGAAGCCAGCTGTAATTGTTTTTCGGATGTCAGAAATGCCATCTGGGTTGTGGTGTTTAGAAGAGCACCCAGAAAAGTTATCTGTTGTGATGGTGTCAAATTTGACTTTTTTATGTTTACAGAGAATCCCAGGAACTTGAGGAGGTTCTGTACAAATTCTAGATGCTGGAGTAAGACATCCTTGCTGTCTGCCTGAATTAGACAATCGTCCAGATAAGGGTAAATTTGAATTCCCTTGAGTCTGCAGTAAGCTACTACTGGAGCCAGGCATTTGGTGAAGACCCTGGGCGCAGTAGATAATCCAAAGGGCAGCGCAGAGAATTGAAAGTGCCTCAATCCGGCCTTGAACCTGAGGTATTTTCTGTGATCCTGCCTGATGGGAATGTGTAAATATGCCTCCTTTAAATCCAAAGTTACCATCCATGCATCTCTGGACAGCATTCCAAGTAGCTGCTGTAGAGTAAGCATCTTGAATCTTGGAATCTCTAGAAAGGTGTTCAAGACCGACAGATCCAGAATGGGTCTCCATGAGTTTTGCTTCCTTGGGACTAGAAAGAGCCTTGAGTAAAAACCTTTTCCCATCTCTGAAAGTGGAACCAGTTCTATGGCATTCATAGCCAAAAGAGCTTCCACCTGGTTTAAGGCCTCCGTCCATTGATGTTTTGGAAGGTCTGGCCATCCGCTTGGCCTTGGCAAGGTATGAAAATGGAATTTGTAACCTCTTAAAACCACATCCAAAACCCACTTGTCTTTGGTTATTTGAGTCCAATTTTGATAAAAAAGAGAGAGTTTTCCTCCGAGAGGGGCTTCCAGGAAAGAAGTTTCTGTAGCCCAATAGAGGGAGTCATTGAGTTTGTTTCCTTTGAGTTTGTGACCTGTCCTCTCCTCCCCTAGGGGTGGAAGCAGTCCACTGTCTTGGTCTATAAGAAGCTTGTGTCTGAGGCCTTCCTCTGGAGCGTCTATATCTACCCCTCTGAGGCCTGTCTGAAGTGGGAAAGGACCAATTTTTTGAAGGCCAATTCCTGCTAAATCTAGGTGGCTGTACTTGTAAGAAATCTTTAACTGTTTGCATGGATTTCGCCTTATCCTCCATCTTTTTAATCACCTCTTCAGCTTTTGATCCAAACAAAACATTATGCTGAACAGGAGCATCCAATAATTTAGCCTTTACTTGTTCAGGCAAATTTTGTTCCTTTAGCCATGCATGCCTTCTAATGACTGTGCCGGAGGCGCAGCCCTACAAGAAGCCTCCAAGGCATCAAATCCACAGTGTAAACCATGCTTCCCAACTTGTTCAGTGGCATGCAATAAGTCATGTAATTCCTTATCATCTGCACAGGCAGAAATGGAAGTAAGCTTTTGTTTTAAAACAGACAAGAGAAATTGCTGGTATTTCAGCATATGAAACTGACAGTTTAAAGCCCTAATGGACAAAGTAGCAGAAGTGTACACCTTTTTGCCCCATCTTTCTAAGGATCGAGAATCCTTTTCAGTAGGAATGGGATTTTTGGCAGAAGCGGCCTTAACTCCCTTAGGACCCTGAGAAATGGTTTCAGGGTCAGCAGAAGGGTTCTTGTATAAAAACTGGTGGGAATCAGGAACCCTGTAATATCTATTAGGCTTAACAGGGGCAGGAGGAAAAGAGTCAGGGGTTAAGTTAGCCTCCGAAAAGGCATCATCCACAATATCCAAAACAGGAGGAATAGCCAGGGGTCTATGTTGGGGAAGAAGAAGAAAATCCCTCAGTCTTTTCTTAGATTCCGAATACTCCTGTCCTTCCCAGTGGAAATGTTCCCTCATTTCATGCAAAGTTTCCCCAAAAGAGAAATCCTCAGGGGGAGAAGCTGAAGGAATGGATTCCTCAGCATCAGAATCCTCATAAGGAGGGAAAGAATATTCCTGGTCAGAAGAAGAAACTGAGGAAACAGAAGCCTGATCAGAGGAATCATAATAAACATCCTGCCTTGGCCTTTTATCTGGAGGTGGATGTGAACCCCTAATCATAGTAAGTAAATCCTCCGCCATCTTGAGTAACTGTTTCTGTGACTTGGGAGCCGGTTCAGAAGAGGCCTGTGTTGCAGTCTTTGATTTAGAAGGAGTCTTTGCCTTTGTCTTTGGCTTTGCCTTTATTAGAAGCTCTGTGTCTTGGGAATTCACCTCTATTCAAAGCTCATGACAGTCCTCAACACCTTCAATGAAACCAAGTAGAAGTGAACAAAAGTTTATTGTAATGCCAACAAACAAAGAATGGTTAAGCGCTTTCACTTGAATAAAACAAGCTTCCTCAGAACACCATAGCTTGTACCACAGTTGTTTAAATAACTTTTTTGGCGCCAAAATTCAGTTTGAAATTTTAAAGCTATACACACATCCTTGACCATTGTTCTCTATTCATAAAATATTAAATAATATTCATATTATTTCTAAAAGCAATGTTACATATAATATATGTTGATAAAGTGAACAAGTTAAAAAACTGAAAAAATGTTAACAAAAACATTTACATTTAGATCATATCAAAACATGTTTAAAAACATATAACAATATACCTAATAGATAGTTCATTTTAAGACCAATAGTGGTTTGACAGATACAGTATCATTTAAACCTGGTATAGTGGAAGCATCCGTATATATTTGCCACCAAAATTCTTTATATAATAATAAATTATTAAAGTCACCCCCTCTGTTATTGGTGTGCACAATGTCCACTATACCAGAATTAAAATAATGTTTGTCACCATATTGTTTAATATGTTTATACAAAGCATTTTTTTCATCCTTCCTTCTGATGCTATAAAGGTGAGAGTATATACGTTTATTTAAACTCCTTTGAGTCTTACCTATATAGAATCCTGAACATGTTCTACAGATGGCAATATACACCACCATTTTAGTTGTACAGTTGCCCCCACAGAATTTAATTCTAGTGTGTTTATAATTATCCAATTTCACACTGTCTCCCTGAAATATAGTGTGACATTGTTTACATGCCCCACATTTTGCAATTTTCATGTATTCTGTCTTCTTAATAAAGATACCCTTCTCTAAAATAGATTTTATGTTGGCCCCTACCTTATAAACAAACCTTGGGCATTCACCTAATGTGGGTGCTATATCTTGGTCAGCAGATATTATATGCCAGTTGTTCATTAAAATCTTCTTAACTTTACCTGAATATATGCCAAATTCCAAAATGCAAGATTTACCAAAAATGCAAGTTTCAGACTTCATATCATGCAATGTATCCACAGTCGAAACAATAGCTGTCCTATATTTTTCACCCAACAAAGGTTTGTACTGGTTACCCCATTTCCTCACAACATAATTACTTACATTTTCCATAACTCTAACGTCATAGCCTCTGTCCTTAAATAAGGACGTAATAAATTTCACCTCATCCAACATGTCCTCATACCGTGAGGTCATCCTAACTGCTCTAATAAGCTGACCCTTATATATATTTGTGAATTGTTTCTTCGGATGGTAGCTAGAATATTCCAAATAACTATTCGAAAAAGTGTTCTTTCTATAAATTTTGGATTTAAACTCACCCCCTGTTTTTGACACAAATGTGTCTAAATAAGCCACACCTTCGTGACTGATAGAGGAGGTAAATTTAAAAAAATTACTGCTACTATTGATGTATTGTAAAAATAATGCTAGCTGTTGTTCTCCACCATCCCAAATCAAATATATGTCATCAAGGTATCTGACGTAATATTTTATGTATGTCATAAAGTGACTATCTAAAATAGTCCTCTCTTCCCATTCAAGCATGACCAGGTTGGCGTATATGGGAGCACAAGCTGCTCCCATAGCTACGCCTTTGGTCTGCTTGTAATATTCTCCCTCAAATATAATGTAATTATGTTCGAGAACCAGGGACAACATATTCGTAAGAAGACAGATGGTGTCCCATTGGATATCTGTATGTTTTCTTATACTCGTAGCAAAAGCTGATAGACCATCTTCTTTTGGTATACAAGAAAATAAATCTATGACATCAATAATCACAAATATCAGATCTGAACTGGATAGGTAAATAGGATACTGTTTCAGAAAATCCCATGAGTCCTTAGCTATATGTGGAATAGTGGCGTATATATGTTTCAAATAGGTATCAATAACCTTACCTATATTAAATGTCTTAGATCTACTCCCTGATATGATGGGTCTAAAGGGCGGTTCATCTATATTCTTGTGAATTTTAGGAATACCCACTATAGAAGCTAATACAGGATGTTCAACCTTAATATAAGTATAGATGTCATTACTGATCCTGTTATCTAGTAAGTATTCTTCAATACATGTGTCTATTTTTCTATACCCTATGTTGATCTCATTCAAGGACAACATAGAATAATTTCCAGAATTGTGTAATATTTCATGTATCTTACAAGTGTATAAAAAACTATCATAGATGACTGCCCCCCCCCCCCCCCCCCCATCTGGTTTCATGATTCTGATGAAGGTGTTGTGGACTGTCATGAGCTTTGAATAGAGGTGAATTCCCAAGACACAGAGGCAGAATTCTGCACACAGTGCATTTGCTGCTTTTTCTTTTCTAGTTGAACTTTTATGGTTGCTGCACTGTTTGCTTCAGTCGAGTTCTGAGTTGGGTCTCATGGAGTCTGATCGGGAAACCTCATTGGATTCATTACACAGTCCTGTACACCAGGATTTTCAGTCGGTGAAAGCTGAATTGACTGCACACCAGGATTATCAGTCGGTGAAAGCTGAATTGACTGAACACATATAGCTAAGGACTCATGGGATTTTCTGAAACAGTATCCTATTTACCTATCCAGTTCAGATCTGATATTTGTGATTATTGATGTCATAGATTTATTTTCTTGTATAACAAAAGAAGATGGTCTATCAGCTTTTGCTACGAGTATAAGAAAACATACAGATATCCAATGGGACACCATCTGTCTTCTTACGGATATGTTGTCCCTGGTTCTCGAACATAATTACATTATATTTGAGGGAGAATATTACAAGCAGACCAGCATGAGCTATGGGAGCAGCTTGTGCTCCCATATACGCCAACTTGGTCATGCTTGAATGGGAAGAGAGGACTATTTTAGATAGTCACTTTATGACATACATAACATATTACGTCAGATACCTTGATGACATATATTTGATTTGGGATGGTGGAGAACAACAGCTAGCATTATTTTTACAATACATCAATAGTAGCAGTAATTTTTTTAAATTTACCTCCTCTAGCAGTCACGAAGGTGTGGCTTATTTAGACACATTTGTGTCAAAAACAGGGGATGAGTTTAAATCCAAAACTTATAGAAAGAACACTTTTTCGTATAGTTATTTGGAATATTCTAGCTACCATCTGAAGAAACAATTCACAAATATATATAAGGGTCAGCTTATTAGAGCAGTTAGGATGACCTCACGGTATGAGGACATGTTGGATGAGGTGAAATTTATTACGTCCTTATTTAAGGACAGAGGCTATGACGTTAGAGTTATGGAAAATGTAAGTAACTATGTTGTGAGGAAATGGGGTAACCAGTACAAACCTTTGTTGGGTGAAAAATATAGGACAGCTATTGTTTTGACTGTGGATACATTGCATGATATGAAGTCTGAAACTTGCATTTTTGGTAAATCTTGCATTTTGGAATTTGGCATATATTCAGGTAAAGTTAAGAAGATTTTAATGAACAACTGGCATATAATATCTGCTGACCAAGATATAGCACCCACATTAGGTGAATGCCCAAGGTTTGTTTATAAGGTAGGGGCCAACATAAAATCTATTTTAGAGAAAGGTATCTTTATTAAGAAGACAGAATACATGAAAACTGCAAAATGTGGGGCATGTAAACAATGTCATACTATATTTCAGGGAGACAGTGTGAAATTGGATAATTATAAACACACTAGAATTAAATTCTGTGGGGGCAACTGTACAACTAAAATGGTGGTGTATATTGCCATCTGTAGAACATGTTCAGGATTCTATATAGGTAAGACTCAAAGGAGTTTAAATAAACGTATATACTCTCACCTTTATAGCATCAGAAGGAAGGATGAAAAAAATGCTTTGTATAAACATATTAAACAATATGGTGACAAACATTATTTTAATTTTGGTATAGTGGACATTGTACACACCAATAACAGAGGGGGTGACTTTAATAATTTATTATTATATAAAGAATTTTGGTGGCAAATATATACGGATGCTTCCACTATACCAGGTTTAAATGATACTGTATCTGTCAAACCACTATTGGTCTTAAAATGAACTATCTATTAGGTATATTGTTATATGTTTTTAAACATGTTTTGATATGATCTAAATGTAAATGTTTTTGTTAATATTTTTTCAGTTTTTTAACTTGTTCACTTTATCAACATATATTATATGTAACATTGCTTTTAGAAATAATATGAATATTATTTAATATTTTATGAATACAGAACAATGGTCAAGGATGTGTGTATAGCTTTAAAATTTCAAACTGAATTTTGGCGCCAAAAAAGTTATTTAAACAACTGTGATGCAAGCTATGGTGTTCTGAGGAAGCTTGTTTTATTCAAGTAAAAGCCCTTAACCATTCTTTGTTTGTTGGCATTACAATAAACTTTTGTTCACTTCTACTTGGTTTCATTGAAGGTGTTGTGGACTGTCATGAGCTTTGAATAGAGGTGAATTCCCAAGACACAGAGACAGAATTCTGCACACAGTGCATTTGCTGTTTTTTCTTTTCTAGTTGAACTTTTATGGTTGCTGCACTGTTTGCTTCAGTTGAGTTCTTTATTAGAAGCTGAGTAGGCCTGAAAACCCCTTCGGAAGCCGGTACCTGCACAGCGGCTCCGGACCCATCCGAAGGAGCATTGTCCAAACGTCCTGCAATAGAAATATTTAAAGGCCTGGTTGGCTCCTCATGAGAGTCCATTTCGGCCATCGGTTCTGAAATGGCCAACGACAGGGGCTGCAAAAGCGCCTCACTGACGACGGCCGAACCTGAAGCTGGCTCCGCTTGTGCGCTATCATCAGATTTGGACCTCGGAGGCCTGTCTTTATCCTTGCGATGTTTGTGAACTCCGGTAGCCGGAACCGTATCCGACGACATTTTGTAGTTAAAGCGCCACCGGTAATGAAAAGCAAAATCGCATCTTCGCTAATTGTACGTTGATTGAATCTAGCACAAAACCGACAACTAGCTACGTCGTGGTCAGGGCCTAAGCAAGGAATACAGTAAGAATGAAAATCCTTATGAGGTATTTGCTTCCCACATGAAATACAATTATTAACTTTTTCTGACATCGGAGTGTTGCAAGAAAAAAGTTTCCCCAATGGGGTACTTAGCTTTGAGTGGAGAAGAAAATCTTCGGACTGAAGTTTATCAGAAAAAATTGTCAGGAGTCAGCCGACCGGCACTTGCACACTGATATCACCGCACGGCAAGAAAGACTGATGAAGATGGCGTCGGCTGTCAGCTTTGTACTTCTGGCGCTCTGACGTCAGGGAGCATGGTTGAACAGCCGACGCCGGACCCAGACTTTGGGATTCTGGCCGACCGAGGGCTGCCTGCTGGCAGGGGAGAACCCTAGAGTTATGACTGCAACAGTGAAACACGATGAACATCACCCAGAATCCTAGATGCCTCAAGTGAACTATAACAACTGCCATGCATTTGGTGAACACTCTGGGGGCTTTAGTAAGACCAAAGGGCACAGCAAGAAACTGGAAGTGACTGGCTCCCAGCCAAAAGTGCAAATATCTCCTGGATCACCTGTTTTTTTTTGCTATGATAGTATGCATCCTGGAAACCTATCGAGAACATCAAATCATCTCTTCCCAAGAAGGGGAGTACTGACTGCAGTGTCACCATCTGGAACTTTGATTTTTTTACGGAATTGTTCAGTCTGCTGAGACCCAAAAATGGGCCTCCAGTCCCCTGTCTTTTTTGGAACTAAAATGAACCTTGAGTAAGTTCCGGATCCAATTTGGTCTGCGGGGACAGTCTAGAAGACTATTTTGTCTAGCAGCTTTTGTACTTCTTGTATGACCCCTTTGACTGGATGGAACATGTGGGACTGATTTAGTTTTTAAAGGGGGGAAGGAAAAGGGAATGTAAGAACCTCTGGAAATGATCTTCTGTACCCATTTGTTTTTTGTTATTTCCAGCCAGGTGCTTGGGTACAAAAATAAGCAACCTCCGACTGCCTCCAGAGGTGGACAGATGGGTCTCCTCTCAGGAGCGCTGGAAGGGCTTACCAAGGAAGGAGTTCCTGTCACCCTGATTCTGCCGACCCCTTCTGCCCCATGGTCAGTGTGTTCCATTGCTTTCCCCCTCTGCCCCTGGAGGAAGAATCACCACGTGTGTCCGGGAAAGCTCTCCGGGATTTTTGAAACCACATTTTTCCCCCCTTCTGACCTTTGGGATAAGGTCTGGTAGGTACAGAGAAATGGACTCCAGTGGAAGAGAGAGTCTTTCCTTCCTGTTCACACCTGGTTAATGTCTCTTTAACTTTTGGCCCGAACAAGGACGAGCCATCAAAAGGGGCATTAATAAAAGAAAATGTAAAGGGTTCTGCGAAGTCACATAAGCACATCCAGGAATGTCTCCTTAAGAACATTCCTATACCCCTGCCCTACTCATTCCATCAGCTGCATAAGAAATGAGCCTCATGGAGGAGTTTACCACATAATTTAATGTGGAGAGCTGGGAGAAAACCTTATCCGAAACTCCCACAGCTACAGAACCTTGGAGGGTATCTCCTAATTCCAGGATTATGCCCGAAGATCCCTCTGAAGCCTAGTGAAATGGGTCAGGTAGTTCAGTAACCTGAGAGCAAAAGACACTGAATAAAACATGCGCTTCACATATCTGTCCATCGTGCGAGACTCCTTGTTTGGCAGATGGACAGAAGAGGATGTTTCTGAAAAGCTCCTTCTTGGTGGCTGCCACCACCACCATAGCATCTACTGGGACAGCCTTGCTAAGGGACTCCTTATCCAAAGACACAGTGATGAACTTATTTGGCCTCCTAGGAAAGTACAGTTGTGTACACTTACCATAAATGTAGATGTTCTAGTGTATTCACTGTTGCAGTCATCCCATTTGGGTTATCTGCTTGCAGTAGCCCTCAGTCAGCCTGATTATCAAAGTCTTGGGTCCTGCGTCAGTTGCTGTCTCATCTTCCATGACGTCAGGTAGTCAGGGGTATAAAGCATGCAGCCGACACCATTACATCAGTTTTTCTTGCCCCAGATGTCAGGTGCCCCCCTAATGGGAAGCAATTAAATATATATATGCAAGGTTATACCTCCAACAAAAAAGCAAATACACCAAAAGGCTTTTAAGCATAGTAAAGCAGAATAGAGGTATAGCCAAAAGACATCAGGGGGCTGGAGGGAGGGTAATCAGGATTGCAACAGTGAATATATTCGAATATCTACATTTATGGTAAGTGTACACAACTGTACTATGTTCTTCGTCTTTCACTGTTGCAGTCATCACGTTTGTGTAGATTCCCAAAGCTAAGGATGGAAGGAGGAATTTAGATAGCATTAGGACCAGCTATAAGGCCCTGCAAAACTGCAGTGAGAAAGCCAGCTCTGGATTTAGAGAAAACTGGCAAATGGTAATGCTTGGTGAAAGCATGTACAGAACTCCAGGTAGCAGCTACTAGGATGTCCCTGGTAGGGACACCTCTGAGAAAGGCTGTAGAGACAGATGCAGCCCTGGTTGAGTGTGATCTTATCCCCTGTGGGATAGGTTTTCCATGGTGCTTATAGCAGAAATGAATGCAATGGCCTATCCATTTAGAAATGGTTTGCTTTGAAATGACCTTTCCCTCTGCCCCTGCAGCAAAGGCCACCAGCAGTTCTTCAGATTTCCTTTGAAGTTTAGTCCTGTCCAAGTAAAATCTAAGTTGTCTGTGCACATCTAAGGAGTTCAGTATTCATTCCCCTTTGTTCTGTGGATTAGAAAAGAAGGTTGGCAAATGAATGGACTGATTAAGAGCCACACTGGATACTACCTTGGGCATGAAGGCACGATTGTTCCTGAGGAACAAACTGTCCGCATGAAGGATGATGAAAGGCTCCACTGCCATAAGGGCCTGTAATTCAGATACCTTTCTTGCTGAAGTGATTGCTAAAAGGAAGGCTGTTTTCCAAGAAAGGAATTTTAATGCTGCACTTGCAGCTGGCTCAAAAGGAGGTAGAGTGAGTTTTTCCAATACAAAGTTAAGGTCCCAGGCAGGAGTTGGGGCTCTCCTGGGTGGTCTTAAGTTTTTGGCCCCTCTGAGGAACTGCTTGGTTGTAATGAGCTGAAATGGCTGAGGCATGAATTTTGATGGAGGAAAAAGAAAGGCCCTTGTGAAGCATCTCAGTTAAGTATTGATGAATCTGAGGTAAATTGGGCACTGCTGTGCCCATCCCTTGAGTTTGGTTCCAAGCACAGAATCTTTTCCATTTTTCAGCATACGATTTTCTAGTACTAGGCCTCCTTGTCTCCAAAATGACATCCAACACTTGTTTACTGAGGGATGGTAATGGAGAGATTAGATAATTAACCAGGCTGCCAGGTTCAGGGTTTGAAGCTGAGGATGCAGAATCTGGCCCTCCTGCTGTGACAGCAGGGTAGGGGTCTGAGGCAGGTGCCATGCAGCCAGCAGTGACACACTGCACAAGAGGGGGTACCAGTGTTGGCGTGGCCAGTCTGGTGCAATCAGTATCGTCCTTGGTTTGTCCTGTTTGATCTTTAGTAGTACTTTGGAGAGGAAAGGCAGAGGAGGAAAGGCATAAACTGATAGATTTTTCCAGCTGAAGGACAGGGCATCCACCTTCCAAGCTTGTCTGTGGGGAGTCCTTGTGCAGAATTTGTCCAATTGGTAGTTCTGGGGGGAGGCAAATAGGCCTATATCCTGGCTCCCCCATTTGTTTATCAACATGTTGAAAGTCTTTGGTTCCAGTTTCCACTCGTGTGGGTCCATGAGATTTCTGCTTAGTTCGTCTGCCAGTGTATTTAGTTTTCTTGGCAGGAATTGAGCCTGTAGATGCACTTGGTAGCTCAAGGCTGTGTTCCACAGAGCCATGGCTAGTCTGCAGAGGGGGTATGAATGGGTACCCCCCTGCTTGTTTATGTACCACATAACAGTGGTGTTGTCCGTCTTTACCATTAATTGTCCTGGAAGAATGTGGCCCTTAAAGGCTGTCAGAGCATTCTGTACAGCTAACATTTCTTTTTGATTGATATGCAGGTGCATTTGACTTGGGTTCCATTTGCCCTGAATGCACTTCCCTGCCAGGTGAGCCCCCCCATGCATAGTCTGATGCATCTGTTGTTAGGGTTTGGGCAGCAGGGGGTAGAGTGAATGGTAGTCCCTTGTTTTGATGGCAGGCCTCTGCCCACCAAAGGAACTCTAACTGTAGGCAAGGTATGATAGGAATCATCGCTTCTAAATCCTGAAAATGTTGACACCATAGGCTTTTTAGATACCATTGTAGTTTCCTCATATGCAGTCTTGCATATGGAATTAGGAGAATGCAGGAGGCCATAAACCCCAAGGCTTGCAGTATTTGCCTTGCAGATAGCAGGGTTTTTGTGACCATTAGTTTGAAGTAAGTTGTCAAATGAATTTGTTTTTCTGGCGTGAGGAAAGCCATCTGGGAAGTTGTGTTCAAGCTTGCTCCCAGGAATATAATTTGTTGACAGGGTACAAGATGTGATTTCTTTTCATTTATGGTGTACCCCAGACAAGTTAGCACCTTTTGTACAAATGCCAGATGATTCAGAAGTATGTCCTGGCTTTCTGCCTGAATTAGACAATTGTCCAGGTATGGGTATATTTGAATATTTCTTTGCCTGCAAAATGCAATGATTGGAGCTAGGCACTTTGTGAATACCCTGGGTGCAGTAGATAAGCCAAAGGGCAGTGCAGAGAACTGATAGTGCATGTAGCCTGCTTTGAAGCGTAGGTATCTTCTGCAAGATTCCCTGATTGGGATGTACAGGTAGGCTTCCTTTAAATCCAGTGTTGCCAACCAGGCATCCTTGCCTAGCATAGGAAGCAACTGGTGAAGAGTTAGCATCTTGAATTTTGGGATCACCAAAAAGGTGTTTAGTATAGAAAGGTCCAGGATAGGATGCCATGAGTTGTCTTTTCTGTGTACCAGGAAAAGTCTTGAATAGAAACCTTGTCCCTTTTCCTCTTCTGGTACAGTTTGAATAGCCCTTATGCTTAAGAGAGAGAGTACTTGCTTTTAAGCCTCTGCCCACTGATTTGGGGGTAGATCTGACCAACCGTTTGGGGTTGGTAACATGTGGAAGTGAAATCTGTATCCTTGGGAAACTATTTTAAACCCATTTGTCCTGGGTAATGAGTTCCCAGTTTTTTGCCTGCAGAGCAATCTTTCCCCCTAAAGGAGCAGTCAGTTGAGAAGTGCTTGGAAGTTTTAAAGTTAAGTCATTGAGACAGCTTACCACAGGGGGGAGTCTTACTACTCCCTGATTTGGAAGTGGGAGCCCCCCACTGCTTAGTCCTGTGCGTACCCTGGGACTGAAGCCTGGGTGTTTTGCTTGTTCTGGGTTTGGACTGAGAAGGCCTGGAAGAGGCAGGAAAGGACCAATTCTTAGAGGGCCAATGCCTACTAAACTTGGAGGCTGTACTTGTGGAAAATCTTTAACAGTTTACATAGATTTAGCTTTTTCCTCCATCTTTTTAAGTACTTCTTCTGCTTTGTTGCCAAACAGGCGGTCCTGATTTAAGGGAGCATCCAGCAATTAAGCTTTAACATGATCTGGCAAGGATTGCTCCTTAAGCCAAGTATGCCTTCTAAGTGCAGACCCAGGGACAGCAGCCCTGCAAGATGCCTCTAGTGAATCAAAACCACATTGCAAAGTATGTTTTCCAACTTGTTCAGCAGAATGCATTAAATCCTGTAAATCATTATTTTCAGCACAGTCAGGAATCAACATAATTTCCTGTTTAAGCAATCCAATAATATGCTGCTGATACTTTAACATATGAAACTGGCAGTTTAAGGCCCTAATGGCCAAGGTTGCAGAGGTGTATACCTTCTTACCCCATCTATCCAGTGCCCTGGAATCTCTATCAGAGGGGGTAGGATTTCTGGCAGTAGTAGCCTTAATGCCCTTGAGTCCCTGTGAAATGGTCTCAGGATCCGCAGTAGGATTTTTAAAAAGGAACTTGTGAGAGTCAGGAGCCCTGTAACATCTATCAGGTTTTCTGGGAGCAGGAGTTAAAGAGTCAAGGGCCAAGCTAGATTCCGAAAAGGTATCATCAACAATGACTAGTACAGGAGAGATAGCTAAAGGCCTGTGTTGGGGCAGGAGTAAGAAATACCTAAGCCCTTTTCAGAATCAGAGTAAGCCTGGCTTCCCCAACGAAAATGCTCCCTAAGAGTATGCAAGGTTTCACCAAAAGAGAAATCCTCTGGGGGAGGAAGCAGAGGGGATAGAGTCTTCTGCATCAGAAGCCTCATAGGTAGATAAGGGTAAATCTTGGTCATCAGAGGAAACAGAAATTTCAGAATCCTGATCAGAAGTATCATAAGCAAATTCAGTCCTAGGTGTCTTAGAGGGGGAAGGTTGGCTTCCCCTGATTAAAGTAATAAGGTCTTCAGCCATTCTTATCATTTGTTTTTTAGGCATAGAGGCCTGGCCATGTGGTCTGCGTATCGGTTTTCTAGGCATGGTTTGAGTTTTAGGCCTTGAAGAAGTAGATGGCGTTGGTTTAATATGCAAGTCAGTAGGCCTGAATGCACCCTCAGAAGCCGGTGCCTGCACAGCAGCTCCGGACCCATCCAAGGTAGAGACATCCACAGGTTCCACAGTTGAAGCATCTCGTGGCATACCGGACTCCGAATGGGTCTCAGTAGAGGCCTGCAAATCAGACGTAGCGGGTATCAGGGGCTGCTAAACTGCCTCACTGAGTACCGGTGAACTGGCGACTAGCTTAGGAGAATTGTCATTGGCAGCTTTGGACCTAGGTGGCCTGTCACTGTCTTTCTCTTTGCGTTTTTTCAAAATGTCGGTAGTCGGGAGGCTTACCGAAGACATATCTGGATAATTGAACCGAGTACCAAAATATTTAGAAGTGTAAATATACTGACAATGAATAGTTCGTTGTTTAAATAAGGCACAAAACCGACAGCGAGGTACGTCGTGGTCAGGGCCTAGGCAAAGAAAACAGTACGAATTAAAATCTTTATGAGGTATTTGCTTTCCACAAGAAATACAATTATTGACTTTTACTGACATCGATTTAGTGCAAGAAAAAGTTTCCCCAACGGGGTACCTAGCTTTAGTTGAAGACTTCGTTTCTGAAACTCGAAAACTTAAATTTCAGGAGTCGGCCGAATGGCACTTGCAAACTGCTTCTGCTTCGAGCACCACATGACAAGAAAGACTGATGTAATTGTGTCAGCTGCATGCTTTGTACCCCTGACTACCTGACATCATGGAAGATGAGACAGCAACCGACGCAGGACCCAAGACTTTGATAATCAGGCTGACTGAGGGCTACTGCAAGCAGATAACCCAAATGTGATGACTGCAACAGTGAAACACAAAGAACATCAGGTTCCACTGAGTCTGGAGAGTCCCACGCCTTCCGACTGACTACATTCATGAGCTGGTCGAAAGGCAGAGACACCCAAGAGGTGGAAGGGCGAGACCGGAAAGCCTCCAAGTATACAGACTCATCTTCAGAAGGGGTGATGGGGTTCCAGCCACCTCTCTGTTTAAGGATTTCAAGCATGTCTGCAAAGGAGACATCCTCAGAGGGTGACTGTGGGGACCCTTCTGACTCATCGAGGTCTGTATCTGAAGTGATGGGACTCCTCTGGGGAGCCTAAATGCTTCCTCTTGCAAAATCTCTTCCGAGAGATCTGTTCTGAGGGGTAATCCGGAGAGGTTTTGGAAGACAGAGCTTCACCCAATGGGGCATCCTGAGGCTTTGGGTCTCCACTCCAGTGTGAATGTGATGGCACTGAGACAGACACTGGCACTTTAGGGGGAAAAGCACCTGAAACTGAGAGCAGAGCTGTCTGTGGTGAAAGCAACTCTCCTCATCAGCTCAAAAGCCCCCCTGGCCCTGATCCAAGGAAACCTCCAGCTCCGAAAAACCTGAAGGCCTCCCTGGAACCAAGGCGGTGGGCTCTGAGGCCTATGTAGGAGCAAAGTTCTCCCGCACCGAAGCCCCGAGAGGCAAGTTCGGATCTGACAGCTGTTCGGCCTGACTCTCCTCACTGGACCCGACCGGAGAGCATCAGCTGCTAGACCCCTCAAATTCCAATGGAACCAAGGAAGTTGGAGTGGTAGCCGGGCCCGAAGATCCTGGTGCAGGTCTCGGCACTGACGGTTCCACTACAATCGGATCCAGGCACTCCGGCTCCGAAATCCTAGATTGGGTCAGAAGAGGAACTGATGATGGGGAGGTAGTCTTCATTGGCTTCGAATCACTCTGGGTTGGAGTCGACAGTATCGTGGCCAGCGTCGGTGTCCGTAACGGTCTCCTCACTGCATTATCCACATCATCGTCGGAGAGGCTCCTGGAGGACCAAGAGGAAAGGGTAGCAGATCTCACTGCTGCAGCAATGGAGATCTAAGATGTGGGGAAACCGGTTCCAAAACAGGGGACCAGCTCTGAAATTGAAACTCTGTCAGCTCAGAAATCACAACAGGAGTCGAGCAGGAAGATTTTTTAGGGCCTGAAAGCCTTCGGGTCCGAGAATAAATCCTTCACAATTTTTTTCAGTCAGTTCCGAATGAGAAACAGAGGAAGATGCTCTCTTGTCCGACTTCTCAGACCTGAAAGATGGGGATTTCTGCACTTTTGAGGTACTCTGAATCTCTTCTAAAGCCTCTGTGAAAGGAGACTTTAATATTCCTCTTACTATTAATTTGTTCTTTCTTTCCATCAGCACCCTGGAGCTGAAAGCATGACAGAAAGAACACGATTCCTGAAGGTGAACTGCACCTAGACAATAAACACAACTGGTATATCCATCAGTTAATGACATTTTCTGACTACATTTGTCACATTTTTTAAACCCTGAAGGTTTAGACTCTTTAGGATCTTTCTACATTTTTGAATAATAGCAGTATCAATACACAATCAGCACTAATGAACTAAGGAAAAAAAAAACTTTTTTATAAACGAGAAATAGAACAACCACACAACAGTAAGGTAAGGTTTTTACTATCCCACGGGACAAGAAGGGGCAGATCTCTAAGTAAAACAAATTCGCCCATAACTAGAGTAGAGAAAAAGAAAGGAGGAGGAAGGCCCTCTAAGTTAAATGGGCCAACAGGAGCCCTCTAACTTAAATGAGCTACCAAAAATACAAGAAAGGATTTTTATTACCAAACTCTAACTTAAATGAGCTTGGATAACCGGGATAGGGAGAGAGAAGAAAACAGGCCTAGAGGTAAAAACGACAGCCACAAGAAAAAACAGCCAACAACAAAGCAAGCACTCTAACTAGCAAAGAACTAACTACTAATATGCCAAATGCTTAAACAACCATAAAAGGTACAATTTTGATAATTTTCAACAATTATTTGAAGAAAAAAGTTTCCACTTAGCCAGAGCTTAAATGGAAGCACCCAATCTTGTTTAGCGGCAAACAAGACCTGGATAATCTTCCCAATACATGATGGGATAGGGCTACAGCAATGAGCCGGTGGAAGTCCTGGAGCTTTTGTATAAGCCGAGTCAGAACTGATAATCGGTTCTGAGCCCAACTAGTAAAGAATGAAGGCAAGATAGGACAACATGACATCTAATGTTATTGTTGCTGCCATGGATCCGAGAAGTTGTAACACCAGATGAGCAGGAATTTTGTCTTGAGAGAGGATAATTTGTAGTTGTGATCTTAGCTTTAACAGCCTGTGATGAGGAAGGGATGCCACACAGAATACTGTATTTAGTCTTGCTTCAATAAATTCCATATCCTGCATGGGAGCCAGCTGTGATTTTTCTTTGTTGACTGAAATGCCTAAAGTTTCACCAAGATGTAGAACAAAGTCTATGGCGCAAAGCAGTAGATTCCTGCAGGGGGCAGTGAGGAGCCAGTTGTCTTGACATGGAAACACACAGAATCCTTGTAGTCTCAGATGAGGTGTTATGACTGCCACGCATCTGATGAACACCCTGAGGGCTGTGGTGAGGCTGAAGGTCAGTGCTCGAAACTGGTAATGACTGGCTCCTAGCCGGAAGCGGAGATATCTTCTGGAATGCTTGTCCATCTTTATGTCATAATATGTATCCTGAAGATCTATAGAACACATCTAATCATCCTTCTCTAGAAAGGGAAGGATATACTGAACCGTGACCATTTGCAATTTTGTCTTTTGCACAAATTGGTTCAATAGGCTGTGATCCAAGATCGGCCTCCAGTCCCATGTCTTTTTTGGCACTAAAAAGAATCTTGAGTAGAATCTGGATCCTCTCTGGTCTGGTGGGACTGCTTGGATGACTCTTTTTTTGAAGCAGCTTTTGAACTTCTAGCGCTGCTAGATCCCTCTGACTGGGTGGAACATCGGGGATTCAGTTTTGGGAAAAGACTGAAGGTAATGCGGTAAACTCTGGTAATTATTGTCTGCACCCAGGAATCCAATATTACTGAGAGCCAGGCTGAATGGTGCAGAGAAAATCTTCCCCCGACTACTTCCGGAGGTAATCGAGCCTCCGCTCAGGAACACTGGTAGGGTTGTCTGGAAAAGGAATCTCTGAAGCCCTGGTTACATGAACCCCCTCTACCATGGGAGGGTGTCTTCCAGAAGACCCCCCCCCGTCTGCCTCAGGGAGAATACTTGCCACATGTGTCCTGAAAAGGCCCTTGGGTCTTCTTGAACCACATTTTCCAGTCCTCTGATTCCTGGAGTAAGGTCGTTGTGGAGTGGAAAAATGCACGCCCACAGCAGAAAGGGTCTTCCCATCCTTTTCACACCTGGCTAACGTGTCTCTAAATTTTGGGCCAAACAATGAGGTAGCATCAACAGGAGCACTGACAAAGGAAGACTTGAATGGGTCTGCAAAATCAAACAAGTGCATCCACGTGTGCCGCCTAATGGCAATGCCTGTATCCGCTGCTCTAGATGTCCCTTCGGCTGTATGCGCAATAAGCCTTATAGATGAATTTGAGATTGACTCCAGGGTGGCACGCTGAGAGGCAACCTTATCTTAAACCTCGTCAGACAATGCTCCTGATAGGGTGTCTGAAAGCTCAGTTATCAGATTCCTTTGGAGTCTAGTAAAGTGTGCTAAAAAGTTCAAGGACCAAATAGTGAAGGTCGATGAAGCAAATATGTCCATCGTCCACAACTCTCGGTTAGGAAGATGGGCAGTTAAACTCTCTTCAGCGAGTTCCTTTATGGAGGCTGCCACCACTACCATGGCATTCACTGATAGACCCTTAGACCAATGGGGCTGATGCTCTGGGGCTGAAAGAATCCTATCCGGGAATAGGCTCTGTGGTGTTAGGAGGCTTCCATGCTCAATGAACGATCAATTTGATTAGATTGTCAGCGGGCAGGGTCACCCAAGAAGTAAATGGACGGGCATGAAAAGCTTTCAAGAAAAAAGATTCCTCAGAGGATGGGTTTGAGGGCTTCCAATCACCCCTCTGTTTTAATATTTCCAGGATGTCTCCAAAGGAAATATCGTCAGAGGGTGACTGTGGGGACTCTTCCCCATCATCGTAATCCATATCCTCAGTGTCTGATTCTTCTGGAGAATCCAGGTGCTTCCTCTTGCATGTTCTCTTATGGGGTGGCTCCTCAGGGGGAAGTTCTGGGGAGGACTCCAAACAGGAGGACCCTGAACTAGGGTATCTTGCAGCTCTTGAGCCCGCTGTCCAGACGCAGCAGATTGTGGCAGCTGCGAAATAGAGGGAACAAAAATATAGCACTCTAGTGGGAATGAAGCCAACTGGGAGCCTGCTGAGGCTAAAGCTTTCTCTATAATTTGGAAGGTAGGCATGCCCGAAGAGGGATGGGAGCCCATAAATGAGAAAGACAATCTCAGAACCGGGGTCACACCCCACTCTGATAAGCCGCCTCCCAGAGTAGGAGCCGAGCGAGGACTTAAAACTACCATGGTCCTGACAGTCACAGATGGTGTTGTAGAAACAATTGGAGTTGGTCTAAGGATCTCAGAACCGACAGCCAAGTCTCGGTCCCGTGGATGCAAAGATTCTGAAGGAGACGAAGACCACAGAGATGATTCTGGTGCCTAGGTGAGATCCACTCTCAGCACCGAAGGAAGTTGGCATAGGGAGTATCGAAGCAATGGGCCCCAACTCCTGGGAGGAGGTTGAAGGAAGAATATAGGTAGAAGTCCTGGGAGAGTAAGCCTCGGCTCCAGGAGGGAGGGAGAGAGGTCTGTGAGGGTACAGGAAGGCCTCTGGCTGCCAAAAGCTGGTCCACTGATCTGACTACATCCAATTCTCAGAGACTCCTGGAGGAACGGATTGACATTCCTGAAGAGGACTCTGGTCTGTCCACAAAGGGACTCAGCTGCTGACCCAAAATGAGGTCTATTGAAGGGGAATATCTAGTCCGGGGAATATTTAAAATATCGACCTTCAGCACCATGGTCTGTTTTATAGAAGGAGAAGATGGAACTGAATGGGTAGAAGTAACTATTGTCGGTGCCAGAGAGGTCGTCGGCGCTGAAGTCGTGGTCAGTGCAGAAGTGGTTTGAGTTGCTTCAGTAGTTGATGGCACCGATACTGATTTTGTTGTCTTCAGTACTAGAGCAGACGATAGTGACTTTTTACGTATTTTTGCCTTTGGTTGCAAAGAGACTGTCGAAACATGGGATTTTTGAGATTTTGTGTCAAGTACCTTCGGGGAAGATGGTACTGAATGGCTCCATTTTTTTTGTCTCAGACTATGGAGATTCTTAAGTCTCTGCTCAGATAGTGCTTCGCCAAAAGGACACTTTAACAAGCCTTTCAGAATTAATTTATTTAGTCATTCTGCAAGAGTGTGGGCACTAAAGCCCTTACAGACATTACAAGGAATTTCCAAGTGAGGGACACCTAAACAGTTGATGCAAGAAAGATGCCCATCAGAGTTGGGCATCTTTCTGCTACAGTCCTTACACTGTTTAAACCTGGAGGTCCCTTATTGTTTCTCTGATATATTTTCCAGTTAGTGACACATGACACGTGCACACACACACTCGCTCATAGAAAAGGGAAGACAGTTTATTGAAGGAGATCAATTAAATATATTTTTAATGGATATACCAACTATGGTATAGGAAGAATACACAAATGGGTAAGGGAAAGGAAAGAAAGCAGAAGAAAAAATACCAACGATGGTATTAAGGATTACGGATGGTAAGACAGAAGAAGAGGCCAGTTACCAACAATGGTCAAAGAGAATTACTGTAAGGTAAAAAATGGACAGAAAGCTCCAAAAAGGGTCACTCACTCTAAAAAGTATCAAATTACACTAACTAGTAATGGAATTAAAAGATTGTTAAACTATTATAATCAGAATAAGAAGACATTTTTGGCACGTAGCTGAGAACATTGGCTGACGCGGCCAATTTTCTATGTGGTAAATGAGATCTGAAGTAATGGGAAGAGCGTGGGGAGAGCTTTAGCTTAAGAGTTTTTGGCTGCAGCGAGCTTTGTATAATGGCTGAGTTGGTTCCAAGGAATCAGAACCGAACCTATCAGTCAAGAATGAATGAAGATTGACAAGAACAGATGCCATGTTTCAGTGGCTGTCAAAGCTTCCTGAGTAATTATTTTGACGTGTACCATGTTTCAGATGTGCAAATGAGTCTAGAGTCATCTGCATATTGTATTAGAGTGGCTGTTGTGTGGATGTCCTCCACTGACCAGATGCATTTTTTCTGAATGTGAGTTTTAGTGCCGTTTCAATTAATGTGAGTTTCAAGGGCAGAGGTCGGTGTTTGTGCTCTATTATTTCAACATCTGTAATCATTGTAGAAGTAATTAAGAAAGCAGTATGCAAACTGACAGGTTTGAACAGTGTTTATGGTAACTGGGGAGAAACAGCCAAGTTATGTAACACTGGAATTGCTGGGTATGGGGCTGCTTTGGGGGAGTAGGGAGTTGTCTTAGGAGGAGCTGCTCTGGGGAGACCTCAATGCCAGTTAGCAGTAATTGCTTTGTTTGGACCAATTAAAAGCTGTGTAGCAGAGTCAAAGCTGTTCAATTCGGAAAAGCAGACCAGTGAGTTCATTTAAGGTCGAATGAGCGGCATTCCACATAGGACAGGACTTCACTTTTTTTTTTTTTGCTAAAATAAAAGTTTACTCTTGCAGCATTTCAGTTGTTTATGCTGCTACATATACTATTTAGGTGCTTCAGATATAAAAGTGTTTTATTCAGCTTGTAAAAAAACTTCACTTTAACTTTTTTTTTTTTTTGTGTGTATTTCTGGCAGTCCCTTTATTTTAAGCTTCAGCCAGTCACAGCCACATGTTTACAGAGGCTTCAGTTAAGAATGATTAAACGTAGTTTCCATTTCCAATATATAAATATATTCCAAGCACATCCATTTATTTTTCTGCTTAGTGCTTTCACTCAGAAATGGAAAGTCAAAGTTCATTTGAACGATCCATGTATATGGAATTCTTTGACCTAATTACAAATGATGGAAAAAACATTGATGTGAAATGTAAGCTATGTCCACCAACAAAGAAGCCCTGTAGAACTGTGGTAAACAGTCAAAATTTAAACAAGCATCTTCAGACATCACATCCTATCACAATTGGAAAGCTAAATAGTCTGAAGAGGAAAGCATTTGATTCAGGTGCTGACAAGTTGGAAAAGAAATCACTGACACAGCCATCTACTGCAGCAGTCATTGGTTTTGGTCATGTCACACAGTCCAGGGTGAATAGTTTGATCATTGATTTCATGGTGAATGACATATAGTGTTTCAGCATTGTTGAACAGCCATCCTTCATTGACCTTGTAACTGGCCTGCAGCCAGGAAAGGTGGTCATGAGCAGGAAAACTCTCACTGAATGAGTGGAGAAACAGTTCAGTGATATGAAAGGGAATCTGATGGAAACCTTAGCAAACATTTCAACTGTCTGCACTACGGCTGACATTTTAACCCATTAGAATCGTAGTTTCTTTGACGTCACTGTCCACTGGATCAACTATGACACACTTTGAAGAAAGTCAGCTGCTTTGTCATGCGGCAAATTACAGGGGAGGCATACATATGATCTCATAACATCAACCCTTGAGAGCATTCACACTGAATGCAAGATAGATCAAAAGGTGTGTGCAACAGTTACTGACAATAACAGTAATTTTGTAAAGGCTTTGACTCGGAATGTGAGAGATCTGAGACTACAAGCATTTTGTCCCAAGATGAGGATGATGATGGTAGAGTGATTTACAACAGCGTGACAGCTGTGCTGAGTCAGTCAGGGCAAAGCGAGAACACCTATTCACTCCCCGTCTGAGATGTGCAGTACACACACTGCATCTAGTTGACGTGCACGATGCTGAATCTGCTTGTAATGATGCACAGTGTAAAAAGATCATGTGAAGCACCACGGCCAATTGCTATTCTGCTTGGAACAAGGCTAGTCGTAGCACCCAAGCTGCGGAGGTGGTGCGAAATAAGAGTTATCTGGCACTGATTATTCCCAATGCAACACGATGGAATCTCACTTTCTACACAATGGAAAGAATTCACCTCATTGCAGCTCGGGGTGAAGACTTGCTAAATGAGATATGTGAACAGATTGGAATTGTCATCTTCAGGCCTGAAGAAATTACCTTTGTTGCTGAGTTTGTACAAGCAATGCAGCCCCTGGCAATGGCTCTGGACATCCTGCAGTCAGAGCTGAAAAACTTCATGGGAATCCTGATCTCCACCATTACATGCCTGAAAAACAAATTGTTGAAAGTCAGGCAGTCTGTGAAGCTTGTTGTGCCGCTAGTTGATGCTCTTCTAAAAGACATCGAGGTTCAGTTCAGTCACCTCCTGGGGCATGAAGAGCTCATTCTGGCTAGCATAGTGCATCCGCAGTTCCATTTGCAATGAATGGACAGTGAAGAACAGAAACTCAGAGGCAAGGCTCTGCTCCTTGATGCCATGCAGAAACTGGATGATCCTGCACATAGGTCATCTGAAGCTTCTGCATTAAATGCCAAAGACAGCTTCTTCAGCTTCAAAGAGATGACACCAGCCAATGTCTGCATATCTTCTCAGATGTACATGTGTCTGGCTGACCCTTCTACAGAAATATCTTCTCTCAACAGTTATCTATAGTCAAAAAAATATTTCTGAACACTAATACAGCTCTGCCATCTAGTGCAACCATTGAATGCCTATTCAGTCTTGGTGGACAAGTGCTCACTGCAAGAAGAAACGGACTCACCAACGAACACTTTGAAAAGTTGCTCCTTCTTAGAGCCAACAGAAATGTGTAGTTGTGAACAATTATATAAAATGATATTTTGGTTGACTCTGTTGTGTTAACAGTCTTGTTAGACCTACATGAGATTTCCTGTAAGCATTTTTGCATCCTCGGCATTAGTTTTAGTAGATTAGCCTAATGTACATTCTTGCAACCTGTTATGGGTCTTGTGTTGCTGGCTGTGTGTACTTTGGTTTAAATATTAAATTGTGACTCTCTGACTATAAAGACTAGTCTGTGGGACTCTGTAAACTGTAAAATGCTACTCTTCATTATTGTAACACTGTGTATACAACTTTAATACACTTGTATTCATGTGCAGTAAGCATGTATTCCTCACACACAAGTATTGTTTGAGTAAATCTGAATATGAGAACTGATAAACTACACTAATGTAAAAGTAATTCAAAAGTAACTAGTTACTTTAGTTAGTAACTAGTGACAGTAATACATTACAATTTTAGAAAAGTAATAGGTAATAGTAATATATTACTTTCACTTAAAAATAACTATTAATAGTAACTTATTATTTATATAAATAACTAGCACAACACTGCATACAGCTTAGGCTATGGCAATGGTAATCTAATGATAAACTTCATGCTTTTCTTACATGCATATGGTGAACAGTCTCCCAAATATTGACATCTGTAAAATGTACTGTGTTTGCTTTAGTGTTAAAAAGAAATCTCTTTAGTCTATGCTCTGTTTCAATTTTAGCAATGTAAATACAAAATCTTCTAAACTAAATGAATCATGAGGTTAGAATATGTCCAAAAGTTGAAGAAAAGTAGAAGACTGAATATTTTCAAATGAAATTTTATCAAGCAATAAAGATAATTATATTTATTAGAAATCTATGAATCAAACAGCATCAGCTAAACCTGTATTAAAAAGTACCTCTGCATTAATTAAACAGTGAAAGTGACAAATTATTTATTTTATTATTATATTACATTTGTTTACCGGGATATTCCGACTGGCCACATGTCCTTTTTCAGTGGAGGCCCGGGGAGAGAAGTTCCACATTGAATATACAGAAGAAATAAAACAGAGGAACAATACAGAAGTACAATACAACACAGTGCAGTGTAAGGCACAAGTTAAAAACTTAGGCCAGTTCAGGTTATACATAACATTAGGAATTCTCTAATAAATAATATTCAAACAAATAACAATTTAGTGGATTGTTATAATATTCATACAATAGGACAATGGACCAACCATGGTTTCAGGTGAATTTCTATTATTATAATGAAGTAAAAATGTTGGTGTAGACAGTGCTACTCGATCGTAGGAATAGAGATAGTGGTGGGAGTATAGATTACATAAGTAGCAGCTGAAGACAGAGAGAGTATAGAGACCTTTAGGTTATGCTGAGGTAGTGGCCAAGCTAGAGATTGAGAGGGAACATTTATAGAGCAGGGATACAATCACCTGGTGAAGACGTGGCTTTTTAGAGTTGTTTTAAATTGAGCTAGGGATGTAGAAGTAGTAATACTTTATGGCAGTGCATTCCAGATTTTTCCTATGTAGTCTGAGGAGAGGGAATCACCTGCCTGACTTTTGGAGACCTTGATTTGAATATGGTGCTTACTGATGGAGGGTAATGATATGTTAGTGGCATAAGGCTGTAGTAGAGTTTGTAGGGCAGGAGAGCAAGGCAATGGTGGGTTCTAGCTGGAAAATTTGTAGCACATCTGGCAATTTTGTTGTAAGAGAATTTGAGTTTTGTATCTTTGATTTCTTTAGGTTAGTTAGTATGGGAGCTGCATACAGCAGAGTAGATATTAGGAGGGTTTGGGCAATGGCAATCCTGCTATTCTTTGTGAAGTAGTGTTTGTTCCTATATAATGTACCAAGTTCTTTATGTACTTTTTATAGTCTAGGAAATGTGTATATTGAATTGAAGCTTGCAGTCAATTTCTACTCCTAGAAGTTTGGTGTGTGTAGATGGGGATGTGCTAGTTTTATTCAGTGAGGAGATATGAAATGTGCTACTAGGAGAGACAGAATTATTGGGATGGAATAACATAAGCTTGGTTTGATCAGGGTTTAAGATTAGTTGATTGTAAGTGAGCCATTATTCGACTGAAAGGCTGTTTGTGTTAGAGTCAGAAGTTCAAGTAGAGACAGTGCAGCACATATAACTGTTGAATCATCTGCATATTTTATGAGGGAGGCCTAAGGGGTTGACAAGTGGGGGTTACTGGTAAATATTGAGAACAGAAGTAGCCCTAAGACAGAGCCTTGGGGGACCCAAAGAGACTGCTTGCTGGAGTCCAGTGAGGTAATCTTGGAACCAGGCAAGAGCAGAGTTACAAAAATTTAGTTCAGAGAAGACAAAATGGGGACACATTTTTGATTACATGTTGAACATCATTATCTTTCCTTCTGAAATTGGATAAGCTTTCTTTAACACAATCAATGTATAAGTTACTCATAAAATAAAACTTTCTTGGAATAATTCAACTTCTTAGTAAGCATGATCAGAAATCACAACAAAGTCAGAAACAAATTCAAGTTCATTATCTTTTTTTTCAGGAGCACAGAACAAATTCATTGAATTATGTGGTACTTTAGTGCAAACAACAATTCTAAATGGGGTACAAAATGCAGAGTTGTTTAAAATTATTCCTAATGTAACTCCAGATTATTATCATACACGATGGATAACCTTAATAATTTATTATGTGAAAACTGTAGTAGTTTAAAAGTATTAACTAAAACATTTCCTTTTGTTTTATAACTTTCATAGAAAAGCTAGAAAGAAACTGTTGCTGGAGTTCTTAATGTGATTAAAAATTCAAGTCAGACTTTGGTTCTGCATTGACCGCGACTTTGACAATGCACACATTATGTTTGGGAAGTACACAGGAGAAGTAGAAGCAAAAACTTCAAAGCAAAAATAGAAAGTGCAGTTTCTACAAATGTGGAAAACACACTCTGGATTTTGTAGGAGTTGACCATGGTAAATCATAACAGGAAGCAATCATATCATCTGGCACTATCCAGCAAAATCTTTTCAGCAGCAGTCTTCATAGGAGGGGGATTCTGAATAATCATCTGCTTAAAATCACTTCTTGATATGCCAACAGCTACACGATCAGCATAAATCTGTGGTGCTGTATGCAATGCATAACGTGCCAACAGCTGCACAATCAGCATGAATCAGTGGTGCTATATGCAATGCATAACATGCCAACAGCTACACGATCAGCATGAATCTGTGGTGCTGTATGCAATGCATAGCATGCCAACAGCTACACGATCAGCATGAATCTGTGGTGCTGTATGCAATGCATAACATGCCAACAGCTACATTTAGGTTGTTTAGAGTTGCCACAAGTTAGTACACACATTTCCAAGTTTTGGTTACAAAGATTTACTGAAGTCACTATATAGAGCACTTAGAAGGTTATACTGTGAGATCCTAACATGGTACACTATTCCACTAGATGACGAAGCAAGAGCGTAAAGACATTAACTTGTCACCTTACATAAGCAGACATGTTATATAAGTGCTCTTTGGAAGAAATACTTGTAAGCTAATATCACAGGACAACAAGACGTAGAGTAAGGATACAGTAGTGCAAGGAGTCATTTAAAGCCCTGCTGAGGTATGGTGAGGAAGACAGTATGGGACAGAGAAGCAACAGACAATGCAATGTGCAAATGCATAAGCATAAGAATATAAAGAGTAGTAGAAGATAATATTTTCTTAAGTACAGAAAGAGACAAACAGTGTATAAGTAAAAACAGTCAGCTAGCACAGAGACAGATAAAACAGTAGCAACACAGGTAAACTGTTGGACACTGTCACATGACCTAAAAGTGGACACAAAAGTAAAGAATCAGTAGTTATAAACAGATACTCTGATATAGAAAATTTGGTTACAATATGTGCTTGATGAAAATTATATTGAGGTGTCAAGTGAGCTGAAAGAGGTTTATGCCATATGTCTGCAATAAAAGGAAAGTCATCAATATCTCCGCATTATCCATTATCTGTGAAGCAATATGAGGAAGAATAAAATTTTAGATGGTACATGAATTTAAATCTAAAATAAAGATATTCAGTTTCATTTTTAAATGTGGCTCCAATTGGCTGGGACAACTTTAGACTTATGTCACATCTCAAAAAATACAAATAGAAAACCTTTGATAGGTGGTAACACTCATGTCTCCTTCCCCATAAGTTCTATACATTTCACTCAAAACGTTCATAGTCAAAAACTCTTTAGATTAATCCAACATTGCTGGAAGATCTCCTGTGATGATTACTGTCTATGCTGTTCTAATATAAAATTTTATCTTAAACAAACTTCTTGAAAAATTACGGTATGCATATAGAACATCCAAAGGAGAGATGGAATAAATCCACTAGAAGTCCTACAGGAAAATATGTGCTTTGAAACTTGGGAGGAACAACCAGAATTTAATATAGTATATTATGTATAAGGAAAATGGAATATTTGCTTTATGATATCTCCCAATTTATTTGCCAAAATGACACAAAATGTATATATAAATACAATACCTTGCAGCCTGATGGCCTCAATAACAAATTGCTTAAGAGATATTTATTGCAGGACATGTTGACAGATGGCATGGCATACTTATGAATATTGATTTATCTAGCTATCTATCAATTAAGCTAATGCATATGGAAATGTGCACAGGACAAACGTTTTTAAAGAAAACTTTATGGCAAGGATTCACAAAGCCTCCGTGTAAGAGTTATAACTCTTACACGGAGGCTGCAGTTAAACGGAGTGATGTCAGCATGCTTTGCATATTCATGAGAGCATGCTGAATCACACCTAAGTCTAACACAGTCCGTGTAAGACAGTAGGGGACATGTCCGTAGGCCGAGCCCTGCAAGCGGACACGCCCCCAGAAGTGTAAAAGTGCCCAAAGTAAACACCCACAACAGAGTCCACGGAAATGTGAATAAACACAACACAACACATGCCCCCACAGACTATGAACATAAAATATATAAATGAACATGTTATATTTTTTTTAAATTGTAAAGATGTTTAACTGTGAGTGCGCTCGTTTGCGCGGGCGTGCCCGTAGCGCAGCTACAGTTAGCAGTCAGTGGGAAAGCATATAAGAACTAAATATGCAAAATAAGCCAGGAAGCAATAGCGTAGCAGTAGAGATGTTGGCTGAAGAGCAGGCATTCATGGTTCGAGCCCCCACAACACCAATTTTTTTTTTTTTTGCAAAATAAGCAGGAAACAAGTCCCTGACAAATATGTACACATAAAACCACAATTTATGTAAAATGTAATGAAATAGCCCATTTATATTGAAGAAATGTGAGGTAACAAAAGAAGAAAAAATGCCAGATGTGCTCATAGCTGAGCTACAGTTTAACAGAGTGAGTGCATCTGCCCATAGATGAGCAGTGGTTTAACTGGTGCAAAATGAGTGCCCGTAGCTGAGCAGTGGTCTAACAAGCTAAATCTATGTGCCCCTAACTGAGCTGAGCGTAATATGCGTGCCGATAGCCAAATGAGGCTTAAAGCAGCGTACCGCTTTGCGGAGCTGCGCATCGCAAACAAGCTAACCGACGGGCAACGTTGAGCAAGCCGTATCAAAACTGCCTTTACACAGACACACCCATCAGCATGTCTAGACAGTCATGAAAAATAAAAGGCAGTGGCCAGGTTCAAACCCAGGATACTATACACCATAGTCAAGGTACCAAACCACTAAGCCATGACAGCAGTACCTAGAAATGCAATAATAGCTAATATATAGGAATGAATACAAACTGGAGCATGACAATGCAGGTTTACTGAAGATGATACAATTCCAAAATGGCCAATCACAGATATGTGCGGGAAAAACGGACTATATAAGCCCCATAGGCGGGAATACACAGCATAAACGATTGTAGAACTGACCTGCAGGCAGAATGACAGGAGTAGGAGAGGGTAGTTGCTTTCGAGCACAGAGGTGGGGTGTTGAGGAGTCCAGGTACATGGTCTGGCTCCTAGTCCATAATCATGAGGCCCAACTCATGCAGGGCCAGGTCCTCTGGGGAGCATACAGGGCCGAGGCGTGGGACCGGTTGGCTCATGATCTCACCAGTGCCACAGGGATTCCAAGGACTGGTGAGCAGGTCCATCACCACCATGCGGACCTGAAGAGACGCAAGCAGGACCAACTGAACCTTTGGATCCAGGAGGCCCGCAAACACCCAACGCCCACTACTGAGTAAGTAACATTTAATTATGTATGTAAGAAATTAAACTAGCTGATATTATGGAGATGTGTATTCCAATATTACTTCATTTATATTACAGCTGCAGGTGTCCGTTCTGCGAACCGCAGAGCCTATGGCGATAGGCTGGTGCGGTTGCGCCACCAGGCAGGTCAGTAATCCACTACCAGTAACTGTAAAGAAATATAAAAGTATGACAGTCAGCAAAAGAGTGCAGTGTAGTCAGTAAGGAATAAAATCTGCAAGTAACAGTGTGAAAGTGTATGCAAGTATTGCTTGATTACAAAAGTGTGTTTCAGCCTGTAAGTTAAACCGAAAAATGAAACTGTCTGACATATATTCTGAAATAAAAATGCCCTACCTGTAAGAAAATAGTACACAACCTGCAGCAGGCTGAAAAGTATAGCTGCAGAAGATGATGAAATCACATGTGTGAAATATATCCCTGTGGAAATACTGAAACATGACAGAAGTGAGACTGCTGGAAAGGATTGTAATAACTACAGGTAAAACATGTCAATAAAGCCTAGAAGTAAGTACCATCCTGAATAGTAAAATGAAAGCAAGTGAGAGAGTGTGAGAAAGTGTCATGAATCCAGCAATACAGTAGTAATAACCCCTGAATAAAGTATACTGCAGTCAAGACAGAATGAAATGCATGTGAGATTCAAAACCAAACAGCAAAATCTGTTCAAAGTGTTGCTGCATCTGGAATGTGTATCCCAAAATCTGGATATGTTGCTCTCAGTCTGCAATATGCAGATAGGATGATTGTCTGATATACCAAACATCCACACTTGTCTACAGCTATATAAAGCAAATGTAGCAGGATGATGTAGCTGAACAAAGCTAGATATGAATGTGTATGAAGAACCATAAAATGTATATTGATGTTGCAGTAACAGTCCTATCACCAAGTTGAAATAGTTATCATATAGGAAACTGTAGTCAGAACAGTAGTGTGTATATAACTGTAGCTATTAGAAATGTACAGCATATGTATTGTTATTCAAGGTGTTAATATTACTTTCTTTACCCCACCCTATAACCACATATAACCCATTCCACGTGAAAATGGTATGTGCAATCACAATTAACACCCCTGGACGTTTGTCCTGTTGGGTCATATATATTTGCATGTCCGTTGATGCATCTGCCCTGTTCATACATCCACACCTGATGGCCTGTTGCCATCAATTAACCCTGCATGTTGTTGGACTGTGTATTTCTGTTCAAATTATGCATGTGTTATGCACGCTGTTCAATGGTGTGAATATCTGGGTGTTTGGTTAATGGGAATACTAATGCATGCTGTTACAACTAATTGTGAATGGTATTATATGTCACTAACCCAAACTGTCATGACATAATGCAAAACATAGGACGACAGGGAAGGCGGGTTCCAGCGGACCCACCTCTCCCACCTCAGCTGGCGAGTGCACCTGGCACTAGTGCCGAGTCCGGACCCTCCTCCGGTGGCCCTGTGCCACCTGCGGGTGGAAGCGCTGCAGGGGATGGGGCTCGCCCCCCCTCTGCAAGTGTGGCCGGAGGAGAACCACCACTCACCCTCCGTAGCATCCGGACTGTGGTGCGTAGGGAGATTCGGGACTCTGTTCTCGAGCCCCTATGCCAGCTCGAGGCATGGGTGGCGCAACTAACGGGCATGCCTGTTGCCCCGCCTACACAGCCCCCAGCACAGCCCCATCCTGGGCAGTGAAGGAACAGTGGCAACTGCCTATGGGTGGGGATATCAGTTCCACTGTTGCCATCTGTGGGCTCATGGGCTCTGGATATCCAAACCTCCATCCCCGTCAATTGTGTAACCCCCCCCACACGTGTCATACACTGCCCCTGTATGCGTCTTGTTTGTCTTGTCTGTTTACCTACCCAACCTACCTCCCCAGCTGTACCGACTTCCTTCACCTGACATACCACTCTCACCTGAAAAAAAAAAAGGGCACTCTGTACCCACAAAAAATTACGCCCCATACATAGCTGCCCATTCCGCACACATGTCTGCTGGACATGGAACCTATCAATTACAATTGGCTGTACAACAAGTATTATTGTTGTCCTGACACCTCTCTCAGGGGTGGAAGGTTTCAAATGTCACACCAAATTACATACATATGCACAGCTGTTGCTGATGAAGAAATGGGCAGCTATGGGCCTTACCTACATCCCTCCTGCACATCCCAAGCTTGTTTCCCTACTGTCTTACCCTCTTTGTGACCCCTTTTTCACCACTTTCCTGTCTCCCCATTTTCTTTTCTTTCAAAGAAAATAGCGCTGGTGTGCAAGAGTAAGCACGTTTAAGCGGTTGTAAGCGGTGTGCGCTTGTGTGCCGGAGCTAACGCCAGTGCGCATGTGTGAGCTCCGCATAAACCAGCGCTAACCCGGTTACAACTGCTTAAAAGTGCCTTAGTCACTTTGATTGACAGGTCTTGTAGTCAGTTCAGAAGCAAAATAAAATCCCACTGGCAGTCCCGAACCCAGGACCTTGGAAACAGTAGTCTGCATGACTTACCACTAAGCCATGAATCTTATACAAGAACATTGTGCTAAAATAAATATATCATGTAATAGTAGGAATGAATGTAAAGGGAATATAGATGTGTAGTACACAAAGCATGCCATTTAGAATTACTATCAAAACTAGTGGATTTCCATAATAGTAGTGTGTGAACAGAAACAGCCATGCTAGTTGGTAGCTAGTAGGTAATAATGTCACTATAGCACCTTGCAAGCCACACACATACTCACAGCAGGATAATCACTGCCCATACCCCACAACCTCTTACAGGAACACATCTGGACCAAGTAATAAAATATGTGGAGCAAAGGCCCAAAACCAGGGACACATTACAAATAATGTTACAACAAATGCAGACAGTTCAGAGAGTAACAGGGTCTGCATTTTGTGGGATGTTTGGAAGGGTATGAAGTCTGAAACTTTAATGTTTCACACTATAGTCCGACCTGAGCCCAGAGTGACTTGCCAGAAAAAGCTGTGCATGAGATATTGACCAAAATATGAGGCAGTAATGTGGACAACCTGCAAATAATTGTACACATGAGAGGTCTGACACCACCATATTTTAATAGTTAAGAGCCTAGACATACCAACAGTGAATGACTTACAGGGATGCCCCACAGACTCCATGTGAAATGTACAAACAGTAGGCAGAAAGGTGTAACAACACATGCAATGGTAACTATGGAGTCCTGAAAGTATCCACCACTTGCATGGCAGAATAAGTGTAGTAATACATATGCTCATGCTAACCCACAGTCACAACTGCAGCATACCAGACAATTTAATGGGTGTACCCCACTGATATGTACCATTCCATGAGGCAGATAACAGATGAACCTGAGAGTCTCTGGGGCCTGCTCAGCAGCATACTCAAATACCCTAATAGATGTCAAGGCCCACACCATGGCCAGACCACACAGCATGCTGTAACACCTTAGCAGATATAGCAAGCATTCCAAGGTGTGAATGTACATGGAAAATAGGAAAGCTACAGCAGCACACTACAGTCAGGACACCTAGCAGGCATACAAGTAGTGACTATAAAGGGCAAATATTGAAGCCTTAGCAACAAAGTGCAAACAAAAGTGAAAGGAAAGCACACACACACACATTAACAGTAGTAGTAGTTGTAGGTGTCAGTGTACATACACAGTTAGTACAGGAAACTGGAGAAATGTATGGAGGAATGTTAATCTACAACACAGCTGGAAATTTGAGAGAGATACCAACCTTTACACTCACAGAACATTGTCCACAGCATACCAGCATGGTCCCTGCCCTTAAAATCTGAAAGGGCTACGCCTATCTCACATACCTTTTTATAGCACTGTTCTGAAGTCACAGTGAGAACTGCAATCAGTACACAACTGGCTGCATGCAATTAGCAAATGCTGGCTAACAATTGGTGCAGAGGCCATCACATGGGCATATGCAGATACCTACAAAAGTATGCTGTACTCCCAGTCCACACATGCAATACTTTCATTGCACCCTGAGAAGGACGTGAGAGACAGACAGACAGAGAGAGAGAGACAGAGACAGAGACAGAGAAAATTGCAATTAAGCAGACACAAACAAATTGTTCAGCAACAGCCACCTGAAAGCTGACAACTGGGAAGTGGAGCAGCAGGACAGAGAACCAGATGGCAACACAAGCAGCTGTGACAAACACAGGTAATGTAAAGTAATACTATAAAGGTCTACATACTGTGAACCCTCCATATGTGTCATTGGTCTGTATCCATATGTATATGAAGATGTGTAAAGGGCAGGGGACATACAGCAACTATCAGTGAAGGCTGTACATACATTTGTATGTGAGAGCATCTATGTGCACATATCAATGTTGGTTGATTGTAGGTTGTAGTGCCATGTACAAAGTAGGTTTCACAGTTATGTATGTTTAGCAGTATGTTAGTGTGTGTATACAGTATGGTAGACAAACATGTTGATATACCTGTCTATCATATGGATACGTATGTATGTCAACATATGTATGTATATATATATATATATATATATATATATATATATATATATATATATATATATGACATGCATATATGTATACATACATAGAGAGAGAGATGTAGGAATACATAGACAGATGTAGATAGAATATTGTACAAACATATATATGTAATGCACACATACAGATATAGATATATGTAGATACATATACATAGACAGACTGATCTGACTATCTACAGGTATGACTGTATATGACGACCTTCAACACACCCTGTCCCACCCCCTCTGTGCCCCCCCTCCACATCTATAGCAATGTATGTACATCAATATATATATGTGTATATGTATACAGACATATATATATATATATATATATATATATATATATATATATATATATATATATATATACATATATATATATATATATATATATATATATATATATATATATATATAGAGAGAGAGAGATGTATATAAATTCTGAGTGAGGCACATGTGTACAGATGTATTGCAACAGGTGCCTGGTGACAAAGGCATGGAGTGAACACCAGTGTCAAAACCGAGTACCATACCACATTCCAAATCACCTACACCAGTAACCACCAGATATGTGATTGGCTGCCCACCACTGCATGTGTCAGGGGTGAACAGGGTCATAAATGTGTACAATAGTGGCCCCAATGATATTCACAGTGGCACACTATCCCTGGAATACCTGCACATGGTATGTGTCAGCGAACATGGTGTGTCAGCTATGGACATGTAGGTCGGTGTACCCCTCCACACCACATAATGGATGCCATGGTATGGACCTCACATGACAGCTACAGATATGGAGAAGGACACAGTGACATGTACAACACTGTGACAATGCACTCAAACACATTACCAATGCACAGTGACTGACAACACCACAGAGTACACATATACTACCCACATAGAGGTTACCACTCCCGGATTTACATATGTAAGTCACACCCATGACAGATGTCCAACAACCATAGTAACACCTCACACCATCCACAACCTAAATGACTGCTGTGTGTCATCCGTGCCACTGCAATAGAGTGCACATGTGGAGGTAAAAGTTCCTACCCACAGATAAGACATACCCTGCAATAAACCACACAGTGTTAAGAAGCAAGACTCCCCATGAGTACATGTCACACATACCCCTGCTGAATGTTAGTCAGATAGGTAATATGCCATATGAGTCACCCTGTGTAACTGTGTGACAGCAGCAGGTACCATCACACCACATGTGTCACAATGGTCAGGGTAGCAGAACAGTACGCTGCTGTAGTCCCAGGGCAATAGCATATTGTATAGTATTGTATTGTAATGTAATGTATTGTGTTGTATTGTATTGGTATGTTGAGGTGCCTCCTTCGTGGAGTGGAACCACTGCTGCTGTGCGCCAGTGTACAGGTACATATCCTGTAGTCAGGCTAGTGTTACATAGCACTTCTATATGTGTGTTTAGCTCCTGTCAGAGTTTATGTAGCATGCAACTGGGGATACCATCAGGTCCCATTCATGTTGTGTATTCTGCTGTCCTGAGGGTGGCTCTCACCTGGACATCTGTGATGACAGGGAGGTTACAGTCAGCTGGGATAACTATGTCTTATTTTGGGGAGAGAGGGCGGGTGACACCTGCACTGAACCTGTCTGCCACAATGTTGTCAATATCTGTGGTGTCAGTGAAATATTTGTTGTTGTGTACTAACTATGGGCATAGAGGATGGATCCTGACCAGGTTGCTAACATAACTGAAGAAGGCCTTCTGGTTATCTGTAGTGTCCCTCTTGATTTCCCTCTCAAAGTTGCCCATGGATGTTTGTATGATGGAAAATAGATCCTTACTAGTGCTGCTCAGACATGCCCTCCCTTTATGGAATTATGCTCTGTCTTGCAGTAGCTTCCATCTTCTGTAATACAATCTGTCTATGGCTGGGGTCCACCAGACAGGATGCTGTCCCTTTGTGGAGAGTGTCTTGGTCATATATGGGATTGCATGATCCATGCATTCTCGGAGATGTCTGTAGAAAGCAATTGTGTAGGGGTCAGCATTGTGGGTTGTATCTGCCACTGGCCCAGTGGGCTGAAAGGATACCATGTCACTGTTACAAAGTGTAAAGTTTGCATCTGTAATGTTATTCACTATAGTCGTTTGTGCTGGTGGTGGAGGTGGGATATGTATATCCAGGGCAATCAGTGTGTGGTCAGCTCACAGTAGTTGATGATGTAGGCCATACAGTACCTAGATACAAACCCCAGAGTGAGGAGGTGCTCTTGACCTGAATCAGTGTTCTGACTGCTGGGGTTTGGTAGTATGTCGTATGGAGTGTGCCAGGTACTGTTGCACAGTTGCTGGCTGAGCACTGATACCTGGCCATTTACATGTGTATCCACCAATAGACAGACAGATGCTATATATGTGAGATATGTTGTATCATAACAGTCGAGTAGCATGTGTAGTATGTGTGCCAAATTCTGCTGACATATATTGCTGATATCAGGTTATTTTCTTTCTCAGGTACATGGCCCACCCACGGAATCCCACTTACTCCACAGCTGAGGATGAGGAGATACACCAGAGCCTGGTGCGGGATTATGCAATACTCTTTTCCCGCACCAGCCAGAATCAGCAGGAGAGGGCTGCACTGTGGCAAGACCTTGTCCGTCGGGTAAATGACATAGGCACGCATAATAGGACATATGAGCAGGTACGACATCACTGCAGTGATTTAATCAGACATGTCCGTCAGCGTGCGTCGGATATCCACAGGCAACAGGTCACCACAGGTGGTGGGGTGGCTACACATCCGCCACTCACCAGACTGGAGGGACTACTCATGAGTGTAGTGGCTCCAGTCCGCCAGCAACAACAACAGCAGCAGACATGCATTATGATGGAGGCTGGAGCCACGCAGCAGCAAGACAGTGAATGTGCAGGTAATATGCCATATGTATAGTTGACTGTTGTGTACACTGGTAGTTAATGCATGTGTGAGGTGTGTCCTTGGTTTGTAGCTGTCACCATAGTATTTAATGTGCAAGTGTGATATCCTCAATATTAGCAGCTGACCTGTGAAAGGCGACTGTTGTACTACTGACCTGTATCATACTCAGTAACAATGGCACAGTTGTGCCCACTGACATTAGTTTCTTCACGTCTGCAGGTCCCTCTGGTATAACAGCAATGCAGCCTATCCATGCTGGTGAGTGTGTATTAACAATTCCTGTAATAGGTTTGATAGTAATAGTACTATTTGGCTCACTTAGTAGTGCTCTTTGTATGCATGTAGGTGTGTCTGTGTCTGTGTGTTGATATCACGCATACTGAGTACTGTACAATTGTGTGAAACTGTGTGCATGTGTGCATGTGTGCACGTGTGCATGTGTGCACCTGTGCATGTGTGCACGTGTGCATGTGTGCACCTGTGGATGTGTGCACGTGTGCATGTGTACATGTGTGCACCTGTGCACATGTGCATGTGTGCACATGTGCATGTGTACATGTGCACCTGTGCACCTGTGCATGTGTGCATGTGTACATGTGTGCATGTGTGCACCTGTGCATGTGTGCATGTGTGCACCTGTGCATGTGTGCACCTGTGCATGTGTGCATGTGTGCATCACTGGTAATGTGTAGACATTGTAAACTGTGTTTCCTGTTTCCCTCCCACAGGTTCTGGTGCTGCTCTGGTGTCATGTAGCAGGGAACCTGAATCAGGTGCCGTGGGTACTGATAATGATGACATCTGTGTAATGGCACAGGAAGGTATGCCAGGGTCCACCATTGGTCAGCCGATTGACAGTACACAGCTGTCGACCCCATCAATGCGCACAGTTATCCTGCCAATACACCCTTTGTCACCAATGTCCCTAGGTGATGGACAGCATACAGTGGGCATTGACCAGGGTAATGTGGTATCTGTGGCACATGCCTCCCCACACAGCAGCCATGGGCATGGCCCAGAGATGGTACCACACAGACAGATGTCCAGGGGTTCTCGTGGGAGCATCCGTGGGCGTACTGCCCCTGTCAGACGTGCCCACAGAGGTCTTACAACCTCAGCTATGTTTCGGGCTGTCATGCAGGCACAGTCACGTATGGAACGGTACACCAGACAGGGTCTGAGGGAGCTGACAGCATGTCGCACAGCCATGACTGACAGTATGCGTGACATTGCGGCTGCCATCCGTGATTTCACCGATGTCATAGACAGACGTTGTGGGGACATATTAGACCGGTTCCACAACTACATGTCCATGAGCCAGGCGATGGTGGGCGGTTGAGGCGTCGACGTGGCCGTATGCCAGCAACAGCAGCAGCTGGCAGTCGTCGCGGATGACAACAGGGCTGCGGCCGCCCCTGTAGTGCCAGCAGCAGCCCCAGCAATGCTGGGTCTGTGCTGTCATCAGACCGCCCCAGGAGACCACGTGCACCTGGCTCTGGCCAGGCCCGACAGGGATCTGTGTCCAGTCAATGAACACCTGCTTCTGATGACAGTACCCAGTCTGGGTTGGTACTGGATATGGTCCGTAGCACCCCTGCAAGGCACAGGTACCGTGTCCGTGGCCAGAGACACTGATCTGTATGACCTGGCAGGTACAGTCTGTGGCTGTCCACAAACACCAGTATATGGCAGCCATGAGGTGGAACTGTGTGCATCCATACACACATGCAAATTGACAACACCTAGGGCTACCGCATACACGCACACACTGCATCAACATTGCCCCACCTTCTACTGCTGTCCCTCACCAACACACATACACATACATGTCAATCGGTGGTATCGGTGGCTGACTCAGGCATACCAAGTTCACACCCTGTGCATATGATGAAACTGTGCCACCTCCTGCAATCTGTAACAACTGTGCAGGTACAGGTTAACATGTTGCTGATGCACAGGGTGACCACATAGATGTGTAGTAATAGTATCATGTTGTTAACAGTACTGTGTGCTGAATTAATTGTGGGTATATCACAGCATGCCTGATGCAGTAAGTGTGTGATTGTCATGTACTGTTGTCTACACCCATGGTAATTACCATAGTGTATCATCTGCACATGTTGGCATACTGGTGGTAATGATGTCAACAGAAGGCTACATACATAGGTAGCACAGGGGATAAGGTAATGAATGTAGTAATACGCAATGATGGACATGTAAATTGCAAGTGGCATGTTGCCCACACTGGACTCTGCAATGCAGATGTTTGAGGATGTTGATATGTGTGCAGTACTACACGACTGGTACAGGACACACAGGAGCACCCTAGCACTGCATGCTCACATCTCATACCATGCTAGACAGCCCCAACACACAAAACTAACTGTCACAGGAGGGAGAGTCCCCATATATGTCAGGGATACTGTGGTGGCAGGCCAGGTAGCATACATCCTACTAAGTATGGAACCACTGAGTGAAGGCTCAGTGTCTGTTATTTGACATGTGTATTACTGCAGGTATGAGCACATGGGTTTCCATCCAGTTATTGTACATCCTGACAGTACATGGTCTGTACACTTGTGTGTGCTGAGACTGGACCCTAGCCATCTGACCCGTGTATTTCCATGTACATGTGCATAGTGCCTGCATATTTGCAGTGTTACCTACTGGAAGTGGTACAGCTTGTTTGTTGTACAATGGACTACATGCAGCCCTGTTTACTGTAGCTTTGTTTGCATGCATGTTTGCTTGCAATTACCCTGGAATACTGATCACACCTGCAATGCATAGTTATAGAGCTTCTGTGGACTCCTAGTGCCATCTGCATAGCTTACTATATGTATGTCCATGTCCCACTTGACAGGATGTCACTGTTTGTCCTGTTCACATGTACATTGCCTGTGACACAGTGCATATGACTTACCTGGCATGTGTCCACGTGAGCAGTCATATATGCTACTGCTAACTAATCACAGGCACTACACCTTCACATATTCATCTTCTGTTGAACTACCTGCTTCGCTAGGGATGGCCTGCACCTGTCACCCCTGGGCTTTCAGATATTGGCAAAGGCTCTTGCTACCCCTATAGCGCCTATGTTAGGCAAGGCTCAAATGACAAACCCACCTTCATAGGTATCACAAGGGATAAGAAACTAAGAGTAATGCTACCCAACGCCAGAAGTCTAAACCTCCAGATGCATGCACCAAACTCTCCTTGGCATGGAGAACATCGATATCTGTGCAGTAACAGATGCCTGGTTCAGGGCTACTGAGAGCACACCAGCACTACCAGGTTTAACCTGGTTGATTTCTTTGAAACAGTCACCAAGGCCATTGACGAGGGAAGGTGGTTCACACAGCCTACCTGGACCTCGCAAAGCCTTCACAACAATACCCCACTTGGGCATTCTAGAGAAGCTCACCAGCTTAAATATAAGCCCCTATGTCACTAGATGGATTGCACAGTGGCTCAAGGACAGAACCCACATGGTTAGAATTGCTGGAGCCATGCCAGACTCCAAACCAGTTATGAGTTGTGTCCCACAAGGCTCAGTCCTGGGACCTCTCTTGTTTGGTATATATTTATTGGAGGTACAGGCCAACAAGGACGGACTGTGGCTGACCAAATATGCAGATGACTGCGAACTGGCCACCATAATCGACTCTCCAGCCGACACAAGCATCTTCCAAAGGGGCATCATAGAAACAGACAACTTGTGCCAGAGCCATGGCCTTCAGCTGAACAGTGTTTAGAAAGGGAAATGTGCATCCTGTAGTCTGTTCTCCTAGTTGCCAAAAGGGACATTTCCCTCACACACAACTGCACACACACTAACCCCCCTCAGATAAACACACACACTTGCAGGATTCAAATCCCTACCTAACTATGTTATGACACTTGAGACGGACGCATTAGCAGAGCGCACTATTCACATTACTGAGAGGTTGCCTTTCTCCTGCTATACTTATAGAGTGCTGACATCATCGGTGTTTAGAAAGGGGAATGTGCATCCTGTGGGGAGGCAGATGCCAAGCACACTCTGGCTAAGCTGTCATTCCCTAGGGCAAACAGCCTAGTGTTGACCTCTACACCCATATGTTTAATTGTCAAATGCACATTATTTGTTGCTGATAGACTGTTTGCACATCTTTATTGCCATAGCATTCCCTGTTTGTATGAACAACTTGTGCATCTGTGGAAGATGTTTGCATATGGGAGGGATCCACTATATCACGTATGTCTCTGTAGTCATTTAACTGTGTGCACTGGGCAGACTGCTGTAATGTGGTTGGTTCCTGGAATAACACGTACAAATACCAGATATGTGTGTCCAACTGCTAAACTGAGATTTGGCCTAAGTGTGTGAGCATGCCCAGTTCAGCCTTCCCATGGCATGTTGTCTGACATATGTCTCATTTATCAAAGTGTGTGAGCATGCCCAGTGTGAGCATTCCATATGTTGAACTCTGCAGCCCACCACATTTGTGGATGAGTGTGAACTTCAACAAATATCACCCGTTTATGGTTGTGTGTTGTGTGTCATGTTGTGTAGTTACTGTACAACTGCTTTGTGTGTGAACACAACAGGATTATACTGTGCCTGCAGTGTTTGCATGGGATACTTTGCATACAGTTGTCAACATCCTTTCACACTGACCTAACACTGTAGTACTGTATAGTGTACTGGTAGTACTTTGACTGTGGTGGACAGTATCCTGGGCTTTAGTGCTATCACTGCTTTACATTTCGATAGTGAGCACAACAGCCTGGTTAGGGGCCAGTTGTGTACATCTGACCATGTTGCATTCTGTTCAGATATGAACTACTTAAACCAGGCTTGTCCAACATTGGTAGTGTATTCCACAACATAAGTGTACATTTGCAAACACTAGCGATGTGCCCTAGTCCATGTCTAATGCTAGTTGGAGAGTGTGTTTGTCCTTCAACACACATTGTAAGTGGAGTTTGCCATGACATATGTCATGGTTAGTATACTGTGCCTCTGTCTACCTGTGACATGACAGTGATACCCAGGATAAAGCTACCATCTCCCATCCACTCATCAAGATTCCTATTGAGGAAAATTGATAAGTGACTCTATGGGTAGCCTGTACTGGGAGTTCACTCATGGGTGGGGTGGCTTCTGTGTTATGGATCATGCAGTACAGCTTGTCCTATGTAAGTCAGTGCTGGGGTTCAGGTCTCTCATGTGCATAGCTCACTGCCATTCAGATTGTACAAGGTGCAGCATGTTTATTGATACCAGCAACACAGGCAACACATGGCATCTGTGCAAGCTCTTTGATACTCCTGGTGAGGTACTGTTGGGGACTTTACGGTTGATGGAGGTGTCTGCTGAGGTACATCCCACAGGGGCTATTGTAGTCAATTGTACCGCTGATGGAGGATGACTGCAGAGCCACAATGACCTCCCGACAACCTTCATGATTAGGTGGGTATATGGTATGTTTCTGTAAACACTACAGCACATGTTTGTCCAATGCAGGATATCTATCACCTTGTGTCCCCAGGTCTCTCATTACATGTTAACTACATAATGGGTTAACACCTATGTGGTAATTGGTGGGCACTTACTGTATATCCACGGGGGTTGACTATACACTTTTCTGCAATTAGCTTGCTGACATGGCTATGGCACAAGTTGTCTGTTTCTATGTGGCCCTTTTGTGGGATGCTTATGTCAGCTGGTGGATCATATATGGTGAGCAGTTTGTAGTCCTCTGCAAACATGTTCAGACACAGTCCTTCCATGTTTGCCTGTACCTATGGGACATATATACCAGACGAGGGAGATCCCAGGACCAAGCCTTGTGGGATGCCAGTTATATCTGGTTTGTAGTCTGACATGGCTGCAGCATGTCTGACCATGTCTGTTCTGTCCTTGGTCTGGTTTGCAACCCCTCTACTGACATAGGGGTTTATATTTAAGCTGGTGAGCTTATCTATAATGAACACGTAGGGTATTGTATAGAAGCCTTTGCAAGGTCCAGCTACGCTGTGTGGACCACATTGCCCTCATCAATGACCTTAATGACTGTTTCAATTGAGTCAAACATGTTTAGGGGCAGGATCTGCACTTAAGAAAGCCACACTGGGTAGGGTCCGTGTCAGTAGGTCCCCAATATCTTTATGTCTGTGGTACATGCTGATCCTTTCCATAGCTGTGCAGACCAAGCTTCTCAGGATTCTGGGGTAGTAGTTTTCAGTATCCATTCAGGCAACACCTTTGTTGAGAAGGACCACTGTTGTTGTACACTGCTCTTTGGGTACATATTCTGTGGTAAGGCTGACATTGAGCAGTAGTGTGATTTGGCATTCCATTCATCTTGGAGTCCATGTTGCACTCAGCCCAGGACACCATCTCATACCATTGCTGCTGTGTGTTTTGCTTTGTAGATGCTGGCTGTTACCTCAGCATCTGCAATGTCAGGGGCCAGCAGTCTGCTGGGATAGATATTCTGCATTCTGGGGGTTTGCACTGCACCTGTCAGGATGTATGTTGGCAATATGTGTGTGTGTTTGTGATATTTGTGTGATTCAGAGCATATCTGTGAATTCCCAACACGGTTCCTACCATCAGTTGTGAAAGCCTTGGGATTATCCTTAGTGTCCTGTACAATTTGTATCTTCATAGGTTCATAGGTTCATACTAGGCTATCCACCCTAGGGCATTTGTTAGCCTAGCCAGAGTGTGTGTGGCTTTTGCCACCCCTTGCTATGTGAATATTATGGCCATTTATGATTTGCTTTGCTGTGCCTCTGTCTGGACATGACACAGTGAAGACCCCAGTGTAACTCTACAATCATCCATCCACTTGGCAAGATTCCTGTTGAAGAGTGTCAGTGAGGGGCTCTGCCTAACATGGAGTGGGATTCTGGTCCAGGGTGTGGGAGCCTCTGGATTATGTATCTGTCCCCCAGCACATCCTATTTCATTATTTGTTGAGGTTGACATCTCTCACTCTCACAGCTCCGATGGCTTTGAGTTTTCTGGGGTGGAGCATGTCCATTACTCCTGTGTTGGGCATGGCCTTCTACAACAGGCATGCAATGCCTCTGTGTAGGCAGTATGTGACTGCATTCAGCTGGGGTGTCTACAGCCAGGCAGCATATGACATGTATTTGAGACCCTTTATCCTCTTGGTGAGGTACCTTTGAGGTCTTTCTAACTGCTGCAGGTGTCAGGTAAGGTACATCCCATATGAGGCATTGTACTAGATTATGGGTGTGATAAGAGAACAGTATAGGGGCACAATGACCTCTGTTGACGTAGATGTGAATCCTTTCCTGATACGGTGTCAAATGTAGACAGTCTTCCTAGCCACATTGGCAATGTGAGTGTCACATAACAGGTTACTGTCCACTTGTGTCCCTAGGTCCCTGATTACTCCTTCCATACATAATGGTTTACCACCTATGTGGTAATTTGTGGTACCTTGTTTGGTATTTGGTGGGACATTCATACTGTCCAGTGTCTTCAGGACGGCTGGGTGGGGTTCCTGTGTGTGAGAGTGTGGTCTGTAGCATGCTACAGACTGTACAGCAGTCTTGCCTACAGTTAGTTGCACATGGGTGGACTCCAATGCCTTGTGCATTGTCAGTTACCTGGACGTATGGGTGTCTGTGCTGAATATGGATACTCACCCTCCTTTTATGTTTTGTTCCAGGTTTTGGGGCCATGACACATGATATGTGGTATAACCTGGTAGTGCTGGTGTGCTGTCAGGAGGCTTGCAGCAGGTTTCTGTCACTGCACAGACATCGATGTTCTCCATACTGGGGATGGCCTTGGGAGCATGCATATTGGGGTTTACACATCTGGCATTGGTCAGCATTACCCTTATGTTTCTTTCCACTTATGTTTTCTAGGGTGGTGGGTTAGTCTTTTCAGCCTTGCCTACAAAAGGCTCTATGGAGGTGGCAAAGGCCTTATCCAATATCCAGACGCCCGGGGTAACAGGTGCAAGCCATCCCAAGAACAGCATGCGTGGCTTTTCAAGCATGACATCCCAAGCAGACAGACATTGGATCCCCTTGGAATGACACCAGTAAGTGTGCCACTTGCTATGACTGATCATTCCGTGTTTGTACTGTGGCATTATTCTTGGTAAGGGTAGGATGCTGCAAATGGTGAGTGTCATACTGGCCTGGACTACATAATCAGAGAGCTCATCTATGTCTCTTTTCATGTAGTCTAGGGAGGTACATCTCAGGTCATTCACACCAGCATGGACTATGACTGCATCATATTTCTACTTGCTTTGGAGTGACCTGCATACTTCTGTTATGTGGCGTATTGTGGCAGCCTACAGGCAGCTTACTGTACCCTTTCCCTTGTTCAGTCTGGTGTGCGGGACAGCAGTGTGTCTGACTATGGAGTCACCTATTACAACTGTATCAGGCATGTTGTTTCTCCTTCTGGCCTGTGACTGTTTGGCACACCAGCTTTGTGTACTATGTGTTGCATGTGCTATGTTTGGAGGTTGTTTGATTGGGTGTCTGCTTTAGAGGCCTCTGTTGGTGTGCTGTGTTTGTAATTTGTGCCTCCGGGAATGTTTTTCTGTGTTTATGTGTTTGGTTTGCAGTTGTGATAGGTCTATGTGGGACTGTGTTTGTGGTGTGTGTGGTTACCTTCTCCTCCTGACTAGTTTTGGGAGTACTGGGTTGAGGGAGCTGAGCCTCCAGTTTGGATAGATGGTTGCATCTCTCACATATATTTGTATTTCTTGGGTGGAGTTGGGGGTTGTCTGTGTACTTGGGGCAGGTGTAACATTGCCTCAGGATTCACAGATTCAACTTGTTGTGGCTGGCCTTAGTGGATTGTATGTGTGGACATATTTTATTGCCATACTACTGATCAGTGATTACTTCATTGTTTATGTTTGCTCTATCATGTAGTAGCTTCCTCATTCTCTTGCATGGTTTGGTTATGGCTGGTGTCCACCATGCCAGATGCCTGCGTGTATGGCATTGTGTCTTGTTTTAATTTAGGATTGCATAATCCAAGCATTCCTGGCAGTGTTCATGGAATGGCTGTATTACAGGTTCTGAGGTGTGGCCCATATTTTGCACCTGCACAGGACCTTTAATGGATTCCACATCAGTTTGGAGGAGTGCAAATATTGCTTTACACATGTTTTCCACTGTGGTTTTCTGGCCAGGGACTGTGGTCAGGATTTGTATATCCAGTGTGATTACTCTATGGTCTGGTTTTACCAGTGAGCAATACACTTCTCGTCTTGCCATCCAGTACCCATGTTGCTGATTATCACATCCAGTATGCTTACCCTCTTGTGGGAGTGGTACGTTGTTCCTGGGCCTTTTGGTTTATGGATTCTATGAACTTTTGTCCTACACTGTTGGAGCTAGTATAATGCTCCCAGTCTATGTCTGGGTATTTTCAGTCACCCAATATAATGTGGTTTGGAGGACTTGATATATTCATGTATTCCAGCATAGGCCAGGTGCAGTTCCTGGTGTTGGGACAGTAGTCTGTAGCAGGCTATAAACTGGGGGGCAGTTTTAGCCACTGTTACTTGACCATGGCTAGTCCATGCTGCTTCTTGTTGTGGTACCAACATGGGGGTGTGGTTATCCTTGACAATTCTTGCTAGTCACCCTCCTTTTGTAGCTTGTCCCATGTTTTGAGTCTGTACAGCACAGTATGAGGTGTAACCTGGTAGTGTTAGGGTGCTGTTGTGAGCCTTGACTCAGTTTTCTGTTACAGCACAGATATCAACATTCTCCATACTGGGTGAGTTTAGACTGCATGCATCTTGCTGTTTCGACTTATCCCTTATCTTATTCTTATCCCTTCTGATACCTATGGAGATAGGTTTGTGTTTTGAGCCTTACCTATTCAGGGCACACTGTGGGTAACAACAGCCTTTGCCAGTATCCATACGGCCTGCACTGATAGGTGCACGCCAGTCCTAGCAGGTGGAGCATCATGTCATGCTCAGCATGTCATCCCAGACTGGCACACATTGGATCCCCTTTGACTAACTGCAATACTTCAGTCAATTATTGCACTTGATCATCTCATTGTCATATTGTGGCATGATGCTTGGTGAGGGTAGGATGTTAGTCAGGGTCCTCAGGTGTGCATATAGTACATGGTGTTACATTACTTAACACATGGCATTCATGCCTCAGGTGGTGCTGCAGGGCTGCCTCTGTCGGATGCATATTACACTTCCCTGTACATGTTTGTGAGCAGGTCATGTCATTGTAGGCATCCATGTTATTATTTGAGTGAGTCAGAGGGGGTATCATTCCCAGGGTTCCTACTGAGCCAGTGTATGTGCTATGTGTTGCCTCTTTGCCAAGGCCAGGGCATACTGGGCATGCCTCCTTCTGCCTACTGGGGCAGGCTCAGGTTGTTCCTCCTCTGAGTCACGCTCTGCCTGTGATGGCCTTGGCAATGGTGGGGGGCTGTTTGGCCCGGCCCTATGCTGGTCCTGCTGCAGCTGTTTTCGCAAGATCATATTATGTAGCATAGCACATACCATGACAATTTGGGTACATGTAGTTGGTGTGTACTGCAAGGCTCCACCAGATGTGTCCAGACACCGGAACCGTGACTTGAGCAGCCCAAACACACGCTCTATTACATTACGTGTTTGTGCGTGTGCCTCATTATGGCGTTCCTGTTCAGGTGTGTGTGCGTTTCTGATGGGTGTCATCAGCCACGGCTCCAGTGCATAACCTGCATCCCCACTAGGTGCCCGTGAGGGATGTCCCCATTGGCAAATGTCTGGTACAGCTGCGTCAAATGCCAGATGTGGGAATCATGGTAGCTCCCAGGACAGCCAGCACACACATTCATTATTATGCCCTGGGCATCACACATGACCTGGCAGTTGATGGAGGGAAGCCCTTGCGGTTGATGTATGCCCTACCCGCTCACCGGCTGGTGCTTTGATGCGTATGTGCGTGCAGTCTATTGCACCCACTACCTCAGGGTATTCCACTATTTGCTGGAAGAGACGATATTGCTGGCCAATACCTCACGGGCATTGGGGAAATATACATGATCACTGACATGTGCTGACATGGCATCCAGGAACTGGTGCAGTACCCTGGAGGCTGATGCCTGTGATATCCCCATCATATCACCAGTTGGTCTCTGGAAGGTACCTGTTGCTAGTATTCTTAGGCCAACACATACCTTGGTTTCCACTGGGATGGGTTCCCCTCTGTTGGTTCTGTGTGTGAGGCGTGGCCTGCACAGCTCCACTATTTGCTGCAGGAGGTCTCTGTCCACTCTATAGCTCTACTATCTCCAGCTCATGTAACCCGTGGTAGGTGACCCTGGGCCTGTACACTCTTCTCCGTCTCCTCACTGTGGGTTGTCTGGCACCATCTGCATTGTCACCACCCTCAGCAAGTCGCCTATGTCTCATTATGACAGCTATGGCAGCCCCTAACATTTCTGCTCTGAGTTCAGCTTTTTCAGTTTTCACTTCTAATAGCTTACTCCTGTCTTGCAGTGTCTCTTGAGAGAAACATCCTGCACTGCTGTTTGCAGAGTTTTAAGTGCTGGGCTGGGCTACTATTCTGCCTGTGTAATTGCCTGCTTCTAATTGTTTTCACCTGCTAGCTCCAGCAGTATTCCCTGCTAGCTTCCTACTAAATCTGTTGCTTCCTTTTTCCTCTCTGTTTCCTCAGGGAGGAGCCGTGTGCAAACCAGCAGAAACACGCTCACAGTGGCTTACACGCACGCACACATGCTTACACGGTTTAGAATCTGCTTATTCGGATTAAGATGCGTGCACACCCGCACAAACAGTGTTAAACATCTCCCAACACGCTCCCACATGCTCAGTCTGCCTTACACACTCTCACACTGCCTTACTCGCGCTTCATGGCATGCACACGTGCGCATGCACGCCCAGCAAGAAACTTCGGTGTAGGCAACAGTGTACACCTTCCATTTCTTGACTTTCTCATGCTTATCTAGTGGCACACCTCTTTCCATGATATCTGTCTGACATCTGTCATGTAACTCTGACCTCCAATGAACTGCATTTCTTTCTACCATTCCCCCCTGTGATGTCACCTATCTCCTACTCTGTTCCTCCCCTTCTGTAACTCTTACACTACTCAGACTGTGCTCATTTGCTATGTGACAGTGGAATTCAGTATCCTAACACTCATTTGCATCAGATTGCCTACTAATGCTTAGTTACATGTCTTAGACTCAGCTTCCCCCCTTAGCAACCACTACACGGTGGCCATGTTGGTTTTGGTGTGCTGGTCCCTGCATTGACATTCCATGTATTGCAGAAAACCCACATTTGTGGGTTTATAACCTTCGTTTTTATGTTTTATACAGCGCAGCCCGTTTGCGTGGGGCTGCGCTGGGTTTAAACATCGGCAATCACCGAAAAAAAAAAATTATATTTTTAATATATTTGCATCAGGTTACTTTGCCAATGGCCACATATTTGGCCATTGGCATGCTGCCTGACACATATGCACCCTTTATTTGGAGCTGACATGGCTCCATTGCAGTTTTTGCAGAAACGTACTCAGTTATCAACTGAGTACATTTCTGCAGCTAAAACGGCTCTTACACGGGCTGTTCTGGGCTTCCTGGATTGCTAATTGCAATGCATAACACAAATCAATAATCATAAACACATATGCATTGCTTCCCTTTACATCCCCCCTGGGGATAATATCTCCACACTTGAACTTATCCTTTCCTGGCTATCCATTAACATTAGTAATGAAACCATAATCCTAGGAGATGTAAACATTAACTGGGCCCTTATCCAGTCTCCTACAAATTCCACAAACATCAACCTCTATAATTTCTCACAACTGATCACTTCAGTAACTTATCCTGCCAAAAACCTGTCCAATGGGAGTATACTGGACTGGATTCTAGTCTCCCATCCTCTCTATTTCACCAACAGCGGCACTCTTCCCGACCCACTTGGTGACCACACACCCACCTTTACCCACCGGCTTCCTACTGTCCTTCAACGAACCCATAACTATATCACATTCCGTGACCAAAAAAACTTCAACCCAATAACCTTTTCAAACTCATTACAAGCAATTAATTGGAATTGTCTAAAAATACTACCTCTTGATAATGCAGTCTCATATTTCAACTCAACATTCTTAAAATTACTAGACTCCCAAGCTCCCTTACAGACAAAAAGAATAAAAACCAAATCAGCCCCATGGCTCTCCAAAACTACCCTTGCTATCATGAGACAGAGAGATAAAGTCTGGGCACGCTACCAAAAACATAAGTCAGCACCACTCCTAAACGAATATAAAATGCTCCGAAATAAAGCAAAGAAACTGATTACTTTTGATAGTCAGAACTACTTCTCAACACTCCAAAACCATAATAAAAACAACCCTCAAAAATTCTGGAAAGGGATCTCTACTCTCCTCCACTCCAGCAAACCAGTTACTCCCACCCCAGATCCAAATGCTCCAGAATTTGATTTAGCCACACAATTTAATTCCTTCTTTATCGACTCCATCTCCAAATTGACCTCTTCATTCTCAAACACCTCTCTCTCCACTTCCACACCCTATTCCACACCCGCTAACCCCTCTTCCCCCTCTTCTACACAAACCCCATCCTCGTCTCCACTACCCCAAAATTCCCCCTCTTCTAACTGCACCCTCTTCTCATTAAATCCTATACCTACATCTACTATAAAGAAACTTCTTCAGAAATTGAAACCATGTACCAATGCTCCTGACAATATCCCTTCTTACTTTCTCAGTGCAGCCGCTAAAACTCTTGCCTACCCCATTAGCATCTTAATTAACCGATCCCTTCAAGAATGCACAGTTCCCCAAATCTGGAAACAAGCTTTTATTATACCTCTACACAAAGGGGCAACAACAATAACATTAGCAATTTTCGTCCCATAGCCATCCTGTTCCCCCATTTCTAAACTCCTTGAAAAATGTGTCCAACTTCAACTTCTTCCTCACCTCCTAGACAACCATCTCATTACCCCTACACAGCATGGTTTCAGACCTAATCATAGTACTATGACTGCCCTCCTCTCCTTCCTTGAAACTGTAAATAAAGCCCGTGACTCTGGGCAAATTGTATCCACTTTGCTTCTTGACCTCTCCAAAGCCTTCGACACTATCTCACACAACCTGCTCTTAACTAAACTTTCCAAACTCCACCTATCTTCCTCCTCTCTGAACTGGTTCTCTCGTTACCTTTCTAACAGAAATCAAGCTGTAAAATGGAAAAAAGCTACCTCCTCTTTCCTTAGTACCCCCACAGGAGTGCCACAAGGCTCCATACTGGGTCCTCTTCTCTTCAATATATTTATAAATGACTTCTACAAATCAATTCCTTCCTCTAGTATCATCCAATATGCAGATGATTCTACTATCATCTGTTCTGCCTCTTCTACCACTACACTATAAAAACTTACCCAAGATGCTTTCTCTTCCACAGAGCAATGGATGCTAAGTAATCATCTAGCTCTCAATGCCACCAAGACCAAACTAATGTTATTTACTCCTTCAAAAGTTATCCCTCCAGACTTAAGTACATTCTTAATTACTAGTCAAAACAACTCACCCCTTGAAATAGTATCAGAAACTAAACTACTTGGGGTCCAAATTGACAACCTACTTAAATTCAACTCCCACCTGCAAATAAACATTAAAAAAACACATCAAAAGCTTGGCATGCTTTATAGACAGAAAGCCTACCTCACATCTGACACTAAAATCTCTCTCTCTACCTCCTTTCTTATCCCCTCCCTTCTCTATGGTGCCCCACTACTAACTAATCTTCAGTCCTCATTAAAAAAACAGCTTACTTCCTGCTATAACAAAATTCGCCACCAGCCATAAATCCTCTACTCACCACTGTGTCTCCCTCCATAAGCTAAAATGGCTAGAACTTCCCAATCAACTAACTTACACCCAACTAACTCTAGCCCATAAGCTTATTCTAAAACCCTCACTCTGTCCCTCCCTTTCCTCTGCCTTTAAAATGTACCTACCTAGCAGATTTCTAAGGTCAAACAATCAAAATCTACTTGAAGTGTATAAACCTACTTATCCACCAGGAAAAAACCTTCTTTCCTTCAGCCTCGCTCGCCTCTGGAACTCCCTACCACCACTCATTCGCACCACCTCTAACCACTTCACCTTCAAAAAGTCTCTCTTCTTACATCTAGCAACACAGTGGGAATGCTCTTGCTCCCACCCCACATAACTAACTCTACTAAATCTCCTTCAATACCATATCCTATTTTATGTACCTACTATCTTTGTTCTCTAATCTCTATTAATTTGTCTCTATTACTTGTAGGTCACTTCTCAATTGTATTAACTGTTATGACTGCTATTATACATGTGATAAGTTTTGCTTTTTCCTTACAACATAGTACCAATAACTCTCTGTACCTAGATTGTTAATGTAAATTGTTGAATGTATATTTGTTCGTTTTGGAGCTTTTCTCCCCAGGACTCCATTGAAAACAGGTTCTTTATGGCCCAATGGACTATCCTGGTAAACCAACTGCAATAAATAAACTGCAATAAATAATCATCCTCATTCGCATGCTATTCGGCTGCAAGTGAGGTGATTAGCTTATCCACGCCCACTCCGTGTAAGAGATGTTTTAGCTTGTCTCTTACACGAACTTTGGGCTGTTCCTGGATCGCGAAGGCTGCATGGAGTCTTACACTACTCTTAGACTCCGTGCAAGCCTTCGTGAATCCGGCCCTATGTGTAGAACTAGGTCTTAAAACACTTAATATTACATTACTTACTCATTTATGCGAGTTTCTATAAACTTAACCATACATATTTATATTTATATGTTACAATGGATATTTTGAGTATTTTGACATTGGAACGTTTGTATTTTTTGTTACATCATGTGGTCTTTGGGTTTGCATTCATAGTCTTGAAATTTACAATAGTTTCCAACTATAATCTATGGTGCTCTATACAATACATAACATGCCAACAGCTACACGATCAGCACAAATCTGTGGTGCTGTATGCAATGCATAGCATGTCAACATCTACACGATTACCATGAATCTGTGGTGCTGCATGCAATGCATAACATGCCAACAGCTACATGATCAGCATGAATCAGTGCTGCTATATGCAATGCATAACATGCCAACAGCTACACGATCAGCATGAATCAGTGGTGCTATATGCAATGCATAACACGCCAACAGCTACACGATCAGCATGAATCTGTGGTGCTATATGCAATGCATAACATGCCAACAACGACACGATCACAATGAATCTGTGGTGCTGTATGCAATGCATAACATGGCAACAGCTACACGATCAACATGAATCTGTGGTGCTGTATGCAATGCATAACACGCCAACAGCTACACGATCACCATGAATCTGTGGTGCTGTATGCAATGCATAACATGCCGACAGCTACACGATCAGCATGAATCAGTGGTGCTATATGCAATGCATAACATGCCAACAGCTACACGATCAGTATGAATCTGTGGTGATACATGCAATGCATAAAACGCCAATAGCTACACGATCAGCATGAATCAGTGGTGCTATATGCAATGCATAACATGCCAACAGCTACACAAACAGCATGAATCTGTGGTGCTGTATGCAATGGATAACATGCCAACAGCTACACGATCAGCATGAATCTGTGGTGCTGTATGCAATATATAACATGCCAACAGCTACACGATCAGCATGAATCTGTGGTGCTGTATGCAATGCATAACATGCCAACAGCTACATGATCAGCATGAATCTGTGGTGCTGTATGCAAAGCATAACATGCCAACAGCTACACGATCAGCATGAATCAGTGCTGCTATATGCAATGCATAACATGGCAACAGCTACACGATCAGCATGAATCTGTGGTGCTGTATGCAATGCATAACATGCCAACAGCTACACGATCAGCATGAATCAGTGCTGCTATATGCAATGCATAACATGCCAACAGCTACACGATCAGCATGAATCTGTGGTGCTGTATGCAATGCATAACATGCCAACAGCTACACGATCAGCATGAATCTGTGGTGCTATATGCAATGTATAACATGCCAACAACTACACGATCAGCATGAATCTGTGGTGCTGTATGCAATGCATAACATGCCAACAGCTACACGATCAGCATGAATCAGTGGTGCTATATGCAATGCATAACATGCCAACAGCTACATGATCAGCATGAATCAGTGGTGCTGTATGCAATGCATAACATGCCAACAGCTACACGATCAGCATGAATCAGTGGTGCTGTATGCAATGAATAACATGCCAACAGCTACAAGATCAGCATGAATCTGTGGTGCTGTATGCAATGCATAACATGCCAACAGCTACATGATCAGCATGAATCTGTGGTGTTATATGCAATGTATAACATGCCAACAGCTACACGATCAGCATGAATCTGTGGTGTTGTATGCAATGCATAACAAGCCAACAGCTACACGATCACCATAAATCTGTGGTGCTGTATGCAAAGCATAACATGCCAACAGCTACACGATCAGCATGAATCTGTGGTGCTGTATGCAATGCATAACATGCCAACAGCTACACGATCAGCATGAATCTGTGGTGCTGTATGCAATGCATAACATGCCAACAGCTACACGATCAGCATGAATCTGTGGTGCTGTATGCAATGCATAACACGCCAACAGCTACACGATCAGCACGAATCTGTGGTGCTGTATGCAATGCATAGCATGTCAACATCTACACGATCACAATGAATCTGTGGTGCTGCATGCAATGCATAACATGCCAACAGCTACATGATCAGCATGAATCAGTGCTGTTATACGCAATGCATAACATGCCAACAGCTACACGATCAGCATGAATCAGTGGTGCTATATGCAAGGCATAACACACCAACAGCTACACAATCAGCATGAATCTGTGGTGCTATATGCAATGCATAACATGCCAACAACTACACGATCACAATGAATCTGTGGTGCTGTATGCAATGCATAACATGGCAACAGCTACACGATCAACATGAATCTGCGGTGCTGTATGCAATGCATAACACGTCAACAACTACAAGATCAGCTCGAATCTGTGGTGCTGTATGCAATGCATAGCATGTCAACATCTACACGATCACCATGAATCTGTGGTGCTGTATGCAATGCATAACATGCCGACAGCTACACGATCAGCATGAATCAGTGGTGCTATATGCAATGCATAACAGGCCAACAGCTACACGATCAGCATGAATCAGTGGTGCTGTATGCAATGAATAACATGCCAACAGCTACAAGATCAGCATGAATCTGTGGTGCTGTATGCAATGCATAACATGCCAACAGCTACATGATCAGCATGAATCTGTGGTGTTATATGCAATGCATAACATTCCAACAGCTACACGATCAGCATGAATCTGTGGTGTTGTATGCAATGCATAACATGCCAACAGCTACACAATCACCATGAATCTGTGGTGCTGTATGCAAAGCATAACATGCCAACAGCTACACGATCAGCATGAATCTGTGGTGCTGTATGCAATGCACAACATGCCAACAGCTACACGATCAGCATGAATCTGTGGTGCTGTATGCAATGCATAACATGCCAACAGCTACAAGAGCAGCATGAATCTGTGGTGCTGTATGCAATGCATAACATGCCAACAGCTACATGATCAGCATGAATCAGTGCTGCTATATGCAATGCATAACATGCCAACAGCTACACGATCAGCATGAATCAGTGGTGCAATATGCAATGCATAACACACCAACAGCTACACAATCAGCATGAATCTGTGGTGCTATATGCAATGCATAACATGCCAACAACTACACGATCACAATGAATCTGTGGTGCTGTATGCAATGCATAACATGGCAACAGCTACACGATCAACATGAATCTGCGGTGCTGTATGCAATGCATAACACGCCAACAGCTACACGATCAGCTCGAATCTGTGGTGCTGTATGCAATGCATAACACGCCGACAGCTACACGATCAGCATGAATCAGTGGTGCTATATGCAATGCATAACATGCCAACAGCTACACGATCAGCATGAATCAGTGGTGCTGTATGCAATGCATAACATGCCAACAGCTACACAATCAGCATGAATCAGTGGTGCTGTATGCAATGAATAACATGCCAACAGCTACAAGATCAGCATGAATCTGTGGTGCTGTATGCAATGCATAACATGCCAACAGCTACATGATCAGCATGAATCTGTGGTGTTATATGCAATGCATAACATGCCAACAGCTACACGATCAGCATGAATCTGTGGTGTTGTATGCAATGCATAACATGCCAACAGCTACACAATCAACATGAATCTGTGGTGCTGTATGCAAAGCATAACATGCCAACAGCTACACAATCAGCATGAATCTGTGGTGCTGTATGCAATGCATAACATGCCAACAGCTACACGATCAGCATGAATCTGTGGTGCTCTATGCAATGCATAACATGCCAACAGCTACACGATCAGCATGAATCTGTGGTGCCGTATGCAATACATAACACGCCAACAGCTACACAATCAGCACGAATCTGTGGTGCTGTATGCAATGCATAGCATGTCAACATCTACACGATCACAATGAATCTGTGGTGCTGCATGCAATGCATAACATGCCAACAGCTACATGATCAGCATGAATGAGTGCTGCTATATGCAATGCATAACATGCCAACAGCTACACGATCAGCATGAATCAGTGGTGCTATATGCAATGCATAACAAACCAACAGCTACACAATCAGCATGAATCTGTGGTGCTATATGCAATGCATAACATGCCAACAACTACACGATCACAATGAATCTGTTGTGCTGTATGCAATGCATAACATGGCAACAGCTACAAGATCAACATGAATCTGTGGTGCTGTATGCAATGCATAACACGCCAACAGCTACAAGATCAGCTCGAATCTGTGGTTCTGTATGCAATGCATAGCATGTCAACATCTACACGATCACCATGAATCTGTGGTACTGTATGCAATGCATAACATGCCGACAGCTACACGATCAGCATGAATCAGTGGTGCTATATGCAATGCATAACATGCCAACAGCTACACGATCAGTATGAATCTGTGGTGCTACATGCAATGCATATAAAGCCAATAGCTACACGATCAGCATGAATCAGTGGTGCTATATGCAATGCATAACATGCCAACAGCTACATGATCAGCATGAATCTGTGGTGCTATATGCAATGCATAACACGCCAACAGCTACATGATCAGCATGAATCTGTGGTGCTATATGCAATGCATAACATGCCAACAGCTACACGATCACCATGAATCTGTGGTGCTATATGCAATGCATAACATGCCAACTACACGATCACCATGAATCTGTTGTGCTGTATGCAATGCATAACATGCCAACAGCTACACGATCAGCATGAATCTGTGATGCTGTATGCAATGCATAACATGCCAACAGCTACACGATCAGCATGAATCTGTGGTGCTGTATGCAATGCATAACATGACAACAGCTACACAATCAGCATGAATCTGTGGTGCTGTATGTAATGCATAACACGCCAACAGCTACATGATCAGCATGAATCTGTGGTGCTGTATGCAATGCATAGCATGTCAACATCTACACAATCACCATGAATCTGTGGTGCTGTATGCAATGCATAACATGACAACAGCTACACGATCAGCATGAATCAGTACTGCTATATGCAATGCATAACATGACAACAGCTACACGATCAGTATGAATCAGTGCTGCTATATGCAATGCATAACATGCCAATAGCTACACAATCAGCATGAATCTGTGGTGCTGTATGCAATGCATAACATGCCAACAGCTACACGATCACCATGAATCTGTGGTGCTCTATGCAATGCATAACACGCCAACAGCTACACGATCAGCATAAATCTGTGGTGCTGTATGCAATGCATAACATGCCAACAGCTACACGATCAGCATGAATTAGTGGTGCTATATGCATTGCATAACATGTCAACATCTACACGATCAGCATGAATCAGTGGTGCTATATGCAAGGCATAACATGCCAACAGCTACATGATCAGCATGAATCAGTGGTGCTGTATGCAATGCATAACATGCCAACAGCTACACGATCAGCATTAATCTGTGGTGCTGTATGCAATGCATAACACGCCAACAGCTACACGATCAGCATGAATCAGTGGTGCTATATGCAATGCATAACACGCCAACAGCTACATGATCAGCATGAATCTGTGGTGCTATATGCAATGCATACCATGCCAACAGCTACACGATCAGCATGAATCTGTGGTGCTGTATGCAATGCATAACATGCCAACAGCTACACGATCAGCATGAATCTGTGGTGCTGTTTGCAATGCATAACATGCCAACAGCTACACGATCAGCATGAATCTGTGGTGCTGCATGCAATGCATAACATGCCAACAGCTACACGATCAGCATGAATCTGTGGTGCTGTGTGCAATGCATAACATGCCAACAGTTACATGATCAGCATGAATCTGTGGTGCTACATGCAATGCATAACATGCCAACAGCTACACGATCAGCGTGAATCAGTGGTGCTGTATGCAATGCATAACATGCCAACAGCTACACGATCAGCATGAATCTGTGGTGCTGTATGCAATGCATAACATGCCAACAGCTACACCATCAGCATGAATCTGTGGTGCTATTTGCAATGCATAACATGTGAACATCTACACGATCAGAATGAATCTGTGGTGCTATATGCAATGCATAACATGCCAACAGCTACATGATCAGCATGAATCTGTGGTGCATATAATACATTTGCAGGCATTACCAATTTACTGAATCTGAAGCAATGTATAGTACATAAGAACATGTGCAACTTCCTTTTACAAAGACTTGTCATGTTTATGTCACAATGCCATTTTCTAAATACTAGAACTGCATGTTACCTTTTGCTTGGATAATAAATTCAGCTGTTCTCTGACGGTTGGATTTTCTTGCTGTACAGAACTAGAAATTGTTTGTAACATTTAGGTTGTTTAGAGTTGCCACAAGTTAGTACACACATTTCCAAGTTTTGGTTACAAAGATTTACTGAAGTCACTATATAGAGCACTTAGAAGGTTATACTGTGAGATCCTAACATGGTACACTATTCCACTAGATGATGAAGCAAGAGCGTAAAGACATTAACTTGTCACCTTACATAAGCAGACATGTTATATAAGTGCTCTTTCAAAGAAATACTTGTAAGCTAATATCAAAGGACAACAAGACGTAGAGTAAGGATACAGTCTTCAGCACAGCACACTCAGTAGTGCAAGGAGTCATTTAAAGCCCTGCTGAGGTATGGTGAGGAAGACAGTATGGGACAGAGAAGCAACAGACAATGCAATGTGCAAATGCATAAGCATAAGAATATAAAGAGTAGTAGAAGATAATATTTTCTTAAGTACAGAAAGAGACAAACAGTGTATAAGTAAAAACAGTCAGCTAGCACAGAGACAGATAAAACAGTAGCAACACAGGTAAACTGTTGGACACTGTCACATGACCTAAAAGTGGACACAAAAATAAAGAATCAGTAGTTATAAACAGATACTCTGATATAGAAAATTTGGTTACAATATGTGCTTGATGAAAATTATATTGAGGTGTCAAGTGAGCTGAAAGAGGTTTATGCCATATGTCTGCAATAAAAGGAAAGTCATCAATATCTCCGCATTATCCATTATCTGTGAAGCAATATGAGGAAGAATAAAATTTTAAATGGTACATGAATTTAAATCTAAAATAAAGATATTCAGTTTCATTTTTAAATGTGGCTCCAATTGGCTGGGACAACTTTAGACTTATGTCACATCTCAAAAAATACAAATAGAAAACCTTTGATAGGTGGTAACACTCATGTCTCCTTCCCCATAAGTTCTATACATTTCACTCAAAACGTTCATAGTCAAAAACTCTTTAGATTAATCCAACATTGCTGGAAGATCTCCTGTGATGATTACTGTCTATGCTGTTCTAGTATAAAATTTTATCTTGAACAAACTTCTTGAAAAATTACGGTATGCATATAGAACATCCAAAGGAGAGATGGAATAAATCCACTAGAAGTCCTATAGGAAAATATGTGCTTTGAAACTTGGGAGGAACAACCAGAATTTAATATAGTATATTATGTATAAGGAAAATGGAATATTTGCTTTATGATATCTCCCAATTTATTTGCCAAAATGACACAAAATGTATATATAAATACAATACCTTGCAGCCTGATGGCCTCAATAACAAATTGCTTAAGAGATATTTATTGCAGGACATGTTGACAGATGGCATGGCATACTTATGAATATTGATTTATCTAGCTATCTATCAATTAAGCTAATGCATATGGAAATGTGCACAGGACAAACGTTTTTAAAGAAAACTTTATGTGTAGAACTAGGTCTTAAAACACTTAATATTACATTACTTACTCATTTATGTGAGTTTCTATAAACTTAACCATATATATTTATATTTATATGTTACAATGGATATTTTGAGTATTTTGACATTGGAACGTTTGTATTTTTTGTTACATCATGTGGTGTTTGGGTTTGCATTCATAGTCTTGAAATTTAGAATAGTTTCCAACTATAATCTATGCTGCCACTGCACCAGTCTTTGTAGGGGTCTCATAGCGACAGTCATTTACATTCTTGAATGACAGAGTGATTGCCTGATTAATGATATCAATTACTATTATTATTTGATTATGCATATAGAAAGCATTTTATTCAACCATTTTAATCTAGAAAATGTATTCTGTTGAGATCATAGGTCAGTTTCTTGTTTCTAACTGAATTATTATTTTTTTTTAATTTTTAGTTAACTTTATTAACTCAGCAGTAGATATGTCCTTGAAACATTTTCAGTCAAGAACAGTGCAAGAGAACAAGACCTGTATGTCAAACCTTTATCGTTGATATGGGTATTGTACAGAAGAATGTGTTGTTTTCATAGGTTCATATTTTAGTACTCTGTATATAGACTGAGTCATATATATATATATATATATATGTGTGTGTGTGTGTGTGTAGTAGAACAATTCATATCATGCTATCAAGAATTATCATATTGTCTTTCCTAATTACTAAACTGTTGGTAAAGACAGACTTCTAAATAATAACACAGTAATACATTTCAAAGGGTGACATGTCTCAAGATAGAATAATCACAGAATGTTTTAAGAGAGATGTATAGTTATTCTCAATTAACATGTGAGGGAAATAATATGATGTGAGTTAGCTCTTATTACAACTAAATTAAGATGGAATGCACGCATGTCAGTGATTTGAGTAGAAATGCCCAGATACAGGTGTAGTGCATTTCAGAAGGCCCTAGTATTGTAAAAACCTATATTAGAGTTTTAAACCAAATGTTAATACTCATACTAACATATTATCAAAAGATTTTGATAAAACAAAATTGAATATTATAATAAATGTTATTTTAACTGCTTCTTTTTGTAGTTTGTGTATTTAGAAAATGTTTATTTCAACCAATCCTGTGTGCAAACATTCCAATTTATACTTTGACTAGTGTGCATCAACCAAAGTCTGAAAAGCATTTTTTGTAGCCCATCTAATTCTGTAGTGCATGTTTAATCACTCCAAGAAGACCATTGTTCCATGTTATACCTAACTGATCTAATCTGTTATTGAATCTAGTGCTGTATTTTGCAAGTTTTCAATAAGCCACCTGAAAAAAAAAAAAAAAAATTGAAAAGGTACAATGGCTCCTTGCTAGAAAATATATAGTTAGAAACCATTTCTTTGATATGCTTTTTGCCTCAGTGCCTGGCAACCATCAAGCCTCTCCCTACTGGTCTTGAGCCCATTCACTCCTTTGCTACTGGGAAGTCCCAGTATGAGGTTAAGAAATGGATGGAGGTGCCATCATCCAGGCAGCCATGGGGGGTGGTTTGCATCCTTGCCAGAATTTCAGGAATGAAGACATTTCTAATGTGGGATGCAGTTCAGCCCCTCATGGCAGATGTGAACATCTGCAATACTGTGGCGCATCCTACACCCTTCCCACATGCTGTAAAAGGATACCATAATTGGCTTACGATCACTAAGGTCATGTCCCCCGGTCCGGGATAGTTTTGTTGTCATGTACATCTCTGTTAAACAGTGGTGACTGGCTAACAAGAAGCCATCTCTCCCTTGCTCCAGAAGGGGTTAGCCCAAATAAGCTGTTCATTCCCACCCTATCTTGTCTGGGTATTCTAGCATTCATGCTGGTGTATGAACACAAGTTACCTGAGCTGGGCATAAAGGGACAGAAACTTTGAAATTTTCAGAAATGCTACAACAGCTGTCTTATATTCTCTTCCTTACAAATTGCTAAGAAGTGGCATCTGCTTGCTGTATAACTGTAATGTCTGATCCAGTTCTGTTTGAAACTCTTTGCCTACAACATACCACTGTGTGAGAAAACAAGAAACCTCAGAATGTAATACCAACAAGTGATTATTTATTGACTTTATTTATTGAGATTTGTTTACAAGGAAAGTCCAACTGGGTAATAAATACCAATTTTCAACAGAGGTCCAGGGAAAAAAGCTAGTACAAATATAATTAAAAAGCACATTTGCACACAGTTTGGTAGTGGAATACATAAGATACAATAAAAGCTTGAAAAGTCACTAGTGATATAAAAATAAAAATAAATAAAAAATGATTAAATATGACAATCACTATATTCAAAAGAAGTATAGTCTATTATACTAGGAAATAAAAATAAAAAGATTCAAGTCCTCTCTAAAAGCGAGGAGAGGGCAGTTGAAAGGTATAGATAAGATAGTTTGATGACAGGTTAGGTTAGTGAGAATGTAAAGTATTTGTTAAAATAGATCAACTGCAGCTGTAGCAATACGAGCTATGATGGGACTTTTTTTTACAAGAAATGCAATGTATGTCTTCTACTTTTATATTATTTGCCATCAATATAGTATCCTGTATGTTTGCTAAACTGCTGAAATGCCTGTAACTGGAACTCTGTGTATGCTAGTATATGTTGACATTATCCTTGTAACTGGAGCTTTTCTCCACGGGCATCCGCTGAAAAGGGACCTGTGTCCAGTCGGACTTTCCTGGTAAACAAAAGTAAAATAAAATAAAAAATAAATAAAAAGTGTATAGGCATAGCCATGAGTTAGTCAGAAATTCTTTGACAGAGGACTTAAATACATGGAGGCTAGATCAGGTCTGACTGAATTTGGGAAGAGTTACACAGTTTGGATATGCAGTGTGAGTATAAACTTTGCCCCATACTTTTTTCAGTTTATAGATTCCAAGAAGGATTTTGTCTTGAGAGCACATACTGTTTTGGGAGACAGTGATGAAGTAAAGAGGAGACAGAAGAGCAGGTACAGAGGGGTTATACAGTATTTTAGGGGTTAGAAGAAGTTGTGGAGAAGAGAAAAACGACTAGCCAGTAAATCCACCAGAATTTATGTAAAACTTGAGAAACTGTTCTCTAACGTCTCGGCTATACACAAAAGCCTTTAGAAGAAGTTGTGTATGGGCTAGTTGATATGGGAGCTCTAACCAGTTGAAAGCACGTAATGCAAAGCAATGATGAGCCTTACGTGGCAGGTTAGCTGTAAATTTAGCTATCTTATAATAGCAGTGCTCCAGTTGTGTTTTATCGTATTATAGCATTGCACCAGTTGTGATTTAAGAGAGATCTGGATGTTAATCAAAATAGGTGAGCCACAGAGAAGAGAAAGTAAAAGAAAATGGATAGCTAGGGTGACTATACTAAAAGTAAAGAATTTTTTCCTCTGTAAAGTAGACCTGACTTTTGATGAGTTGTTTTTATACAGTTTTGTATGTAAAGATCAAACTTTAAGTTTTCATCTATGGTGACTCCAAGCAATTTGGTATGGGTACCTACTTCAACAGCTGGATTGTTTAAAGAGATAATGTGGAAGTTACTTTTAGCATTAGCATGGGACTTTGGAAAAAACTGTAGTAGTTTAGTCTTTTCAGGATTAAGTAATAGTTGGCTTGATGTAGCCACATAGTTCAACTGAGCTGAATGCATTTTGTGTCATGGCCTGTAGTTGTACTGTGCTGTCAGATGAGTAAATGAGAAATCAGTTATCGCCATACTGAATAGGTCAAGCTTACTGAGAGGAAGTATTTTAATTACTGATGAAAATATTAAAGAGCAGTGGATCAAGAACAGAACCTTGAGGAACACCCATTTTAACTTGCAGAAAAGGAAAGAAAGAAGAGAGCGATTTGACAGACTGATATCTTTAAGAAAGGTAGAGAACCACAGAAGAGCTGGTTTGGAAAGGCCCAGAGATGACATCTGAGTCAGAAGTTTCTCATGTGACAATGAGTCAAAGGCTTTTGAGAGATCTAGAAAAACAGAAGGGATAATAAACTTTGCTTGGTCTCTAGCATTATTAATAGTAACGGAAAAGTTGAGGAGAGCTGCAGTGGTAGTATGGCCTGCTAGGAAATCATGCTATGTTGGAGTTAGGAGATCATTTTGCAAGAGGTATTAAAGGGGTGGCTTAAGAATACACTTTTCCAGGATCTTAGAAAGTGAGGACAAGATGAAGATTGGCCTAAAGTTAGAGATTTCAGAGAAGTTACCTCCATTACTGAGGAGAATAATGAAGAATATTTGTCCACAGGACAAGGGCATGGGAGTCTTGAATAGATCTGTTAACAAGAATTGAGACTGGGTATGCTATAGAATCTGCAGCAAGTTTAAGGTTCTCAGCAGGGTGATCACCCGCAGAAGAAGAGGATTTGTTTCTTTAGTAACTGTTTAACCTATGATATGGAGACAGGTTAGACGTTGAAGGCATGGATGTCAGCACTACTAGACTTTTAAGGTATATTAAATGGTTGGAGACAGCTGGAGGTAAACAGAGGCTTTGGGGTCTGTGAAGAAAAGTTGACATTTTTTATTAACTGATCTCCAGAATTTCCTTGGATTTTTTTTTTTTTTTTATGATTATCCTGTTGGTGACAGTAATATATTTTTTTGCCTAGGTGAATTTGCTTCTTAGTGAGGTTGCGCACCTCCTTGCACAGATGTAAGGTTTGAGGGTTTTATCTTTGTGGCATTGTTTTCATGCTTTGTCTCATGTCTGCATGAGAATTCTTATCGAATGAGACAGGAGGACTGAGTATTGTGGATGATATCAATAATAGAAAAAAGAGACAAATGCATTATACAGCACATTATATATAGCACCTTCCAAGACTATAGATTACGTTTTCCCTTACAAGCAGAAGGAAGGAATCGATTAACTTCCTACAATATTGACATGTATATGGGAAGTAGAATACTAACACTAGGTTATGGCAATCAAGATTCTTGAAGAACACTAGGTCATGAACCTGGCAGTCAAACCTACACATATTACTCAATGAACTGGCACTCAGTGGGATGGATTAAATTAATAGTCACTCACGATTCCAACCTCAATGAATAGCAGAAGTGCCAGATCTGAGACTTCAGCTTTTTAGTTATAATTCAGCTGCGCTGCAGAAAAAATAATTCAGCACAGAAGACACACAAACACCTTCAGCCAAACTGAAAATAATAAGAAATGCAATTGTTCTGTGTACTACAAAATAGTGTTAAGACCATGCACTGCTGTGGCCCTCCTTATAACTACTTCCTATCTGGAGAGGTCTCCTTGAATGAAAACAAAAAGTACTGCAATGTGTAGTAACTGAGGTTTCAGATGATGTCCTTGAGTACAACAGCATCACTGGAAGATGTTCATATTAATCCATGTGGACAGCACCATGTTTAGAAGCTCCCCATGCTAGTCCTCCAGTCCACTGATCTCCTCCTTGATGCATGTGGTTAATACAAGTCTGGCAGTTGGCACGTAGGTTTAAGGAGCTGTTAATGAGCTGTTTCCTTGGATCTAGTAGTCGCGGGTTTGATTCCCTCAGCCTCGACTACCTAACTGTGTCATTCTGGGCAACTCATTTAACCAGATAGCACTCCTGGTTAGAGTCTGAAAAAGGTCCATATAGATCAGTGCTCTACTTTGGTAAACAAAAGTAAACAACAGAAAAAAATAAAAATAAAAAAGACAAACTGCACACAAAAAGATGCCACACAGTGTTGCTGAAAAAAGTTTTACACCAGCAAGTGCTTTAAATCAAACACATTAATGCAGAAGGCAGGTCAGAGAAAAATGGAACAGTTAAGCCCATGGTAAGATAACACAGAGAAACATAGCAGTGTCACCAGAGTTAAATTCCTCAGAAACCCCAAATTACAATGTTTCCCATACAATAAAATTGTAATGAAGATAAGCACAGACAAAGAAGAGCTACCAGTTTATTTCTGTAGCAAGATTTTGACATGTTCCAAAGGAGTTTCACATGAGAAAATTCTGCAAAAACAAGGTCATCAGGAAGGTTACATGCTAAAATTGATGACCTGTCTTCTGCTCTGCAATGACAACACAGACGTGGCTTTCATGCTGCAGCTGTAGAAGTGACAGGAACCTTGTATGTGGAATACTGCCTTGCCAGGGAAAGTGATGGTTCAGTAACGTAAGCTTTCCAAAGAAATCCATAACAAGATAACTGTGCCCATGGCTTTTGCTTCTCATGGTCATGGCCTGCAACCCTCTTAATAGACTTCACTGCCAAATACATCTTAAAGTTACTATATAAAGGGGTGTGCATCAGACATTGTACAAGAAAAAAAAAACAGCTGGTAGCCTGAAATTAAAAAGTGGAGAGCTTGCTTATGAAATCAGAGAAAAAGCAAAATGTAAGTTCAGTGATGGCTATACTCTTCAGTAGCAAATGAAAAAGAAAGCTTCATTGCATGAAATACCTTTCACATTTATCACCCAAACTGACACGACAGGAAAGACGGAAGAAAAATGTTAAGTATTTTGCTGTTGTGAGTATCTATGTGTCATCCAGAAGGAAGCAGAAAAGCAACCTTTACTAGTGTGACAAAGACAGGAATCACTTAAGATTAGAACTGGATGGCTCAGCCTTGGGAACTTCCTTTGGAGCAAGGCACAGCCTGCCGTCGTATGAGAACAGCCGAAGTCCACAATGTTACAAGATGCACTCCCAATTCACTGGTCTTTTATGAATATAAGCATGACAGCAAGAAACAAAATGTAGCTACGGAGTCTAACATTAATTAATCAAGCCACATGTATTTATTTATCTTCTACCTATAATAATCAGAAAAAAATGCCAGTAACAAAGCACAGGAAATTAAAACAAAACAAAAAGCAACACTCACAGTCATGGTTTAAAAGAGTTACTGTGCATGCTGGTACCCAGTATATCATTTTTATTATATATAAACATAATACACAAACATGTAAATATATATACATATATATATATATATATATATATATATATATATATATATATGGATCTACTTCACATAATTGAACACCCAAATGTACGACTTTCATATGGCCGAGACCATATGATTGAACATTTGAATGTTCGAATATGTGAAAAAAAATAAATTAAAAAAAAAAAAAACTAAACATATATATATAAAACTTGGTCAATAATGGCAAACTTGAAACTGTGCTCATTCCCTTTTTCTGCAATGTGTTTACATAGGGCATTTTCCTTTTTATCCTGTACAAGTGTTCATAGATCAGTTTCCTCTCAGTTTTGCCTATGTAATAAGCTGGGCATTTTTTACAGGTAGCTATATAAACTATGCGTTGTGTATTGCAATTTCCGTTTTTGTACCATATGATGGTGTTCATAAAATATATATACATTTTGCAACTAGCATAATCCAGTTGTTTCTCCTTCCTGCCAATTTTGCAAATGCTTTGTTTATTTATTTATGTTGGGGGTAGGCTACTCTCAAATTTGATAAGTTAAGAATGGAACAAAGTACTTAATAAATGTACCAATCACTTACCAGATTAAAAAATAAATCAAAATATAAATGTACCAATAACTTACCAGATTAAAAATAAATCAAAACAACACCTAAATAAGAAGTGTCTGAAGTCCAGGATTACAACCACATTCTTAAACCTGTAATGCTACAATTAATTTTTAGAGCGACTTTACCTCATTAGAGCTCATTCCACAGCTACATCAGTGTCCAACACAGACTGACTGGGAGGTGGATACAGAATGCAGTAAACTTATGTGACAATCAGACAGGAAGGCAGTGCAACAGTGATCCTATAACCACCTGTGACACCTGAAGTGTGGAACCAAAACATAATCTGTACAGTCTTTTGTTAATTGCTGAAGACATGGCTGGACTTAGCAATTGTTGGGCCCAATGTGAAATATTTTGGTGGGGCCTTAGAGCTCACTCCTCACATACCACTTTATCCCCATCCCCCCCTTTCACCTGCTGGCCTCTTAGACTTACGATTTTTCAAATTAGTTGTCAGGATTTGTTTAAAAAATATTTATTTACGAGCTTAAATTTTGTCAGCAAACAATATAAAGAAGAAGTACACTATTAACCTTACTTGGTAATTTAAGTACTCTCCACATGCCACCATTTCTGGGAGGTGTTGCAGGCAACACTAAGCAGACCAAGATTTCTGGAATCGACTCATTTTAAACAAAAATGCTGATAAAATCTGATAATCACAGTTCCTGACTCTCACCTCCCATGCCAAATATCCTTGGATGAGAGAAGTGCAGGCCAAATGAATCAGTAGAAATCAGCTTCATGACTGTGGGGAGACTGGGTGGGAGGACAAAAACAGCATGAACATTTGTAAATGCCAACATGCATCCTCATCTCATATTACCATTTTCTTCAGTTATGAGCTTCAATCATCTCTAGCACCTGCTTTCAACTGTTGGAGTCCCTTGTCAAGTTAATTATAGTAATATTGTTACAATCAGTGCGGTTCCACAAAAATAAATAAATGAAACTGTTGCAGTACCTTAGAATGCTTAATAATAATGCAGTGCATGGAGAGTGGTGATTGCACTCCAACATCTGGAAAAAGACAAATCAGTTTAGCACTTTTACAGCATAAGTCCTGATATTAACAAATGTTACGCATCCCATGCTTTAGTCATTAAGATTGTGTGTCATGCTGGGCAGTTAAATCTGCCAGTAGTGACCAGTAAACAACAGGGGCAACATTAAAAACAGATTTGTTTCTGATGTCTGTGCCAGTAATGTGACCCTGACTTTGTGTATCATAAGAGTCCTACTGCATTTCTGACAGAATAAGTTAAGTACTTTATGGCTTTAAAAACTGTCAAAACACTTAGTATTTTTTTCTGTAACCAGTAGTACATGGAGCAAATAAACCTGTATACACTACAAGGAATTATGATCAGGTCTCCAATGTTTGTTGTTTGTCTTTCGGCTTTTCCCGGTAAGGGGTCGCCACAGAAGAACTTCGGTCCGCTAATGATTGGCAGTAGATTTTTTATGAAACGCCGAGGTGCCAGCTCGACGTCCAACCTTCAACGAAGGCACGGCCATTTATGCACGCATGTCTTTTGAACGCTACCCAACCGCAGGGAGGACATGCAGACACCACACAGAAGGCACTCCCAAGCCAAGCCGAGAATCAAACGGGAGAACCTCATGCTGTGAGGTAACAACGCTACTGCCGTACCACCGCAGCATTATGATCAGGTCTCCAATGATAACCCTTTATTGTGTGTTCTTGACATGGATGTCAAATTTCACACCTTTTGAGCTTCGTTGTGGAGATGAATTTCTTGGCATCCATGTCTCAAACACATAATAAGCCAGTTATGATGGGTGATCCACTCATAATTATCTATAATAATAATAATAATAATAACAACTTCCTTATCTGAGGCCTGTCTGTACGAACAGCATTGCTCGCATTCCACCTCATAACTATTTCTGAAATTATTTTTTTTTATTTATTTGCTAGACTGGGTAAATGGGATAATGCTTGCAGATGATTTACTACAATAGCCGAGGCAACAAGGACAATAGGAACAATTACTTACAGGAGTACTTCTGCTTTAGCAGAAGGGAAGAAATCTGAAAAACTTAAGGAAACCCTTATCTACGGAGTATGCATAAAACCCACACAATTTGTTCAGCAATCTACAATACACTTCCACCAAAAGTCCTCCTCTGTCCAATCCATCCATTCTCTATCTATAAGTTTTCTCTTGCCCCCGTTCCCATTTTTGTATGAGACTTCGGATGTGGCATCCCTGCAGAACCCTTACGAGATAAGCTGCTCCTGTTACTGTTTTTCCTCTTTTAGCCAAGTGGAACAATTTTTCTGTCCACCTTTACTTTCCTGCACTGAACAAACACACACAGCCCTCATAATTCACTTCTCTGGGATTATGTTGATTGTATCTGCAACAGCAGCAAGTGTTTGTCAACCATGCCCTCTATCACAAACTTTGGAGATCAGAAATCATTTCACATCACTGGATCTGGTCTTGTTGCTCATCTTACTAGAGTTTATTTTCAAGGTGGTTAACACTTACTTCACAGTTATTTTATGATACTTATTAGCAATCAACCATATCTCCCACATCAGAAGGAGGAGCAAAAGAAAATATAGTGCAACTGTCAGTCTTCAAATTACGATCAGTATTATCTTCTGTCAGTAACTGGAATGATGAAAAAATACACATGGTTAACCCAATTTCAGTCTTTGTTTGAAAGCCCTATTTAGTACTCAGCAACTGTACAGCATGCTTAATACACAGTTCTCTGTATAGTGTACTTACACAGGTAGCTGTTCATATACTGCAAAGAACATAATAATGTGAGTGTAGTGACATGAGACAGTTATACATCCAGCACTGAAGCATAATTGCTGTGTGCCTCCATAGTACAGTGGTAGAGCATTAGACTCCAGAGTACAAGTATGTGAGTTTGAGGTTGAAGGCCCAAACCATTTGTTTTTGAGACCCCTTGTTAGTCCAGTGGCAGTGACAACTGTGCAGAATGCAGGGGGCCTGGGTTCAATCCCCAAGACAAGAGTCAGTGTTTTAACAGTAGTGGTTGTAATAATGGTTAAGGTGTTAACTCACAAACAAAAGCTACAGGATTTGAATCCCACCTTTGGTTACTGTATGGTTATTGGCTAGGTGTGTAACAGACTGTAGATTTACTGCCTCATATTTACCTGTGAGCTAGGAAAGAGCTTATTTTCAAACAACCTGATAAGGTAGGTGAAAGACATATTTACACAATGTCCCTGGAGGCAAAGCTCTCACATACAAGCACACATAATAACAATGACTTTGTCAGAAATGCACATATGACACCCATCATACCACAATAACAGCAATGTTGTCAGAAATGTGCACGACACCTATCATACCATAATAACAGTGACATTGTCAGAAATGCACAGATGACATCCATCATATAATAACAGCAATGTTGTCAGAAATGCACACACAACACCCATCATACACATTATGGTTCAGAAACATAGACCTACATCTGCTGAGTCTATTAAAATGATCTTCCTAAACCCCCAAAAACGCCAGGCATCCGACCTACAACAAGTATCCTCAGGAGTCCCAAAGGCACGCCACCAAAACAAGACCCACTACATCACATGCAACCATACCACATGGAGCCTCAACTTCAAAGCCCATAAGGCAAGTCACCACACAACCCAATATTTTAGTCCTGATGAGACTCGATTGTGAGATACACAGATGTCCCACACACTAGGCTGAATAAGGAGAAAGTAATTAGAAGTTATGTACTTACCATAACTTGGTATCTGTCTTGTCCATTCATTCTTCCTCATGACTGGGTTAAGACTTAGGTTCCAGTCTCAAGCTCTTCCCACTACCCACAGTGCTCTACACTGTACTCAACCTCCTCAGATCGAGTTTTCTGCTGGCATCTAATTAAACACTAAAGATGCTTAAAAAATTTCAGAAGAAAAGAGGAAAACCAGAGGCTCAAACAAGGGAATGCAGTGTCCCTATACCAAATCCTACAGATCCTGTAGGAAACCCTAGGTTGGGGGATGGCTGAGAGGGAAGGTGAGGAAGAATAAATAGGCAACACAGATACCAAGTTATGGTAAGTACATACTTCTAAATCTGATGTCCTTTTCATTCTTCCTCATGACTGGGTCAGAGTCCCCAGCTACATAACTCTTGGGTGGCCTTAAGGAAAGATATGTCGGAGCACTTTTGAACCAAAAGAAGCTCTACTTCTGGAGACAATGTCCAATTTGTAATGCGTCACAAACATATAAGATTTTGACCAAGTGGATGCTGCACAAATATTGTCGATGGAAGCTCTGGAGGAAAAAGCATCTGAAGCAGCCACAGATCTGCTAGAATGCACTTTTGGAGGACAATGTAATTTCAGGCCACAGTTGGAATAAATGAAAGATATACAGTCTGTAACTCATTTAGACAGTGTAACTTTGGACACTGCGAGGCCTAGATGGTTGGGTAAAAAGAACACAGACAACTGATCAGATTTTCTACATTATTTTGTCCTGTGACGGTAAAAAGGTAACTGTCTGTGAACATCAAGAAGATGTAGCAAGTACTCACCCTTATTTGCGAAATCTGGAAAGAAAACTGGTTGCTGGATTAATTGATTAATGCTAAACTCCACAGCTACCTTGGGCATGAAAGAAGGATTAGTACAAAGGGAGACCCTATCTTTGTGAAAAATGATATACAGTGGCTTAGACAATCTCAAGCTAGTTCAAAGGCCTTTTGTGTTAAACCTTGGAGAATAACAGTGAGATCCCAAGTGGGAGACAGGTCTTTAATCTGAGGTCTGAGGAGGAAGACTCCCTTCAAAAATGCTTCACATAATCTAGACATTGACAAGAGACCAGAAAAGTCTCCAGCATAAAAACTGAATATGGCTGTCAACTGAATCTTGATTGTGGAAAACTAGCCCCTTCCTTGAAAAGAGAAGTAAGATAAAGAAGGCTAGTTGAAAGTGAAGTTGAGAAAGGATCAATATTCTCTTTAGAAGCCCAAATGGCAAACCTTTTCCATTTGCTCTTGTATACCTTCTTAGTCAAAGCATTCTGAGAAGCCAAAATAATATCACAAACAGGGGAAGAAAGCCTGGACCTTTTAATAATCATTGGAATTGGAGAAAACAAGTGGTCAGTTTGAGAGTGGCTAAATTCTGATGTAGTCCTTCTGATGCATGAAAATGAAGATCCTGTCTGGGTTTCAGTATCCATGGAGAATATTTTAGGTAAGACCAGAGGAAGGGGAACCATATCTGATGAGGCCAGTAGGGGGAAAATTAGGATTACTGAGATCTTCAACCTTTTTACTTTCTGTAGAAACTTTGGGATCATTGATAATGGGAGACAAAGGATAAAGGAGACCGGAGGGCCAATCATGAACTACAGCATCCCTCAGGGACTCCCCTGTAGTGGTGATCAGAACGAAGTACCTGCTGCACTTGTTGTCATGTGGGGATGCAAACAGATCGCAGGTGGGTTAGCCCCAATGGCTGAAAATCAGATTCGCTACTGATGGATTGAGGGACCACTTGTGCAGAGTCAAAATGGAACTGCTGAGTTTATCTACCAAAATGTTGGACTTCCCCAGTTGCAATTAGAAATCGGTGTGAAGATATCGCCCATTTCCAGACCGTCATGGCCTCTGCCCAGAGGATATGATCGGGTTCCTCCTTGTCTGTTGATATATCAAACTACTGACATGTTGCCTGTGTGAATTGCAATACTTCCCAAAGGGTGAATGTCCTGAAAAGCTTGCAACATTAGGAGGACTGCTCTCATCTCCAGAACACTGATATGCAATCTGGTCTCTAATAAAGTCCATATGCCTTGGACTCTCCTCCCCTTGAAATGCCCCCCACACATGCTAGATGTGAAGTGTCAGTGGTCACAGTGGCTGTAGGGGAGGCAAGTATAAATGGTCTACTGAGGAGCAGATCGTTCAAAAGAATCCACCACAGTAATTGCCTCTTGCAAACAGGAATCAATTTGATAAGAAAAGATAAAGACTGGTAAGGAATAGAGCATTAAACAGCCAGTGTCCACTGGAGAACTCACATGAAAAATCGGGCCAGCGGAGCAAGATTGATGGCAAACACCACAGAACCCACAGAGCTTGAAAAATTAACCTCACTGGTGGTGTAGGGAGATGTAAAATGGTCTGAACATGGTCTCTCAACATCTGAATGCAATGGGGGGACAAAGGCACTACTTGAGTAGTCATATCCAGGAGAACGCCAATGAATTCCAGCTTTTGAACCGGGGATAGAAGAGATGTTTCCAGATTTATAATGATGCTCAGGGTGTTGGAAACCTGAAACAAATAATGTCTGGCCTGTACAAGATGAGACTTGGTTGGGGCAGTAAGAAACCAGTTGTCTATGGAAACACCCAGAATCCTTGCAGTCTGAGGTGTGCTGTGACTACTGCCAAACATTTGGTAAACACCCTGGGGGCTGTGGTAAGTCCAAAGGGCAGTACTCGGAACTGGAAGTGACTGTCTCCCAGCTGAAAGCACAGATGACTTCTGGAGTGCATGTCCATCTTGATGTGGTAGTATGCATCCTTCAAGTCTATCAAGCACATCCAATCATCCTGCCACAGCAGAGGCAGTATAGACTGAACCATGTCTATCTGGAACTTTGCCTTTTTCATGTACTGATTTAGATTGCTTAAATCCAAAATTGTTCTCGGGTCCCCAGTTTTCTTGGGCACTAAAAAGAGAGTAAGTGCTGAATCCTCTTTGTTTGGTTGGGACCTTTTGGATGATTTTTTTTTTTTTGCAGTAGTTTTTGGATTTCTCATACTGTGTACTCCCTCTGACTGGGTGGAATGTCAGGGAGTTTCCTCCATTTCTCTGGAGGTGGAAGGAAAGGGGAATATCATAGCCTATGGAGATTATGCTTAATACCCATGTATTTGTAGTTATTTTGGTCCAGGCATTTGGGTGTAGTGAAAAATGACCCATGACTGCTTCCAAAGTAGAGCAGTAGGGCAGAGCTTCAGGAGCACTTGTAGGGCTTATCAGAGAAAGGTTGCCTAAAGCCCTGATTTCTGCGGACCCCCTCTGCCTCTGAGGTGGTGTCTCCCATGGAAACCCCCTCCTCTGCCTCTGGAGGAAGAATCCCTGCGTTGCTCTTTGAAAGACCCCTGGTATTTTCTGTACCAGGTTTTCTTACCTCCTTGTTGGTTTCTTGAAAACATCTGTTGAGGGGTAGAAAACCTGATCCCTAAGTCAGAAAGAGTCATTCCTTCCTTCTCACTGTAAGTCAGAGTATCTTTGATTGAAGGCCCGAACAAAGATGAGTCATCAAAGGGGCATTGAAAAAGGAAAGCTTGAAGGGTTCTGCAAAGTCACAAAGCTTCATCCAGGCATGTCTCCTGACAGCAATGCCTGAGACAGCTGCCTGTAAGGAACCCCCTGCTGAATGGAAGATGAGTCTCATGGAGGACTTACACAATGCAAAGAGAGTAGCCAGCTGGGGAGATACCTTTTTGAAGTCCTCAGCTGACATGGTTTATGTCAGAGAGTTAGACAGTTCCTTAACCAGATCTCTGCAATCTAGTGAAATGTGCCAAGTAATTTAATGCTCTCAGTGAGAAAGTAGCTGAGGCATAAACGTGCTTACCAAACCTGTCCAATGCTCTAGACTCCCTGTTCGGCAGATAGACAGTTGAGCTCTGCTCAGCTAGCTCTTTTTTGGTACCTCCTGCCACAACCATAGCATCTACAAGTATGCCCTTGGTCTAATGAATGCAGCCATTTGGGGGGAGAAAGAAATTTGTCTGGACATTTTGGTGTTGGTTAGATAGTGACCAGCTCCTTCCAGGCCCGGCAGGAGACCAAATCTATAAGGTTATCCACTGGGGCTGGACACCCAAGAAGTAGATGGGCCTGTCCTGAAAGCTTCCAAAAATACAAACTCTTCAGAAGAGGGATTTTGGGCTGACCAACCACCTCTTTGTCTAAGGATTTCTAGGATGTCTCCAAAGGAGACATCTTCCGGTGGCGATCGTGGGGATCCCTCCCCATCATCAAAGTCCATGTCCTGGGTGAGAGACTCCAGAAGGTAGTCTATGTGCCTCCTATTACAAATCTTCTTGTGAGGAACCTCCTCTATGGGATGATTAGGGAGGTATCAGAAGAAGAGGGAGCTCCCTCTAGGGCATGTCCTGGAGGTTTGTCGAGGCAGGCTGATCCCAGACAAGTATGATGGGCTCAGAAGTCAGATCCAGAGAGGTACAATAGGGAGGATCGCAGATCTGAGCAGTTGGGTCTCTGTGGGAAGAGAAGACCCTTTCCACTACCTGGAAGGCCGACTGACCCAAAGACATGCTCCCCAACCCCCTCAGAGGCAAAGCAGTAGAATAGGAAACAGTAGGGACACGGATCCAAGGTCTCCAGGGAGAATTGGACCTCAACTGTCAAGTGCCAAAGCTCCAAGGGGCAAGGACGGTGCTTATAAACATGGAGCCAAATCCCTACCCCTCAGATCCGACACCGACACCAGGGATCTGAGACCCTCTCTGATCTGAGGATCTTGGAGCACAGCCAGTAAGGGTAACAGTCGTAGTCAAGGAAACCAATTTTCTTGGATCCAAGGCCAACTCTCCTGGGTGTCCATGATTCTGGGGCTCTGAAACAGGAGATTGGATTGGAGAAGGATCTCTGACTTGGGACACTGCAGCACTCAGATCTGAGATTGGATGGAGTAGGTAAAACCCCCATCTGAATTTGGGCCTTGAGGAACCCCGGCATAAACCTGTCCACATCTATCTCAGAAAGGGTCCTGGAGGATCTGGAGGAAGCCACTGACTCTGGTCTTGACTGTCTGATAGAAGTTTTCAAAGTTTCTGTAGGTAAGATCTGATGTACTGACCTAATGGACACATCAGGAGTTTGGCTCCTGACTCTTAGATCCAAAGAACTAGGATCTGAGGGAGGAGCAGAAGGTTTGGGAAAAGTAATCATATGGACTGTTGGCTCCGAGGGAAGATGTTCCCGATGTAGAGGAGCCAAAATAGGCTTTGGATTCAACAACTTCGGATCCAAAGGTTTAGATATCTTTGCAGGTGGCTCCAAAGCAGCCCTCAAAGTCTTATGAGGGCACTTCTTAGGGTAAGAGGAGCTGTGAGATGATTTTAAGGGGGTCTAAGCCACTGGTGAAGAGGAGGAAGAAGAAGGCAACAGCCCTCGAAGAATCAGCTTATTTCACAGATTTTACAGACTGATCACAGATGTTCAGCACCCAAACAATAAATACATTTCATAAATACATTTGCTATGTACATCAGAATGTGGGATTTTGTGCCCACATTCCAAACAGTACTTAAACCCAGCAGGTCTATTAGACATAATACAAATAATAATAATAATAATAATAATAATAATAATAACAACCAGTTATAGACTAGAAAAGCAAACAGTAAAAGACTCTGGAAAGTCAACTACCTACACTACTTAAACTAAAAAGGCAGAAGAATGAAGAGCAGTTAAGGCACCAACAAACTACAGTCCTAATGCCAGTGAAAACCAGTGGAAGGAGAAGTACAAAGTTGAAAAGGTAGAATACTGGAAGAAAGATTTAGTAAATTGTACTTAGCTGTCGCACCTAGGAAAAAAAACAGTCTAACAAAGATATGAAACTGGAGAACCACGTCTGTCAGTGATGGCAGCAAATGAGATCTTAGGAGGTTGATAATAGTGTAGAGCACTGTGGGGTGGGAGAAGCTTGAAGCTGCAACTTAAGTCTGTAAAAATGTGTCTGAGTCGGATCCCAGGTTCAGATCTGTAACCCAGCTGTGAGGAAGAATGAAAAGGACAACATCAGATTGACCAATTAGACTACAAGTACCAGTATGACTCTGCCATAGCCAATGTGGATGTAAATGACCTGTGATATACCTCTCTGGAACATATGAAGGCAGACATTATGGAGCTTTTGAATATTGTCAGCCAGGCTGGTATTAACCTAGCACTGAGCAGCATTCTACCTTCACCAAGGATGATGCCACAACATGAACAGTAGATGATTAACTTTAAAGACTGGCTTAGCTTCTGGTGTCATTTAGGGGTGCAATATTTGTCAGCATCAGAGGACATGATCAACATACCATGTTGCTTTGCCAAGGATAGTTTGCACGTGTCTCTGTTAGGCTTTTGAATATTGATTAAAACATTGTCCTCCCCTACTGTGCCTTTTTACGCAATGCCAAACTGGCAACCATTCTGACATAGCAAAACCAACTCAAGTGGAATCTAAAGCTATCACTGTTCAAAGCCAGGAGTCAAAACAAGAAACTCCACTCCTAAACTCTCCTCACCCTGGAGAATGTAGACATCTGTGCACTTAACCAAGATACAGTTTAAAGCTACAGAGAGCACCCTGACACTCGAAGGCTGCAATACCTTCTAGAAATTCAGGCCAGCTACTGCACAGGCAGGAATTAAAAGTGGATGTGTCTATATCTACATCAATAACAAGGTCACCTAAAGGCTGGTCAAACATGATGACAACCTTGATTTCCTACCATATTCTTGCTAGCTACTGGAGCCCTCTATGATCTAGGAAACCCATAACTCATACTTGTGTAAACTTACTGAAGACACTCAAAATGCAACCCAATACCATATTCATGAGCAACTTTAACTACCCACAATAAATTGGGAATCATACACGATCCCAAAACTGCAGACCCAGTAAACACTAACACCCTGGACCAATTCGTCCACATGCTCACTAGGGGAGCAAACAAACTGGACTCACTAACATCACAGAAGGGTGCTCCCCCTCTAGTGTAATGTCCTCTCCGTAACATCGGACTACAAAGCTGTCTCCTTTGAAATAAAAATGAAATCTGTGACCCCAGATAGCCCCATAATATTTAAAAATATTCTAAGGCAAAGTTCCTATTATTAAGTGACAAAGTGACCGAATTAGCAGTCCCTCCAAACCCTGACATTGCAGCTACCTATGCAGAACTGTTTACAGATACTCTATTCAATTATGCTAATAAATGCATAGAGACAGCTATGCCTACCAAAAAATAAGCCCAGAAAAAAAATCAAAAAACAAGCCACCATGATGGAATACAAACATCAGTAGGTTGTATAATATAAGGAAGAAAGTCATAGCAAAAGCCACAAAGTAAAACACCCAGCAGGACACAAACTCTCTCATCAATCTAAACAGGCAACTCACATGGCAAATCAGGTATAAAACCTAATTTTGAGGTAGAAATAGCATCCCAGGCCAAGGACAACAACAAGGCTTTATTTAGTTATGTCTGTGGCCTCAAAGGACATACACAACAATGTGAAGAACTAATTATGAATAGGGCTACTTACACGGAACCAGAAGATATAGCAAATGTACTGGCTGACAAATAAAGCTCCAATTCTACACACCATCTCCCTGCTGCATCACCCTTCAAGAAATACCATTGAATATAACCCATCCCCAATAATTCTTAGGGAATAGTTTCTAAACACACTCTCCAAGGCCAAGAATACCACATCAAATGGCCCTGATAATATCTCCCAGGATGCCTCCTAAACAGCATGAAGCAAGAGCTATCAGGACCAGTGAGTCACTATTTAACCACAGCCTCCAGTCAGGCTTCATGACATGTGAATTCAGAACTGCAACAGTCATCCATCTGTACAAAGGTGGGCCTTCTGCAGACCCTGGAAACTGCAGACCCATTATTCTGACTGGTCTCATATGCAAATCCATGGAAAGAATTATCACGCAAATGATTAATAATGACACTGGAAACCTCCAGACACTGGATCCAACCCTGTTTGGTTTTGTGGGTCTATATTATAACATTGAAGTCTTAAAACTTCGAATGCTATAATATCGAACCATTTCGATTGAAAGACTATAACATCGAACACTCAGAATAGCAAATTTTTTCCTAGGGAAAAAATTTGCTGTTCCGACAACCATACACACAACACAAGCACACCAAAATTAATAATCCACACACATACACTTCACAAAACCCTAAACTAAACCATACATATACTACTAGCTATCCACTTACCTTAACCCAACCCTAACCCTAAGGTCCGCAACTAGCGCACACTCACCTTACCCGCTCCCTAACCCTAAGGTCCCTAACTACTGCACACTCACCTTACCTGCTCCCTAACCCTAAAGTCCCTATCGCACACTCACCTTACCTACTCTCTAACCCTAAAGTCCTTATTGCACACTCACCTTACCCGCTCCCTAACCCTAAGGTCCCTATCCCACACTTACCTTACCCGCTCCCTAACCCTAAAGTCCCTATTGCACACCCACCTTACCCGCTCCCTAACCCTAAGGTCCCTATCGCACACTCACCTTACCCGCTCCCTACGCACACTCACCTTACCCGCTCCCTAACCCTAAGGTCCCTATCACACACTCACCTTAACCCGATCCGTAACTTTCTCTCCATAGTTGAGGAAATAGCGAAGCTGCAGAAATGGCCCACCGAATACTTTTCCGAGGAAAGTATTCGATATTCTGCAGCTTCGCTATTTTCAGCATTCGGTGCACAGGGTTCGATATTATAACATTTGAAGTTTTAAGACTTCGATGTTATACTATAGACCCAGTTTTGTGAATGGAAGATCATTCCCACTCAGTCTGGTAGACTTCTTTGAGAAGGTCACCAAGGCAATAGATGAGGGCAAAACAGTGCACATTGCCTACCTTGACCTGCCTAAGGCATTTGATGCATTATCCCTCTCAGACACTGTAAACAAACGCACAGAATTAGGAATAAATCCCTGTGTTACATACTGGATTTCCAGCAGTTAGGATAGGGGTGCCCACCTCCACACAGAGGCCGGTGATTAGCGGAGTCCCTCAGGTATCAGTGCTGGGTGCTCTTCTTTTTGTTATCTACTTTTCTGATGTCAAGGTCAACATCAAGGTCCTCTGGCTGACAAATTTGCAGATGACTGAAAACTGACAGCAGTCACAGAATCCCTCAAGACACGAATATCTCCCAGGAAGAGTTAATACAGACAAATAACTGGTGCCACAGACAAGGCTTAAAACTCAGTGCTAAGAAATGCATAATAGTACCCTTTAGGAAGACAGCTACTTCAGGAAACTACATAACTGGCAACACATCCCAAGACCCAAGAGTAGGACCAGTGGTCAAGGACTTGGGGACATATGTAGTCAGTAACCTGGTTTTTATCCAACATGTGTCTAAGGCAGTAAGGAAATCATTCTATATTGCTCCACTTATAAGGGAGGATTTGGCATTTAGGTCCAAGGAAGTCATCATTCCACTATACTTAGCCCTCATCAGATCCATCACCGAGTACAATGCCTCCTTCAGTATGTACCTGCCCAGGCACATGCGGAGTGTCCACAGAGGTTTCTTACAAAAAAAAATGCAGGGCATTAACAACATGTCCTATGTGGACTGCCTCAAAGCTGTATCCCTATACTCTTTCTCCTACAGACTGTTGAGGGGTGATCTATGTCTGGCAAACAAGGCATTTCCTCTCTGATAGACCTTGTGACACCAGGGAAATATTGCCACTCCAGCTATCTGGAATTTTGTAAATAACTATATGTCACTTGAAAATATTAATATGATTTATATAGAAATGTGATACAGCCAGCCCAGCTATCTGGAATTTTGTAAATAATCATACAGTATGTCATTTGTAAATATTAATATGATCCATTTGCTTGTATTACAAATGTAAGAGAACTATATGTTATGTGTATATTAAGCTACTGGTGTAGAAGTGTGTGTTGAACTGTAGGTTATGTACGAGCTTCAAGAATGTAACCACAGTGTACTCTACAGGAAAACAACAGAAATATTTATAAACTATATACCTGTGCAAATGTATGTGTTAATAGTAGAAGCTGAAACATACAGAGTTAACTTGTCTAGAGTTAACTTAACCTCAAGAAAATAAGTGGAAATTGTTTTACAATTATGTTATCTCAGTTTCAGTGCAGCAAGTAGACACAATGTCTAGAGCTAGAGGTTTTCCTATTGTCTTGAAACAGAAATAATTACTAGGTTTCAATTGTAAAAGTGCTTAATTGTTTTATTTTATTTATTTATTTTACATTTGTTAACTGGGGGGTGTCTGACTGAGCCGAAAAGGCTCTTTTTCAGCAGAGGCCCGGGGAGAAAAGCTCCACAAAGAAAAATTACAGATACATTTAGTTATTTAGACATCCTATACACACAAATTACAAAAGACATGTTTTTACAGTGGTATGCGGCATATTCATTTAAAAATAAAGGTAATTAATAGATTTGTGGTGTACAGCTGAAATTTGGAACATAGGTAGAATACATACATGGATACTCTCCAACACCACCAATGACACAAGAACCAAACCAAAAAAACGCACAGTTCTGATATTTCCAAATTACAACAAGCGGACAATCACTTTTAGCCCTTTCATTCACTTTTAATGTGTGAACTTCCTCAGAAACAACAAATCCCTACCCTAAAACTTCCTTTTATATTAAATAATAATTGCTAAACAGGAAATGACATAACAGCCATTTAAATTGCATACAAATCGCTTAAAAATTACAAGTTGTTAAAAGTCATGAATGAAAATACATAATACACAATAATAACATATTGTATACATATTTTAAATAATTTCAATATTTGAGTGGTGAATCAATGTTGATACTTTAAAAAAACATTTTATATTAATAGTCTCATTGAGACCTGGTGCACTATCAGCACCCAAATATAACTGCCAGTATGCCCCTTTGCACTCTAATAAATTGATTAGATCTCCATTCAAAAATACTTTTTCTACTTTGTCTAAAACAAAAAATTCAAATTTTTTAAAATCCTTACATGTCACTGCATGTCTGGCTAATGAATTATTTTTGTCTTTTTTTCTAATGGCTAAAACATGTTCATAAATTCTTCGCTTCAAATTTCTCATTGTCTTCCCTATATAGTAACAATCACAGGATGAACATGTTGCAATACAGACTACCTGCTCACTATTACAGTTGTAATAGTCCTTTGCCCAAAAAGTTGTGTTGTAATAACTAAGTGTAACAAAAGAAGAATTTGTTATGAACCTACATTGCTTGCAATTGTGACATGCATAAGTACCTTTTTTATTACTTCTTAACATCATCTGATTAGCAGTATCTTTATTTCCCACTTCTAACATAGATTTAATGTTTAAAACTTTCTTGTACGTAAAATTAGGCGAAAAATCTATTCACCAGGTGTTTGTTTCCTAAAATAATTTTCCAATTATTTTCTATAATACCCTTTATGTACCGTATTATTTATTTTCATTCTAGAATACATACATAGTACACAGGTACACTACATACATTGTAGATTAGCCAGTGTTTGTGAGTAAGATTGAAAACTATTATCAAGTACTCAAGATTTACTATGTATACCTTATCCGCTTTCACTAGCCTGGGGAGCAATCATGGCACTGCCAACATTGCTTGAGATGTTGCCTGATGAGGTCTTTAAAGGAGGCTTTGGATGATGTGTTTTGAATGCTAGTGGGGACAGAGTTCCATTTTTTAGCCACTGAACTACTATATAGTGCATCTCCAAAGCTACTGTAGCTGTTGGTGACTTCTAGTAGTACTTTGACTTCCAGTTCTAGGCAAACATCTGACAGATATGTATTTTTTACAGAGAAATATTAAAATTTTGTTAAGTTTCTGTTAGTCTGGGAACTGAAGACAAGTGACAAAGAGTGATGTCCTCTACGTTAACCCAGCAGTAATGTTTTGATATTAATTTGGGAACACTCTCAGAGACTGTGCATTTTATATCTTGTCTCGGACCTGGAAACATCCTCTCATCAGCACTTGCCTTGCTAATAGTAAGTAACCAGGGTATAGTAATCTCTCTTAGATATAGATAGGAATATAGTAAAGAATAGTTTAGATGTTTTCTGTATTTATTTGAGACTATTCTGCAATGTTGTTTTAAAATATTTCATGTGATTCTGAATTCTGTGTTGTTTGAGTATTGTCTTGTTCTTTTATTATTTATTAAACATATTTAAACCTATCTTTGTGGCTGATATTTCTGAGACATATTTAAGCTCTTAGCGCACTTACATACATATTTGGTGACACTGTACAGGCCACTCCTAAATAGCCTTAGCCTTGGTCACACTTACCATTTGGATAATAGTAACATTACACAGTAGGTTTGGTCACCCTTTGTAAGGGCCTTTATAGTAGCTGATAAGTAGGGGTTGGTGGCAGTGATAACTACCTTATAGTCTGGGCAGAAGGGGGCATAGCTAGTAAACCTGTGCCAGCCTTCCCAGGTGTGTGTGTGTGTGTGTGTGTGTGTGTGTGTGTGTGTGTGTGTGTGTGTGTGTGTGTGTGTGTTTGCATACAAATCAAATCTCAAAGTGTGTGTGTGTCAGCTACTTGGGCAGGGACACGAAGCACTGGTTGGACAGAGAGGGTGCTGTAAGTCTTGACTTGACCCCTCAGCTGAAATCTTAACCTATAGCTGTGTCAGTAGGGAGTCTTGTTGGGGATCTGGAGAAAGAGAGAGAAACCAGCCCCAGACTGACTGTGATCTCTGTGTGCTCTTAAAGGAAATTGTACTTTACTGTGTGTGTACTTGTCATCCTCCCAATGTGTATGTCCTTCACTGATGCTAGTTGTGAGGACTGAGGCTCCATGATTACTGGGCCAGTGCAGGGGTGTCACAGACCTCTTGCATATCCACAGAACAAACAGCATTAGAACTACCTGATACACCTATATAAACCTTCCTTACAAATTAAACAGGACATTTTGGAGGGACAGGTATGTGTCTCAGAGAACAGCACTTCTCTGTAACAGGCTTCTCATCCATGTGAAACAGAGTTTTTTCCTGACCCTATTCAAGCATAACCTGGGCCAGTGGATGGGAAATCAAAAATTCACATATGGTCTGTCCCCTATGTCTCTAACAAATGCAGCAAAACTGTAAATGTTTTACAGCATATGCCCTAGGTTACATATACCAGTACAGATAACCACTACGGCACCAAAGTTGTCATATACATTTGGGATGGATGCATGGCTAGGATTAAAAGGCCCTTGTGGTTGTTAGTCTCGTATATAGCTATGAACCCATGAAACTATAAGCAGCTAACAATGTGAACCACTCAAGTAGTGTGATGTTGCAGTAGTAACAAATTAACACCTGTGTGGTGTGGAATGTCACATCTCCAGCAGCCTACACACAACTTGCATTCCAGAACATTTTTTGAAAAATAAACTTAAAAAGCATAAGAAAAACAAATCTAAATATACTGTGAGCAATAATAGCTATTAAACTGTACATGAAGAAGTAATTATTTCCAATAATAATAGTCAATGCATCAATAGTTGCTCCATAAATTTGAATATATTATAATGTACACAAACCCCAAATTATATTTGTTTCTAAACTTTCACATATTTTTATATAGTGAAACCTATGCAACCTAGACATATATTGTTATAACTTTTTGTTAACCAGACATAAGCTTTAACATGACAACAAGAAATTCCTCTATAAATACATGTTTATATATTTAATGCTATAATTAGCATTATAAATAAGAAGACGTTATGTTCTTACCACAACGTTGCATGTGTGTTGTCTATCTCATCCTTTATTCTCACTGTTGAGTCGGATCCGATCCATTGGATCTGTCTCGGCCATTACATCAGCTCGAGGTCCTCAGCTTAGCTCGTGGGCATTTTCCCTACCCATAATGCAATTATTCAACCACCTCAGATCTTATTTACCCCCAAGCAGTGAGTAAGAGAATAATGTCATTACAGTAATATTAAAAAACCCTGGTATTTCTGAGGCTATAGAGTTTTGTAAAAATCCAGTTAGAACTACTCATTGTTCCAGGAAAGTAGGTAGGGGGTTATGGTGGGTGGGTTGTAAGAATAAAGGATGAGATGAACAACACACATGGAACGTTATGGTAAGTACATAACTTCTTTATGTGACGTTGTCAATCTCATCTTTATTCTCACTGTTGGGATCATGTCCCTAGCAACCTGATTCTTGGGTGGTTCATGGGAGAATATTCCTCAGAACCACAGAACCAAAGGAAGCTCTACTCCTGGAGGGCAAATCTAACTTGCAATGAGTAATAAAGGTATGCAGCTTTGCCCAAGTTGCCGCTGCACAGATGCTGTCCAAAAGTAATCGAGCTTGGAAAGCTGTGGAGACAGATACTGATTTGGTGGAATAAGCTTTAATAGCATTTGCTATAGTCTTGTTAGAGTTGTAAATGTAAGATATGCATTGTGAAAGGCAATTGGATAGTGTTACTTTAGAAAATGGTTCTCCTTTCCGAGTTTCTGAATAGGAGAAAAATAGTTGATCTGATTTTCTAAATTCTGATGTTCTATGCAAAAGAAAGCGTAGCTGTCTATGAGATCTAGAAGATGTAAGGTGTACTCCCCTTTGTTTTCAAAAATTTGGAAAGAAAACCTGTAAGTCAAGAGACTGATTGAGGTTATACTTTGAGACTACTTTAGCTACAAAGGAAGGGTTAGTGCATAGAGAAACTCTGTCCTTGTGGAAAATTATGTAAGGAGGCACAGAAGATAGGGCCTGTAACTCCAAAACTATCCTTGCTGAAGTAATAGGTACTAAAAAGAGCGTTTTCCTTGAAAGGTATTGAACCTCACATGTAGCCACTGGTTCAAATGGAAAGGATATGATTTTTGATAAGACGAAATTCAAATCCCAAGGTGGAACTGGGTTTCTATATGGTGGTCGAATTAAAGTTATACCTCTAAGAAATGCTTTGCAAAGTGTGTTTGAAATGATAGCAGAGCCATTTTCTCCTATATGAAAATTGGAGAATGCTGCTAACTGCACTCTCATAGCAGCCGCTGCTCTTCCCTCATTGAATAATTTGGCTAAAAATTCCAGGATAGAATGTAATGGAGCTGTGAATGGGTCTATCTTATGTTAGTATATGACCAAGCTACGAATCTTTCCCATTTGCTTTTGTACAATTTCTGAGTAGACATTTTATGAGAGGATAGCAAAATTTGTTTAACAGGAAAAGATAGTATAGGAAACCTGGCTATCATGGGAACTGGAGCAGCCAAGCTGTAAGTTTGAGACTAATTAGGCTGGGGTGAACCATTCCCAATGGATGAGTCAGAAGATCTGGAGCTGGGTCCAGAATCTATGGTCCATCCCATACATGAGGCTGAAGAAAGGGGAACAATATCTGTCAAGGCCAATAGGGGGCTATTAAGATTACTGTGGTCTCCAACAAGCTTGCTCTGTGTAGGACCTTGGGGATTAGAGGCATTGGTTGAAAGGCATATAGAAGTCCCAAGGGCCAATCACAAACAAGTGCATCCCTTGGTGACTCCCCCACTAGGGGGATCAGGGCAAAGTAGCTGATACATTTGGCACTGATGGGTGACGCAAAAAGATTGCAGCAAGGCTGACCCCATTTCTGGAAGAGATCTTCCGCAACTTTCTGATTGAGGGACCACTTGTGCGGGCATAGAATGGCTCTGCTCAGTTTGTCTGCAATCACATTGGATTCCCCAGGATGTGTGTTGTTATGAGAAAATGGTTGAAGGCCTCTGCCCATTGCCATACCCTCAGGGCATCTTGACATAAGAGATAAACTATGGTTCCCCCCTGTTTGTTTATGTACCAGACAATTGACATGTTGTCTGACTGAATTGCTATTGTACCAAGAGGGAGGGAAACCTGAAATGCTTGCAATGACAGAAGCACCGCCCTCATCTCTAGAACATTTATGTGCAAGTGGACCTTGTATTGATGCCAGGTATCTTGGGGCAGTCTTTCCCAGATAATGCCCCCCACCTTATCTGGGAAACATCAGTAGTCACCATGGCTTGGGGCTGAGTGGCAGAGAATGGGTGGCCCTGACAACACTAGGGAAGAGTTGAGCCACCACTGAAAATCTCTTTTGCAGGAGTAGGTTATTATAACCTTGTGTGTCATTGGAAGGTCCTGAAAGGACCACTGAGTCGAAAGTAACCACTGGAGAATTCTCATATGAGATAGAGCTAGTGGGATTAGAACTGTTGAAGCTGCTACTTTCCCTAGACTCATAGAACTAGCTTGGCAGAAGCCCATCTCTTCTTGATCAATGCCCTGTCATCGTATCGAAGGTCATGCACCCTGTCATGAGGAAGTTTTGCCGACAAAATCGTTGTGTTTATGTGAGCTCCTATGAATACCAAGGCTTGAAATAGCTCTAGTACAGATTTTTCATAATTTATTGTAATCCCTAGAGAGGAACAGAGTTGTAGAGTGCAATCCCTGGCTTGTAGCAGAAGATGCCTGGTCGGGGTAGTAATGAGCCAGTCATCCAGATATGGAAACACACGGAACCCTTTGCATCTCAGATGAGCTGCCACTACTGCCATATATTTGGTGGACACTCTGGGGGCTGTAGTGAGTCCAAAGGGCAGAGCTTGAAACTGGAAGTGACTGGCCCCCAGCCAGAAGCGTAAGAACCTTCTGGATCACCTGCCCATTAGAATATGGTAGTATGCTTCCTGAAGGTCTATTGAGCACATCCAATTGTCTTTTCAAAGAAATGAAAGTATCGACTGCAGTGTCACTATTTGGAACTTGGATTTCTGGACATGTTTGTTCAGATTGCTGAGATCCAAAATGGGTCTCCAGTCCCCTGATTTCTTTGGAACTAAAAAGAACCTTGAGTAAGTTCCGGATACTATCTGGTCTGTGGGGACTTCTTGGATGACTCTTTTTCTTAGCAACTTTTGAATTTCTAAGGTTGAATGTTCCTTTTGACTGGGTGGAACTTCTGGAACTGATTTGTTTACAGGGACAACTACGGAGAAGGGAATGACATATCCCCTGGATATTATGTTCTGCACCCATCTGTCGGTAGTTATCTTTTGCCAGGTTTCTAGGTGCAGAGACAATCACTCCCTGACTGCCTCCAGAAGCGAGCAATCGGGCACTCCCTCAGGAGTGCTGAAAGGGCCCTTCGAAGAAGGATTCTCTGGAGCCCTGATTGTGTGGGCCTCCTCTGCCATGAGTGTGGCAACTTCCATTGTTGTTCCCCCCTCTGCACCTGGGGGAACTTTCGCCCTGTGTGTCATGGTAAGACTGCTGGGATTTTGTTAACCACATCTTCCTGCCACCTCTCTGACCTTTAGGGAAGGGTCCGGTAGGTGTGGAAAAAATACTCCAACAGTAGACATGGTCTTGCCTTCCTGTTCACACCTGGTGAGCGTTTCTTTAACTTTAGGTCCAGAAAAGGGGTATTAACGAAGGAAGACTTGAACGGCTCCGCGAAATCGCAAAGGCACATCTAGGCTTGTCTCCTAAGAGCAATACCTGAACCTGCACCCCTACTCGTTCCATCTGCTGCATAAGATATGAGCCTCACTGAAGAGTTTACAACTGAGTTGAGGTTGGCGAGCTGAGCATTAACCTTATCTGCTACTGCACCAGCTACAGTTCCTTGGAGGGAGTCTGTAAGTTCCTTCAACAGGTCCCTCTGTAGCTTAGTAAAGTGGGTAAGGTAATTCAGAGACCAAATTGCAAAGGTCACTGATGAAAATACCCACTTCCCATACCTATCCATCAGCCTAGAATCCTTATTAGGAGGATGGATAGAGGAGCTGGTCTCTGATAGCTCCTTTTTGGTGGTAGCTGCCATGACCATTGCATTGACTGTTACACCTTTAGTTAAAAAAGCCTAAACTTTTGAGTCAGTTATATATTTGTTTCCCCTTCTGGAAGTACACTCTATGGTATTTGGGGTCTCCCAGGCCTTCTGAGAGATTAGGTCCATAAGCTTGTCAGAAGAAGGAGTCACCCAAGAGGTGGAAGGGCGAGATCCAACAGCCTTCAGGTAAACTGACTCCTCAGCTGAAGTGGAGATGGACTGCCAGTCACCTCTCTGTTTTAGTATCTTGAGGATGTCTCTAAAGGAGACATCTTCAGGAGGTGACCGTGGGGACCCTTCTGCTTCATCAAGGTCAGTATCTGATGTGATAGACTCCTCAGGGGAGTCAAGATGCTTCCTCTTACAGGTCCTCTTCTTCGGGATCTCCTCAGTGGGATAGTCTGGGAAGGTTTCAGAAGAGGGGGGAGTCCCCTGGTGGACATCCTGAGGCCTGGGGTCTCTACAATCCCATGGAAGGGTTAACTGAGAGGAGAAAAACAACTGACCCAAAGTGGGAGAAAGATCCGATGTAGATTGTGGCTTTGACTTGGAAGGAGTCAAAACCCCCCTCATAACCTCAAAGGCAAACTGACCTTGCTCTGAGGAGTTCTCTGGATCTGACTAAGAAGTTGCCGGAGCAGATGGTATCCGCAGTACCAGGAACAGAAGCTTGAGGCCAAGGTAGAAACCGATCTCACCAACGCCAAAACCCTGACAGACAAAGTTTGATCTGGGGTGATACGAGCCAGCTCTGAGGATCTGATCGGAGAGTGTTGGCTCCTACAGGTGTTCTGCTCCAACTGGAGGGAAACACTCAGGGAAGATGTCTGCTCTGAGGGAACAGAAGGCACTGGAGCCGACACGGACACAATCTGGAGATTGGAATCTTCTGGCTCTGAAACCAAGGGACAGATCAGAGGAGGAACAGGTACCAGAGAGAGGGGTTGCGTCTGGTCCGATACCTTTGGGCTCATATCCAGCAAAAGTTTGGCCAGGGCTGGAGTCTTCAGTAGCCTCTGCACAACACTATCTATGTCTTCGTCAGATAAGCTCCTGGTAGACTGAATAGACAATGTAGGAGATCTGGACTTAGCTGGTAGTAGAGATGGCAGCCAAGGGATCTGATGGCGCCGAGACCGTCTTGGATCCAGCTGCCACTGTCTGCTCCAAAGAAATTGGTGGAGCAGACAGTCAAGGAGTTTTAGAACTCGGTTAACTCCAAGTGTTTTTTGACATTGCCAGGGAAACAAGTGGAGAAAAATATAGAGAAACACACATGCACTCAAACACACTAGGGAAATATGCAGAAGACATGTTTTTTTTTTTTGTTTTTTTTTTTTTTTTAAATATAATCATCCTCTAAGTAAAACAGATGAGAAGAAGGGAGGAAAGAAAGAATTAAGGGGGAAAAGGGGGATGTCCTCTAATAAAAAGCGAACAAGAGTTATACACCCTCTAACTAAAACACGTGATAACGGGGGTAGGGAACACTTGATCAAAGAAATTAAGCAATTAGGAAAGACAAAAGGTAAAAAGGTAAATTTAAGCTAAATATAGAAAAGACAGAAAAGAAAAATTCAATACTAAGCCCAGAGCTAATAATAAGAAAAACCTCTTTGCTGCGTGGCAAATGAGATTTGAGGTGGTTGGTGAATTGCACTAGGGAAAAATGCCCACAAGCTAAGCTGAGGACCTCAAGCTGATGTAGTGGCTGAGACGGATCCGATGGATTGGATCTGACCCAACAGTGAGAATAAAGACGAGATTGACAACATCACATTACTGAATATCCCTCAAAATGTGCAAATTACAGTTCAAATATCAAAGACAGTTTTCTTCAACATCTAAGGTTTCACTTAATGTCATGCAACTGTAAGTCACTTAGTTTTTGAAGTATTAAGTACATATGGAAATATTGCTTATTTTCATAATTTTGAACGCACGACTAACAATATTTCCAGTATAGTGGGATATAAACCAGCATTTTCAGTGAATTGTCATGTCTTCCACATTAATATTTACACCATATACCTCAATATAACATAGGTTTTTCAGTTATAAAATACGAACATAATTATGAAAATACGAATAATAAGTGACAAAGATTAATTCCCCCACTGCAGGACATAGGTTCATAGGTGTGTACTAGGCTAATGGCCCTAGAGTCTTTACAAGCCTAGCCCACAGAAGTGCCCTGACATCCTAGACTAACAACCTTATTGCCATTTTATTAATAACTCCTTGTTCTTTCTAATACTGCCTGTTATTAGCTGGTAAGTCAAGACCCCAAAAAAGTTCTGAACAGCATAAGAGCCATAGGTTCATAGGTAGGCACTAGGCTATCAGCCCAAGGGCCTAAGTAAGCCTACCCAACAAGGTTCCCTGGCTTACGCCACCCAAGAAAGTTATTTTCCTGTGCCACTGTCGAGCAGAGACACAGAAGTGATCCCCGTGGTGTATTTCATATTTCCCATCCACTCATCAAGATTTTTGAAGAGTGCTAATGAAGAACTTTGCTTGACATAGATGGGTAGCCTGTCCCAGAGTATGGGTAGTCTCTGGGACAGGAATCTATCCCTCAAGCATGTCCTGTTTATTGTGGTGACAAGGTTTACGTCCCTAGAGTGTGTAGCTCGGAGGGATTGGGATTTCTTTTGGTGTAGCATGTCCAACAGCTCTGGGTTTGACATAGCTTTATATGTTAGGCAGAGATCACCTCGGAGTAGGCGATATGCTACAGAGTAAAGCTGGAGTTTTTTGAGGCGGTCAGTGTAGGGCATTTGTTTGAGGCCAGTAATCCTCTTTGTGAGGTACTTCTGTGGCCTTTCCAGCTGCTGCAGATGTCTTGTGAGGTACATTCCAAAAGGGGTGTTGTACTCTATAATGGGTCTAATGAGTGTCGAGTAGAGGGGAACAATGACCTCTTTTTTCCCTGGATGAGAACCCTTTTATGACGAGGTGTGCCACGTAGAAGGATTTCCTGACTACTGTGGCGATGTGACTATCAAAGGAGAGACTACTGTCCACCTGGGTCCCAAGGTCTCTCATCACACATTTGGTGTTAAGTAGATTGCTGCCTATGTGGTAGTTCATGGGTACAGAGTTTTTACCAAAGGGGATGACACTGCACTTTTTGGCAATGAGCTTGAGGCCATGGCTCTGACACCAGTCACCTGTCTCAGTGAGGCCCTTCTGTAGGATGTCCACATCATTTGGGGACTTGACTATGGCTCCTAGTTTGCAGTCATCTGCGAACTTCGTTAGTCAGAGGCCTTCTGTGTTAGCCTGTACTTCAGAGAAGTAGATACCAAACAGGAGAGGTCCCAGGACGGAACCCTGTGGTGCTCCACTTGTCACTGCTTTGAGGTCAGATTTGGAGTCTGCAACTTTTACAGTGTGAGTTCTGTCAGTGAGCCAGTTGGCAACCCATCTAGTGGCGTAGGGATTTATACCTAGTTTAGTGAGTTTAGCTATAATTCCAGAATGGGGAATGGTGTTGAAAGCCTTGGCGAGGTCAAGATAGGCTGTGTGAGCCACCTTACCCTCATCTACAGCAGGTATACAAAAAAGCGTCATAGGCTTGAGTGAGTTAATAATACCAGCCACTAGAGCAGTAGATAACATGAAATGTAGTCTCTCCACTAATAGGATTCGCAACTATTGCTGAATAAGACTAAGTACAACAATGCCTTGCACTTTGCTACAATATCTGTCAGGCATATTTTATAAGCTGCATAAAGCATAATGACACTGTCTTAGCTTAGTGTGGTCTTACTGGGCCAAACTGGTCAGATTGGTTTATGGTTGGCCTTGAATGAAGGCACTCCTTTCATCTACTGACAATATTGCCAAAGCAATTTGTCTTTACTATGTTCAGGACTAGAATCCTTGTTTCTACAGGCTGCAGAGTGATTATATGTATTTTTCAAAACACATTCTGATTTCCTAATACAAAGCAATGGATCACAGTTTCTAGTCAACCTGTAAACTGTTCATGCATTTTTGAAAACCTGTTGAGGTTGCCTCATATGAATTCTTGCATGGGGAAACAGAATGCAAAATGATGAATACCTCATAGCCCTCAGTACTACTTGCTGTGCTCACGAGACTGTCTTATCTCAATGTGTGTCTCTGTGGCACATGTATTTTCATTTGAACTGAATCTATAACCACCCCATGGATGATGATGATGATGATGATGATGATAATAATAATAATAATAATATAATAATAATAATAATAATAATAATAATAATAATAATATGTTATTATCTCAGGCCAGTCTTTACAAGTGGAGGCAGTGGTTTAGTTCTGCAAGTTAAGAAGGGAAACCACAGAATGTACTTACACAGATGTTGTGTACTTGCTCTGAATATCAAAACAAATGTGAATATTTTGTACATCTTACATAACTGAATATCTAAAAGTTGTATGTTATTTCTAAATGTGATTGTTAGTCAATATTTTGTGAATTTTATTTTGAAACTTAATTTCTGAATATGAATGTTACTGAGAACATTGTGTACTATATATAAATGCAAAGAATAAATTACTTTGTCAATGCATACATTATACCTGAGTTATGATTAAAATGGGTCAGGGACCACTCCACCCACCTAGCTGTCAAATAAATACATAGCTGCAAAGAAGAGAATTTTTGTAACTTGCAGTAAAGCCCAGTAAGTGGAACAGTTACATCTGTTCCTAGAATTTGAAATGTCAGGTCCTGAGTCTAATCCACTATCAATATATTTCCAGGGGTGTAAAAAGACTGGGTGGGAAAGTGGCATACTAAGTATAAATGAGCAATCTGGAAGCTCAAATTTCTACTCCAGACAGGGCTTACAGGAATGTGGGGTGAAGACTAAAGTTATGTACTTACATAATGATAGATCCGTGCTGTCCTACTTTTGTCTGGTTCAACAGATGGGACTCAGATCTGACACAGATCCAGTCTCAGCACCTCCACAAGCACAACTCTAGGGCTATGACTTCTCCCCTTCCCATGGTCCCTTTCATGTCCCTCTGAATACCTCAGATTGAGTTTGCTACCTATTTTGACTATCCTGAGGAACAGGGCAAAACAGTATAAATGTATACAAGTGCATAATTAGCAGAAAGGACTCTGGCAGAAAGCCTCCTTACGGTACTGCTCATTCCTCCAGGAAATAAAATGACAATCAGGAATGGAGAAGGAGGGAGGTTATTGAACCAGAAGAAAATAAAACAACACGAATACGTAAGTACATAACTTTCACATCTGATGTTGTTCATTTCCACTGATTCAACACATGGGACAGAATCTCTACCTACTATATCTTCGGGTGGCCTCAAGTCAGGATATTCCATAGCAGAGCAGGGCCAAAAGAGAAGCAATATCTGGACTGTACATCCAGTTCATAATAAGACACAAAGGTATGAACTGCTGACCAAGCAGCAGCAGCACAAATGTCATCAGTTGGTAGATTTTGTTGAAAAACTATGAATGTTGACACTGACGTAGTAGAATGACCTGTCGGCTTCTTAGATGATGGTAAATGAAGTTTGTTATAAACAAACAGAATGCAACTTGACAACCATCTAGAAAGGGTGACCTTAGGAACACCATGCCCTAACTTTACTTTTGAAACATCACAAATAGCTGATATGATTTTCGGAAGTCCTTTTGTTCTATGATGGTAAAAATCAAGTTGTCTGTGAACATCAAGTAAATGCAGTGTATATTCCCCTTTATTTGAATATCTTGGCTTGGACTGGATGATGTTGGATTCGGAAGCCACCTTGGGAATAAAGGAAGGATTTGGTCTCTTGACAACTCTGTCCTAATGAAAAAAAATATGGTAGCTTGCAGGAAAGTGCTTGAAATTCTGAGATCCTCTTGGATGAGGTGAATGCCACTGAGAAGATTGTTTTCCATGTTAAATTTTCACATCTAATGTAGCTGCTGGTTCAAACAGAGATTGAGAAAGGGCTTACAGCATCACCATGATATCCCAAGGGAGAACAGGATTTCTTTTAGGAGGTTTAAGCAGAAAGGATCTCCTAAGAAAGGTTTTCGAAACTCTTAATCAGGCTACTGGAGTTCGATTACTCGATTCTCGATCTGAATTCGAGAATATGACTCTGTCAGTGTACATGTGGGTGTGAATGATCTGAGACGCACCCCCCTGGCTTACATGAAAAGAGACATGGATTATGTAGCCCAGGCAGGTATAACCCTAGCGCTGTGCATCATTATACCATCAACCAGAATTATACCATAGTACAAGCAGAAAATGATTGATTTCAACAACTGTCTAAGTTTCTGGTGCCATTCTAAGGGGATCCAGTATCTGTCTGCCTGGGATGACATGACTGACAGACCTCAATGCTTTGCCAGAAATGGCCTGCATCTGTCACGCCTGGACTTCTGGATACTAGCCAAGGCTCTTGCCACCCCTATAGTGCCTTTTTAGGTGGTGTATCAAAGGCCAAATTACCACCGTAACAGCTACAAACAAATGTAATCTGAGGGTCATGCTGCTCAATGCTAGAAGTCTAAAATCTCAAAATGCACTTGCTCAAAGCACTCCTTAAAATGGAGAACATCGACATTTGTGGTGTAACAGACCTGGTTTAAGGCAGCAGAAAGCACCCCTGCACTACTAGGCTATAACTCATTCCACACCTTTCGGCCCCAGAACTTGGACCGAAGCTCCAAAGGCGGTGGTGTTTCCATATTCATAAATGTACACATCTCCAGACTGGCAGCCCAACATAAAGCATCAGAGATACTTCAGGTGCAGCTAACATTGGGTAAGACAGCGATTCAGGTCGTAGCCTGCTATAGGTCCCCAACCATGTCCTAAGACTCACACTCCATGTTCCTAAGCACCCTGGAAAATATTAGGGTCCAACCTAACACACTCATACTGGGTGACTTCCAACTACCCCTCCATTAACTGGAAAAACTACTCATGTACCAATACACTTGCCCTAAGTTTCCTGCAATTCATCAGTTACAATGCCCTGGACCAGCTCGTTCTTACCCCCACTAGAGGTAGCAACATCCTTGACTTGGTCATTACTAACATGGGCGACCATTGCTCTACACCAATAGTCAACTCTTCCCTAGTTAGATCCGATCACAAATTAATCACCTTGGAAATCCAAATCCCCCCCCACACACGCAAAGGTAACCACCATGAAAAACTTTGCCAGAGCTAACTTTGGGCTCCTAAAAACAGAGGTGGCTAACTTCACGGCACCCATGCAAATGGAGAATAGCTGCATGACCGCCGAATCATACACCAATGCACTGTACGAACACGTACACAAATGCATAGATCTCGCCATACCCAAAAGAACCAAGACGCTCTCCACCAAAAAAGGAAGCCAATCTGATGGTCCCCTGCCATAAACAAACTCTATAACAAAAGGAGGAGACTGATGCTGAATAAGGTGAAATTTCAAGACTGGAAAAACTCCCTGATCAGCCTCAACAAAAAGTTGAGATCCTTCATCAAATCTTTTAAAGCTAGCTATGAAAACAGAATTGCAGCAGATAGTAAAGACAACCAAAGGCCTTCTACAGTTATGTAAAGAATCTCCACGTCAATACCCAGATTTTCTCTGAGCTACTGCACAATGGTACCTCCTATACCGAGCCAACAGATATTGCCAATATACTGGCCGACAGATTCAGTGCCAACTTTACCCCCTCCAAAGGACCAATCACAATACCAGTAGATTGCCAGGCACCCAGTATTACTGCTGCACAGGTTAAAACATCACTGTCAAAGGCCAAAAATACAGCTTCTATGGGACCTGACAATATTCCTAGCTGTGTTCTACATGAACTACAGAGTGAACTGGCACCTCATCTGTGTGCCCTGTTCAATCACAGCCTCACCTCAGTCTTTGTCCCTACCAAATGGCACACTGCTGCAGTTATCCCTCTCCACAAAGAAGGAGCGACTACAGACCCTGGGAACTATCACCCCATTAGCCTGACGAATCTGATATGCAAACCTATGGAACGAATCATCATGGACCTAATAAACAAGGATATAGGGAATCTCCAAACTCTGGATTCCACACAGTTTGGTTTTCTGAAGGGTAGATCATGCCTGCTCAACCTGGTTGAATTCTTTGAGTCAGTCACCAGAGCTGTGGATGAAGGCAAGGTAGTTCATACAGCCTACCTTGATCTGGCCAAGGCTTTTGATACCATTCCCCACTCAGGAATCATAGAAAAACTCACTAAGCTAAGCATCAACTCCTATATCACTAGGTGGGTTGCAAACTGGCTTACTGATAGAATCCACAGTGTGAAAATAGCCGACTCCAAGTCAGACTGCTGACCAGTCACAAGTGGAGTCCCACAGGGTTCGGTCCTGGGTCCTCTTCTGTTTGATATCTATTTCTCTGAAGTCCAGGACAACAGGAAGGGACACTGGCTGACAGTTTGCAGATGACTGCAAGTTGGGAGCTATTATTGACTCCCCAAGTGATGTTGACATCCTACAGAAAGGCCTCACTGAGACCAACGACTGGTGTCAGAACCATGGCCTTAAGCTCAATGCCAAAAAATGTGTCGTCATCCCCTTTCAGAAAAACCCGGTTCCCATGAATTACCACATCAATGGCAGTCCACTTGACATGGAAGGCATTAATAAGAGATCTGGGAACACAGGTTGACAGCAACCTCTCTTTTGACCACCACATTGCCACTGTGGTCAGAAAGTCCTTCTATGTGGCACATCTCATTACTAAGGGTTTTGCATCCAGGAAGAAAGAGGTCATTGTCTCTCTCTACTATTCCCTCATTAGGCCAATCATCGAGTACAATGCCCCATTTGGCATGTACTTCACTATACACCTGCAACAATTGAAGAGGGTGCAAAAGTACCTCACAAAGAGGATCCTAGGCCTTAAGCACTTGTCCTATGTGGACAGACTCAAAAAACTTCCAACTATTCTCTCTCATATCGCCTACTTAGGGGTGATCTCTGCTTGATTTACAAAGCCATGTCTGACCCAGCTCTGTTAGAAATACTACAACTAAAGAAATCCCAGTCCCTCCACACCACATGCTCCAGACATCTCAACCTCATTACCACAATCAACAGAACATGCTGGAGGGACAGGTTCATAATCCAGAGACTGCCCATGCTATGGAATAGACTTCCCATACATGTCAAACAGAGCACCTCACTGGCCCAGACATCTCAACCTCATTACCACAATTAACAGAATATGCTGGAGGGATAGATTCCTGTCCCAGAGACTTCCCATACTCTGGAACAAGGTGCCTATCTATGTCAAGCAGAGTTTGTCACTAGCACTCTAAGAAAAATCTTGATGAGTGGATGGGTAATAGGAAATTCTCCACGGGAATCACTTTGGTGACCTTGCTAGACAGGGGCGCAGTTAAATAGCATCCATGGGTGGTGTAAGCCAGGGAATCTTGTTGGCTAGGCTTACATAGGCCCTAGGGCCTATAGACTGGTACCTACCTATGAAGTGAAGAATTTAGTGTAGAAAATCCAACCCTGGTAACATCACAGCATAACTGAACAGTGAGTCCCCAAATTAAGGAAAAACAGATGGAAAGGGAAGCATCTGACCAGTTGCCACATGAAGATACTGTGGAGTCTTCATTAGGAAACCAGTACAAATGTTCATTTGGAGTTGCTCAGCAAGAGAAGAAATAAGAAACAATGGCAACTCTGACACAGTCAATGTTGTGGAGTGATACGCCACCGTGTTCCCATGTGAAAGAGCAACAGACGATGCAAGATGCGGCTGAAGAGAATATGTCACAGGAAGATGTTTTGGAATTTTCTGCAGAATGCCTGCAGGAAACAGAGGACAAAGAATGTGTCCTCAGTTTAGAAGAAAATGATCTCAGGGAAGAGTTGCTTGATTTAATAGAAATGGACAGACATTAAAATTGATGAAAGAAACAGATTATAGAAAGTCAGTAACACCCAAAATCTTAGAAGTCTGATAAAACAAATGAACACAGTAATTAAGACTACTAACAGAAATTCATGTGATATACCAGAAGTAAATATATACTACCGTGCAGCTAAATTAATAACAAATGGTTTACCTTTAAAACCTCGAATCACACTTGTGCGAGTGGTCATATCCTTGCATCGTAAAAACGACAATGGAAACAGCGACAGTTTCTAATGTTCGAAAAGCAGCAAATCGAACAGCCGATTCACTGTTTTCCGAACATGAATGTCGACAACAAAAGTATATGCCATGTAATGCAGGGGGGCAAGCCCCCCTGCACCCCCCACACCCCCCTTCTTTATTATTCTAACTCCGAGATCGCACTACAGCGGGGAATGGAACCATTTCCAACTCCCCACTATAGTGCGCTCTGCCCCTAAATGTCGAATGTGCAATGAGCGACTCTCACTGTGCATTTGCTCATTGCACATTTGAACCGTCTTCCATTCCAAGTTTTCAGAACTTGAAAACTGTCTTTCGAACATTTGATGGTCGCCCGCGTGCAATATGCACATGTAAAGGTAAACCTAACAAATAAAGTCTTACCACAAAAATATGGGGCAATAAGAGAAAGGAAGGGAAGAAATCAAATGCCACTATGGAAGTAATGAATAGAGAAAACTAAAAAGCAATTAAGACATGAAGTGTCACTGTTATAAGTGCAATGAAGCGGGAAAGATCAACAAAAATACTTAGAAATATAGACATGATAAAAGTAATGTGCAGTATTAGAACAGACCAGGATCTATTGTACACTATTCCAAATAATAAACTAAAAATATAAGCACAGGCAGAAAAACTAAACATAAAAGTACAAAATAAGCAATTTATTGATGATAAAAAAAAAAGGTTTTAGAGAGAATTGGGAAACAAAGCAAAAGGAATAAAAATACATGAAAAAAAAAGAAGAAATAGACACATTTTGGAGAAGTATCTATGAAGATCCTGTGGAACATAACAGATGCTGAATGGATAGAAGAAGTAAAACAAACAGTAAGAAGTTCAAATGTATAGGATATGAAATAATATGAAGTAATGGACAGAGAAATTGAAACAAAATTAAGAAAAGCTCCTAACTGGAAAACTCCTGGCCCAGATGCAGTACCTAACTTCTGCTAAAAGTATTAACACCTTTAAAAAAGAAGTTATGTACTCACCATAATGTTCCATGTGTGTTATCCATCTTCACCTTCATTCTTATTCTTATTAGGTTGGGTTCGGATCCGATCCTCAGATCCGTCTCTGCCTTTATATACAAGCTCAAAGCTCTCTGCCAGCTAATGACTAAAGTCCCTATCCCAGCATGCACTAGAACCATCCCCAGATCTTGTTTCCCCTAACTGTAGTGTTATATATACTTCATGGAAAGACTCAGAGGCTGCTGAAAAAGGACAGTGGTCAAGGTAGTCCAATCTGTAAAGACGAGAAGGGAAGGGAGAAGGAGGGTGGGTTGTAAGAATGAAGGCAAAGATGGACAATACACATTGAACATTATGGTGAGTACATAACTTCTTTATGAGATGTTGTCTCGCCTTCATTCTTACTAGGTTAGGACAGCGTACTTAGCACACTGAATCCTGGGTGGCTCACCGGAGAATATTCCTCAGCACCATGGATCCAAAGGAGGCTCTATTCCTGGAGGCCAAATCATCTTTGTAATGAGTGATAAAGGTATGTGGTTAAGCACATGTTGCTGCAGCATAAATAGTGTCAATTGGTACTCTAGCCAGAAAGGCTGAAAAAGTTGCAATGGCTCTTGTAGAATGGGTCTTAACTTTTTTTTGAAGTTCTTTATTTTGAGACTTGTAAATAAAAGTTATGCAGTCTGATAGCCATTTAGAAAGTGTAACTTTGGAATCTGAAAAGGAAACAAATAACTGGATTTTTGGAATTCTGCAGTCCTATATTGGTAGAAATGTAACTGTCTATGTACATCAAGCTGATATAAAAAGAAGTTATGTACTCACCATAACATTCCATGTTTGTAGTCCATCTCGCCCTTCATTCTTACATATGGGTTTGGAGCCGATCCTCGGCTCCGACTCGGCCTATTATAAAGCTCAAAGTCTCTTAGTTGGCTTGTGGCTAGGTAGGTATCCCATAGTGCACCAGTGCAATCCCCAGATCTTGTTTGCTGCTAAACAATAGAAAGACAGAACTAAGGTTATCCAGAAAGAGCAACACTAATGAAAGGTCTCTACCCTATCAAGGTAAGACTACCCTGTCTCCAGATCCTTCCAGGACGGGGGTAGGTGGGTGGGTTCATAAGAATGAAGGGCGAGATGGACTAGAAACATGGAACGTTATGGTAAGTACTTAAATTCTTTATGTTCTGTAGTCCTATCTTGCCTTCATTCTTACATATGGGACAGCGTCCCTAGCACCTTATTCTTGGGTGGTTCACAGGAAAATACTCCTGAGTACCGTGGAACCAAAGGAGGCTCTACCCCTTGAGGTCAGGTCCAATTTGTAATGAGTAATAAAGGTATGAGAGGTAGCCCAAGTTGCTGCCGCACATATACTATCAATTGAAACCCTGGCTTGGAAGGCAGCAGCTGTAGACTGGGATCGTGTAGAATGAACCTTAATCTTGAACGGTAGAGTTTTCCCATCGGAGGAGTAAATGAAGGAAATCCAATTAGATAGGTTCATGTTAGAGACTGGCAGACCTATTCTGGATTCAGAAAAGGATACGAATAACTGGTCTGACTTTCTAAGTTCCTTAGTCCTGTGAAGGTAGAACCATAACTGCCTGTGAACATCCAGTTGGTGAAATTTGTATTCTGCAGCATTAGAATGATTAGGGAAAAACATAGGTAATTCTATGGTTTGGTTAAAATTTGTTTGAGAGCAAACTTTAGGGATAAAAGAAGGATTTGTATGAACTGAAACTGCCTTTGTGGGAAATCAAATAAGGAGGCTTAATTGACAGTGCTTGTAACTCTGATACTCGTCTAGCTGACGTGATCGCTACTAGAAACAAGGTCTTCCAGGACAGAAACTTCAATACGCACGAATGTGCAGGTTCAAAGGGCGGTGCAGTTAGTTTGGACAGAACAAAGTTTAGATCCCAGGGAGATATTGGTTCATGAAAGGGAAGTCTCAGCAAAGTAGTGCCTTTAAGGAAGGTTTTACACAATCGGTGGGACATAGGTTAGATTAATTTTGTCCCAGATGAAAGTTAGATATCACTGCCAATTGGACCCTAATTGTGGCAGCAGCAGATACCTGATGGAAAAGTTCAGACAAAAATTCTAGGACCATAGGGATGAAAGCAGTGTAAGGATCCACGTTCCTTTCTTTAGCCCAGATAGAAAGCCTTCTCCATTTGCTAGTGTATAGCTTCCTAGTGGAAGGTTTATGCGAAGACGTAAGGATGTGGGTCACGGCAGGTGAAAAATCATGAAGTCTGACTAGGGATGGAATTGGAGCAGCCATGCTGTCAAATTGAGGGTGTGGAGGCAGGGGTGAAGACAGCCTAACATGTGTGTCAAGAGGTCTGGCACCAGGTCTAGAGTCAATGGATCGTCTAGTAGGTGAGGCCCGAGAAAGGGGAACCAAATCTGTTGAAGCCAGTAAGGAGTGATGAGGATCATTTTGTTTCCCATTAACTTTGCTTTCTCTATTACTTTGGATATAAGTGGGAAAGGAGGGAATACATAAAGGAGTCCCAGGGGCCAATCGTGAATGAGTGCGTCTCTCTGTGACTCCCCCGGAGGGGGGATGAGGGAGAAATAGCTGCTGCATTTGGAGTTGATTGGCTGGCAAAGAGATCACAGCAAGGCTGTCCCCATTTGCGGAAGATCTGTTGTGCTACTTCCTGATTCAGACACCACCTCGTGAGGCATCAAGATTGCCCTGCTGAGCTTGCCGGCTATCACATTGGTTGTCCCTGGGATGTGCATTGCTACTATAAAGCATTAGGAAGATATCTCCCACTTCCAAACACAAATTAGCCTCTCGACAAAGGGGGTAAGATCTGGTTCCTTCTTGTTTGTTTAGATACCATACCACTGACATGTTGTCCGATTGGATTGCTATCGTCCCCACAGGAAGAAAGTCGTGAAGTGCTTGCAACACTAGAAGCACTGCTCTCATCTCTAGGACATTGATATGCACGTGAGTCTCATGGTCTTGCCATGTGCCTTGGACAGTCCTGCCTAGATAATGCCCACCCCCCCCCCATCTGTGAGGCATCCGTGGTCACAGTAGTAATGGGTTGGCAAGGAAGGAATGGAGTGCTTGCTGTCAGCTGGTTGGGTTGAATCCACCAATGAAGGTCCTTTTTGCAAGACTCCATTATAATGATTAGATGAGATAGAGGCAGTTGTTGAAAGGACCACTGATAAGATAGAAGCCATTGGAGAATTTGCATATGTAATCTGGCCACAGGGACCAATGTTATGGTGGACGCCATGGTCCCTAAGAGTTTCAGCACTGTGTTTGCTTTGACTTTCTGTAGAGGAAGTAAACTGAGAATGTGTTGTCTGAGGTTTTGAATCCTTTCTGCAGGTAGATGAGCTAACATGGCGACTGTGTCTATTTCTGCACCTATAAAAGTCACAAATTGAGAAGGCGATAAGGCAGACTTTTCCCAATTTATTGTAATCCCCAGCTGGGAACAAATCTGTACAGTGAAGTCTCTGGTTTGTAGGAGTAGATGCCTGGTGGTGGCAGTCAGGAGCCAGTCATCCAGGTACGGAAACACTTGGAATCCTAGATGTCCCAGGTGAGCTGTCGCTACTGTTATACATTTGTTGAACACCCTGGGGGCTGTGGTGAGACCAAAGGGCAGAGCACGAAATTGGTAGTGACTGGCTCCCAGCCGGAAGCGTAAGTGACTCCTCGATGCTCTGTCCATTTTTATAAGGTAGTACGCATCTTGGAGGTCTATGGAGCACATCCAATTGTCTTTCCCTAAAAGAGGGAGTATAGGCTGCAGTATCACCATCCGGAACTTGGCCTTCTTTACGGATTCATTTAGTTTGCTGAGGTCCAAGATGGGCCTCCAGTTCCCTGTACATTTTGGCACTAAAAAGAATCTGGAGTAAGTTCCAAATCCTATCTGGTCTGTGTGGACGGTTTGGATGACTCTCTTTGCAAGCAACTTTTGCACTTCTACAGTTGCTTGATCCCTGTGATTGGGTGGAACATCCAGGATCTTCTTGGGAGTGTGGGGTGGAAGAGAAAAGGGTATGGAGTAACCTCGGGTGATTATTCTTTGTACCCACTTGTCTTGGGTGATGTTTAGCCAGGCTTCTGGACACAAAGATAGGCGACCCCCGACTGGCTCCAGAGAAGCGCAGCTGGGCCCCACATCAGGAGCACTGACAGGGACAGCCTCGAAACCAATCTGGCTCTGAAGGAGGAGTCACCCTGTGCTTCTGGGAAAAATCTCTGGGACTTCTTGAACTACATCTTACCACCTCTCTGACACTTAGGATATGGTCTAGAGGAGACAGTAAAATGTACTCCCATGGCAGAGAGAGTTTTCCTTTCTTGTTCGCACCTGGTGAGTGTATCTTTTACCTTAGGTCCAAACAATGAAGAACCGTCAAAGAGGGTATTGGTAAAGGTAGACTTGAAAGGCTCTGCAAAATTACATAAGCGCACCCAGGAGTGCCTCCTAAGGGAAACTCCTGAACCCGCTGCCTTGCTCGCTCCATCAGCTGCATAAGAGATCAGCCTCATGGAGGAGTTCACGATGGAAGTTAAGGTGGACAACTGAGCAGACACCTTCTCAGGGACTCCTTCAGTAGATGTACCTTGAAGAGTGTCTCCTAACTCCTTAAGGAGATCTCTTTGAAGCCTCATAAAATGTGTTATATAGTTCAGCAATCTCAGTGAGATGAAGAAGTCTCTGCTAGCTCCTTCTTAGTGGCCACTGCCACCACCATGGCATCTACAGGCCTGCCCTTGGACAAAAAATCTTTCTCTTTAGGGGGCAGACAGAAATTTATTGGGTCTTCTGGGAACTGGCTCCACGGCATCAGGAGTCTCCCACACCTTCCAACTCACCAGGTCTAAAAGTTCATCAAAGGGTGGAGACACCCAGGAGGCTGAAGGCTGAGACCTGAAAGCCTACAGATACACTGACTCATCAGAAGGTGTGACAGTGGGCCAGCCACCTCTCTGCTTCAGGATCTCTAAGATGTCCACAAAGGAGACATCATCAGAGGACGACTTGGAGGACCCTTCTGACTCCTCAAGGTCAGTGTCTGAAGTGATGGACTCATCCGGGGAGTCTACATGCCTCCTCTTGCATGTCCTCTTCCGAGGGGGCTCCTCAGAAGGGTATTCTGGGGAGGTCTCAGAAGACTGGGGGCCACCCAATGGGGGCTCCTGAGTGTGTGGTTCTCTGCTGTCAAGAGAGACAGTAGGTGCTGAGACTGAGGTCGGTGCTTGAGGGGGAAAGAGTGTCGGTACCCTTGCATGGAGCTGATGAGCGAGACAGCACACTCCTCATCATCTCGAAAGCAGATCTCTCCATCTTCGAAGACAGCCCCAGTTCCGAGGAAACAGAGGTAGTCATCGGCTCCAGAGCAACTGGCTCCGATATGGATGTAGGGTCTGACCTCACCCTAGCCGACGCACCGAGAGGGAGACTCGGAACTGAGGAGGTTCGGGTCCAAATGTCCCTGTCGGGGCCGACCAGTGAACTTTGGCTCCTAGACACTACGGATGGTGCTGAAGGTGTTGGAGCAGAACTGGCCTCCGAGACAGCCATGAGGGGAGCTGGAACTGAGGGTTCCACAACAAGTGGCACTGAAAACTCCGGCTCCGAAGGCCCGACTCAGCTCGGAGGAGAAACCACAACAGGGGGGATGGACTCAGGTGGCTCCGGAACTGACTGGGTCGGAGCCAACAACAATTTGAGCAAAGCAGATGACTTCAGGAGTCTAAGCACTACTCTCTCCACATCTTCCTGTGACAGACTCTTGGAGGATCTGGATGACAGGGTAGGCAATCTGGATCTCTGTACAATTGGAGATCTTAAGGTTGGGAAGACTGGCAAAGGACCTCTGGACCGGCTCTGATGCAAATTTTCAGTCATCGGCTCCGAAAGACTTGGAGCCTACATTGACGTGCCAATATCGACAACCTCGTCCACCTCCGAGGACAGTGGAGCCAATGAAGTAGAAGTCTTATCCAGTTCTGATTGTTTCTGAGGAGGTTTCAATACACTAGTCGGCACCGGAGAATGCCTCTTGGCCGACTCAACCTTCTCTTTCTTGGAAGAATGTGACTTGGATGAAGAAGAACTCGCTAAGTCTTCCTCGAAGGAAGGCTTGAGGAGACCTTTCACAATTAACTTGTTCTTCCGCTCCTGGAGAACTCTGGAGCTAAAGGAATGGCAGAATAAATAAGTTTCTTGCAAATGAATGGCTCCAAGACAATATACACAATTACTATAGCCATCCATAATTGACATCTTCAGGGAGCACTTTATACATTTTTTTGAAACCTGAAGGTTTGTGGTCTTTAGACTCTTTAGACATGCTGAAGAGCTATGTATTAAATCAGGTACCCAACAAGCACAACGAGGACTAGGTCCTCTAACTTAAACTGGCCTAGCCCTAACAAGCACACACACAAAAGGGAGAGTAAAGGGTAAAGAGGACTAGGTCCTCTAACTTAAACAGGCCTAGCCCTGAGGAAAAAAGGAAATTAGCAGAGGACTAGGTCCTCTAACTTAAACGGACCTAGGTAGATAGGCTAAGTCATAGAAAAAAGCTAGAAACTAGTAGCAGGCAAGTAACGGTCAAACAACACTGCACGCAAGCTTAAAATTTTCAAAAATAGAACAAAGGCCCTAAAAGCAGACCTGCAGAGAAAACTCTGTAACAAGACTGTCCAAAAACACTGCACACAAAATATATTTATATATAATAAGCGAAAATAAGGTCCTGGGAAACGCGGACCTATGCAATATCAATGTTAATAGAAAAACACACAGGATACCACCCAGAGAAAAACAAGGGCCAACGGCCAACCAATTCTCAACAACTAACTAATTCAAACAGCAAAAAACACTTCTAAAACATTACTAAGACTATTAAAGACTATATAGTTATAAGATAACTAGCTATAGATACAGGACTACAGAACATCATGTATTCTGTCTTGTTTTCAAAAGTTATGTACTTACCATAATGTTCCACATGAGTTGTTCATCTCGCCTTCATTCTTACAGATGGGTTTGGAGCTGATCCTTGACTCCGAGTCGGCTTACTACAAAGCTCGAGGTCTTCAGAAAGCTCAAGGCCAAGTCCCTATCCCATGATGCACCTAGAGTTACTTCACATCTTGTTTGCTGCATATAATAATACCATATGTCATTCTATCACTCCATAAGAGAAAGCTATATAAGGGTTGAGCTACCAGGAAGAATGCAGCATCTCGGCCTTTGTAAAGCCCAGGAGGGGGTAGGAGGGTGGGATGTAAGAATGAAGGCGAGATGAACAACTCACATGGAACATTATGGTAAGTACATAACGTCTTTATGTGAAGTTGTTCTATCTCACCATTCATTCTTACAGATGGGTAGCGTCCCAAGCACCATCTGTCTCAGGTGGCACACGGGAGTATGTATTTCAGGACAGCAGACCCAAAGGAGGCCCTGTCAACTTTGCAATGAGTGATAAAGGTATGAGGTCTTGACCAAGTGGCTGCTGCGCAAATGTTATCTATAGGAAGTCTGGCAGAAATGGCAGAGGATGTAGACACTGCTCTGGTGGAGTGCGCCTTAATTTTATGTTGTAAGGGCATATCAGCAGCTAAATACGCAAATGTGATACAATCAGATAACCACTTAGACAGAGTTGTTTTAGCCACTGGCATACCTTTCCTGGAGTCTGAGAAAGAAACGAAAAGCTGTTCAGATTTTCTAAAATCTTTTGTTCTATCCAAGTAAAATCTGAGTTGTCTATGAACATCAAATTTGTGCAGTATATATTCTAAACTGTTGAAGTGATTAGGGAAGAAAACTGGCAAATCAATAATTTGATTAAGATTAGCTTCAGTGCAAACTTTAGGCAAAAAAGAGGGTTAGTTCGAAGTGAAACTCTGTCAGCATGGAAAATCAAATAAGGAGGCTTAATGGACAAGGCTTGAAGCTCTGACACTCTGCGGGCAGAAGTGATAGCTACTAAAAAGATAGTCTTCCATGACAAAAAATTGAGATCACATGAGGAGGCTGGTTCAAATGGAGGAAGAATGCGAGAAAGCATAAAATTTAGATTCCATGGGGTATAGAGTCAGGTGGTGTTTAATGAAGGTTTAACATCTGAGGAAAATGCTTTGCTTTTAAATGTTTCTAAAATTCACATTGCTACGGCAGAACACGTTTCTAATACGGTTTTGGGTAATGGAAAAGTTACTGAAGTTTCACGAGGTGATGTAGGTGTTGGTCAAAATGAAACTGTAAATTCTGATACGGATGGAAGCGTGGAACTGTTAGAAACCTCTGAGAAATCGGAGGTTTCAGCATGCACAAAAAACAGCTTAAATTTAGATGTCAATACGTAACAAAGTAATGGAATGCATGATGTGTCAGTAGAAAATGTTCTGAAAATCATTAATTTGACCAATATTGTCATTTCAGAGTGTGCTAGGAAAGTGTTGCTTAAAGGTGCAAAGTTCGTTCCCACTAGGATCCCATGTTTAGCAGATTTTATTATTGATGTTAGAAAATTCTGTCGTAAACTGAATCTCAAGAGTATTTTTTCAAAAAGTATTATACCTCTTAATAGCAATGACATGGATGTGACTGACATATTATCTTCTGATGAGGATGAACTATTAAATCTAAGTATTCATGACAATGAAATCTATGAGGCATGTGTAAATCTGGATGAAGGGAATTCAGATGGGATCTTGAGGAGTGATAGTACATCTGAGCATTTCTTCGCTGTGTATGGTAGTTTGGAAATGCCCAGATTTAAGTCAGATAGTAATTTTATGCCCCCAAAGAATAGACCTGCCATTAATGTGTTTGAAAGTTTAGTATGTAAATTTGTTAGGAATTCTGAATCATATAATCTAACTAAAGAAGAATGGATGGCTTTGCAAGAACTTAAAACTAATTTAAATGGGGTAGTGATTAAAACAGCTGACAGGGGGGGGGCAATTGGGTTGTCATGAATATATCACAATATGAGGAAATGGTTTCAGAGATAATTTCAGAAGAAGGATATTATGTTGAATTGCAATACAATCCACTGCAGAGGTTTAAAGGTGAGTTACAAGATGTTTTGGAACGTGGGGAAAGGCTGGGTTTTTTTAAAGCGTAATGATGTACAAAAACTGATGGTCAAGACACCTAGACACTCATTTATGTATGCAATTCCAAAAGTCCATAAAAGCATGTTAAAATCTCCAAGAAGACCTATTATTTCAGGGGTGGGTTCTTTTCTTGTGAATGTTAACATGTTTTTGGACTTTCACTTTAAAAAACAACTAATTACTGTTTCATCACATGTCAAGAATACTCAACAAGTGTGTCAGGCTTTGGTAAACTTAAAATGGGAAGATATTTTTTTTTTGGGCAACAGTAGATGTTAACGCATTATATTCTAACATTGACATTAGATGGGGCATGGAAGCCATGGCTAGAAAATTAGGTGAAGGACCTAGTTCCACATTTAATTTGAATTTGTTAGAATATTGTCTTCCCCGCAATTATTTTACATGGAAAAAGAAATTCTTCCTGCAAACTAAGGGTACTGTGATGGGGGCAGCCTTTGCCCCATCATATGCCATAGTCTATATGGGAGAATTTGAGTCAGTTTATGTTACATCAAGAATATTTCAGGAACAATGTGGTGTATTATAAGATGTATATAGATGATTTATTATTCATATGTAAAGGTGAACAGGCAGAATTTGTGCATTTTATGGGGTTATTAAATAATCCACATGGGTTGTAATTTTCTTGGGAGACTGGTGGGGATAGTACTTCATTTTTGGATGCTACTTTTTATGTTGATGAGATAAAAAAAGTGCAATACAAGCCATATAGGAAGCCTACTGCAGTCAATAATTTTCTACATGCAACCAGTATGCACCCCTTTCATTTAATTAGTTCATTACCCTATGGTGAATTTAAGAGGATTGTGACTAACACTTCTGAATTGCATTTGAACGAAAAGCAATTAGAAGAGACGTTTATTAGGTTATGGCATAGAGGTTATGATGAACACATACTGTTAAGAGCTAGAAACAAAGTTATGAACACTGGTCAAGTAAGAATTAAAAATGAACATTTATATAATGAAGTTGGAAAGTCTGAGGAGCATGCAATGATGGGAGAAAAAATATTTTTTGTTATCAGATATTTTAACTTTTCACCCACTTTGGAACATATTGTGAGACAAACTTGAGAAATAGTGATTCATGATACTTCTATTGGACATTTGTTTCCTAAACACATAGTTTTTTCTTATGGCAGATATAGCAATTTGAAAGAATTACTAAATAAAACAGATTTGAATTTTAGATATTCTCATACCATGGGTAAAAAAGTAGGATCATATGGTTGTGGTAGATGTTCAGTGTGTGGTAGGGTCAAAAATTTGGATGGTACTAAGATTAATGGTAAATTATATAAGGCAAGTGAGTATTATAATTGTGACAGTTGTGAAATGATTTATATTATAGGATGTAATTGTGATCCTATTTGTTGGTATACTGGTGCGCACTATGGAACATTTAGATGATGTGAGGAGGAAAAAAACTGAAAGTCCAGTGGTCATGCATTGTTTGTCCAAACACAGATGGTCAGAAGATGGTTTATTTTTCAGTATTCTAGCACATACCATGTCTTCGAGTTGCAATTTTAAACATCAGTTGAATAAACTAGAAAGTAGAATGACTATAAATTATCACACTTTATGTCCCCAAGGTATGAATTTAGAAAATAATTTGAATATTTAAGATGTTTTGCAATATATTTAACATATTATTAAGGTATAAGCCAATGAAGTTCATTAAATGAATTTGGAAAATAAATTTTGTAAGTAATGTACTAATATGTATTTGTAGTTAAAATATGTATTTAAATTATGTATTAATATCATCAGAGTTTAGATGCAGAAGTGTTTAAAATGAATTAAAAGTTTGAGTTAATATGCATATATTTTGATGTTTAAATAGACATATTGGCAATGTTATTATGTTTTTTATATTGTACGGGGACTTTATGCTGATGAGTATGGTTAATTTAATAATTATGTAATTGATGTTATTTGAATAGTTTAATTGATTAATTGAAGGTTTGTACAAATGGTATAAAAAGGGACATACTTTGAAGCTGTAATGTTCCAGTAGAAGGTGAGAAGCCGAGGTACCAGAACGGTTGTAATTAAAGAATATATGTCCTGATGCTGTAATGTTCCAGTAGAAGGCAAGAAACTGAGGTACCAGAACAGTTGTAATTAAAGAATATATGTCCTGAGCTGTAATGTTCCAGTAGAAGGTGAGAAGTCAAGGTACCAGAACGGTTGTAATTAAAGAATATATGTCCTGAGCTGTAATGTTCCAGTAGAAGGCGAGAAGACGAGGTACCAGAACGGTTGTAATTAAAGAATATATGTCCTGAGCTGTAATGTTCCAGTAGAAGGTGAGAAGCCGAGGTACCAGAACGGTTGTAATTAAAGAATATATGTCTTGAGCTGTAATGTTCCAGTAGAAGGTAAGAAGTCGAGGTACCAGAATGGTTGTAATTAAAGAATATATGCCCTGATGGTGGTTTTCCTGCTCCTTATTTATGTGGTATGAAAAGGTATAGGGAGATTTCACAGGTGGTCTGAGATGAAATTAGAAATGGCAGCAAGTTGAACATGAACTGTTGCTGCTGCAGCTCCTTTGTTAAAAATCATAGTCAAGAACTGTAAAATGGAGGCTATAGGGGCTTGATAGGGATCAATGCTGTTTTGAGAGGCCCATATAGAATTTTTTTTTCCATTTGCTAAGGTATAGCTTCCTCGTAGAGGATTTATGAGAGGATATGAGAATTTGTTTCATCTAATTTGAAGGGTTATGGAACCTGGCTGTGATGGGAATTGGGAGCAGGCAAGCTGTCAGCTTCAGGGACTGAAGAGAGGGATGAAGTTCCCCCGAAGAGTGATTCAGAAGATCTGGAACTGGGTCCAGAATCCAAGGGTCCTCCAAAAGATGAAGTCGAAGGAAGGGGAACCAAATCTGACAAGGCCAATGAGGGACTATTAGAATGATGGTCCTTCCCAGGGCTTTTACTTTCTGTAGTGCTTTGGGTATCAAGGGAATTGGTGGGAATGCACAGAGGAGACCCAGAGGCCAATCGTGTACGAGTGCCTCACTTGGGGCTTCTCCTGGAGAGGGAATCAGGGCAAAGTAGCTTCTGCATTTCATGTTCATGTGGCTGGCAAAAAGGTCGCAGCAAGGCTGGCCCCACCTGTGGAATATCCTGTTCGCAATTTCTTTCTTGAGGGACCACTCGTGAGGCAGCAAAATTGCTCTGCTCAGCTTGTCTGCTTTCACGTTGGATTTCCCCGGGATGTGCATTGCTAACAGAAAGCGCTGGGTGGATGTAGCTCACTGCCATACTCATAGGGCCTCGCGACAAAGGGGGTAGGGCCTGGTTCCTCCTTGTTTGTTGAAGTACCAGACCACTGATATATCTGTCTGAATCGCAATTGTACCCAGAGGAAGAGAGTCCTGGAAGTACTGCAATGCTAAAAGTACTGTTCTCATCTCTAGGACATTGACATGCAGATGTGTCTCTTGATCGGTCTATGTGCCTTGGGCTGCTCTTCCCTGAAAATGCCCTCCCTACCCTATCAGGGAAGCGTCCATGGTCACTGTGGCCGCTGGTGGGGGTAGAACAAAAGGACAACCTATCGTGATGTGAAGAGAGATCAACCACCACTGAACATCCTTTTTGCATGAGTTCATGATCATTATAAGGTGAAACATTGGGAGCGCTTGGTAAGACCATTAAGTAAACAACAGCCATTGCAGAATCCACATGTGCATGTGACCCAATGGTACAGCTAATATTGCAGCTGCCATCCTGCCTTTTAGTACTTCTGATGCTGGAGCCTTGTTTTTGGCTATGATATTGTGGACCTGCTGGAACAGGTGCTGAAAATGAATCTAGTTTTCTCTGGAGAGCCCAGATGGAAAATCTCTTCCATTTACTTTTATAAATCCTTCTAGTAGAATCTATCTGGGGGGATGCAAGGATATTACAAACCAGGGAAGAATCATAGGACTGCCTAGCCATCACTGGAACTGGAGAAAGCATGTGGTCAACTTGAGGGTCCAAATATCTGGGTCAGGTACCCTGAATGGGTGAGACAGAAGATCCTGTGAAGGATCCAACACCCAGGGTTGGTGTACTAGATGAGGCCACACAAAGGGAAAACACACCTGTTGAGGCCAGAATGGGGCAATAAGTATTACTTTGCTCTTCCACTGAGATGCTTTCTGAAGAACCTTGAGGGAGAAAGGGCTGGGGGAAGACATTAAAGAGACTGGAGGGCAAATCGTGAATCAGAGAGTCTCCCGGTGACTCCCCTCTGGAGGGATCAGGGCGAAGTACATGCTCCACTTAGAACTGAGTGGAGAAGTGAAAAGATATCCGCACAGTCAACCCCACTGATGAATTATCTTTTCTGCCACTAATGGGTTGAAAGACTATTCATGAGGGAGTAAGATGGACCTGCTCAGACTGTCTGCCATCACAGCAGACCTCCCTATAATATACAATGCCAGCAGAAAGCAGCAAAAAGAGATCACCCATTGCCACACTCTCAATGCTTCTTGACAGAAGGGGTAGGATTGGGTTCCCCCCATTTGCTAATGTACAAGACCACTGACATTGTCCATCTAAATAATAACCATCCCTGGAGGAAGAACATCTTCAAACACCTGCAATGGTAATAGGGTTGCTGTCATTTCTAGGACACTGATGTGAAGAGTAACTTCCATTTGAGATCATGTGCCTTGAAGTGTTCTTCCCAAGTAATGCCTCCCTCACTCTAATTGGAAGGAGTCCATAGTCACTGTGGCTTTGGGTACAGGAAGGATAAAAGGCCAGCCCTGAGAAACTTCTGTGTGGATTCACCAGGCTACATGTTCTCTGCAAATCCTTGTAATCCAAACTGGTGTGGTCAGGGGGGTGACATCCTATTAACTGTTGCACTGCAAGCATCCACTGCAGTACCCTCATGTGAAACCTTGTTAAATTTACCAGAATTATGGAAGCTGCCATTGAGCAGAGAAGATGTAAGACTAACCCGGCTGGAGGGAAAGGAAGAGAGAGAATGTGAGATTCTTGGTTCTGCAAAGTGTATAACCTTGTCTGTGGTAAACCTGAGAACCCTGTCACTGTATCCAGATGAGCATCAATGAATTCCAGGACTTGAGATGGGGAGAGCTGAGACTTGGTATAGTTTACTGTGATGCCCAGTTGAAGACATAGCTGGAGCAAGTACTCCCTGGCTTGAATACGTAGAAGCTTAATGGGAGCAAAGAGAAGCCAGTTGTCAAGATGTGGAAACACCCAGAATCCTAGAAGTCACAAGTGAGCTGCAACTACTGCCACGCACTTGGTAAGCACCCAAGGCGCTGTGGTGAGACCAAGGGTCAGGGCCCTGAACTGGTAGTAACTGGGTCCCAGACATAAGCATAGGTACCACCTGGAGCTCCTGTCTACATTGATGTGATAGTATGCATCCTGGAGATCTATAGAGCACATCCAATCATCCTTATGCAACAGCAGCAGAATGGACTGAACCATGGCCATATGGAAATTCAGTTGCTTGACAAATTGATTCAAATTGCTGAGATCCATAACTGGTCTCAGGTCCCTGTTTTTCTTTGGCTCTCTAAAAAGAATCTTGAGTATGTCCCGAATCCTTGCTGGTCTACAGGCACCACTTGAATTACTCTTTTTGCCAGCAGTTTTTCTATTCCTATGCCTGCCACTTTCCTCAGACTGGGTAGAACATTAAGAATTCTATGAACTGATTGGGAGGTTGAAGGGAAAATGGTATGTAATAAGCTCTGGATATTATACTCTGCACACAGGTGTCTTTGATGACGGCTGTCCTGACTGCTAGATACAGGGATAAGTATGCTCCAACAGCATCCAGAGTGCAGAAGTCAGGCAACCTTTCAGAAGAGTATCACCAAACACAAAAAATAATAAAAATAAAATTAAAAAAGAAGGGCACACCACAACCCTGAAAAGCGAAACACTGCTTTATTCACATAGAACCAAACGACTGCGTGCTTTCACCTGCACATCCTAGGCTTCATCAGAGTCGTAGCAAAGAAACATCACTTCCCTTTTAAAGTTTGTTAAAGTGACATCATACAATAATGTTAACTGCTACCTTTAAAACTTACAATATATTAAAAAGTTCATATTAAATACATAATCAACCCCCCCCCCGTAAAATACACACACAAACAATGTAAAAACATATAAATATATATATATATATATATATATATATATATATATAAGCAAATGTTCAAATGTTCAAAGCTCTCTGTTTCAAAAGTGGAACAATAGATATATTATCATTGATGCCTGGAAAAGTTCTGGCATTGAGTCTTAATTGCCACCTTGTCTCACTTAGCTCTAAAGCCAGCTTGTAATCACCACCTTCTGATTTTTCACCACCCGGTCAATGATGAAGAATAAAAATCTCCTAAAATTAGTGCAAATAACTGAATGGTTGTACAATGCACTAACCGTTTTCTTATTCTTAATGTCCCTCACATGCTCGGCAATTCTATCCTTAAGCTTAAGGGTAGTTTTCCCCACATAGAATGCCGAGCATGTACTGCATGTTGCTATATATACCACATTCATGGTAGTGCAGGTACATCTACCTGGGCAATCAAGAGTACGGTGGTAACCTTCCACAGCCACATACTGGCCATCATTAATAAATTTACAATAATTACAGTGTCCACATTTAAACATTTGGGACCTGTAATATTTAGTTGTTTTTGACCCATTCATTTCCAGCAACTCTTTCACATTCCTACCCCTGCTGCAAACTATATGTGGCTTGTCACCTACTTTTTGTCTAAGTGTTGCATCAAAACAAGTATCCCAAGCGGTCTCCAAAATCCTTAATATTTCTACACAGTCATGGTTATATTTTACTACCATAACCTTATTGTTCACTTGCAATGTATTATTGTCATCTGCAACACTAGCGTCTCGCATCAATATAGGACAAAACAAAGTGAACCTACACCTGTATACTTCTTTTTTGATACATAGTAACATTTTAATAGGGTAACCCCTATTCATGAACATTCCAATCAATTTATATATTTCACTTCTAAATTCACTGTCATCACTAATGAGCCTTGATAGTCTACACATTTGACCCTTCACAACTCCCTTCTTCTGGTGGGGAGGATGACAACTATCATAATGCAACAACCCATTAGAGAAGGCAGATTTTCTAAAAAATTGTGGAGGTCAAAACACCATCTTTTTTCCTAAATAAAATATCTAAATAATCAATCTCCAATGGATGAATTCTGTGAGTAAATGATAGATACCTAGTACTTTTATTCAAATAATACAAAAAATCATCTAACTCACTTTCAGTACCACTCCATAGCACCAGTATATCATCCAAAAATCTCAGATATTTTAATATTTTGTGCATGAATTGAGACTTAAACACAAACTGGTTATCCCAATCTAATAAAACCAAGTTTGCAAAAATGGGAGCACATTTCGCCCCCATCGCCACCCCCGTGACTTGCCGAAAATATTCCCCCTCAAAATACAAAAAGTTGTTTTCTAAGACAATTTCCATAAGTCTGGTGACGAAATTAACTTTAGCATTTGATAAGATACCAGAGTCAAACAAACATTTCTCGAAAGCTCGTATACATTCTTCGTGGGGGATAACGGAAAATAAATTGACCACATCAATGGCAACAAACATCATGTTGTCAACCGAGCCACCATCTCTCAACATCTTGAGACAATGCCATGAGTCTTTAAGAATGTGGTCAATTTTCACTGTAATAGGTTTACTACAGTGATCAATGTAAGCGACCAATGGTTCGGATTTTAGAACCCCTCGCCGTCACTATAGGCCTAAATGGGGGATTATCTACACATTTGTGAACCTTTGGTAACCCAAAAACCACAGGAATGATGGGCTCATTAACTGTGAGGTAATCATACTCAGTGTTGTCAATTATGTCCTGACAAAAGGCATCAAATAACTCAATGTCAATTTTAGAATAGGAGTAATGTACTTCATTCCTCAAAACCCTTGAGTATGTGGAAGGGTCATTCAAAATGCCAAACATCTTGATACTGTTATCAAAATTTGACATGACCACTATTCCCCTTGTCAGGTTTCATGAATCTAGAAGTCTTGTTGTTCTTCATGTCAAGTAATACCTTCCTCTCTTCTTTGTTTAAATTGTCACTAAAATTCCCTTTCTTAGCACATTGCTTCTTAAATTCGGTCTCACATAAAGATTCAAACATCATGACATTTTTGTGGTAAGGTGCAATGAATGTACTAGTCTTTTTTAAACCACTCATAGTAATCATGTTGTCCTGTGGAAAAAATAATTTTAAGTTTAGTTGACTTGTATAAAAATGCAAATTCAACAATAAAGAGGCAATGTCATTTTTATACTTTGGAACAAATGACAGATCTTTACTCAACATCTCACAATGTATAGGGGTCAACTCCATTTCAGTAAAATTATACACCTTGAAATCACCATACACCAGAGTGTTAACAGTGTTGTTACATGTTAAGTCAAACATTGCAGAATTTGCATTCACATTTTCATTTTCATGTACATCTAGTAATGATAATTCGCACCCCCCTCCCCTTCCAACCCCTCTGGTTGTATGTGCACCTGTTCTGTTGGCCATAACCCTTCCGAATGTTCTGGTTCTTTAAATGTTCTGATCTCCTTGGTACAGGGAGGGGTTGTTCTAGAAAGCATTGCTCAAAACATTCCGGATCATAAACAGACATCGCACTGCCATTACCAGTACCATTAAACTGTGTGTTGTTTGCCCTTTTAACATGCATTTCCTCATTCCTGCCCTTTCCATTAACAGAAACTACACTAGGACCACTGTCAACATAATCTTTACTATACACATTTCTGTTAAGAGTAATCATGCATGTCACGTTGTATTTTAGTTTGTTTTTTTGATATATTATCCTTTACAAACTTCTCTACATCAGCCAAATTTTTGTCATATTTCTCTTTGTATTCACAGAATAATAAATCACTAGTAATGTTAGAGTTGTATGACACAATGCCCTGTTTTAATATAGTCAATTTACTGTCATTGTCTCTCATAATAATACACATTACCTCCAGGCCGGTTTTATCATAAAGTTCCACAAGTTCCTGAAAAGCTGGTGAACTCTCATCAATCCCATTAGGTAACTTCCACAAAAGAAGACCTTTCGGTACTTGTTTTAGTCTCAAAGATTCTGCTAGGAATGCATTGTCCAGCTGTAATCCACGATATTTTCGACATGTTTTTTCAAAAGTCATCAGTTGCAAGTTTAATGTTCCACCATTCAAAATCTCCTTGTTACCCATTTTGAAGTTCAAGGATGGTGCCGAAAACCAATCCGCATGTCCCGCCTTTCTAGACGATCCAGGCTCACTCACTTTCAATGCAGTTAGAACCACCTTCTGTTAATGTCTGCCTGTCAGGAGCAACCAAACCAAGCTCCTGTACTGCCGGTAATGCCCTCGACATCTCCGCAATGTTCTTACTAACTGGAGCAACAGTAAAGTGAACCGAAAGCTTATTAACAGCTTCCGTCAATTCTTTGATCAGTAACTCCATGTTGAGCAAGCAGGGTAAATGCCAATTCAGTGCTGAGGTGCCCAAATAATAAAGAACTCAAAAAACCACCACACAAAGGGTGAATACCGAAAAGTATCACCAAACACAAAAAATAATAAAAATAAAATTAAAAAAGAAGGGCACACCACAACCCTGAAAAGCGAAACACTGCTTTATTCACATAGAACCAAACGACTGAGCGCTTTCACCTGCACATCCCAAGCTTCATCAGAGTCATAGCAAAGAAACATCACTTCCCTTTTAAAGTTTGTTAAAGTGACATCATACAATAATGTTAACTGCTGCCTTAAAAACTTACAATATATTAAAAAGTTCATATTAAATATATAATCAACCCCCCCGTGAAATACACACACAATGTAAAAACATATACAAAAAAAAATATATATATATATAAATATAAGCAAATGTTCAAATGTTCAAAGCTCTCTGTTTCAAAAGTGGAACAATAAATATATTATCATTGATGCCTGGAAAAGTTCTGGCATTGAGTCTTAATTGCCACCTTGTCTCACTTATCTCTAAAGCCAGCTTGTAATCACCACACCTCTAATTTTTCACCACCCGGTCAATGATGAAGAATAAAAATCTCCTAAAATTAGTGCAAATAACTGAATGGTTGTACAATGCACTAACCGTTTTCTTATTTTAATGACTCTAACATGCTTGGCAATTCCATCCTTAAGCTTACGGGTAGTTTTCCCCACATAGAATGCCGAGCATGTACTGCATGGGGTCTATATTATAACATCGAAATCTACAAAGATCGAATGTTATAATATCGAACCCTAAACACCGAAATCCACAAACATCAAACAGTCAGAATAGTGATTTTTTTTCCCAGGGAAAAAAAATCGCTATTTCGAGAAACATACACACAACACAAACACACACAAAAAAACAGCAATCCACACACATACACTTAAAATTCTACAACTAAACCTAAACTAAACTTTACATACACTACTAGCTATCCACTTACCTTAACCCGACCCTAACCCTAAGGTCCATCACTATCACACACTCACCTCACCCGCACCCTAACCCTAACTCACCTAACCCGCCCCCTAACCCTAACCTACACACAACTGCACACTTACCTGACCCATGCCCTAACCCTAACTCACCTAACCCCACCCCTAACCCTAACCTACACACAATTGCACACTTACCTGACTTGCGCCCTAACACTAACATCCACACAACCGCACACTTACCTGACCCACTCCCTAACCCTAACTCCCCTAACCCTAACTCACCTAACCCACCCCCTAACCCTAACCTACACAAAATCGCACACTTACCTGAACCGTAACGCTCCAACATATCGAACGCTGAAAACAGTGAAGCCACAGCAATGGCCCACCAAATTCTTTCCCTGGGAAAGAATTCGATGTCCTGCACCTTCGCTGTTTTCAGCGTTCGACATTACAGGTTCGATATTATAACATTCAATCTTTGTAAGATTCAATGTTATAATATAGACCCACTGCATGTTGCTATATACACCACATTCATGGTAGTGCAATCAAGAGTACGGTGGTAAACTTCCACAGCCACATACGGGCCATCATTAATAAATTTACAGTAATTACAGTGTCCACATTTAAACATTTGGAACCTGCAATATTTAGTTGTTTTTGACCCATTCGTTTCCAGCAACTCTTTCACATTCCTACCCCTGCTGTAAACTATATGTGGCTTGTCACCTACTTTTTGTCTAAGTGTTGCATCAAAACAAGTATCCCAAGCGGTCTCCAAAATCCTTAATATTTCTACACAAACATGGTTATATGGTTCTATGTGAATAAAGCAGTGTTTCGCTTTTCAGGGTTGTGGTGTGCCCTTCTTTTTTAATTATATTTATTTTTTATTATTTTTTGTGTTTGGTGATACTTTTCGGTATTCCACCCTTTGTGTGGTGTTTTTGAGTTCTTTAACCTTTCAGAAGAGCTGAAGGGACTTTTCAGTGAATGGACCCCTGAAGATCTGGTGTTGCAGGCCTCCTTTGCCACATGGATGCCATCTGCCATTAGAGTTCCTCTCTCTGCTGCAGGGGTTATCTGTCTCTTTACAAGTCCTGGGAAGACCCTTGCAACTATTGGAACCACATCTTTCTACCTCCTCTCTGGTTCCATGAAAAAGTCCTCTGAAAAGAAAAAAACATATCTCTATGGTAAATAATGTCTTTCCATCCTGTTCATTCCTGGAGAGAGTTTCTTTCACCTGATGGGTAAACAAGGTGGATCAATCATAGGGAGTATTGATGAATAATGTGTTGAATGGTTCTGCAAAATTATAAAGGCGCATCCAGGCATGCCTTCTTACAGCAATTCCTGAACCTACAGCTCTCAAAGCTCCCTCCGAGGCATGAGAAATCAGCCTCATGCAGGCATTCAGTGGGGACTGAAAGGTGACTAATTGTGAGGAAACTGTATTATTGTCCTCTGCAGACATGGATCCTGAGCATTGGAAAACTCCTTGACCAAGTCCCTCTGAAATCCTGTAAAGTGTGCCAAATAGTTCATTGGCCTAAGGGCAGAGGTTGCTATCATTTAAACATGCTTCCCAAATTTGTGTAAGAAAAGTATAGTACCAAAACACATGTGGAACATCCAATATTAGCGAAAGGCTACTATAGCAGGAACAAAGTTCACAGGCAATCCTTATGATGAAGCAAACAATTTATTGGAAGTAAAAAATGAGCGCTTTCGCGTGGTGCATCCACGCTTCTTCAGATAAATCATTTAAATTTGTACAGAGTTTATATACAACCGCTCAAGGCGGGAAAGTCTGCTCATTAATCAATTAACTAACATTTAATCGCACTAAAAACATTGAACATTTAAAACCATGAAAGTTTAACCATTCAAGTGCACTTGCAGGCTCAAATCTCGAGCTGTTATATACTTTTATATTTGCAAGAAACACGTTCTCGTGTTCATATATGAATCTATAACACGATATTAAAATAAATCAATGAATCAAAAATATGTAAATAAATATCATCTTAATTTGTGTATATAGTTTATATTATACATACTTGTTAAAAACTCTTATATAAATCTGCTATAGAACCTATCAAATATATGTATGGACTTTACATTGATAACTATGAATTAATTTGACTTTATTAATTTTAATCATATTTAAATAAAATCATCATATAGAATATAAAATATAAAATATAAGATGTAACTTATCCATAATTATTAATGATAATATTATACATCCATAACAACATATATAGTGTAACAATAAATGTTATATATGCATCATATGAAATCAAGAGAAGATATGAAATATCTGTTCTTTAACAGTTATACTGCATCTATTAAATTTATAAAGGCAATATCTACATGCATATATATACAATAAAAAACCAAATAAAAAGAATGAAAATATATACATAAATATATTTGTGTCTATCATAGGTATAAACACCTAACTTTTACTTCCTAGATATTAAGAGTGGTTTGATGGACACCTGAGTGTTAAGTCCCGGCTCAATATGTGCGCCCAAACGGAATATCCATTCGAGCTCCATTAGTGCCAACTGGTTCTCTTTGTCCCCACCTCTTTCATTTGGATTCACTATTTGCAAAACTCTAAAAGAAAAGGAATGTGTGGAAAATTCTATCACATGTTTGGCCAGCGCGTTGTTGTCTATAGCCTTACGTATATCATAAAGATGATTATATATGCGTTCCTGCAACCTTCTTTTTGTTAGTCCCACATAGAAGGCCTCACATTCATTGCAGGTGGCCAAATATATCAAATTCCTGGTATTGCAACTAGCTCGAAAGTTTGGTTTAAAAACAAAATTAATACTGGGATGTGTAAAACACTGTGTCTTGGTTATATATCTACACCTATTACAACTATAACATGGGTAAGTACCAAAATCCTTGGTTTTGGTGTTATGGGCCGGGATATTTTCTTCCTTCCTTCTAACATTCACATCTCCACATAAAATTCTTTTTAGATTCCTACTATTTTTGTATATGAAAGAAGGACTCTTACCTACAATTTTCTTAGTGAGGGAATCTAATGTTAAAATGTGCCAGTTAGTATAAATAACTTGCTTAATCTTTCTAATGTCACTAGTATAAGTGACAATATAACCTATTTGGTTACTACTGGCTTCTTCTTTCATGTTGAATCTTGTATTATTTCTTTTACATTTCATAGCTTTGTCGTCCCTTTTAATGGGTATGATGTCACCTAAAATGTTGAACTTCATGTTGCTAACCATGGTGGAACTATACCCTCTATCTATAAATAATTTCTCTAAAAACTGTGCTTCTTTATTCAATTCATCTATATTACTACACAATCTCTTGATTCTAGTATATTGGCTCTTAACTATAGCTTGAAATGTATGGCGGGGGTGCATGCTATCAAAACATAGCATGGAATTCTTCCAAGTTGGTTTCCTGTATAGGGTGGATTCTAGTGTGCCCTCATTTGTAAACCTTATAGTAACATCCAGGAAATTGATTTCTTGATTTGAAACCTCCTGTGTAAAGCGTAAAAACGTACTAGTAGTATTTAAGTATTGAAAAAAACATTCAAATGACTCCTGATTACCTTCCCAAATCATTATAACGTCGTCAACAAAACGCCTATAAAGCTTGATAAACTTAAAACTCTCATGGGTGAAGAGATGGAGCTTCTCCCACCATAGGACTACCAGATTTGCATAAGTGTTAGCGCAGGGGGTGCCCATGGCAACCCCCCACTTCTGCAAATAAGTACTGCCACCAAACATGAAGGCATTGTTGAATAACACTAGTTCTAACAATTGGTCTATCAGTATAATCCTGTCTTTCGAAAAGTCAGTTTCTTTAACCAACAATTCATTTATATATTGCATACCGATGTCATTAGGTATCGAGGTGAATAAGTCCTTGACATCTAACGTGATCAAAAGGTATGATTGATTTTTGTCTAAATGTAATACTTTAATTTCATTCAAAAAATCATGTGTATCTTTAAGTATAGTGGGTGACTGATTGACTACTGGTCTTAATATGTTTTCAATTAATTGTGAAGCGTGTGCTGTCACCCAACTATCACCCGATACTATGGGTCTTAGTGGTACAGGACATATACCCTTGTGTACCTTGGGTATACCTTTAATTGTGGGAATGACAGGATGTTCAATATACAAAAACTCATATACTTCTTGACTGATCTGCCGACACATGAGAAGATCGTAAAAAACATCTTTGACAGTTTTAATAATTTTGGTCACTATATTATGAGATATAGGGGTATAGGTATCTTCTTGCTGTAACATTTGGGTCATACCAGTAATATAGTCCTGAGTGTTTAAAAGGACTACTCCCCCCCCCCTTATCAGCTGGCTTGACGACTATGTGAACATTTTGTTTAAGTTCATTAAGAGAACGGTATTCATCTGGAGTCAAATTATAAAACCTGCCCTTCTTGTTGATGTTACTAAACATTGAGTAGAATTGATTCTCACAAGCTCTTAGGAAACATTCTACATGCATAGGCATGTCAGGAATGAACATACTTTTCGTTCTTATTAAATCATGCCCCCATTCATTAGATGTTGTATCATTAAATGTTAGTTTCAAACAAAGTTTCCTACAGAACATCCTTAAATCAAACAGTGTGTCTGTTAATATGGCCTCTATTTAAAACCTGTACAGTAGTATCATCCAAAACAAAATTAGAAAGGTTAAACAATAAATCTGAAGTCACATTTTCTTCCTTCTGTTCTGAGTAAATGTCTCCGCTGAATATTTTGTTGAGATGTACAGGGCACTGGAGCTATTTTTAGGTATAGCTCCTGATGTATTCGCAGGCACCTGATGGAAGAAAGCCTCTTGATTCGGTGGGGTGTCAGTCTGAGTATTTTCAGCTGTTACCGTTGCATATGTGCCTCTGTTGACCATAGAAGCAGGTATCTCCGGTAATACCGGTGCAACAGTATGATTGTCTTTAGTTCTTTGTGTAGAAGAAGTAGAAACTGTTTCAGATGTAGTCACAAAATTGGATTGGTTAGTGGAATTAAATCGAAAATCTGTTTAGTGATTCTCAGTTTATCACTAAAAGCATTGATTTGAGAAAAAGCACGATTAACTTTATCAAGGCAATGTTCTGAGCTAAATCTTTCTATCAATTGTTGATAAGAATTCAGTAAGGATTTGTCTCTAAATTAACATGTCCCATTTGCTTCCCAAATTTGTCCAACACATTGGAATCTCTGTTCAGAGGACGTAACAAGGTACTTGTCTGGCTCTTAGGGATAGGCTCCACTACATTTAGATCCTTGTGGCAGGAAAGGAGATCCACCATCTCATCTGCTGGGCAAGATGTAGCTGAGCTGGCTCCAAAAGCCTCAAGAAAAACTGACTCCTCCTGGGAGGGGGGGGGGGTCAGAAGACCAGCCACCTTTCTGTCTCAAAAAGTTTGAGGATTTCATTGAAATAGAGATCCTCAAGGGGTGATTTGGAAGACACCTCTCCTTCATCAAAGTCAGTGTCTTCCATCAAAGAGTCCTGTGGAGAATATAAGTGCCTCCGTTTGCACGTATGCTTCCGAGGGGACTCTCCAGTGGGATGCTCCGGGGAGGAATCAGAAATTTCAGCAGAGTCCTGGATGGGGACTGTCTCTAAACTTCACAATGACAGCTGTACAGATGGAACAGGATGAAAAGATTCAGTGTCCAAAACAGACAGCTGTGGAGCTGCCATGAATGTTTTAGCCTGAAGAAGCCTGTTTAGGTGAAAGTTTGTAAATTTGCATTTTTATCTTGTCCTGTTGTTAAATAAATGATACAGTAAATAGTGGTTCATGGTTTGAGTGATTCTTGTTGTTTGGATTTATGTTATTAGTAGAAATACAATGGATTTACATGCATTACTGGCTGCTACTTTTTATGTTATTTTAGAAAATGGCACATTCAGTTTAGACAATGGTACTCATTCCAAGTAATGTTTACAGTCAGGAAATTGTGCTACTAAAGAAATTGTATATATTGCTAAATGCTCCTCTTGCCTGTTTTTTTATGCTGGAAAAAACAGTGCTCCCTTAAGAAGTGGATTTACAAGCATAGCAATACCTTATAAAGGCATATAGGTTCATAGGTGTTTACTAGGCTACCGACCACAAGGGCCTTTTTAAACCTAGCATTGCATCCCAAATCTCTGACGAGTTCTGACAGCCTTGATAAATGTAAGCATGGGAATGGGAGTTTACAGGTTACCTGTTTGCATCAGAGACATAGGTGCCAAACCAGTGATGAATTTCCGGTTTCCCATCCAATTGTCCAAGTTGCACTTGAATTGGTTTAGTGAGGAACTCTGCTTTGCATGGATGGGGAGCCTGTTCCATAGACAAGGTAGTCTCTGGGATACATACCTATCTCTCCAGCAGGTCCTATTTATATCACAGGCAAGGTTTAAGTCTTTAGAAAGGGGAATTCTGGTAAAGTTTGTTTTCGTGCTATGCAGGAGGTCCATCAGAGTGGAGTCTGACATTGCCCTGTATGCCAGGCATAGATCTCCCCTCAAAAGCCTGTAGAAGACAGAATACAGGAATATAGCCTTGAGGTAGTCTGCACAGGACATATTACCTATGCCCTGTATTCTTTTAGTGAGGAACCTCTGTGGAGTTCCAGTTGTTGGATATGCCTGGTTAGGTACATACCAAAGGCGGCATTGTACTCAATGATAAGTCTGATGAATGCCAAATACAGTGGAACAATGACTTCCTTGGACTTAGATGCCATACCATTGTTTATATGTTGCGCAACATAGAATGATTTTCTCACCACTGTCGACACATGATGATCAAAGGCTAGATTACTATCTATATGTGTCCCTAAGTCCCTTACTACTGTGTCAACTCTAAGGGGTGTGTTGTCAATATGATAGTTACCATGGATGGATGACTTCCCAAAGGATACTATTATGCAATTCTTGGCATTTAGTTTTTAGTCCATGACTCTGACACCAGTTGTTTGTCTGTGTCAGCCCCTCCTGGAGAACATTTTTGTAAGTGTGAGATTCAATGACAGCTCCTAATTTGCAATCATCTGCAAATTTAGTCAACCAGAGACCACTGACATTGGCCTTGACTTCTGAGAAGTAAATGCCAAAAAGGCGCGGTCCAAGGACTGATCCCTGAGGGACTCCACTTGTGACTGGCCTCTTTGTAGAGGTGGACTCCCCAATTCTAACTTCCTGGGTCCTGTCTGTGAGCCAGTTGGCTATCCACTGGGTGACATATGGGTTTGTACCAAACCTCTTGAGTTTGTCATCAATCCCCGAGTGGAGTATTGTATCAAATACCTTGGCCATGTCAAGGTAGGCAGTGTGAACGATTTTGCCCTCATCCTTTGCTTTGGTGACCTTCTCAAAGAAGTTCACCATGTTGAGTAGGCATGATCTGCCCTTTATGAAACCAAACATGGTTGGGTCCATTGTCTGGAAGTTTATTAAATATCTGTTGATCATCTCCATGATAATCCTTTCCATGGCTTTACATATAAGACTAGTTAGACTTATGGGTCTGCAGTTTCCAGGGTCTGTAGAATGCCCACCTTTGTGCAGAGGGATGACTGCTGCCTTTCTCCATTCATGAGGCACGAAGCCTGTTTGGAGGCTACAGTTAAATAGTAATTCCAGAGGCCCTGATAGGTCATGTTTCATGCTATTTAGAAGGCATCCTGGCATATTGTCTGGGCCCATTGATGCAGTGTTCATGGTCTTAGAGAGAGCATTAAGTACCTGTTCCCTAATGACAGTAGGGGGAGTTATATTTGATGATTTTTCCTGAGGGAAGATTTAGGGGGAGAGAATTTTTTAAAAGACTGTATGGGTTTTAACAAATGTCAGTGTATGATATAGAAAAAGTAGATGTTAACCTGAGGGGTGGTTCATTGGAAACCAAGAATGAACATAAAGAATTGCTCTGGCAGATTAAATTAAATGCGATCACACCCCGGGTTTAAATGAGCACATTTTGGTGATGTCAATATTAAAGCTTAGGACAGCAAAATTATGAGTAGTGAGGTCTTCTTAATATTTTAAATATTCATTGATCTAATTTGTCGATTATATATTTACAGTGACTGAGTTTTCAAACAATAATATTTATCTTACCTCATATGTTTAAGATATATACTTACATTTTTATACTTTTTTATGTGCTTTATTATAAAAAAATGTAAGATTTATTTAAACAGAATGAAACATAGATGTGTAGATTATTAAATTCAGCATTTTTATTCAGATTTTAAGCAGGTTTTATTCATTCTTTTTAAACTGATGTCATGTGACTAATTTTTTATTCGGTATTTAACTGTTCATTTCAAGGAAGCTTTAGTTCTGATGAAGTCCTTTTTAGCTGTGATGGACAAAAAGAGAAGCTATGTTCTTACACGTTCCATGTGAGTTGTTCATCTCGCCTTTGTTCTTTACACGTGGGCTCGGAGCCGATGGTCGGCCACTTTCCAAGCTCAAGATCTTTGAGTTAGCTCGAGGCACAGTCCCTACCCCATGATGCCCTCCTATCAACCCCAGATCTAGTTTGCTAAACCAGCAATAAAAAAGCACACTAAGCAACTAATTATAAACAATGTACAAAGTACATAACTATTTACAATAGCTAAACAATAATCTGGTTGGGAAGAAGGACATGAGCAAGACCAACCAGACCACCAGTCATACCTGTTCTTCCATAACCTGGAAGGGGAAGGTGGGAGGGAGTGTAAGAACAAAAGCGAGATGAGCAACTCACATGGAATGTTATGGTAAGAACATAACTTCTTTATGTGAAGTTGTTCAATCTCGCCGTTTGTTCTTTGCACATGGGTAGTATCCCAAGCACCATAATCCTGGGCAGCTCACGGGAGTATATTCCTGAGAACGGTGGAACCAAAGGAAGCCCTGTCCTTGGAGGCCCTGTCCACTTTGTAATGAATGATAAACGTATGAGGTTTGGACCAAGTAGCAGCTGCACAAATGGTGTCCAAAGGTAGATGGGCTGCGTGGGCTAAAGGTGTAGAAACAGCCCTGGTAGAATGAGCTTTCACCTCACGTTCTAAAGGTTGTTTAGCTGAAGAATATGCAAGTTTTATATAGTCAGCAATCCATTTGGACAATGTAACTTTGGATACCGACAAACCTTTCTTACTGTCTGCATAGGAGACGAATAGTTGATCAGAGTTCCTAAATTCTTTTGTTCTAAGTAAAACCTCAACTGCCTGTGAACATCAAACTTATGTAACATGTAGTCCATTCTACTAGTATGATGTCTGAAAAAAGTAGGAAGGTCAATAGACTGGTTCAAATTTGCCTCGGAGCAAACCTTAGGAAGAAAGGTAGGATTTATTCTTAAAGACGCTCTGTCAGGGTGAAAGACTAGATATGGGGGCCTGATAGAAAGTGCTTGCAGTTCAGAAACTCTATGAGCCAAAGTAATAGCCACTAGGAAAATTGTCTTCCAAGAAAGAAACTTCAAAGGACAAGATGATGCAGGCTCAAAAGGTGGAAGAATGAGTTACGATAGCACCAAATTCAGATTCCAGGGAGTAACAGGATGTCTGATAGGTGTCCTAAGGTGATGAGTCCCTTTCAAAAAGGCTTTACATAATCTGTGTGACATAATGTTTGAGCCACTGCATCCCATATGGTAGTTAGATATGGCAGCTAATTGAACCCTTATCGTAGAAGCTGCAGCACCACCGTGAAAGAGCGAAGTCAAGAATTCCAGAATACTATGAATAGGGGCGACACAGGGATCAATACCATGCTGAGAAGCCCAATGAACAAATCGCCTCCATTTGCTATTATAAAGTTTCCTGGTGGAGACTTTGTGAGAGGAAACTGAAATATGTTGAACCGCTGGAGACAAATCATGTGACCTGGCTAGGTTGGGAAGTGGAGCAGCCAAGCTGTCAGTTTGAGGGACACAAGAGAGGGGTGAAGAACTCCCAACGAATGAGTCAGAAGATCTGGCACTGGGTCCAGAACCAAGGTTCTTCCACTTGGTATTGCTGTAGGAAGGGGAACCATATCTGTCGAGGCCAAAACGGGGCTATTAGAATAACAGTCCTTCCCAGGCTTTTGGCTTTCTGTAAGAATCTGGGAATTAGAGGAATTGGAGAGAAGGCATATAGGAGACCCGAGGGCCAATCGTGTACAAGTGAGTCCCTTGGATTGTCCCCTGGTGGGGGGTACAGGGCGAAGTAGCTTCTGCATTTTGCATTCAGCGGGGATGCAAAAAGGTCGCAGCAAGGCTGGCCCCATCTGTGGAATATCCTTTCTGCCACTCGTTCTTTGAGGGACCACTCATGGGGCAACAGAATGCCTCTGCTCAGTTTGTCCGCTATCACGTTGGATGACCCAGGTATGTGCGTTGTTATTAGAAAGCACCCGGTGGATATAGCCCACTGCCAAAGTCTCAGGGCCTCTCGGCATAAGGGGTAAGACTTGGTTTCCCCTTGTTGAGGTACCAGACTACCGACATGTTGTCTGTCTGTATTGCAATCATCTCTCAAGGTAGAGAGTTGTGAAAGTGTTGCAACACTAGAAACACCGCTCTCAATTCTAAGACATTGATGTGCAAATGAGATTCCATGTCTGGCCAAGTGCCTTGGACAGTTCTTCCCTGAAATAGCCCCCCCCACCACCCTATCAGGGAAGCATCCGTGGTCACTGTGGCTGTGGGAGGGAGAAGTATAAATGGGCGGCCTACAGTAACTTGGTGGCTGTTCAAACACCAAAGAAGGTCCTTTTTGCAAGCATTTGTCAGAATAATCTTGTATGACATTGGAAGCTGTTGATAAGACCACTGTGTGAATAGTAGCCATTGGAGTATCCTCATGTGCATTCGTCCCAGAGGAGCCGCTATAAGTGTAGCTGCCATGGTGCCTAACAGCTTCAGGACCTGGAATGCAGGAACTCTCCTTTCCATTAACAACTGGGACACCTGACTTCACAAAGATATTACTCTTTCTAGAGGCAATCTGACCACGGAGGTGGTGGTGTCTAGATCTGCTCCTATAAAGGAAATATGCTGTGATGGCAATAAAGCAGATTTTTCAAAATTTAAGGTTATGCCCAACCTGGAACACAGGTTGAAAGTGTAATCTCTGGCGCAAATTAGTTGATGCCTGGTGGTGGCGGTGAGGAGCCAGTCGTCGAAATATGGAAACACCCAGAATTCTAAATGTCTCAGGTGAGCCGTGACCACTGCCATACATTTGGTGAACACTCTGGGGGCTGTGGTGAGACCAAAGGGCAGAGCTTGGAATTGGTAGTGACTGCCCCCTCAGTCGGGAACGCAAGTGATCCCTGGATGGCCTGGCCATTTTGATGTGGTAGTATGCATCCTTGAGATCTATAGAGCACATCTAATTGCCCGTTTCAAGAATTGGAAGTATCGACTGAAGCGTAACCATCCGGAACTTTTCCTTTTTTACAAAGGTATTTAGTTTGCTGAGGTCTAAAATGGGCCTCCAGTCCCCTGTTTTCTTTGGAACTAAAAAGAACCTGGAGTAAGTTCCGGATCCTATCTGGTCCGCTGGGACTGGCTGGATGACTCCTTTTTCTAGCAGCCTTTGAATTTCTATTGTTGCTAGATTCTGCAGACTGGTGGAACTTCTGGGATTCTTGTACAAATGGAAGGGGATTCTGAAAAGGGAATGATGTAACCTCTGGTAATTATGCTTTTTACCCAATAATCTGATGTAATTCCTAGCCAGGCATCTGGGTATAAAACTAAGCGACCCCCCGACTGCCTCCAGAGCAGGACAAACGGGCCTCCTCTCAGGAACGCTGATAGGGCTTGCCAAGGAACTGCTCACTGTCACCCTGGTTCTGCGGACCCCCTCTGCTGCCTGGGCGGTGTCTACCATTATAACCCCCTCCTCTGCCCCTGGAGGGGGGTTCACTATGTGTGTTCTGGAAAGCTCCTTGGGACTTTCGGAACCACATTTTTACACCTTTCTGCCCTTTGGGGTATGGTCTAGTGGGGGTGGAAAAACGGACTCCTACGGCAGATAGTCTTTCCTTCCTGCTCACACCTAGTGAGTGTCTACTTGACTTTAGGACCAAACAAGGAGGAGCCATCAAATGGGGTATTAACAAAGGAAGACTTGAAGGCTTCCATAAAGGAGCATAAGCGCATCCAGGATTGTCTCCACAGAGCTATCGCTGAACCTGCTGCCCGGCTTGATCCATCAGCTGCATAAGAAATAAGCCGCATGGACGAGTTCACAATAGAATTAAAGGTGTTAAGCTGTGCCGTTACTTTCTCATAAACAGCATCATCTGTTTTGCCGTGTAGAGTATCTCCAAGCTCTTTGAGGAGATCTCGTTGAAGATGGGTAAACTGGGTCAAATAGTTGAGCGATCTCATTGCAAATGTCGCTGAACTAAAGATGCATTTCCTGTATCTGTCGATAGTCCTAGAGTCATTATTAGGAGAATGAACAAAAGAAGAGGTTTTTGACATCTCTTTCTTGGTGGCCACCGCCACCACCATGGCATCAACGGGGACTCCCTTCGTAAGAAAGACCTGTCTTGAGGGGAGGTGATAAATTTGTTGGGCCTCCGAGGGACCGGTTCCATGGAATCAGGAGACTCCCATGCCCTTCGAGCGACCAAGTCCATTAATTTGTCAAAGGGCGGAGTAAACCAGGAGGAGGAAGGTTGAGACCCAAAGGCCTTCAGGAGCACCAACTCATCCTCAGTAGGGCTAAGGGACTGCCAGTCACCCCTCTGCCTTAATATTTCTAGGATGTCTGCAAATGAGACATCCTCAGAGGAGGACCGTGGGGACCCTTCTGATTCTTCTAAGTTGGTGTCTAATGTTAAGGATTCCTGAGGGAAATCTAAATGCGTCCTCTTGCACAGTCTTTTTCTGGGGACTTCATCAGTGAGGGCATCTGGCGAAGTCTCAGTCAAGCAGGGGTCACCCAATGGGGTTACCTGAGGTTCTGGGTCTCGACGCTTGGTGGGAACCTGCGGTATAGGGACAGAACGCGACCCTTTAGGGGAGGAAGAGGAAAGATCCGAAGGGGTAAGGGTCTTAGCAGACATGACCCCCCTCATGGCATTGAAGGCACCGGTTTCCCGACCCAAGGAGTCCACCAGTTCCGAAGAAGATGGCAAACTCCCAGGGGCCGAGACTACAGGCTCCGAACCAGAGGATGGAACCAAACTCATCTGCGCCGAAGCCTCGAGAGGGAGAGTCAAAACTGAAGCCTGGGTTCGACTCTCTCCTCCAGAACCAGCGAGAGAGTGTCGGCTCCGAGACTTTTCAATTGGAACCGAAGAAGTCAAGGTTGACAGAGCCAAGGGCACTGGAACAGGCCTCGGCTCCGAGGGTTCCACCACTATCGGATCCTCTCTTTCAGGCTCCGAAGACTGAACTGGCCTCAGAGGAGGAGCAGAAATCGTAGTAGGGGGGTCCTAGGCTTCAAAGCCAACTGGGTCGAAGCTGAAAGCAATTTGGCCAGGGCCAGGTTCACCAAAAGTCTCTGCACCACATGGTCCACATCGATGTCGGAAAGAGTACTGGAAGAACGGGTAGAAGGAGCCGAAGAAGCCACCGACTTGAGGATCGGGGACTTCAAAATCTCTGACACCAGCTCCAACACAATGACTTGGCTCCGAGGTAAGATCTCGGTGCACGGCTCCAAAGGCTGTGGAGCTGGAGACTGAGTCTTCCCAGAGGTGCTTGGAACAGAAGACTTATGCTCCGATGACAACTTAGAAGACTTTGAATACTTCGAGGACTTGGAATTCTGGTCAGTCTTGTCTAAAGCTTCTTGGAAATCTAGCTTCAACAGCCCTCTATCAACCAATTTCCTTCGCCTCTCCAATAAAAGCTGCCACTGAAGGAATGGCAGACAGAGCAATCTTCTTGTAAATGTAGTGGCCCCACGCAGTACACACAAGAAACATGATTATCAGTGATGGACATCTTTTGTCCACAGTCACATCTTTTAAAACCAGATTTTTGTTTCTCCAACATTATAACAAGTACAACAAATATCAAATCCCTGATAACAATCAAAAATTTAAGCCACGGACTCCTTAGAAAGTTCAGATCCCTGAACTGTAAAGACTATAAGAAGAATGTTACACAAAAAGTTCTAATACACTAATTCTAAGAAATATAAGGGGATAGGGAATTAAATTTGACAGAGCCCTATCAAGTAAATGCAACTCAAGAAAGGCTAAAGGCCTTGGAGCAACCGCTCCGAATTAGAAGACAAAAAATAACTTCCAATCCACTCACTAAACAACAAATAAAAGAAATATGTGAAATCTCACTCAATCCACTAATTATAGTTTAATAAGAAATTTTTAAATTCTAAATATAGTAAAGAAGGTTACTGGCCCGAGCTTCCTCCGAAGATCGTACAATCCATTGCAGTGGCAAACTAGATCTGGGGTTGGTAGGAGAGCATCATGGGATAGGGACTGTGCCTCGAGCTAACTCAAAGATCTTGAGCTTGGAAAGCGGCCGACTCACCCATGTGTAAAGAACAAACTTCACATGTACTTTTAAGTTTTAGTTGTCAATATGACTTCGATAATTGTGGTGTTATTAAAATGATTTGAGAAAACAACCGGTGTCCACTTTCTAGCACCAGTTTTACACGACTTTGTGCACTACTTCAAAATTTTGGGGGTATTATTTAGTGCACGCATTTTTATTACCTTATTAATAAAAGAAAATAAGAAACTAATGACTATGTTTTACTCAGCAATTTAATTTTATTTTCTTATTTTATTCTGTAGAAACTCACATGTTTCTGCTCTTAATTTTATAATTATAATGGAATAAATAAAGAAACCGAGTTGTGTTGTTCTTGTTACAGGATTTGCTGTTGAAAAGAAGGTCTAGCATCTGACTACCACATCCAGATTACCATAGACAAAGCCCATACCATATCTTAGCAAGCTATAGGTTACCCTCTTTGTCCAATGAAACCCATAGCTCATACTTAGACCTATTGGAGACACTCACCATTCAACCAAATGGTTGGGGGGACTTCAGCTTTCCCTCTAAATTTGAGATTCACAGACTTTGTAAACACAAATACCCTGAACCAGTTAGTGCATACACCTACTAGAGATACAAATATACTGGTCCTCACAAATATAGGAGAATGTTGCAAATCCCCCTCCGGTATTGCATCCTCTCTGGTAAGGTCAGACTACAAAACACTCTTCTTCAAAATAAGAATAAATTCTGCAACCCCAGCAAACCCTGTAACAGTTAGAAACTACTCCATGGCAAGCTACTTTTTATTAAGTAATAACTTGTCAAAATTTCATGCCCCTCCAAACCAAGATAACATAGTAGCCTATGCTGAATTACTCACCGAAACTCTGTGCAACCATGTCAGTGACTGCAAAGAGGCTGATGTGCCTACCAAAATTAAGCCCAAAACTAACTCAAAAAATAAACCACCCTGGCATAATCCAAATTTAAACATACTGTACAAAATAAAAGAAAACAACTCATAGCTAAAATTAGGAAGTGTAACACCAAAAAAGATAAAAAAAAAAAACTCTTAAATAGTCTGAAATATGACCTATTACGACCACTGGAGTCACTCTTCAAACACAGCCTCTGCATGGTCTTTGTGCCACATGAATGGAAGACTGCCAACAGTCATCCCTCTGCATAAGAGCAGAACATCAGTGGATCCCAGGAGCTACAGACCCATTAGTCTGCAAAGCCATAAAAAAAAAATATATCATGAAAATGATTAACAATGACATAGGAAACCTTCTGACTCTGGACCCAACCCTCTTTTGTTTTGTCAGAGGCAGGCCATGCCTACTGAACCTGCTAAACTTCTTTGAGAAGATCAGCAAGTCAATGGATAAGGGCAAAATGGTGCATATTGCCTGCCTTGATGTAGCTAAGTCATTTGATATGGTACCCCACTCGGGCATTCTAAACAAACTCAGGGAATTAGGCATAAACCCCTACGTGACTTGCTGGACAGCCAGCTGGCTCACATACAGGACTAAGGAAGTTAGGACTGGTGAGACCATCCCCACAAAGAGGCCAGTCACCAGTGGAGTCTGCCAGGGTTCTGTGCTGGGAGACCTCCTCTTTGGTCTCTATTTTATGTCAAAGGCCTGTGGCTTACCAAGTTTGTAGATGACTGCAATCTACGACCAGTTGTGCAATACCCCCCATACTAACATTTTACAGGAAAGTCTAACACAGACAAATGACTGGTGCCAAAGCCATGGCTTAAAACTCAATACCAAGAAATGCATAATAGTATCTTTTGGGAAGCTGGCCAACCAGAGAAACTACCTCACTTGATAAAACAACTCTAAAAGTGGACACAGCAGACAAGTCATTAAGGGACTTAGACAGTAACCTGGCTTTCAATTAGCATGTGTCTAAGGTAGTAAGAAAATCATTCTACACCAATCAACTTATAAATAAGGGCATGGCAACTAGGTTCAGGGACGTCATCATGTCACTGTACTCAGACCACATCAGACCCATCATTAAGTTTAACATCATCTGGCCAGGCACATGCGACAGACAACTGGTACATCCACAGAGGTTCCTCACATAAAAAATACAGGACATAAACATAATGTCTTATGCAGATAGACTTTATTAAAGACTGCTGACAGGTGATTTAGGCCTGCAGTAACATAGCTAAGGTGGGGAGAAAGAGGCAACTGCCTAAACAGCTGATCCCAATCTTTCTTTACTGCAGTACTGGTTTTTAAAAGCTGGTATTGTATTTGCAATCAAATCTGAGTGTTGTAGTGTTCCATGTGTGGTCTAAACTACAGCAACTGTTTGCTTTTGCTACAGTTTATTTTTTTTTACACCAAAGTCTGAGTGCTGCAGCACTCCATGCAGGCAGGGTATAAACTGTAGCAACTGTTTGCTACATTTGTAGAAAGCAGTTTGCTACAGTTTAAAAGAAAAAACTTAAAAAAAAACTAAAATATGAGCTCTGTAGTGCTCCATGTACACAGGGTATAAACTGCAGCAACTGCTTGCTACATTTGTAGAAAGCAGTTTGCTACAGTTTAAAAGAAGAAACTTTTTTTAAAAAAACTAAAATTTGAGCTCTGTAGGCTGGGTATGAACTGGAGCAACTGTTTGCTACATTTGTAGAAATCAGTTTGCTACAGTTTAAAAGAAGAAACTTTTTTTAAAAAAAAAACTAAAATATGAGCTCTGTAGTGTTCCATTTAGACAGGGTATGAACTGGAGCAACTATCTGCTACATTTGTAGTATACAGTTTGCTACAGTAAAAAATTATTTTTTTAAATAAAATATGTTGAGGTAGGGTTGGGGGCAGGGTATACAAACAGAACCTGATTGACTGGGACAAGAGAGAGGGAGAGGGCTTGTTGTGCATCTGGCTACCTGGCTGATGTGCCAGTGGAAGAGCTGGGGGTGGTGTAGATCTAACTGTAATAAGCTGGTCGCTTACAATGTAGCAATCAGCTTATTACAGTGAATTGCTTTTTCTTTTTGCTCTTTACTTGAACAGCTGAGGAGGTGGGGCACTAAGTCATAGTACCGGCCTATGGTGATGGTTAAACCAGCTACACTTCTGTATGCCTGGCATATAAGGCATCCTTGCATCCTGCGCTGCTGGACCTTTTGCAAATCAGCAAAATTAACAGCATCAGAACTACTAGATCTAAGGATTCAAACTTTGCTTGCAACTTAAACAGGAAATGTTGGAGAGACAGGTATGAATCTCAGACAGTCCCCAATCTCTGGAACAGGCTTCCCATCTATGTGAAGGAAAGCTCTTCTCTAATCCTATGCAAGCACAACCTAGACTAGTGGATGGAAATTTACCCTGGTCTGACACCTATGTCTCTGATGGACAGAGGCAACCATTAAATCATGCCGTAACTGATATACACCACTTAAATAACCTCTTTGGCAAAATAACTTTGGGATACATTTGGGTTGCATGGCTAGGCTTATAAAGGCCCCAGTGGTTGTTAGTCTAGTATACACCTATGAACTTATAGAGGTGTTTTAGAGCCCAACCCCACACCTCCCCTCCATTACCTAAATTCAAGTAATGTTAAATTGCAATGTCATCTTGCATCCACCTTACATCTGTGCTATTTTGACTAGCATTTTGTCTCCTCCATTAATTAAATTCAGGTAGTGTCAGCTTATGATGTAACCTTATTTCCCTTTCATTTATATCACTTTGATTGGTAGCCTGTTTCTTCTCAGAGCCATCTGCTCTTAAAAGTTCTCCTTCATCCTAGGTTTTCTATTCAAACTTCCTGTCTATAACCTGTCAGTTTATAGCATTTTTGTTGGATCTCGAGCTACCTGCTCTCATACAAGGAATTCAGCCTACACAAGCATGACAATACTCCTTCTGGACTCAAACACTTGTAAAATATTTTTTTAGCTGTCTATACTCTTAAAGGTTTATGCCACATATGCAACAACAATAAGTTAAACCTGCTTGGCAACTGCACTGACTGTCCCACTCTTTCTAATTTGTTTTAAGACTTTCTTCAAAAGTGAAATATCCAATAAGTGTATGGGTCACTGTCACTGTTAGAATTGTAAATATAGTGAAAACTGGTATTTTATGTAAGAATCTGATTGTTCCAGTATGTTCCCTCTAAGTCTTTGCTGACTGATTGTCATACTCACTAAGCTTATTTTTGGCACTCTTTCCTTAAGCCTTTGGTGTCCTTCACTTCTCTACATGTTAATCCACTTTTAACTCTCAGAACTGTCAATCTATGAATACAGTTTCCCAAGGGTTTACTACCATAATGTCGATGATCAGTTTTATTTTGAACTGAAACTTCGACTTTTTTACTTCTTAATTTCACATTTATGAAAATGTAAATGTCAAAAATAACCCAGTTATGTCAATTTAACAAGTATCAACATACTGTTTCCTCTGCACCTATCAAATAAGGAACACCAATTCTTGTTGTCAGCAGTACAAACATAATGAACAATAATAAACTTTATGTTTGCACCTCCCACACCCCCTGCAAATTATATATTACAACTCCAAGATCGCACTACAGTGAGGAAAGGGATGAGTTACCCTAGCTACACTGTACCACAATCTGTGACAATGCTTCGAGTTCATGCATTCGCTAATATGAACTTTCGATACAGAAATATTCAGCAAGATGGACATTCAAAAATCCAAATTTCGAGTGTTCCATCTGCAAACATCTCATCTCAAAATTTTAATAATAAGCCATTTCCTAAGGTGAGGTTTGGCTCAAATCATCTGTAACCTTTCCTCCTAAGGTCTACCCAGTCATTCTGTTCTATACATCTAAGTTTATGCTTTGATGTTTTTAGGTCAGCATTCTGGCAAGGGATCTTATCATCTTTGGTAAGGATCCCCATTTATATGAAAAAGAAGTTATGTACCTACCATAATGTTCCATGTTAGTTGTCTTCATCTCGCCTTCTTTCTTGCTGGTTGCGATCAGAGCCGATCCTCGGCTCCAACTCGGCCATATTCTACAGCTCGAGAGCTGTTTTCTGGCTCGAGGCTACCCCTTATCCCATGATGCCTAGCAATAGCTACCCAGATCTCGTTTGAAATAGCTAACCCCAGACATAGCCAGAGAATAAACCTGTCCAAACAAATAGGTTGAGAATACCTGTCATACTCTCTTAGTCAGTAGAGGAGACAAACCAGAGAACACTCAGTCAGTGAAACCAGAACTCCTCTTGGTCCAATAGGACAGGGGGACGGAGGGTGGGACGCAAGAAAGAAGGCGAGATGAAGACAACTAACATGGAACGTTATGGAAGGTACATAACTTCTTTATGTTAAGTTGTCCATCTCGCCTTCGTTCTTGCTGGTTGGGACAGCGTCCCTAGCACCTACAATCCTGGGTGGCTCATTGGAACAGACTCTTCAGAACAGTGGAACCAAAGTCAGCTCTGCTCCTGGAGATTTAGCTTGTAATGAGAAATAAAGGTTTGAGGATTTGCCCATGTAGCAACTGCACAGATAGAATCCATGGGCAACCTAGATTGGAAGGCTACAGAGGTGGCCAAGGCCCTAGTAGAATGACCTTTCTGTTTAATAGGTAACTCTTTGTTCCTTAATTGATAGATGAAGGTAATAGTGTGAGACAACCACCTGGATAAGGTCACCTTGGAAACTGGGAGACCTTGTTTGCCTAGAGCATAGGAAAGGAATAGTTGGTCAGACTTCCTTGTTTCCTTAGTCCTGTGCAGATAAAAATGCAATTGTCTATGAACATCCAATTGGTGTACTTTGTACTCTGCCTTGTTGTTGTGGTTAGGGAAAAACAAAGGAAGGTCTATAGATTGGTTTAAATTATTTTCTGAGCAGACTTTCGGAAGAAATGAAGGATTAGTTCTCAGAGCAACCCTGTCCTTATGAAAAACCAAGTACGGAGGACGAACACATAGTGCCTGAAGTTCAGAGACATGTCTGGCTGAAGTAATACCTACCAGAAAGAGTGTCTTCCAAGATAGAAACTTAATGGAGAAGGATGCTGCTGGTTCAAAGGGGGGGCAGAGTTAAGGAAGTTAGTACCAAATTAAGGTCACAAGGAGGAGGGGGAATCTCTCACTGGAGGCCTAAGGAGAGTAGTCCCTCTCAAAAAAGATTTACAGAGCTTATGAGACATAATGTTTGAATGTGACAAACCAACATGAAAGTTAGAAATGGCCGCTAATTGAAACCGGATTGTAGCAGAAGTGGACCCGGAATGAAAAAGTTGTGCTAGGAACTCCAGAATTTCATGGACTGGGGCTGAAAAGGGGATCTACTTTCCTAGCCTCTGCCCAACAAGAAAAACGTTTCCATTTACTAGCATAAGTTTTTCTGGTTGTGGATTTGTGAGAGGAGACAATAATCTCATGTACAGCCAGGGAAATGCTGGGAAGCCTGGCTAAGGTTGGAAGTGGAGCAACCAAGCTATGAGCTGGAGTATTTGGAGGGATTGATGCAACCCGCCTGAATGATGAATCAGTAGGTCTGGAATCGCATCCAGAGTTCAGGGCTGATCGAGAAGGTAATGGTGCAGGAATGGGAACCATATCTGTCAAGGCAAGTAGGGGGCAATGAGAATCATTTTGTAACCCAACGATATTGCTTTCTGTATGAGTTTTGGAATCAAGGAAAATGGAGGAAAGGCATAAAGAAGTCCCTGAGGCCAATCGTGGACTAGAGCGTCTCTGAGTGAGTGACCTGGAAACGGAAGAAGGGAGAAGTAGTTGCTGCATTTGCTGTTGAAGGGGGTGACAAAAAGATCGCAGTAAGGCTGTCCCCATTTGTGGAAGATAAGATCCACAACTTCCTGATTCAGAGACCACTCATGAGGCATGAGGATAGCTCTACTGAGCCTGTCCGCTATGACGTTGGACCTCCCAGGGATGTACGTCGCAATCAGAAAGCGTTGGGAGGAAATCGCCCACTGCCACAGTCTGAGTGCTTCTCGACACAGGGGGTAGGACCTGGTTCAGCCCTGCTTGTTGATGTACCACACCACTGACATGTTGTCTGTTTGAATTGCAATGGTCCCAGAAGGAAGAGAGTCCTGAAGGGCTTGCAAAGACACTCAGTTGTTATGACTGCAGATGCATCCATGAAGGACATCGCTAGGAGCACGGCTCTCATTTCTAGGACGTTTATGTGCAGATGGTACTTGTGAGGCTACCAAGTGCCTTGGACTGTCCTGCCCTGATAATGCCCCCACCCCCACCCTATCAGGGAGGTGTCTGTGGTCACTGTGGCTACCGGAGGGGGATGAATGAAGGGTCTGCCCTGAGTCACTAGTGGGGAGACCATCCACCAGGAAAGGTGCCTTTTACATGCTTCTGTAATCATGATCATGTGAGACATGGGCAGCTGTTGGAAAGACCACTGTGTGAACAGAAGCCACTGAAGGATCATCATGTGAAAGCGGGCCAGTGGGATTAGAAGAACGGCTGCTGCCATGGAACCCAGAGTTTGAAGGATGAACCTGACTTGGATTCTTTTACTATGCATCAAAATTTGTACTTGCTGACAAATTGTAGACACCCTTTCTGGTGGTAGCCTTGTGGACATGTTCCTTGTGTCTAAGTCTGCACCTATGTAGGTGATAGATTGACAGGGCAACAAGGCAGATTTTTTGAAGTTTATTGTAATGCCTAACTGGGAGCAGATTGTGATTGTGTAGTCCCTGGCGTGAAGAAGTTGATGCCTGGTAGTAGCATTGAGGAGCCAGTCATCTAGATATGGAAACACCTGGAATCCGTGACCACTGCCATACATTTGGTGAACACCCTGGGGGCTGTGGTGAGACCAAAGGGCAGAGCTCTGAACTGGTAATGACTGGCTCCCAGCCAGAAGCGAAGAAATCTCCTGGAGCACCTGTTCATCTTGATATGGTAGTACACGTCCTGAAGATCTATCAAGCACATCCAATTGTCCTGACCCAGAAAGGGTAGAATGGACTGTAGCGTGATCACCCGAAACTTTGTTCTTTGTACAGACCTGTTTGGTCTGCTGAGATCCAGAATCAGTCTCCAGTCCCCTGTCTTTTTTGGTACCAAAAAGAACCTTGAGTAAGTTCCAGATCCGTGCTGGTCTGCCGGGACTTCCTGGATGACTCTTTTTCTAGCAGTTTAGAAACTTCTATTACTGCTTGGTCCTTCAGATTGGGTGGAACATCTGGAAGGGATTTCCTTGACGGTAAGGGGGGTTGACAGAAGGGAATTTTGTAACCTCTGGATATAATGGACCGTACCCATCTGTCTTGCGTTAAATCTTGCCAGACTTTGGGTACGGTGAAAGTCTTCCCCCGACTGCCTCCAGAGGTGAGCAGCCAGGCAACCCTTCAGGGATGCTGAAAAGGCTTATCAGAGAAAGATTCTCTGTTGCCCTGGTTCTGCGGACCCCCTCTGCCACGAAGGCGGCGTCTGTTGTTATTGTTTCCCCCTCTGCCCCTGGAGGAAAAATCACTACGTGTGTCAGGCAAGGCTCCCTGGGATTTTCGGAACCACATTTTGCCACTCTTCTGACCTTTGGGGTACGGTCTAGAAGGAGTGGAAAAACAGACTCCCACGGCAGAGAGTCTTGCCTTCTTGCTCACACCTAGTCAAAGTGTCTTTCACCTGTGGTCCAAAAATAAAGGCACCATCAAAGGGGGTGTTGGTGAATGACACTTGAAAGGGTTCCGCAAAATTACACAGCCGCATCCATGCATGCCTCCTAAAGGCCACACCCGTAACTGTGGCTCTACTCACACAATCGGCTGCATAGGAAATGAGCCTCATGGAGGAGTTAACTACAGAATTAAGCGTCGCCAGCTGGGAAGCTACTTTAGCTTGAGCACCCTCAGCTGATGGATCTTGAAAGGTATCTCCGAGCTCTTTAAGGAGATCCCTCTGAAGCTGGGTAAAATGACATAAGTAGTTTGGTGACCTCATAGAAAAGGTCGCTGAATTGAACATTCGCTTCCCGTATCTGTTCATGGTTCTAGACTCCTTGTTAGGAGGATGGACAGACGAAGAGGTCTCTGCTAACTCTTTTTTGGTGGCTGCTGTTACCACCATGGCATCAACAGGAACACCTTTGGTAAGGAACTGCTTATCTTGGGGTGCTGTGATGAATTTGCCAGGTCTCCTCGGAGTTGGTTCCACTGTATCTGGAGCTGAGCAAGCCTTTCGAGCCACCACTGCCATAAGTGGATCAAAAGGCGGAGAAACCCAGGAGGTGGAAGGTCGGGAACCGAAAGCATCCAGAAATACAGACTCATCCTCGGTAGGGGCTAAGGGATTCCAGTTGCCCCTCTGCTTAAGCACCTCTAGGATGTCCGAGAAGGAAACATCTTCAGAGGGGGATCTCGGGGACCCTTCCGATTCATCTAAGTCTGTATCAGAAGTGACAGACTCAGGGGAGTCAATGTGCTTCCTCTTGCACTTCTTCTTATGAGGGGCTCCTCTGAATGATCAGGGGAGGCCTCGGAAGAAGAGGAAACACCCAATGGTGTGCCCTGGAGTGCCGGTTCCCTATGCTTGGGGTCTGGAGGAGGAGCAGAGGTCGGCACAGGCACTACAGGGGAAGGAGCCGGTGGGGCCGATAGTGGAGCTGACTCAGTGGCCAGCACACTCCTCATGACATCGAAGGAATCCCTGCCACGATGCAGAGAAAGCTCCGGTTCTGAGGAAATCAGAATCCTTCTCCGCACTGAGGGAGACAGCTCCAAGGCCGATGTAGGAGCCGAGCTCACCTGCGCCGAAGCTCCGAGAGGGAGAATGGGGTTGGATAAGGGTCCGATGCCACTTGCCCCCTCTGAGCCTACGAGGGAGCCCCGGCGCCTAGATCCCTCGACGGACAGCACCACCAAGGGGATCGGAGCCGATGACGGAACCGAAGGAGATAGAGTTATCGGAGCCGATGGTTCCACTACTCCAACCCCAATGAACTCCGGCTCCAAACTCATTGGAGTCAGAGGAGGAACATCGATAGAAGTGGACAGAGCCAACACCTGTTGCGGAGGGCTGGACAACATCTTGGCAAGTGCCTGCGACTTTAGCAACCTACTGACCACTCTCCCCACATCATGATCCGACAGCCTAGAGGATCTAGAGGAGTGAGAGGATCTGTGACTGCGCTCGCTCTGAAGCAAGGGAGATTGAGGAGCCGAATGTACCAATTCCAATGAAGGGGACCTCAGCCTTCTGTGGCTCCGCGAAGGCTCCGAAGTTTCTGATGGAGCCGACGGGGAGATAGTCTTATCGGTGCCAGCCAGAACCGAAGTAGGATGTAGAGTCTGAACCGAGGATGGCTCCAAACTTGGATCCGACAGCTTGGTAGATTTAGGGGATTTTACAGGCTGAGAGATCTTGGCCGGTGAATGCTGGGGCTTTAAAAGACCCCTAAGAATAAGCTTATTCTTACGCTCGTGCAGGACTCTTGGACTAAAGGCATGGCAGATAGAACAAGAGTCCTGCAGGTGCACAGCGCCTAAACAATAGACGCAAGAAGTGTGCCCATCTGTCAGAGACATTTTCTGACAGCATGAGTCACACTTCTTGAATCCAGACACTTTGGATTCCTTTGACATCCTGAAAGAAGGAAACAACAAATACCACAACAGCTAACAAAGTAAAATACAGTTTACACAAAAAAAACACACTGTACTAACTACAGCTAAAGGATATATATATTTTTTTTTTTTTTTTAAGGAAAAGCCTCTAACTTAAACGGCTAACCTATGAAAGAAAGGTAGAAGGAAAGCCTCTAACCTAAACGGCTAACCTGACAAGAAGGATGGGGGGGGTGGGGGAGAACTCTCTAAGTTAAACGAGTTCTACAAGAAGGGAAGGGATACTACAACTAAACACTAGCTATCACAAAATACAAGACTAAACGTTAACAATAAAACACTGAAAAAATATATTTCTACAGTAAGAAAGTTATACGAAAAAACTTTATACGAGCCTGAGCCAGAAAAACGACACCTCGTAGCTGAAGCGGCAAACGAGATTTGGGTAGCTATCGCTAGGCATCATGGGATAAGGGGTAGCCTTGAGCCAATAAACAGCTCTCGAGCTATAGAAGATGGCAGAGTCAGAGCTGAGGATCGGCTCCGATCCCAACCAGCAAGAAAGAAGACGAGATGGACAACTTAACATCTAAACTTCTGTTGCCTAACGGTTAGCTAGAGGTGTGCTTTGTCTGGACTATAAGGCAATGTCTGATCCAGTTTTATTTCAACGTTTATGTCTCAAAACTCTGCTTGGAGAGCCAACACTTGATTGAGGATCCTAATAGTAAATATATATTACCAATACAAAATTGTGAGATATGTGTAAATATATATTACCAATACAAAATCATGAGATACATTATATACCTTCCAAGATTTCAGAATAAACTTTTACTTAAAACACTACGTTGGGTATTAACTTCCTTCACATCCAAAATTAATATTGGCACATATAAAGGAAATAGAAAATATTAAAAAGGTTTTATGCCAATCAAGCATCTTGAAGGCTGTCGTTCATAAGCTACACAATCAAACTTGTGAATGCATGAACCATTGAACTACTCAGGAGATATGTGCATTTAGTGCCTCAGGTTATGGTGTACAGCACATGTGTGAGTTGTGTTACAAGTATGATGGCTAAAACATGGACGAGCTGCATTCAGAACCCTTTTTACAGACATCTAGACCCAGTGTGAGTCTACTGCTACTAATGAATGGTGGTGACAAGTATCCTCATCTTGAATCACTTTTTCTTAAAACCTTCATTATGACCCAAATGACTAGATTTGAACTAATGCACAAAGTGCATATAATAAAACTACCCAGCTATCTTCCTGTGTCAATAGTTAGTGCCCTCATAGTTTGGCTGTCATGCAAACAGGGCATAACAAACACTTTTCAAAGCCTGAAGTAACCCATTGTATTATAATATTTTCAGAAAAGATGAAACCAAAAGATGCTAGGGTTATTATTCATCTAATGAAAAACCCTGCAAATAGTTCCTCTGTCACTAGAATATGATACACCTAAAGTAGTTTACCAGATTAAGTACACACAAACTTCCCTTAACAAATCCAAACTGGGTTGTGTCCACTGTTTCTAGGTTATCAATGTTGCTATTTATCATTTGCATGATAATTCATTCCATGGCTTTGCATATTAGGCTTGTTAGACTGATGAGTCTGGAGTTCTCTGAGTCGGCTGTTGGTCCTCTCTTGTGAACAGGAATGACTGCTGCAGTCCTCCATTCACTTGGAACATAGCCTGTTTAGAGGCTTAAGTTGAAGCCTACCTTATGTGGTCCTGATAGATAATGTTTTAGACTGTTCAGAAGGTAACCAGGGATGTTAGTGGAACCCACAGAGGTGGTGTTCTTGGCTTTATCAAGTGCTTCCAGTACCTGGTCCCTGCTAATAGCTAGGGATTATGTTGGAAGGAATCTCACCTAGAGGAGCTGGGGGGAGTGGGAGTGAAGTCTCAGCTAAATTTATCAGCCAGTGGATTTGCTGTCACCCTGACTGGTGGAGGTGGTCCTGTTCGCCACCAGTTCAGCACACTGCTGTGTGTTTTTAGTGTTTATTATTGGATTGCTCCAGGTATGTACAGCAAACTATATGCAGTCATTCACATGTTTGTATAGGGAGTCTGTGAATAATTCTGCATAGGTAGCTGAGGTCCCGGGATGACAGGATGCCTTGAATTTTGACACTCTCACTTAACAGGATGTAGTTTGCTTTAGAATAGTTCCTAACTGTAACTCATTTAGTTGGGTTTTTATTTCAAAATGACAGCTTTGTGATCCGACCTCACTAGTGAGAATGTAATACAGGAGGATGAGGATGGGGGGTGTGCAACGCTCTGCCATGTTGGTGAATAACAGATCCAGTATAACTGATACCCTTGTTGATATGTGCACTAACTCTTTAGGGTGTTTGTGTTAAAAAGTGTAGGAAGCATTGAACCTTTGAGTTTGAAGCAGTGTAAGTTTCCTAGTCTACACAGGGGTAGATAAAGTGATCCGTGAATAGGGTGTTTGGACAGATAGTGAGTACCTCTAGTAGGTTTAGGTAAGAGTCGTGAGACTCTAGGGGCATAATCTGGGACTTGTACCTACCCATGATATGGAGCCTTGTACCCACCGATACACAGTAGCAAACCCAACTCAAACCTTATCCATCACTACCCAATGTGCAGAACTAGTGACACATGGTATCACATACACTGACCCAATAGTGATACAAACCTGCTAGCGGATAGGTTTGTCAAAAGTTTCACACCCCGTCCCCTCCAAATCTATCACAAACCTTGCCCCAAACTCCCCACCCACCCTACATATCTGAAGAACAGGTCATCAAAGCCTTGTCCAAAGCAAAAAACACAGCCTCTATGGGACCAGATGGCATCCCAGGCTGTCTTCTAAACAGGCTAAAACATGAACTAGCATCACCATTAATTACCCTTATTAATCATAGTCTAACTACAGACTTTGTTCCTGCAGAATGGAGAAGAACAACAGTTATTCTCCTCCACAAAGGTGGCCTAGCAACAAACCTAGGGAATTACAGACCCATACACCTGAACAGCCTCATCTGTAAGGCCACAGAATGTATCATTATGGACCTCATAAATACAGACATAAGAGACCTCCAAAACCTGGATCCTACCCAATTCAGCTTTGTCAAGGGCAGATCCTGCCTGTTAAATCTTGTGGATTTTTTCGAAAATGTAACCAGGGTACTGATGAGGGCAAATCTGTAGACAGAGCATACCTCGACCTGGCAAAGGCTTACAACACAGTTCACACACGCAGGCATTACCAATAAACTTAGCAAACTGAATGCAAACACTTTCATTGTAACATGGGTTGCTAACTTGCTGACAAGCTGGACACACACTATCAAAGTGGGCAACTCCACATCAACCAGACCTGTTACCAGTTGAGTGCCACAGGGGTCAGTGCTGGGTCCCCTACTGTTTGGCATATACTTCTCATAAGTTCAGGTCAAAACTAAGGGGTTGTGGCTGACCAAGTCTGCAGACAACTGCAAACTTGGTGCAATTATTGAATTCCCAAATGATGTCAGTATACCTTAGAAGGGTCTTACGCAGACCAACGGCTTGTGCTTAGTCATGGCCTGAAACTGAATGTAAAGAAATGCATTATCATTCTCTTTGGCACAAACAATGTTCCTTCATGCATTCAGATCAACAACAATACCTTAAGAAGTAGATGAACGTGCTGCATATCTGTAGTACTGGTGCACTTGATTATTTTAGATTACCTCAGTGAATTACTTTTATATCAAGCAGTTGCAATGCTTCATATCCTAATGCTTATAATTTGCTGTAACAATGGCTTGTTTCCAGCCCAAGTAATGCTCCAGAAGAGCACAAGTCTCATATTTATTTTTAGAAAGCATGCTCTTAACGTGTAGGATCTGCAGATATTAAATGTGTATGTAATAAACATGCACATTCCATTTACAAGTTGTGTTTGAATGAATTCTGGTGTTCTATAATTGAACTAATGTGATACTCACCACTGCCTGCCAGGATTGGTGCAGTCTCCTCACAACCCTAAACTGAATAAAGCGACTGTTGAAAATGAATTTTAAACCCCTGGACTGCTTCCTACTTAATGCCCTTTACCTTCTGGGATTGGATCTCCTTTTTTATGACAGAAGTCATACAGCGGGTGTTAAAATGGGTGAGTGGATTAAAGAATGATGTTGAGACATCTTTTACTAAAGACTTTTTCCACCACTTTTCTTTCACTTAACGTTGCAATTTGTAACCACCTTTCTGTTTTCTTGTTGCACTTCAGTACATTCTGACTACACAAATTAAGCAAGCATATTTAACACCTGCAGTATTTAACACAATCAGCCCTGGAGATTTTGTCTGAGTTGACATTTACAGATAGCATTTTCGGGGTCCATTTGCATATGGTGTCAATCAACAGTCACTATATGTGTGATGTCATTGGCCAATGGCCATGCCTGTCATTTCTGTGTCATCTGCATATCACATCACACTCACAATTGTGCAAGGATTCACAATAACCAACGCAGATTGAGACCCTCCTCCTTTGACCCCAGTCTGTACTGTTGTTGGTCTAAATATGAGGCAGGCACTGTAGTCTTGCACTGCCGGAGTACTTTCTACGTCTTTAAACCAAGTCAAGGTCACATCACAGATGTCTACATTCTCCTGAGTGAGGAGGGCTTGAAGGGTGTGGAGTTTTTTGATTAGGCTCCTAGCATTAAGCAGTAATACCTTAATATAGCTTGGAGACTTTTTGACTATATTGGCAGTTTTGTCTTTCTGTAGTTGCCCAAAAAGGTTCTAGGTGGATAAAGCTTTAGCCAATATCTCAAAGCTAAGGGGGGCAAATGCGTTCATCCTTGGCAAAGCAATGTGTTCTGTTGACCATGTCTTCCCATACTTACTGACAGATACTGGATTACCCCTTGACCTTGAGTAATACCAGACACTAAGTAAATTATTAAAATCAATCATTTTAAGCACATACTGTGGCATCATCATTGGTGAAGACAAAATGCTGAGCAATGCAAGGATCATACTTGTCTATGACACAGATCCATTATGTCTCTTTTCATATAGTCCAAGGAGATACGTCTCAGGTCATTTACACCAAAATGTACTTACTACTTGGGGTGCAGTAACTTGAGTGCGTGTATGATACTGCAGACCCTGGCTCCAGATAAGCAACGAACCATTATCTTCTCCTTGTCTAACCAGGTAAGAGGGGCATCTGTGTATCGCACAATGGAGTCTCCAAAGACAAGAGTATTAGGCAAGGTGTATGTTTGCCTTTCGGGCTTTGCTGTTAGGGGAACCACTGGCTGTAGGCTTATTTGAGAAGTATGGTGTTGCTTTTGGTCTGTGTTTTAGTGACTGCTGAGAAGTGTTAACATTAGGGGGCTATGGAGGTCTTTGAGATTTAGGAAGGTTTTTTTGAAGCACCTCAGCATAAGACAATCTATGTGTGTGCATGCGTGTGTGTGTGTGTGTGTGTGTGTGTGTGTGTGTGTGTGTGTGTGTGTGTGTGCATGGTGAGCAGTATGTGTGAGAGATGTAGTGGGTGTATTCTTGACAACCTCATTTGTATACAAGATTTTTGCCTACAAACAAGTTGTATATTTACATATCTCACATACTGTGTTATTTTTTTAATGATTATCCAAGTGCCTGAGAACATGAGAAAATTGTTACATTTACTTAGGCTGGCCAAATCTACCAAGCTAGCCACAGATACATTAGGAAATTGCATATTCATCCTGTCTGGTCCTGTAATAGGGTGAGCTGTTTAGGATTAAGGATTGGGTTTTAACAGGGGTCTCCCAGGGTGATTGCCACCACTATAGTGCCTTTTTTAGGCAATGTTCAAAGGACAAAACCACCACTGTAACAGGTACAAGCATGCAAAATCTGAAGGTAATGCTACTCAGTGCTAGAAGTCTAAACCTCAAAATGCACTCTCTCGAGGTACTCCTAAAAATGGAGAACATCGATATCTGTGCAGTAACTGAGACCTGGTTCAAGGCTCCAGATAGCACTCCTGCAATACCAGGCTACAACTCTTACCACACTTTTCGGCCACCAAACCAGGACCGAAACACTAAAGGTGGAGGAGTGTCCATATTCACCAAGGATATTCACAACACCAGGCTAGTTGCCCAACACAACACATCTGAAATTCTCCAAGTGCAACTAACACTAGGTAAGACTACAATCCAAATTGTAGCTTGTTACAGATCCCCCACCATGCCCCAAGATTCTCACTACACCTTTCTAAACATACTGGAAAATATTAATATACAACCAAACACCCTAATACTGGGTGATTTCAATTACCCTGCCATTAACTGGGAAAACTACTCGTGTACCAACACCTTTGCCCAACGGTTCTTGGAATTCATAAATTCCAATTCCCTGGATCAACTAATCCATAGTCCCAACAGGAGCTCCAATATCCTAGACCTGGTCATTACCAACATGGGAAATCAAAGCTCCACACCTCTGGTCACCACCTCGTTGGTCAGGTCTGACCATAAGCTAATCACCCTTGACATCCACATCTCTCCCGCACCCCCCAGTAAGTAAACCTCCATAAAAAAACTTCTCCAAAGCCAACTTCATGCTACTCAAGTCAGAAATGACAAACTTCATGACACACATGCAGATGGGAACTGAAAGTTTGACTGTTGAATCCTACACTAAGCCACTGTACGAGCACATCCACTAGTGCATGAATCGTGCCATCCCAAATAGAACCAAGACACTCTCCTCCAAAAAAAGGAAGCCGATTTGGTGGTCCCTTGCAATAAACAAACTTTACAACAAAAGGAAGAAACTGTTGCAGAAAAGAGGAAAATCCCAGGATGCAAAAAACTCCCTTACCAGCCTCAGTAAGAAGCTGAGATCCCTCATAAAAATCCTCCAAAGCTAGTTACGAAAAATAAAATTGCCAATGATTCCAAAGACAGCCACAAGGCATTCTATAGCTATGTCAAGAATCTAAATGGCAATGCTCAGATCTGCTCTGAGCTACAACAGAATGGCATTAAATATACTGATCCCAAGGATATTGCCAATATCCTGGCAGATCGATTCAGTGCCAACTTCACCCCACCTCACCCCCTAAAGGGCCCATCTCAATACTGAAAGATTGCCAAATTCCGGTAATAACAGCCACACAGGTAAAAACCACACTCTCCAAAGCTAAGAATACAGCATCCATGGGACCAGACTACATCCTGGGCTGTGTACTACATGAACTACAAAATGAACTGGCACATCACCCAAGTGTCATGTTTAATCATAGCCTCACCTCAGGCTTCATGCCCCCTGAGTGGCGCACAGCTACAGTTATCCCACTCCACAATGGGGGATCCACCTTAGATCCTGGGAACTACCGCCCCGTAAGTCTGACAAGCCTGATCTGCAAGGCCATGGAACATATTATCATAGAACTTATAAACAAAGATATTGGCAACCTTCAAACACTAGACCCCATCCAGTCTGGGTTCGTAAAGGGCCGATCTTGTCTCCTGAACCTGATTGACTTCTTCGAATCAGTCTCAAGAGCTGTGGATGAGGGTAAGGCGGTCCACACAGCCTATCTGGACCTTGCCAAGGCCTTTGACACCATCCCCCACTCTGGAATCATAGACACACTTACTAAGCTGAGCATTAATCCCTACTTCACTTGATGGGTTGCCAACTAGCTTACTGACAGAACCCACACTGTAAAAGTAGCCGACTCCAAATCCAGCTCCAGAAAAGTGACAAGTGGAGTACCTCAGGGTTCCGTCCTGGGACCGCTCTTGTTTGGCATCTACTTCTCTGAAGTACAGGCCAACACTAAGGGACTCTGGCTAACAAAGTTCACAGATGACTGCAAACTGGAAGCCATTATTGAATCCCCAAATGATGTGGATATTCCACAAAAGGGCCTTAAAGAAACAGATGCTTGGTGCCAGAGCTATCGGCTCAAGCTCAGTGCCAAGAAATGTGCAGTTATCCCCTTTGGGAAAAAACATATCCCCCTGAATTACCACGTAGGTGTCAGTACACTAAACACCGAAAGTGTGATAAGAGACTTAGGGACACAGGTGGACAGTGGTCTCACCTTCGATAACCACATCGCCACAACAGTCAGGAAATCTTTCTATGTGGCACACCTCATCACTAGAGGCTTTTCATCCAGAAAAAAGGAGGTCATTGTCCCACTGTACTCATCCCTCATTATACCCATTATAGAATACAATGCCCCGTTTGGTATGTACCTCTCAAGACATCTGTAAAAACTGGAAAGGCTGCAGAAATACCTCACTAAATGAATCGCAGGCCTAAAGCAGATGCCCTATGCTGACTGTTTAAAAAAACTCCAGCTATACTCTGTTGCATATCGTCTACTCAGGGGCGATCTCTGCTTAACATACAAGGCCATGTCAAACCCAAAGCTGCTGGACATGCTACACTTAAAGAAATCCCAATCCCTCAGAGACACATGCTCCAGGGATCTAAACCTTGTCATCACAATGAACAAAACATGCTGGAGGGATAGGTTCCTGGCCCAGAGACTTTCCAGACTCTAGAATAGACTTCCCATACATGTCAAGCAGAGCGCCTCTTTGGCCCTCTTCAAAAGGAACCTTGACAATTGGATGGGAGATAGGAAATTCACCCCAGGATCACGTCCATCGCCCTGCTAGACAGGGGTCCAGGGAAGTAAATATTGTGATAAGAAATGCCCAGGAAATAGTTATGGCTAGGCTTGTACAGGCCCTAGGGCCGATAGGCTAGTACCAATCTATGAACCAGAAATCCTATGAACTTTGGTTTCTGGGGTTAAGGGCAAGATGTTATATAGTGCTAGGATATGGCACTGCTATTCTATGTGCAAGCTAGCTGCTTTAAGCTTAATTCTGCACAATGCCACACTGTTTGGCAGGTTTAAGACCTACTCCTAAATTAGTATGGAAATTTTACTGTCTAGGAATTTGCTGCTATACAGGGCACTTCTAACTGCCACTGCACAGTGGACAGCTCTGCACAAACTCACGTGATTTATAGCAAAGAAAATAAAAGCTTGAAAACCGATTCTTTTGCCCGCTAACCAATAAACACCCACACTTTAAACTTCCTGGAGTGCTCCCAACTCAGGGAAACCAGGTAATCATGTTCTGCAACAAGATGGATGATCTTGGAATTTCTTGATGTAAGGGCATAGCAAAAGTAGCCCTCTAGTGAAGTTTAAACAACAAACAACTAAGTCTCTGTCCCCTCTGAAAGATGATTTGGAGGCAAACTGAACTAGAAAAACCAACAAGCAAAGAAATCACTATTTTTGCTTCAAAACTAAATAAATATCTTAAAATGCTCAAAACAGTAACAATAACTGTATAAAGCAAATGCAAGTGCAGAGAATCAAGAAAATGTTTTCACCTGAATGGCTCTGGATGCAGTTGAAATACTTGAAAAGAATTGCTGAACTCTGGAAGTAGTACAGAGCCTTGCACACCCTCTTTATAGCAGATAAAAAAACTGCCTCCTATGCCATCAAGTCAATAAATAACTGCACTTTAAGCATCCTGGAGTGCTCCCAACTCAGAGAAACCATGTGTGCCTGTATGTTTGTGAATGCCCAAGCTAGCTTATGTAGTGGTAGTGTTACAATTTTTTGTTAAGGTAAGTCCCATGGTTAGGGCTTGGAACAAGGATTAGGGTAAGCATGCATTACTAACCCTAAACCTAGCCCTAACCCTAAACTAACAATGCTTCTATTCAGAAAAATTTAAGTTGAATGTTTGGTAGCTTTCTGGTTAGTACATCTGAAAAGGAAAGTGGTTTCCTTTTACAGTGTAGTATGTTGGATAATGTGTGTCATTCATATTACGAATGGTCAACATATTTTTGTCAATGTTTTGTGTGTCAGTCATTGAACATGTCAGTTTGCTTTATTGTCTGAATGCACCCATTAAGACTTAAAAGGTAAAAAAAACATAGGTGTTTAGAATCCATATAGTTGAAACAAAAGTTACATACTTACCATAAAAAGTTATGTACTCACTAAAGCGATGTACCTGTGTTGTCCATTTTCATTCTTCTTCAACTGATTAGTGTCGGATCCAACTTGTCCGCTTTTACTACACTCAAGGATCCAACTCTTGAATTCCTCCCTTTACCCACAATGCCCCACCATCCTGGCATACCTTCGATCAAGTTTGGTGCCCAAACACTAACATATACACAACACCATATCATTATGAAAAAGCAAGATTAAGGCATACAGAAAGGCTGGCTCCCAAACAGGGAACATCCAAAGGGATGTCCTTTAGGCCTCACTAGAAAAACAGGGAATGGGGATTGGAAGATGGGGATTTGAGGATGAATGACAATGGACAACACAGATGATGGTGAAAACTTACCTTTTGTTTTCATTTTCATTCATTCCTCAAATGATGGCACAGAGTCCCCAGCTAGTTTAACCTTGGCTTGTCCTCATGAAAGGATGTTCCACAGTAATGAAGAACCAAATACTGCCCTATTTCTGGGCATTATGTCTACTTTGTAATGACAATAAGGCATGAGCAATGGGTCAAGTGGCAGCTGCACAAATATAATCTATGGATGCCTTTGAACAAAAAGCAGATGAATTGGCTACGGACCTCATGGAATGTGCTTTGGGGGGCTTAGGTAAAGATAAACCTCTTTCTTTACAAAAAAAAGTTATGTCTTACCATAACGTTCCATCTGTGTTGCTGATCTTCCTCCATTATTCACTAATGGGTTTGGGTCCGAGCCCTCAGAACCGAGTCGGCCTTATACCAAAGCTCGTGCCAGCCAAAAACTCTTCAGCTAAGATTTTACCCATAATACCATTCTCCCTGTTACCTCAGATCGAGTTTGCCCTAACAAGTAAAGCAGAGGCTGTCTCTGAGCAAAAACCTTAGTCCAAGGAAAGAACCCAAATATCCCCCAGGAGCCTCTAGGAGGGGGAAGGAGGGTGGGACGTGATGAATGGATAAAGATCAACAACACAGATGGAATGTTATGGTAAGACATAACTTCTTTATCTGATGTTGTCAATCTTCATTCCATCCATCACTGATGGGAGAGAGTCCCCAGCTACCTTATATCCATGGGTGGCCCTAAGGAAGAACATTCCTGTGCACCATTGAACCAAAGGATGCTCTTCCCCTGTAGAAAGATCCTACTTGTTATGAGTGATAAAGGTATGAGGGGAAGCCCATGTAACTGCTGCACAGATGTCATCCGTTGAAGCTCTGCAGTGGAGTGAGCCCTGATGTTTGGCAGAACAGATTTCTTTTCTAGGTTATAAATGAAAATTATACAGTCTCTGAACCATTTGGATAGAATCACTTTAGAGATTGACTTTCCCATTTTTGGACCAGAAAAAGAAATAAATAATTGGTCCAATTTCCTGATAGTTTTCGGTCTTTCTAGGTAAAACCTCAATTGTCTGTGAACATCCAGTAAATGTAAAGAATACTGTCCCTTGTTGGAAAAATTAGGAAAAAACACAGGCAAATCAATTGTCTGATTAATGGAGAGCTCAGAAATTACTTTGGGCAGGAAGGAAGGATTGGTCCATAGTGATACTCTGTCCTTATGGAAAATCAAATAAGGACGCTTGGTACAAAGTGCTTGGAGTTCAGAAATGCATCTGGCCAAAGTAATAGCCACCAGAAAAAGGGATTTCCAGAATAGAAACTTGATGTCACACGTGGCTGCTGGCTTGAAGGGGGACCGTGTCAAAGATTGCAAGACAAGAGTGAGACTCCAGGGTTCTGTGGGCTGCTTAACTGGAGGTCTTGAATGATAGATTCCTTTCAAAAAGGTTTTGCTCAGGCGATGAGAAATTAAGGAGGAAGCACTGAAACCATTATGAAAATTCAAAATGGCAGCTAAATGGACACAAACAGTTGAAGCTGCAGTGCCCTCCTCAAAGAAATTAGATAGGTACTGGAGTACAGCAGAGATGGGTGCAGAAAAGGGATCTAATTCTCTCTGTCTAGACCAAATCGAAAATCTTTTCCATCTGTCAGCATAAAGTTTTCTGGTGGATGGTTTATGCAAAGCCAGAATAATGTCACGTACTGGAGAGGAAAGATTACAATGCCTGGCAATCACTGGAAGTGGAGAAGCCAAGCTGTGAGCTTGAGGCTGGAAAGGTTCGGGTGAGATATCAGATCTGGAGTTAGATCTAAGATCCACAGACTGCAAAGAAGATGAGATCAGAGAAAGGGGAACCACATCTGTTGAGGCCAAAAAGGGGCTATGAGGATAATTTTGCTTTTCAACAGAAGAGCTTTCTTCAGGACTAGAGGAATCAGAGGAATGGGAGGATAAGCATAAAGAAGTCCCTTGGGCCAATCGTGGATAAGAGCATCCCTTGGGGACTCCTCCTGCGGGAGGAATTAGGGCAAAATAGTTGCTGCACTTGTGGGATATGCGTTGCTATCAGAAAGCGGTTGAAAGCTATCGCCCATTGCCAAACTCTCATGGGTTCTCGACATAGGGGATAGGAATTGGTTCTTCCTTGTTTGTTGATGTACCAAACTACTGACATATTGTCCGAGTTGATAGCAACTGTTCCCGAAGGAAGGGTAATCTGAAATGCTTGCAACGCTAAAAGCACTGCCCTCAGTTCTGGAACATTTATATGCAGACTGACCTCTAGATCAGACCATGGGCCTTGGACAGTCATTCCCTGATAATGGGCCCCCTACCCTATCAGAGAAGCATCCGTAGTCACAATAGCACTGAGCTGAGGGGGATGGAAAGGTCGGCTCCAAAGTGCTGTGTCTGGCTTCATCCACCAAGAAAGATCCAGATTGCACCGATTTGTAATACAAATCTGGGAAGACAACAGTTGTTGGTTTAGATACCATTGGGTCAACAGAAGCCACTGTAAGAGTATCATGTGAAATCTTGCTAGGGATACTATGTATCTATCTATCTACTTTACATACTATCACATGTAAATCAACGTATCATAACATTATTCACATTCGCTTGTGTATCTTCATAAAAAGTACATACACGTATTTATATTTACATTTTTAACTTAATGCTCATTAAACAATATAAAGATAAAACATATATGATATTTATAAACGAATCAATTCACGTCCTGCTGTTATAAAAGAAAGGAAGTATTAAAAATATTAAAAACATTAAAATAATAAAAGAAAAAATAAGAGAAAAGAAAAATAAAGAAAAAAATGTTCAATTTACATGATCAGAATAAAAGTTTTTTTCTTATATTTTGAATTAAATATATTACATCTATTCATTAGGTTACATTAACAATAATAATATAATATTTAAAATAATATGGTTAAATTAATGTATTTCTATCATTTTTAAACATAAGGAAAGAGCTGCTTTTAGACCTTTCAGCTTATTATAATTTTATTCATTTATTTTAGTTTATTTTAAGCTGGAACAATGTATTTTCAATGTATGAAGTTGTTTTTTGAATGTATATATCTTTAAAATTTTGATTCATTAGAAACGCGCCTTTTTGCCGCAAAGTTTATATAAGGTTTGAATTTAATAGAGTGCTGATATTTCTGAAGAAGTCCTACAACATTGTAGGACGAAAAGCATATTTTAATTAGTGCGTTTAAAGTAATAAATCGGCAGTAGTTTCACCGCTTGGTTTCCTGGCATTTCCTTTACTGGTTTGTGTTGGAAATAAGCGTACATTCGGTGCAATAGATGTTGTTGGTGCCAAGGCAGTCGGTGTCAATGCTATAGACATAGTTGGTACCGAAGACGGTGCCACAGGCGAAGACTTCTGCTCCGGTGCAGAAAGCTTTGGAATTTTTGGTTTTGGTGGTCTTTCCTTCTCACCAGAGGGTGAGGAGGGAACAGAATGTGGCCTCTTTTTCTCTTTTCTAGGAGGGGGTGAACCATCCGACATGGAGAGAGCCTCTGATCTAAGAAGACCCTTCCAAAACAATCTATTTTTATGCTCTTTCAGGGTACAAGAGCTAAACACTCCCAAAAAACACAATCATCATGAAGGTCACTATTAGGCATTTTTCTCCCACACTTCAGGCATTGTTTGAAGCCTGAAGTGCCCTTTTTATCAAGACATGTTAACACCAACAAATCAGCAATACACGACGAGAAACCAACAGATTACCACAATTAAGCACACAACTATAGCTAGTTAGAGGTAGAGAGAAAACATACCAGTGATGGTATAAAAGAACCCTCATTTCTCGGTCCCTCGGTCACCCACACATCCCCTTTATAAAGTTTTACATTTTTTGTTGTCTAGTCCAGTCTAGTCTAGCTGCTGGGCCTCTCCAGCTGCCAGCTGCTGGCTTGGAGCAGCTGATTAAAGAGGCATGCCTCATGTACCTGAACAACCTCATACACTCTCACAGAAACCCACATGCCTCATGCAACTGATCTGCAGGACTGGAGGCTGAGCTCTCTCAGCTCTCAGCAAGCAAGACCAGTCAGGAGGAGAGGAGGCAGACACACACACACACCATACCACCACACACACATATCAACCCCATCACACATAAATACCATCACACACACAAACACAAGAACACACAACAACTCTGATCCAAAAATCTACCAAACAGCAGGACCCACAGACACCCAACGCACCACCACACCAGAACAACCACCAAGCAACATCCACACACAGACCACCACACAGTAGACTTACAGTCAGCCCTTACACAGCAAAAACACCAAACAGACACCTAGTCATAGTCATTCCATAGTCAGACACACACACGCCCTCGCCCAACAGACTAAGTAGGAAGGTAGCTAAGCTGCCTGGCTGTGGCGGCCGATCCGCCACACATAGCAGCTCAGGTCTCTCAACAGCAGCAGGGTACAACGACTCAGTCATTGTGTCACCGCTATGTAAGACGCCCCGAGACGCATTCCTTGGACTACATGAAAAGAGACATTGAGAGGCAGGTATGACCCTGACCTTGAGCAGTATCCTACCTTCACTGTCATTCAAAGGGGATCTGTCTGCCTGGGATGACATGCTGGACAAGCCAGCGCCAGCGCCAAAGGGGGCTTGCACACCACACCACCTGGGATTCGGGATATTGCAAAGGCTCTCACACCCCCCATAGTGCCTTTTTTTGGCAAAGCTCAAATAAAAAACCTACCACCCTAGAACAAAAAAAAAAAAACTAAAAGGTAATGCTGCTCAATGCCAGAAGTCTAAATCTAGTATGGAGATAGAGTGAACATCGATGCTGTGACTTGTGACAGAAACCTGGTTCAAGGCTCCCAGCACCCACAGGTTTTTCCTTTTTATTCGCCTCTTCGCCCCAAAAATCCGACAATACAAGGAAAGGAGGGGTATCCATATTCATCAAAGACCCCACACACTCCAAAGACTGAGACGTAACACGATGCATCACTGAGACCATCCAGGTATTAACTATAGGCAAGACTAAGACTGCTCTGCAAATTGTAGCATGTTGCCAGCCACAAACTCAAAAACAGGAACCTCTCATGGCTTCCTGAAAACACTAGAGGGATAAATGTATCACCAAACACCATCATACTAGGTGACTTTGATCTCATCATCACGAACATGGGGAGCACAATGTTCAACACCAGAAGTATACCCTCACTGGTGAGATCAGATCACAAACTAAGTCCAGTGGAGTGGACCCCAGCTATAAACACAACACAACAAAAGGAGAAGCTACTACAAGATAGAGCAAAATCCTTAAAAAGGTAGACACCCTTGATCACTATAAGTAAAAAACTAAGAGCTCTCATAAAATCATCCAAAAGCAAATTTGACAAAAAGACAATCATAAGGCCTTCTTTATTATAAGTTAGAAACCTGGGAGGAAACTCCCAGATATTATATCAGAACTAAAAAAATGATGTGAAGATTACTCGATCTACAGAGATTGCCAACATACTGGCTGACAGGTTCAGTGCAAACTTCTCCCCTCCCCCAAAGGAGATATCTGAGAACTGCTCTCTCAAAGCAAAAAACACAGCATCCATGGGACCTGATGGTGTCCCCAGATGTTTAATCATAGTCTTACACTGCAACTGTGGTCATCTGCAAAGCCATGGAGAGGATCATAATGGACCTCATAAATAAAGACATAGGGAATTTGCAGACTTTGGATCCATCCCAGTTTGGCTTTGTCAAAGGCAGATCATGCCTTCTAAACTTGTTGACTTTTCAAACAGTCACCAAGCCCATTGATGGAAAAGGCAGTCATACAGCCTACCCCCGATCTGGGAAGGGGCCTCGATACAATACCCTATCATTGAAAAACATCACAAGATGGGTTGCAAACTGGCTGAGTGACAGAACCCACAGGGTCAGAGTTGCTGTCAAACTCAAAGCCTGTCACAAGTGGTGTACCACAGGGCTCAGTCGTTTGGCATCTACTTTCCGAAGTACAAGCAAACACAGGAGGGTTAGACAAAGTTTGCAGATGACTGCAAACACATCTGACACAGATATCCTTCAGAAGGGTCTCACAGAAACGGATAACTGGTGCCAGAGCCATGGCCTAAAGTTAAATGCCAAAATGCATATCATACCCTTCGAAAACAAGGTTACCCCTAGCTACCAAATAGGTGGCAATCCACTGAGCACAGAAGACGTTATCAGGGACCTGGGGACCCAGGTTGATAGTAGTCTGTCATTCGACACCCATGTAGCTAAAGTAGTTAGGAAGACCTTCTACATTGCCCACCTTATCATGAAGGATTCTCATCTAGATCAAGGGAGGTCATAGTCTCCCTATACTCATCACTCATCAGACCAATGATTGAGTACAATGCCAATGTATCTGACCCGACACTTGCAGCAGCTGGAGAGGCCACAAAGTTCCTCACCAAAAGGATAAAGGGTCTCAAACATCTGTCCTATGCTGCCCGACTGAAAGAACTCCAGCTCTATTCAGGCTCAGAGGTGACCTTTGCCTAACATACAAGGCCATGTCAAACCCAGATTTGATGAATATGCTTCACCTCAAAAATCTAGATCCGTCAGAGCCACAAGGGCGGAGACTTAAACCTCGACATGGCTATTAATGCTGGAGGGATAGATTCATCACCCAAAGACTCCCTATGCTGTGGAATAAAATCCCGGTATATGTGAGGCAGAGCACCTCGCTGGCCTTGTTCAAGAGAAATCTTGACCAATGGATGGGAGATCGCAGATATACCCCAGGGATTACCTCAGTGTCACTGCTCGACAGAGGCACAGCAAAATAATGGGTATAGTAAGCCACAAAACGATGGGCTAGGCTTGTAAATGCCCTCGGGCAGATAGCCTAGTATGAACCTATGAACCTATGAACCTATGAACCACAGCGGGTAGAGAGAAAAGAGAGTACCAGCGATGGTACAAAGATTACCAACATGTAGTTGACAGGAAAGTTGGAAAGTAGACTAGCGATACACAGGTACAGGAAGTAACATACTATCTAGAAACATATTAAACTTTTTAGAGATATCAGCAATATCAAATTATCAAAATATTCCAAAAATACCAAAGACTTAACTGAGAGATGGCTTGAACGTGGCTTTACGGCAATGTGGCAAACGAGATCTGAGGTAACAGGAAGAAGGGGTTATGGGTAAAATCTTAGCTCGAGAGTTTTTGGCTGGTACGAGCTTTGGTATAAGGCTGACTCGGTTCCGAGGGCTCAGAACCGAACCCATCAGTGATGACTGGAATGAAGATTAACAACATCAGATCAAAGGATATAAAAACAATCATATAGCCAAGGTCACTTTACACACTGCTTTACCCAACTTGTTCTTGGAGAAGGATACAAATAATTGGTCAGTATTTTGGATTACGTGCAGATAAAATCTAAGCTGCTGGTGTACATCCAAAAGATGCAGAGTGTATTCTCCTTTGTTTGAGAACTTCAGAAAGAACACAGGTAAGGTGATGACCTGATTTATGTTGGATTTGAAAGCCACCTAAGGTAAAAAAGATTCATTCATAATGAAACCATATCCTTATGCAATATCAGGTATGCAGATCTTGCGGATAGGGCTTGGAGTTCAGATACTTGTCTAGGAAAAGTGATAAAAACCAGAAAAAAATTGTTTTCCAGGACAAGAACTTAAGGTCATTCTTAGCCAAAGGCTCAAATGGAGGTTTGGTGAAAGCTTGTAACAGAACAGTCAAATCTCAAAAGGAGGTAGGATCTTTAACTTGGAGTCTGAATAAGAAGGTACCCTTAAGGAAGACCTTGCACAATTTCAAAAAAGCCAAGGAAGAATGATTCCCACCAGAGAGAAAATTTGAAATGGCTGCTAAATGAACTTAGAATCACTAGCCATTGTTGTTAAAAATGGAAGACAAAAAATCAAAAACTAAAAAACTATTGAGACTGGGTGGAAAAAGGGTCCAGATGTCTCTGAAGGGCCTCAAATGAAAATCTTTTTCATTTACTTTTACAAATTTTCTGATGGAAAGCTTTTGACAGGATAAAAGAATATGTCAAACTGGTGAGGAAAGCCTGGACTGTCTATCACTGGAACTGAAGAAAGTGAGAAACCATACTGTTAAATTGAGGCGGTTGATGTCTGGGTGTTTCATCCAACAGGGATGAAACAAAATGTCTAGAAGTAGATCCAGTATGGTGGATACAGAAGATGAGGCCAGAGTAAGGGTGACCAAACCTGACAAGGGCAAAAGTGTGCAATGAGGATGACTGCTCTTCAACTAGGATGCTTTTGTAGAAATTTGAGGATGGGGGTAATGGAGGATAAGCATAAAAAAGACCACAGGGTCAGTCATGAACTACAGCATCTGTCAGTGACACCCCTATGTAGGGACAAGGGCAAAGAACACGCTGCACTTGTTGAGTGGAGAAGCAAAAAAATTGCAGCATGGCTGGCCTCATTAATGAGACATATTTTCTACCACTCTGATTGAGAGACCACTTACGAGGCATCAAAGTGGACCTGCTTAGTCTATTCACAAGCATGTTGGTTTTCACTGGTATGTGCATTCCCATAAGAAAGTGACTAGAAGTGATCTCCCATTGCAACACTCTCATTGCCTCTTGACACAATGGGTAAGAGCTTGTTCTCCCCCATTTGTTGATATACCGGACTAATGACATGCTGTCTGTGTGTATTGCAATCATCTCTGAAAGAACATCTCGAAAAGTTTGCAACACTAGTAGGACTGCTCTCATTTCTATGAGACTGATGTGCAAACTGGCCTCTTCTGGGAACCATGCAGCTTGGACTGTCCTTCCAAAATAATGTCCCCCACACAATTTGGGAGGCATCTGTGGTGACTGGCTACTGGCTGTGGGAAAACAAAGAGTCAATCTTGACAAAGTTTTCGGAATGAATCCACCAAAGAAGATATTCCTTGCAAACTCTGGAAATCTTGATTGGAGTTCTTAAAGGATACTGAAAAATAGACCACTATACTGAAAGAGTCGACTGCAGGACCTGCATATAAAATCTGGTTAACAGAATTAGTACTGCTGCTGACATCGATCCTAAGGCTTGGAGGCCTAGTCTTGCTGTAGGGTAACATTGTGAGATCACTTTCATGACCGGTAACCTGACAGTACAAACTCCTATTAGAAGAAGCAAAGCTATCAGTTGATGGTGTCTAATGAGCACCTATGAACTCCAGAGTCTAGTAGCCATAAGCTGTGATTTGGTGTAATTGACCATTATGCCCAGTTGATGATATAACTAGGCAAGTAATCCCTTGTTTGAGTCAATAGATGACTGAATGGGGCATTCAGGAGACAACAGTCTAGGTATGGAAACACACGGAATCCAAGCAGTCTTAAATGAGCTACTACAACCGCCATGCATTTGGTGAAAACCCTACAGGTTGTGGTGAGGCCAAAGGGCAGTGCTTTGAACTGGTAATGACTGTCCCCCAGATGGAAGTGCAGATATCTTCTGGAGTGCCTGTTCATTTTGGTATGATAGCATGCATACTGAAGATCTATCCAGTACATCCAATGATCCTGTCACAGTAGAGGCAAAATAGACTGGAATGTGATCATCTGGACCTTTGAGTATTGTACATACTGGTTTAGTTGGCTGAGATCCAGAATTTGTTTCAAGTCCCCTGTCTTCTCTGGCACTAAAAAGAATAAAGAAGTTGTGTCCTTACCATAACGTTCCATGTGAGTTGTTCATCTCGCCTTTTTGTTCTTACACATGGGGTCGGAGCCGATCCCTCGGCTCCGAATCGGCCGCTTTTCAAGCTCAGACTCTCAGAGAAGCTCGAGACCTAGTGTATATCCCATGATGCTCTACTGTACATCCCCAGATCTAGTATGCTGCAACCAAGACAGTCTACCGACAGAATAAGACTATGGAGTCTACCTACTTAGATAACTATAAAAGTAGAAGTAAACAAGAAGAGCAGGAATGTATGAAACAGACTGACAACTGAACCAATTCTCCAAGGCAACCATCTCACTCGACTGGAGGGGGAAGGTGGGCGGGAATGTAAGAACAAAAAGGCGAGATGAACAACTCACATGGAACGTTATGGTAAGGACATAACTTCTTTATGTGAAGTTGTTCTATCTCGCCATTTTGTTCTTACTCGTGGGTAGCGTCCCAAGCACCCTAATCCTGGGTGGCTCATGGGAGAACATTCCTGAGCACAGTGGAACCAAACGTAGCCCTGTCCCTGGAGGTCCTATCCACTTTGTAATGTGTAATAAACATGTGAGGTTTTGACCACGTGGCAGCTGCACAGATGGTATCTAAAGGCAAGTGAGCTGCATGAGCCAATGACGTAGAAACAGCTTGTGTAGAGTGGGCTTTGATGTTGGTTTCTAATGGCTGATTAGTGGAAGTATAAATGAATCTGATGCAGTTAGAGAGCCACTTGGACAGTGTGTTTTTTGACACTGCGAAACCTTTCTTATTCTCTTCATAAGAAATGAAGAGTTGATCTGCTTGTCTGAAATCCTTCGTTCTATCTAGATAGAACCTCAGTTGTCTATGTACATCAAGCTTGTGTAACATATATTCCAGTTTGTTGCTATGGTGTTTGAAGAAGGTTGGGAGCTCAATGGACTGATTAAGTTATTTTCTGAAGAGATCTTGAGAAGAAAGGTAGGATTAGTCCTGAGGGATACCCTATCAGGGTGAAACATCAAGTATGGGGGTTTGGAGGACAAGGCTTGAAGTTCAGAGACCCTATGTGCAGATGTAATGGCTACCAGGAATAAAGTTTTCCAAGACAAAAACTTTAAATGGCAAGCTGAAGCAGGTTCAAAGGGCGCAAGCATCAGTTGGGATAAAACCAGATTCAAATTCCAGGGGTAGACAGGATGCCTAATAGGTGGCCTGAGATGGTGGGTTCCTTTTAAGAATGCTTTACATAGTCCATGTGACATGATGTTGGAGCCATTAAAGCCTACATGGAAGTTTGAGATAGCAGCCAATTGAACTCTAATGGTGGCAGCTGCCGCGCCATCATGGAACAAGGAAGACAAGAACTCGAAGATGGTATGGACAGGTGCTACATAAGGGTTAGTGTCATGTTGAGAAGCCCAGTGAACAAATCATTCCCATTTGCTATTATATAGTTTCCTGGTGGATAGTTTATGAGAGGAAACTATAATGTGTTGGACCACAGCAGACAAATCTTGTGACCTGGCTAATGTGGGAATTGGAGCAGCCAAGCTGTCAGTTTTAGGGAAGTGAGGGAGGGATGGAGAACTCCCGATGAATGTGTCAGATGATCTGGTACTGGGTCCAGGATCCATGGTTCTTCCAGTTGATACTTCCGCAGGAAGGGAAACCAAATCTGTTGAGGCCAAGACGGGGCTATCAAGATCACAGTCCTTCCCAGACTTTTGGCTTTCTGCATGAATTTGGGAATTAGAGGTATTGGCGGAAAGGCATATAGGAGGCCCGGGGATCAATCGTCTACGAGCGCGTCCCTGGGTTCATTCCCCAGTGGGGGATAAAGGGCAAAGTAGCTGCTGCATTTGGCATTCATCGGCGATGCAAACAGGTCGCAGCAAGGCTGGCCCCATCTGCGGAAAATGTTTTCCGCCACTTGTTGTTTGAGAGACCACTCGTGGGGCAACAGCATGGCTCTGCTTAGTTTGTCCGCTATCACTTTGGATGACCCCGGGATGTGCATTGCTATCAGAAAGCGTCTGGTGGATACAGCCCATTGCCAAATCCTTAGGGCCTCCCGGCATAAAGGGTACGATCTGGTTCCCCCTTGTTTGTTGATGTACCAGACAACCGACATGTTGTCCGTCTGGATAGCAATTGTGCCTGGAGAAAGAGAGTCATGAAAGTGTTGCAACGCTAGGAACACCGCTCTCAGCTCTAGGACATTTATATGCAAATGTGTTTCCATGACTGACCAAGTGCCTTGGACCGTCTTTCCCTGAAATAGCCCTCCCCCACCCTGTCAGGGAAGCATCCGTGGTCACTGTGGCTGTGGGTTGGGGAAGAATGAAGGGACGTCCGATTATCACTTGGTCGCTGTTCAACCACCAATTGAGATCCTTCTTGCAAAGACTGGTTAACTGGATCTCGTGAGACATGGGCAGTTGTTGGTAAGACCATTGCGCGAAGAGTAACCACTGGAGTATCCGCATGTGCATGCGGCCTAATGGAACTGCTATCAATGTGGCTGCCATAGTTCCTAAGAGCTGTAGTATCTGGGACGCTGGAGCTTTGTTGCGGGCTAAGAGACTGGATAATTGATTTTTTAGAGTTACAATTCTTGACTGGGGCAACCTGATCCTTGCGTTGACGGTGTCCAGTTCTGTCCCTATAAATGTAATATGCTGCGAGGGCAATAACGCAAATTTTTCGAAGTTTAGGGTTATGCCAAACTGGGAACAAAAGTCTATGGTGTATTCTCTTGTTTGGATTAGTTGATGCCTGGAGGTGGTGGTGAGGAGCCAGTCGTCCAGATATGGAAACACTCGGAATCCCAACCATCTCAGGTGAGCCGTGACCACTGCCATACATTTGGTGAACACCCTGGGGACTGTGGTGAGGCCAAAGGGCAGGGATCTGAATTGGTACTGACTGGCTCCCAGCCGGAAATGCAAGTGATCTCTGGATGATCTGTCCATTTTGATGTGGTAGTAAGCATCCTTGAGATCTATAGAGCACATCCACTCACCCGTTGATAAGAACGGGAGAATCGACTGCAGTGTAACCATCCGGAACTTTTCCTTTTTGACGAAGGTGTTGAGTTTGCTGAGGTCTAGTATGGGCCTCCAGTCCCCTGTTTTCTTTGGAACTAAAAAGAACCTTGAGTAAGTTCCAGATCCTATTTGGTCCGCCAGGACTGGCTGGATGACTCTTTTGTCTAGCAGGTTTTCGATTTCTATAGCTGCTAGTTTTCTCAGACTGAGTGGGACGTCTGGAATCCTTGTACATATGGGTGGGGGTTTTGTAAAGGGAATGTAATAACCTCTGGCAATGATGCTTTTTACCCAAGAATCCATTGTAATGTTTAGCCAGGTGTTTGGGTATAATGCCAAGCAACCCCCGACTGCTTCCAGAGTAGGACAGCCAGGCTTCCTTTTAGGAACGCTGATAGGGCTTACCAGAGAAGTGATCCCTGTTGCCCTGGTTTTCGGACCGCCTCTGCCGTTTGGACGGCGTCTTCCATTTTTGCCCCCTCCTCTGCCTCTAGAGGGGGTATCAGTAGGTGTGTTTTGGAAGGCTCCTTGAGGTTTTCAGAACCACATTTTCCCACTTCGCTGCCCTTTGGGGTACGGTCTAGTTGGAGTGGAAAAACGGACTCCTACAGCAGACAGTCTTCCCTTCTTGTTCACACCTAGTAAGTGTCTCCTTAACTTTGGGTCCAAACAAGGCAGACCCGTTGAATGGGGTGTTGACAAAGGAAGACTTAAAGGCTTCCGCAAAGGAGCAAAGGTGCATCCAGGACTGTCTCCGAAGAGCTATCGCTGAGCCTGCTGCCCTACTCGATCCATCGGCAGCATACGAAATGAGTCGCATGGATGAGTTTACTATTGAATTAAGGGTGTTGAGTTGTGCAGTCACCTTTTCAGAGACTGAATCAGCTGTGTTACCCTGGAGAGTATCGCCCAGCTCCTTTAGGAGATCTCGTTGAAGGCGGGTAAAATGTGTCAGGTAGTTGAGCGACCTCATGGAAAATGCCGCAGAACTAAATATGCATTTCCCATATCTGTCCATCATCCTAGAATCCTATTATCACACAAGTATATATATATAATTCTCAAAAAAATAGAGAGAAATACTAATAATAATAGAAAAATGTTTAAGTCACTGGCCCGAGCTAATTCCGACGAGCTGTTGATCCGTTGCAGAGGCAAACTAGATCTGGGGATGTACAGTAGAGCATCATGGGATATACACTAGGTCTCGAGCTTCTCTGAGAGTCTGAGCTTGAAAAGCGGCCGATTCGGAGCCTAGGGATCGGCTCTGACCCCACGTGTAAGAACAAAACGGTGAGATAGAACAACTTCATATCTTACGTTCCAGATCCTTGCTGGTCTGGGGGACTTTTGGATGACTCTTTTTTAGTATCTTTACTATTTCCAAGGCTGCAATCTGATTGGGTGGAGCATCAGGAATGTTTTTTTGGTTTTGCTGGAGAAATTTGGGAAGATGGTATGGAATAACTTCTCAATACAATTTTCTACATATAACTGTCTTTAGTGATAGATGTCTAGACTTCTGGCTGCAGAGATAAGCACCCCTCCAACTGCATCCAGAGTACAGCAGTTGGGCAACTCCTCAGGAGCACTGGTAGGACTTTTCAGAGAAGGTATCTCTGAAGCCCTGATTCTGTGGGCCACCCCTTCCACAAGGATGGCATCTTCCATTGGAGTTTCCCCTATGTCCCTGGAAGAACTATCTCCTCGTGAGTCCTGAAAATGCCATTGGGACTTGCAAAACCACATAATTTTTACCACTTCATTCATTCCTTGAGAAGGATCTCTGAGGGGTAGAATAATGGATCCCACTGGCAGACAGGGTCTTTCTGTCATTCCCATTTTTGGAAAGAGTTTCCTTAACTTTGGTGCCAAACAATGATAGTCCATCAAAAGCAGCATTGATGACTGAAGACTTGAAGGACTCTGCAAAATCATACAAGTGCATCCAGGTGTGCCTCCTGATTGCAATGCCTCAACCTGCAGCCCTAGAGGTACCCTTGGCTGGATGACAGATCAGCCTCATGGATATGATGGAAATAGACTGGTGGCCAGTTGTGAAGAAACATTTTTCTGGTCCTCCACAGACAGGACCCTGAAAGAGGTTTGGAAAGCTCCTTGGTGAAATCCCTTTGTAATGTGGTTTAGTGTGCCAAATAATTCAGCAATCGAACAGCAATGGTCACTGAGACATAAATACCCTGCCAAATCTGTTCAAGGCCCTGGATTCCCTACTGGGGGGGATGGACAGATGAGCTCTGTTCTGCAAGCACCCTCTTAATGGCTGCCGCCACCACCATGACATCTATTGGGACTCCCTTGCTCCAGTAGGCCCTATTTTTGTATGGCCTTCTAGGTATGGGTTCCACTGTATCCAGTTCCTTCCATGCTCAGCATGAGACAAGGTCAATCACCTCATCAGCTGGAGGGAACACCCAAAATGTAGCCGGGTCAGCCTGGAAGCCTCCAAAAACACTAACTCTTCTTGGGAAGGGTCTTTGGAAGATCATCCACCTCTATGTTTAAGAAGTTCCACGATCTCTTCAAAGAAAACATCATCAGGTGGGAGATCTGGAGACCCTTCCCCTTCATCAAAGTACATGTCCTCGGTGACAGATTACTCAGGGAAATCTAGGTGCCTCCTTTTGCACATCCTCTTCCTAGGGGCCTCATCTAGGGATGATCTGGTGTAGTATCAGAAGTTGATGGGAGTCCTGAATAAGGACTGTGTAAAGGCTATTAGTTAAAATAAACATGAGAAGATCACAGCTTAAATTTGATGAAGGAAGAAAAGATTTGAAGAGGGTAATTATGTCCCTTCTCAGGGTATACAGAAAGCCCTCTCTACTATCTTAAAGGCAGATGGTATATGAGAAACAACAACCGCTCACACTGGTGCTGAAGCCACCTGCACCAAACTCTAAATCCACCTGGATGCCTGTCTTGAGGAAGGAGTTGGAGCCGAGTGATCCAACACCAAGGCACCAGGTGGCAAGGATGGCTCCGACAGCTTCAGAGTTGACCCCAATCACCTGGAAATGATGCCAATGCTTCCACTCTGAAAGTCATCCTGCTCCAAAGAGATCGGAGCCAGGTGACTCACAAACATGGTGGGAGTGAAGAATGGCCTGTCTTTGGATTTGACAAGGACATCCTCAAAGATCTTGGATCTGACAGCTCCAAAACCACCAGTCAGATCACAGGAGATATAACAAAAGGTTGAGAAAAGAGCAGACTCAAGGGTCTGGTGGGAGGCGGGTCAGAATTACACCCCCCCTTTGCATTTGAGCCCTGAGAGGCTTCCTTATCATCCCATCCAACTTTGCCTCAGATAAACTCCTGAAGGACCTAAAGGATGAAATAGTGAAAGGTGGTCTGCAGCATTTCCTCTGTGTCTCTTGTAAGAAAGTAGGATGGAGCTGAGGAGATATTGGATCCAGGGAGAAACGTGGAGATTGGATGCAAAGAGATTTGGTGCTTGAAGTTGTAGGAACTGAGGTTGTCATCAGATCTAGTTTATTGGAAAACTTAGCTGGAGGCACAGGAATCAGAGCCAAATGAGGAGAATGGTCAGTGGACCACTTCCTGAACTACTTTTCTTTTGGAGCCATCATGTTTTCCTTTATCAGGTTTACTGGATGGGGTTTGAGCCCCAGTCAAGACAGAAGCAACAGAAGAAGGCAGCAAGCCTTTTAACACCAACTTATTTATCCTGTCACTCAACGCATGGGAGTTAAATCCCAAGCAAATGGCACAGTCAAACTCTAGCTGGGTAGCGCCCAAACAATAAATGCACTCCTTGTGAGCATCAGAATTAAGGATTTTATGCCCAGAGGAAGTGCTGTTGCTGTGGCTCAGTCTGGTTAAATGGAAAAGTAAGAAAAGAGAAAGTGCACGTTTCTAATATGTTTAATTTCACAATGCTTGTGGGTATACAATATTTTTTGTTGTTCCATTGTCTGTGCAGATACAGAGATTGTCTGGCTTGCCGACTCTAGAACATGCATCATATAATTGTCCATGTGAGAAGCAATCCGTGTGTAGATCTAAACCGCACAGTTCTAAAGATTGGCCCTGAGCTTTGTTGATGGTGATTGCAAACGCCAATTGAATTGGGAATTGCAATCTCTTAAATTGAAATGGCATATCCGTTGGAATCATAGGAATGCGAGGAATGAGGACATCTTCACATTTGAAAGGTCCTGTCAAGATTGTTGCTTCTATGACGTTGCTCATTAATTTTTTTACTGCAAGCCGCGTGCCGTTGCAAAGCTTTGGCTAGTTGATATTTCGCAACATGATAATTGGCACGCCGATTTTCAATTGCAGTACGTGCGGTGGCATCCCTGGAAGATTGAGTGAATTCAAAAATTCTGTTGGATAATTAACCGCTTCATCTGCTTCCACAACAGTGTCGACGGACTTGTATGTGACTGCCTCGCTTTGAATGATAGACTGAATAATATTGTTAAGTTCACAGACGTCTTTGTTCTTGGCCGCAAGAATAGCTCGTTCAGTCAGCCAATCGTGATTCTTATAATTGCAACAAACAGAAGATAGAGGTCTGGTGCAGACTAGGGCGACTCCCCACACAGCTCGAACAACAACTGGAAAACGAAGAAAGTATGTAGCAAGAACTACACAGTTACATCCACAGATTTTATTACGAGATAAAACACCAAATACATCCACAGGTTAAGCGCTTTCAACTGCATACATCACAGTCTTCATCAGAACCAGATAACTACATAATTACCCTGTTTAAATACAATTGTCTTGAAAAAAGGCGGCAAATTAATTAAAGTAATAGCACATCATTAAACATTTAAAATTAAAATTCATTTAGAATGTATATCTATTCAACCAAGTTACTAATTAAAAAGATAGAATATGCAATAGTGTCATAAAAATATATATGATGATATCATAAACCTAATATAGAAACCTAATACTGTTAAAATGTTAAATGTATGTTACCCATTAAAATGTAAAATTAAACATGAAGAATGTTACTTTAAATGTATGTACATATAAATATATAAAATGTTAAATATAAATACTGCTTAACCTAATATTAAAAACGGCTTTAAACTAATACTATCATTAATACCAGGTGATCTAGTGGCATCAGTGAGTATTTGCCACTTGCTTTCTTTCAATGCTAAGGACGTTTTCCAGTCTCCTCCATACGGTAGACTAATAACCTGGTCAATAATTGCAAATTTGAATAAATGCTCCCCACCTTTCTCATGCATGTGTCTATATAACGTGTTGTTCTTGTCCTGAACCTGTATTTTATAATAATGTTCATAAATACGTTTATTCAATTGCCTCTCTGTTTTACCTATGTAAAATGCTGGGCAGGCCAAACAGGTAGCAAGATATACTACCTGTTTGGTATTGCAATTGCCTGCCCTCCATCTCACTAATGTGTTGTTAATGTCTGTCAGTCTGATGTATTCAACTTCATTAATACGGCTACATTGGTTACATGTTCCACATTTTTTGGTAACAGTTACTTTGGTATTTTTTCCTATTCCATAATTATCAGCTTTTTCTAATAGTCTTTTCAAATTAGGGGCTGTTTTATACACAAAAGATGGTAAACTCCCTGGTTTAGTACCAATGTGGTTGGAAGTCGCTATCAGATCCCAATGTCTGCATATTATATCCTTTATGTAATTTACATAAGGTGTGTACATTAACACACACACCCTGTTGTAGACAGCATCTTTAGTATCATCTTTCAATTTGACCAAGTTTTGATTAAATGTACCCATCAATGGCTTATATTTTATACCCCACTGTTTGGAGACATAGTTCGTAGTGTCCTGTAACATTCTCACTGGATATCCCCTATCTTTAAACATACTAAAAATCATCTGCAATTCAACATCCATGACTGCCCTAGTGGAAGACATACGTGCTGCCCTAATACATTGCCCTTTAACAACATTTTTAAAAATATATGATGGGTGATTACTGTTATACTGAATGTAATCATTTGAAAAAGTTGTTTTCCTGTATATCCTTGATGTAAAACCTTCATCCGTATGGCTTATAAATGTGTCTAAATACGCAATACCTTCGCTACTAGAATTGTATGTGAACTTTAAGAATTGTGTGGTACTATTTATATACTCCATAAATTCACCTATGGTCTCCTTATTACACTTCCATAATATAAATAAATCATCAAGATATCTAGCATAAAATGCTATATCTTTATAAAATCTACTTTTAAATAAAAATTCTGATTCCCATTCCAACATTACAAGGTTGGCAAAAATGGGGGCACAAGATGCCCCCATGGCAACACCCTTGCTCTGCCTAAAATATTCGCCTTGGAATGTAATATAAATATGGTCAAGTACTAAGGCCATCATGTCCGTTATTAAACAAAAAACGAATAGTCCCTGCTGGATAAAGCACCTCCAAAGAAGAAATGAATGCACAAGATGTAGTAAAACACTTTTATTGTATCAAACAATAAAACAGCTGCAAAGTAAGCGCTTTCGCGTTATAACAAACGCTTCATCAGACATGAAAGCACTAAACATAAATCCCATTAAATACATATTCTGATGTCACTACCCAATTAAAAACAACAAATCAGAGCAGTAGTGCTCAAACATATGCACCTGACTAATTAAAACAAACAAACAAGTAAAACTTGATGACAATTTTAAGAACTCAAATAGTAAACTAATCATATTAAAACAACAGCAAGCAAGATGTATATATATAAACAACAAAGACTATCAGTGAGTCCCAGCTCTACCTTCCAATAAAATTTATTCAGTTCCTTCTCTAGCCCCGGCCAACAGCCTTTACAGAGTAAAACAGTAAAACTCATAAAACACTTGCAATATATACAAAACAAGTAATCAATCAATTACATAATTAAACTATCAAATCACATAGCTTGAATATATTTAAAGTCATAGTCTTAAACAAGACATTGCCAGTTACATTCTCTGTTCATTCCATGTGGATGCAAAGTCCCAAATTTCATAATCAAAATGCATTCCTTTTGTCTTAACATATTTTTTGCCTATCAACATCATTATAATATAATGGAACATGTTCCAGAACAGACACTTTTATATTCTCAATATTTCCATGGTGTACTGAGTTAAAATGCTCAGCAATAGGACTAGTAATTTTATTATTTTTAACATCTCTAATATGTTCTTTTATCCTATCTGCTAGCATTCTTTTGTTTCTCCAATATAGTATTTGTTACAATCACAGAATATGACATACACAACACCTTTGCTCATACATGTATATTTGCCTTTTGTATCAAAAATTTTGCCATTTATTTTATTCACTTCATTTACAACATGTTTACATATAGCACATTTTCCACAAGGGAATGTTCCCAAATTCTTCACAACATTTAATTCATTAGTACAAGGCTTTTTATAAATGCTGTGTATCAGAAAGTCCTGTATATTTTCCCCTTTCTATATGATGTCATTAATTTTATATTTTTCAGTGATGTTATATCTTTTTAATAAAATTCCAATATTCCATAATGATTTTATTACCAATCATAGAGAAGTTAGTGTACTTTGTAACAAAAAACATTCTCTCCTGTTCAGTCCCATATTTATTGCTACTTTCATAGTTATTTTGTCTAATAGTGCCCTTACTCTGTTTAAAGGCTCTATGCAAGCTATTTTCTACATCATCTGGGTTATACCCTCTAGTTTTGAATATCTCGGCCACTTTATAGGCCTCCCTAAAGGCCATATCAATATCAGAATTGAGTCTTTTTATTCTCAAAAATTCCCCATAGGGGATGGCTGACAACGATGGGGGATGGCAACTATCTCCCCACATTGTGCAGCTTATTTCATCAAATTTTCTATGAATACTAGTATATATGGGAAAGCCATTATTGCCAAATATCCAAGAAGTTAACCTGATTTCCTTTTGTATGTCACTAAATTTTATACCAAATCTGTTATTATTTAATTCATCAATGAAGTTATCTGATGTATCCCAATCCCCATGACAAATGAAAATTAGGTCATCAATAAATCTAAAATACCTTAGAACATTATTTTGAAAGAAAGGCAACCTATAAAGGTGTTCATTTTCAAATAGCCCCATAAACAGGTTAGCATAGGCTGGTGCAAACGCTGCCCCCATAGCAGTACCTGTAACTTGTCTATAAACAGTGCCATTAAATTCAAAAATTATTTTTCAAGCAGAATTCTACCAGTTCCAGGACATAATATGTTTTAGGACTATCATTCAAAAAGAATTTTATAGCTTCCAAGCCCAAAATATGGGAAATATTGGTGTAGAGACTCTCTACATCCACCGTAATAAAGTACATATTTTCACCCCAATATATATCTTTTATTTTCCTTAGGAAATCATATGAATCTTGTATATAAGAAGGTAACAACAGAACTTTCTTTATCAATATTTCATGTAACATGGTGCAAAGATTGTAAGTAAAATATCCAAAAGCTGACACAATAGGCGTTCAGATCTTTATGAATTTTAGGTAGGCAAAAGAATTTTGCAATTTTTCTATTCTTTACATTTATTTTCTATTTATATCCATTTGACTTAGATAGTGTAATCTCACACCTTTCTGTAATAATTTTTCAAAATCTTTTCTGGTTGACATAGCTGATTAATGTTAGTTTTACAATATACATTGTTGTTATCTAGATGTTGCATACACATACTATAATAATCATGAGAATTTAATATAACTAATTTTCCCTTTGTCTGCTTGTTTAAAGACTATATTACAGTTTTACTCAGTTGTTGCAGCTTTTCCCATTCCAATTTTGTTAGATTATAAGTATGCTTTTTATTCATAAAGCTCTCTATTTCCTTTTCTAACATTGTATTCAGTAGAGATTCAAAACTATATTAGAATTTTTACATGGAGGTAAAAATAGTTATTATCTTTAAGCATATGTGTATTTAATAAGTCATAAGCATTATTTTCATCTTCACTACCCGATGCCTTTCTTCACTTTCTGTTTCACTATCTAATGAAAGTAAAACATCACAGTTAGTATCTAACTCAGTTGCTTTATTTAATCTAAAGAAGTGTTCCTTTAAATGCATTTTTCATAGTTGGAACAATTCAGTTTTAACCTCATACTTTTTGGGTAAGCATGTAGGCACAAATTTTAAACCCTTCTCTAAAACAGACATTTCTATCTTGTCTAGTTTATAACTGGACAAGTTAACAACATAATTACTATGTAAGTTATGTCCATCTACCTTTCTTATGTTGTCCATCGCCCGAGTCTCTCTGGCGTTCTGGATTGTTCCAGCCCCTTTTCCTGGTATTGGTATAATGTCCATTCGATTCTGAGTAGGTTTTATGAAATGCTTCTGGGTTTGCTGCAACTGGCAGTCTAGGAAAAGTTTCTCTGTCATCTTCTTCCCATGAAGACGCTCCACTTTCACCAGACAGGAAGTTCTTACTGGCATATTTTTCTGAAGCAGGATTTCCTTTTTGAAAAGAGACACTCTTTCTCCTGTTTCTTTGATAGCTAGGAAATACAAACGCCCTCTTGGTATCTAAGCTGACATCTCAAGAAAGTGTTTTTGATCATCATAAATCAGTATTAGCTAGGAATTTTATATCTAGGGGCTACAATCAGACACATGTACATGCAGAAATTGTAAGAGGTGACCTGTACAGGGAGAACATAGGGGCACCATTGATAAATAGAATACATCCTTGTGAATCCACCAGAAAAGTCAGTAATTCAACAACCACGAATAGGATAGTCATTCCCTTCACCAACAGGAACCATCATGTGATGGACGTCCTTAACAGAAATTGGAGGCTACTAATGGTTGATGAGCGAATAAAGAGCTTGGTTGATGAGAGACCTAGAGTAGCATATAGAAATATGCTTTCTCTCAACAGGCTACTTTGTTATGATAGAGCTCGCCAGACAACTAGAAACTTACACAAAACAGGCACGTTTAGTTGCAAAACATGTAATCAATGCAAATATATATGTTGCTCTGATAGTTTTGTTCATCCTGCAACAAGGCGTTTTACAAGTTCAGCCAGTATGCGGATTGTAGATCCACTAACCTGGTTTATGTTGCCTTTGCCAAACCTGCAGTATTTTTACGTAGGCATGACAACAAGATCTTTAAGGGTCAACAAGGGCAATACCACCAATGCCCTAGCTAGACATATCACAGAGAAAGGGTGCTCCCATAGCTTTAAGTTTCAGGTTTTGGAATTAGTATCCACTACCAGCCGACTAGGCAATGTTAGGAACACCACAGAGGAAAGGGAGTTCAAATGGATACTAAAATTACAAGCACATAGGTTTGGCTTAAATGACAGAGTGACATTGAAGCCATTTCTAACCAGTAGACCACTTCGACATTAACTTCATATTGCTAACCAACATGATTAGTTTACTATTTGAGTTCTTAAAATTGTCATCAAGTTTTACTTGTTTGTTTGTTTTAATTAGTCAGGTGCATATGTTTGAGCACTACTGCTCTGATTTGTTGTTTTTAATTGGGTAGTGACATCAGAATATGTATTTAATGGGATTTATGTTTAGTGCTTTGATGTCTGATGCAGCTGTTTTATTGTGATACAATAAAAGTGTTTTACTACATCAAGGAGAAGATTTTTATTCACGTTTTGCAGCATATGGTGCACCTTCTTGTCTTTCCATTTGTGCATTCATTTCTTCTTTGGAGGTGCTTTATCCAGCAGGGACTATTCGTTTTTTGTATTTTTTCTTTATTGGTTTTCCTGCTGGAACATGGCTGCTTCATCTGAATCAGCTAGTTGCATTATTGGATCAAGTTCACCTTTCATTCTTGAGGAGTATGTCCAAATGGACACCAATCCGTTACTGAAATTAACAGCTACTGACTTGAATAAGTCGGACAGTAATAATTATAACTTTAAAAACAACATGGATATCGTTCTGACTACTCGGAAACTTGAAACCAAACTACAAAAACTACGTACAATTCAATGGCAGAGCTTACACATGGAAGCCTGCTTAAAGTTTAAGTTAATTCCAAGAGGGTTAAGGGTACTAAAAATGCCAACGTTTGGGAACTCTAACCCTGAGCTCCTGTCGAAATGGCAGAAGCTCAACTTAGAAACTGGTTTTTCATATATTAGAATTCTTATTGAGCATTACGGACAAGTTATCAACCATTTAATGGATGAAATTAAAACAATAAACATGGAACTAATTAAATTGTTGGGCAATGATGAACTTTTGTTATTCTCAGAAGATCTAAAGCGCACCTTGTCATCGGTTGATTCCAGATCCCTATTAGACAAGAAGAAAAAATTGGAGAGGGATTTTTTAGATGTTCACAACAGCCAGGTTTTCTCCTGGCCCCGTGATACTTTTTCTTCTAAACCTGGTTCCTCTCATCCACCGGCACACCAACCATCGCGGAAAGTTGGGTCTATACCTTTAAATCCTGTTACTCCCACCGCTGATGCTACGACGAGTTCGTCCTGTATGATGACTTCATCAAAAGGAGCCGGTCCTTTGGCTCCGTCTTCACAGAACGTGTCTGAAACCTTGCCAGTTGTTACAGACATCCCGTTGCAGCGTCGAGTGGTTGTTCAGGCTGAGATTCACGCCGTTAACGATGCCACAGTGGATTTACCATCCAATTTGGATACTCCAACTTGTCACAGGGTTCCTGATGTTCGTAGGAAACAACTGTCCATGGATCCTTTTGTCATATCAGCAGAAGAAGAAATACTTGGTTTGGGTGATGGCTTGCCTTCTTTTCCACTGCCCTTCAAACCACACGAAAGGAGGACTTGGTCGCCCCAAGGGAGAGTGGGAAGAGGAAGAACATGGACGAGTCTTCCCACAATATGAAAAAGGTACCGAATTCCAAGACTTAGTTGTTAACCTTTCCAAATATACTTTGAATAGGAATGAGCTTTCCATTCTGAATAAAGGCTTGGGTTTTATACCCTCTGGATGCAATGATTTGACTGATATCATTGTTGATATCAAACTCTTTACCAGGAATTTGGGCCTTAAGTTATTATTTGGTCAAGATGCTGGTACCAGTAACTCTTTACATAGACCTTTTAGAAAACCATCTAGTTTTATGCCTCCACAGCACCCCCTGTTAGAGGCATTTGAACAAGCTTGTGAGTCTGACTTGTTTGAACTTTACAACGATAGATATGCTCAGCCGAATTTTTACAACATGACTTCGGGCGAGAAAGATGCCCTAGCAGATTTGAAAAGCAACAAACAAATAGTGATAAGACAAGCAGACAAAGGTGGAGCCATTGTGATTCTTGATAAATCTATATATTTAGATAAAATGTTCTCTATGTTGGCTGACAGGGAGACATATCTCCCTATTTCTAATAGTATTTTAAATGATTTAATTAGAAAAGTACATGCTGGTTTATATGATTTATTGTTAACTATGGTCATAGATAATGAGCTTTATTTGTACCTACTAGTTGATAAGCCCCTTGTTCCCTCTTTCAGGGGCCTCCCAAAGATTCACAAAGATGTGAAGAATCCGTCTCTAAGACCTATTGTATCTAGTCATGGATGGCTGACAGAACCCTCATCCATCTATTTAGATAAGTTGCTTAAACCCTTTGTCTCAGAGGTGCAACATGTTCTTAGTGATACACCACATTTTTTGGAGAAGTTAGCCACTTATGGTAAATCTTCTCCTTTTAACACCCTTAGTTTTCTAGTCACACTGGATGTGAAGTCGTTGTTTACATCAATACCCAATGATGTTGGCATGGAACATGTTCGAGCATTCTTAACCAAGAAAAAAACATCTATTAACATCATTAACAAGTGTATGTCACTCCTTGAAATTGTTCTTGAGAACAATGTTCTTTGTTATGAAGACAAATATTATTTACAAACGAAAGGCGTGGCGATGGGCACCCGCCTATGCCAACTTGGTATTGGCACAATGGGAAGACCTATATGTTTTGAATACTAGCCTTGACCATAATAAACATCTCAGATACTACAACAGGTTTGTAGATGATGTTTTTTTGCTTTGGGAAGGCACTATTGATCAATTGTTAAGTTTTGTGAACTACTTAAATGAGACAACTGATTTCTTATGTTTTGAATGCAGTTATTCTGTTGATGCCATTGAGTTTTTGGATGTTAAGATCAATAAGGGAGCTACCAGTTTTGAAACGGAGCTTTTTAGGAAACCATGTTGGAGGAATAACCTCCTACATCGGGCCAGCATGCATCCCAGGCATGTACACCGGAATCTAGTGAGGAACCAAACATTAAGGGTATCTAAGCTGACATCTCAAGAAAGTGTTTTTGATCATCATAAATCAGTATTAGCTAGGAATTTTATATCTAGGGGCTACAATCAGACACATGTACATGCAGAAATTGTAAGAGGTGACCTGTACAGGGAGAACATAGGGGCACCATTGATAAATAGAATACATCCTTGTGAATCCACCAGAAAAGTCAGTAATTCAACAACCACGAATAGGATAGTCATTCCCTTCACCAACAGGAACCATCATGTGATGGACGTCCTTAACAGAAATTGGAGGCTACTAATGGTTGATGAACGAATAAAGAGCTTGGTTGATGAGAGACCTAGAGTAGCATATAGAAATATGCTTTCTCTCAACAGGCTACTTTGTTATGATAGAGCTCGCCAGACAACTAGAAACTTACACAAAACAGGCACGTTTAGTTGCAAAACATGTAATCAATGCAAATATATATCTTGCTCTGATAGTTTTGTTCATCCTGCAACAAGACGTTTTTACAAGTTCAGCCAGTATGCGGATTGTAGATCCACTAACCTGGTTTATGTTGCCTTTTGCCAAACCTGCAGTATTTTTTACGTAGGCATGACAACAAGATCTTTAAGGGAACACCTATATGCTGTCAACAAGGGCAATACCACCAATGCCCTAGCTAGACATATCACAGAGAAAGGGTGCTCCCATAGCTTTAAGTTTCAGGTTTTGGAATTAGTATCCACTACCAGCCGACTAGGCAATGTTAGGAACACCACAGAGGAAAGGGAGGCCAAATGGATACTAAAATTACAAGCACATAGGTTTGGCTTAAATGACAGAGTGACATTGAAGCCATTTCACATTAACTTCATATTGTTAACCAACATGATTAGTTTACTATTTGAGTTCTTAAAATTGTCATCAAGTTTTACTTGTTTGTTTGTTTTAATTAGTCAGGTGCATATGTTTGAGCACTACTGCTCTGATTTGTTGTTTTTAATTGGGTAGTGACATCAGAATATGTATTTAATGGGATTTATGTTTAGTGCTTTCATGTCTGATGGCTGTTTTATTGTTTGATACAATAAAAGTGTTTTACTACATCAAGGAGAAGATTTTTATTCACGTTTTGCAGCATATGGTGCACCTTCTTGTCTTTCCATCCGTTATTAAACAGATCTTGTCCCAACTTAATTCAGACAATTTTCTCAGACTGTTACAAAAATATTCTAATCCGATATCCTTAGGTATACTGGAAAATAGATCTATAACATCTACTGTCAGATAAGTCAGATCTATATTCCATAACTCGGGTGTTAGTTTGCCTAAAAAGTTCCAAGAATCAATCATTAAATGTGGGATATTCCTATACACATGTTTTGTCCATCTATCAATAACCACCCCTATATTGAATGTTTTTGATTTAGAACCAGAAATAATAGGTCTAAAAGGGGGTTATCTATTGATTTGTGGACCTTGGGTATACCAATAATTTTGGCCAAAATAGGATATTCAATTTTCATATACATGTATATTTCATTTGTGATTCTATCATCCAATAAGTATTCTTCTAAGGCCAAGTCTATTCTTTTATATCCAATATTTATTTGATTGATAGAAACTTCCTCATAGTTACCGGACTCATGTAAAATGTTGCATATTTGCATATTATAGTCCAACGTGTGGTAAACTACGATACCTCCCCCCTTATCAGGCTTCATAATCCTTATATCATTATTATGTATCAACTGATTCAGACAATTCCGTTCATTCACAGTTAAATTATCCTGATATGTATTGTTATATGTATTGTCTTTTTTATTTCTAGTTATTTTATTAAGCCAATATATATCTTTACACACCATTTTTTCAAATTGTGTTACATACAAATTTGATACTGGGACATAAGAACTTTTTTTCCTAAGTTCATTATTCCTAATAATATCACTATTAGTATCACTTTGTCCAAATTGTAACGCTAAATTCAACCTTCTACAGTAAAATTTTATCTCCTTGATAGTGTCCACTAAATTAATACCTGTAGTGGGAACAAATTTCATACCTTTACTTAACAGTTGAACCAGTTCCTTACTAATATCCAAATCTGTGTAGTTAAATACATTGAAACCATTATGTGTATTTAATATATGAGTAACATCCTCATTACGAGTAATGGCATCAACTTCAACATCCATAACATTTCTCTGTTTAATACCATCGTCAAGCTGGATCTCAATTAACTGTTGTGTATTGTTACTATTAAGGGGGTGAGATAACAATTCAGGCTCCTTGCTCACAATATCATTTATCTTGCTACTCTGCTCCACTGACTGTACTGCCTCTTTGGTGCTGGAAAAATCTTCCCTTGAAAATTCTCTTCTCTTTCCATACTTGTTAATCTGTTTCTATTACTCATATATCTCTCTTTATGTGTATTGCCTCTATCCTGTGGCCATACATAAGCTCTATTATTCTGATATGCTTCTATATCTCGTTGTATCTTCCTATTCTTCCTATGATAAATACTGTTTGCTTTATTCTCAGCTAATGTAAATTGCTTATTATATAATTCCTTCCATGTTTCAAATTCCATATGTCTAACAATATTGTCATTCAAGCCTTCCACCTCACTAACTAACGTAGTCAGTTTTTCATCATTAAGTTTAATAATTAATTCCATATATGCAACACCAAAACTATCAAATATATTATTAAATTCATTCATAACTGTTGCTTTATAATCAAAACCTAATGGTAGTTTGAAAAACCTCAATCCCTTTGGTACCACCTTGATTTTCAGGCATTTTAACAAATAAGCATTGTCAATTTTTACATTCTTAATTTGTAGTAATTTTTTACCCATAGAAAAAATCATTTCTTTCAAAGATTCATTAGTATAACTTATATGTCTCCCTTCAACATGATTACTTTCCCCCACATTCTCAAAATCAAATTCATCACATAAAAATACATCCATCATATCACCATTATGGTGTATCACTTTCTTAGGATTTTTATAAGTATGTCCACAATGTCTATTTATTTTACTTTCATATCTTGGGCTAGAAATAGTAATAGTCTTGTAATAAAATCTGTGGATGTAACTGTGTAGTTCTTGCTACATACTTTCTTCGTTTTCCAGTTGTTGTTCGAGCTGTGTGGGGAGTCGCCCTAGTCTGCACCAGACCTCTATCTTCTGTTTGTTGCAGTTGTGGGTTACATTGTTGCGTGATTCTTATAATTGGTTTGAATACTGGGAAATACTTTTTCAACCAATTCTTCTTTTGACGTCACTAAATTGCAGAAGTTATGAAGCAATGAAATTCGTCCTAAGGTCAGATCAACCGGCACCTTTCCATTTCCAATTTCCAGCAATTGATGTGAGACTATCTCAGCTGATCATTTTGCAGCTGGACACGCATATTTGTAGTTAATTTTAACGTGTTTACGTGTCGCCACAAAGTAGAGTATTTCAGGCAAGCATTTATTTCGTCCGCTGGTGTCGATCCAGAAAGTACAGGTAATATTTGCCTGAAATCTCCTGCAAGCAATATTAATGCGTTCTCAAATGGTCTGATGTTTCCATGCAAATCTTGCAATAATCGATCAAGAGCCTCGAGCGATTTTTTGTGCGCCATTGTGCATTCATCCCAAACAATAAGTTTGCATTTCTGCAATACTTTTCCCATGCCGGATGCTTTGGAAATGCTGCACGTGGGAGTTTCAATGAATTGCATGTTCAATGGCAATTTCAAAGCGGAATGAGCAGTTCTTCCACCTGGTAGCAATGTCGCAGCTATTCCGGACGACGCAAGAGCTAAGGCTATGCCATTTTGGGATTGAATTGCTGCCAGAATCAATGTAATTAGGAACGTTTTGCCAGTTCCTCCTGGCGTATCTAAGAAAAAGATTTCTCCAACCCCGTTATTGACAGTTTGCATTATTTGATCGTAAATGCCTTTTTGCTCAAGCGTTAGCTTAGGAATATTTGATTGCACATACGACAAAAGATCACCCGTGTTGTAATTTTGTTCACGACGGAATTCTACATCGAACTAAGCAGCAGCAGATAGATTCGGTGATGGCATTCCCAATTGATTGAGAACTTTGTTCGCGATTTCTAAGCACAAATCTTCAATCATTATCAACGCTTCGTTGTAGATTTCTGCTGTGAAATCCATGTTCATATTTGAATTTTCCTTGCGTATTCGACAGAAAATATCTTCAGCCATGGACGATTTATATTTCTCCCATAACTCTGTTGGAGATGAAGGAGAGCAGGCGGTCAAAATGATTGCAAACAATGCATGAATTTGATTTGGATGTGACGTATTGCACGCGTCATTAATGCATACATCCCAGTGTCGGTCGTTCTCCAATAAATTCAGAGCTTGACATGCACTGCAGAAAGTGGCATGTGTAACGCCGTTGACAATTCTCAATTGCTGGAAAGACGTTGGACCGGGCACATTTACCAACAGCATGCGAAGAAAGAAGCATTCATCTTGATTGGGATGCACGGTGTACAGTCTGCCTATCGTAGTTTCTTTGAATATGCAAGGTTGTCCGTCGACTCACTCTCCTCGTTTGCGTCATTCAAATTATTTTCTACTCGCATTCCATGTGTAATACGTAGGCACTTCTGAATACAGCAGTGTTTTCGCAAATGCGTCATTTTGACATAACGTGAAGAAAGCAGTTAACGTTGTAGCCGGTGGATTCAGGGCTATTTGTTGCACATTTGCAGCTGTGAAATAAATGCGTTGTCCATTTTCTAGATGTACTGCTAAGTGAACAACAGCTGGACTTCGTTCATGTATGGGAAATGAAAGAATTCGCTATACAGCTTCATTGCTGCTTATGTATCTTCCAGCCTGATACTGTGCGATTTCATCGATATGTATGACTGCATTCCTATCACTTCTTTCTGGTTGAACACCAAAAACTGCCATGTCGCTGCCTTTATTCACGTACTTACAAATGTATTTGATTGATTTAACGGAGTTACAGTAGTCCACGTTTATGTGTGCTTTGTATGTTTTTGATAGCAAAGGCGAATATGGAACAACCCACCGGTTATCTACTTCGATGCCACCGATTTGCATTTGTATGGTTGCTAATTTACCGCCATCTTCTGCTGATCTTCTTCTGTATAAAGGATATCCATCGTTTCCTGTAACTGTGTTGGATATCGCTTAGAGCATTTTCCGTCTATCATGCATGGTGAATTTGGATTCAGTGTACCGCAAGGTTCATGTATCATATTTTTTGTTACAACTTCAGGCAAATCCTTATCGATGTCGGCATTGGGTATTTCAGCGCATATTACATCATCGATTTCATTTGAAGTGATTTTGTTATAGAGCCAGATTAGTATATGTGCGTGTGGCAATCCTCTCTTTTGCCATTCCACTGAGTACATCCAGCAGCGCACAGAGCCAAACACTTCATGTTTTACCATGAAATCCATCAGCGATTTCAGCTTCTGTCTGAAAACACGTGCTGTGATGTCATGCTTATCCACTGGCGATTGCCCAGGAAGTAAGAGCTGTTGTATATCGTCCCAAGCTGGATTGCATGTGAATGTAATGAATAGTTCTGGACGCCCGTAGTGATGAACATACACAATTGCATCTTGAGCGTACTCATGTATATGACGTGGACTGCCTGTATATGAAGATGGCAAAATCGTTAGTCTTCCAACGGTAGTTGTATTACCGTCATTTACAACTGCATCTCACAAATGAACATATTCTTCAGAGCGAAGCTTGGTCTGATTCAAACGGATGAATATCAAACATTCTGTTTTGATTTTTGCATACATATCTACGATGTATTGGTGAAACTATTGACGGCATTTCAAAATGTGATTGTCTTCATTCTCTTGAATCATTAATCGGTATGAATAATAGTTCATTGCGCTGCATTTCATATTTGTTTCTTCGCCACTGACTGGATTTATCATCTTAAAGTTGAAGTGATATCCATCGGCACCATCCCAAAAAATGATTGGGTATTGCAGGGCATCGTAGCATCAATGAGTTTCTGCAACTGTTGTCAATTGATCATTTCTCCAATGAAAAACAATATCTCTAGGTTGGAATTGACCTCCAACTATAACAATTGCCACTTCGTCTATAGTTGGAGCATTGAATGTTCACACATGTTCTCCAGCAGGCGTTTTGTCAGCATGAATAACAATCTTGTGTGTATCAGATGGCATCATGTCAATTGCTGTTTTGAACAAACGTACTACATTGTTTTTTTCATGAAGAAGCTCTTGCAGTTGGGAAACGATGGACCTTTGTATGCCGGTAGAAATTCCACAGCGTGCATTCAATTCATCATTGCCATCACCGATGAAATACATTTGTAGGAATTTATGTTGACCATCTGGTAACAGAAGCAGGGAGCCGGCTTTATGATAAATTTGTCCTTTCACTTTGAAAGTTGGCATGAATTGAGCTGTTACGATTTCTGCGCCGAACGACGTCATTTTGAAGCATGAGTTGTATTTCCTGATGTTAGATAGGAAATGCTTTGATTCGGCGGTATACCCGGCAAGCAAAGTTTTTAATGGCTCTGGCGGTTCTCCAAGTTGAGGCAGTTTAATTTTCCCGGCGGCGCAACACATTCCTTTCGTTTCTCCATTAAATTTCAGAGCCTTGCAATAAGGACACACTTCAGTCATAGTGCCGATGAGAACATGCCGGCTCAAACTATAATCATCAGCTGGGTTGTACCGGAATGCAATGCGATTGTAATTGCATGATTGCTGAGCACGGAGTCGTGTTTGACGCTGATCTGCTGTTTCTCGTTGACGTCTTTCAGCTACTCTCAGCCTGTCGCGTTCATTCTGTTGAGAACGAAGCAGATCTAAAGCTGCAGAATGCGATCGCCATGCTCGCAACCGTGCATCCTCAAGTCTGGCTGCACATCGCTCTGCTGCTTCCTCGGCATGTATTTGAGCCATTCTTTGTCTGTTTCGCTCATTCGCTGATGCCCGTTCTTTCTCAGTTTGATTTGTAATTACCCGTCGCACTGCTTCTGCTCCGCGAGTACGAAGACCTAAGTTTGATCTTCTGCGAGGCATTATTTGGATGAATTAAAGCAGATCGATTGCACTGAAAAAGAAGAAAGAAAGTTATAACAAAAACATAAAATTGCGTATTTGTATACAAATATATAGAATCCATAGTAGGTATATAAAAACATGCGCGTATTTGAATGCAACGTGTGACATCTATATAATAGTAGGTATATAAAAACATGCGCGTATTCGAATGCAACATTGTGTGAAAATTTCAAAGCACTCGCTGAAGAACTTTCGGAGATTTAAGATTTTGAACAAACGAACATTTACATTTTTATTTATATATATATATATATATATATATATATATATATATATATATATATATATATATATATATATATATATATGCACACACACACACACACACACACACACACACACACACACACACACAAAACAGAAACAAATACCAACAATGGTATGGGGTAGACAGAAAGAAACGAAAAAGAACACAAAAAAATTATATCTTGAAGAATACTCTCACAAGTGTAAAAAAGCCTAACTAGAAAAGGGAGTGCAAAATATTAAAAAAAGGTCTGAATGTTAAGCACAGTCCATAAAAGGACAAAGGAAGTAAGAAGAAAGAGATACACATATAAAGATAAAAATTCACAAAAATGGATATAAGAATTCTTTGTTAACCTCTTAGCTCAACAGCAGAAAATCTGCTTCCAAATGATGTGGCAACAAATGAGAACTGAGGTATGCCAGGAGGGTGGGGGATTACTTGAAAAAGGAGGAGTATGAGGGCTGGATCCGTGAGTCTAGTAAAAGTGGCTGAGTCGGATCCAAGGTCAAATCTGAGATTTTGTTGTCTGATTTTCATCTGGTGCAACACATGGGTTGTCAGATCTGACCAGATCCGACTTCGGTACCATTATTGAAGCTTTCAGATGCAGAGCTCTAACTCCACTCCTACCTATAATTCTGTCCACTCGACCTTAGTACCTCAGATCAAGTTTGCTCTACCAAATTAAAACTTATAGTCTAGGTACCTAGCTTTGCATAATAAACTAAACAAAAAAAGGACTTGCAGTCTGATAGGACTGTTCACAAACAGGATACAAGTGAGGTCCATACACAAAAGAAACACAATCTGATAACCATCTGGAAAGTGTTAACTTAGGGATTGCTTTGCTTAATTTAGCTCTAGAAAAGGCAATGAACAATTAGTCAGATTTCATAAAGTGCTTCATTCTTTGAAGGTAGAAAATAAGATGGTGACGGACTTCGAATGTGCAGAATGTATTCTACTTTGTTTGAATATCTGAGAATAAACACTGGTAGGTCAGCTAATTGGTTTAAGTTTGTCTCAGACACCGCCATAGCCAGGAAAGATACACTATTTAAGAAAACTCTGTCTTTGTGAACGACTAGGTAAGGGTGTTTGCAGGAAAGGGCTTGTTAACTCTGAAATTCGCCTGGCTGATGTAACAACCTCAAGAAAAATTGTCTTCCAAGTGAGAAATTTCATGTCTATTGTTGCAGCTGTTTAAAGGGGCACTGAGTTAATGCTTGGACCAAAATAGTGATATCTCATGGAAGCACTGGATCTCTGATTAGAGGATGTAGAAAGAATATTCCCCTCAGAAAGGCTTTGCAAATTTTTAGAGATGCTTTGGTGGTGTCATTCTGACCTATGTGGAAGTTAGAAATAGCCATTTGCAACTTAATACTGGAGAAACTAGAGCTGCTGTGGAAAAGTTCAGACAGCAAGACCAATATAGAATAAATGGGGCTGAAAAGGGGTCTATATCTTTCAACATAGCCCAGAAAGAAAAATATTTTCTACCTGCTTTGGTAAACCTTTCTTGTACATTGCTTACAAGCTGAGATAAACAACAACCGAAGGTGTGAGCCTGGCATCTCTGGCTACAGTCACAATTGGAGGAACCATGCACTTAGAGACATGGACTTTTGGTCTGGAGGAAGCAATCTGGCCAGGTGAGTCAAAGGATCTGGATATTAATCTAACATCCAGGGTGGATGTACTAGTAGAGGCCACAAGAAAGGGAACCATGTTTGTCAGGGTTGGAAAGGAGCAATGAGAATCACTCTTGACTTGCACCTTCTTGCTTTCTGGATAAACTTGCACATTACAGTCATAGGTTCATAGGTTCATAGGTTAGTACTGGGCTATCTGCCCGAAGGCATATATTAGCCCAGCCACGTTGTGCGGTATTCACCACCCTTTTAGTAGTTCCTTAGACCCTTGTACTAGCAGCTAGTACCCTTGGCCCCTATCTAGTAGTGCTGTTGGTGTGAGTCAAAGGGGAAATGCATGAAGGAGACCCATAGGCCATTTTTGGATCACAGCATCCCTCAACGACTGTCCCTGTGGGGGAATCAGGGCAAAGTAACTGCTGCATTTGTTGTTCTGGTAAGATGCAAAGAGGTCACAGCAAGGCTGGCACCACTGGCTAAAAATTAAAGTTGCCACTGTTGGACTGAGGAACCACTCATGATGCATTAAAATGGTTCTGCTCAACTTGTCCAACAATATGTTGGATGTTCCCAGGATTGGAAATCAGTTTGAAGACATCACCCACTGCCATACTCTCAAGGCTTCCTGACAAAGAGGCTAAGAGCAGGTTCCTCCCTGTTGTTGATGCACCGGATTGCCACCATGTTGTCTGTCTAGATGGAAATTACACACCTGAGGAGGAAATCCTGAAAGACCTGCAATTCTAGGAGGACTGCCCTTATCTCCAAGACACTTATGTGCCGACTGGCCTATAGATGTGTCCAAGAAACTTGGATCATCCTCCATTTACAATGCCGCCCCCACAAAAGAAGGGAAGAGTCCATAGTTACAACAGTCAGTGGTTGATCAGGGTAAAAATTCCGACCTGCCATCACTGATGGAGATTTTATCCACCAACTGATATGTCCTTTGCATATTTGAGGAATGCAAATCTTGGTGTGTAATGGATGAATGTGAATGTTTTGTGACCATAAAACAGAAAGAGTTCATTACAGTACTCTCTTATGGAATCTGGCTCGTGGAACCAGCAAAATTGTACAGGCCATCAGACCTAACAGCCCAAGAATTAGTCTTACTGGATGTGATGGATATTGAAGCACTTGAGTAGTTACCAAACAAAGGAAGAGCACTCTTGTTTGGTAATTTGCAATTTGTGAAGATGTATTCAGGTGGCGTCCAATGAACTTCATTTATTGTGTTAGAATTAAGTGACTATTGGGTAGGTTTACTGTTACTCCCAAGTTCTGCATTAAGTGGAGCAAGAGGTTGAAACGATGTAACAGCAGATTCCTGAAGGTAGCAATAAGGAGCCAATTGTCAAAATATAAGAAAATTTGGATCCCTAGCAGGCATAGGCACACTGCAACCACTGCCATTAATTTGGTAAACACCTATGGGACTGTGGTGAGGGTGAAGGGCAGTGTTTTGAACTGGTAATGATTGTCTACCAGCCAAAAACAGAAAAATCTCCTGGAATGTCTTTCTATCTTTATATGATAGCATGCATCCTGGAGATGTATGCAGTGCAGCCAATCATCCTTCCTCAGAACAGGCAACATGGACTGAACTGTGACTATCCAAAATTCTGTCTGCCTGATTTAGATAACTCACATCCAGAATGGTTCTGAGGTCCTTTGTCTCCCTGGGCACTAAAAAGAGCCTCATACAGACTCAGGACTAAAATTGGTCTTGCGGGACCAGCTGTGTGACTCTTTTTTTCTAACAGCTTGGAAATTTCTACTGCTGCAGATTCCCACTGACTGGGTGGAACATCGGGAACTTCCTTCTTCTTTGCTGGGTAACAGAAAAAGGGAACTGAATAACCTCTGGATATAATTCTGAGCACCCAAGAATCTGATGTTATGCTTTGTCAGGCTTCTGGGTACATGGATAAGAGTTCCCCCTGACTGTCTCCAGACTGCAGCAGTCAGGCAAACTTTCGGGAGAACTGGTAAGGCTTTTTGGTGAATGGACCATGAAAGCCCTGGTTTTGCAGTCCACTGCTGCCTCTTGGGCAACATCCATTACAGTTTTCTTCTTCTTCTCTTGCACAAAAAGGCCTGTCCCTTGGAGCGTCCTGATAATAACTTTGTGATTTCCAGAACTACATCTTCTTCCACCCCCCACTGATTCTTACAGAAGGTACTTTGTGGAGCAGAAAAACAGATTCCCACTTTATCATATTGTTGACTCCTGGTTAACATTTCTTTCACCTTGGGCCTAAAAAGTGTGGCACCCTCAAACACTGCATTAATGAAGGCCATCTTAAAGCCTTCTGTGAAATCATAAAGGCACATCCAGGCATGTCGTCACACAATAATGCTGGTGCCCACTGCCCTAGCTGTGCCATCAGCTGCATTAGATAGTAGATGCACAGTCACATTTGATAAAAACTGAAGGGCAGAGAGCTGGGAGTCCACAGTCTACTGAACATCTGCAGGTAGATTACCCAAGACAGACTTTGAGAGCTCTTTGGTCAAGTCTCTACAGAAGTGTGTGAATAAGCCAAACAGTTCAGCACTCTGAGGGTAAAAGGTGCTGAAGCAAATGTCTGTTTCTCCAACTTATCGAATACCCTAGACTCCCTGTTGGGGGGGGGGGGTGGACAGAGGAACTTTCTTCTGATCATTCCTTCTTGGTGGCTGCTGCTACCAACATAGCATCTACTGGTGGACCTCTGCTCCAGTGCTTCCTGCCATTGGTGCTTGCAAGATTTTATCTGGTTTCCTTGGTATTGGTTCTAACTGAGCCATTAGGTCAATGAGGGGATCAATGGGTAGGCATCCCTATTATTTTAACGAACGCAATGAATAGCGAACGCTGTTTAGTCGAATGTCATTACGGGAAAAAAAATCACTGGGCCGTTTTCGGGACTGCCATTTCCTCCACTGTGGTGCGATCTCGAAATTGGTATATTTAAGTTATTTTCTGTTTTGATTTTTTTTTTTTACGGATCAGCGATTTTTTCCCTGGGGAAAAAAAACCTTTATTCTGGCTGGTTGGGTTCAGAACCGAGCATCGGTTCCGACTCGGCCTATTACTAAAGCTCAAGAGCTTCCACCAGCTCAAGGCTACACTCTATCCCATCATGCCTAGGGAAGATTACCTAGATCTTGTTTGCAAATTACTAACATATTTTGAAGATTTTATTCGAAAACCCAAAGAAAATAGTTATTAGTCTAGCTCTCATGAGACAAGAAGGGAATCAGAGAATACAATTCACCAACCTACAGACTTCTTCTCGATCCTCCAGGAGCGAAGGTAGGGGGAAGGAAGGTGGGACGCAAGAATGAAGGTGAGAATATGGACAACAAACATGGATCGTTACGGTGAGTACATAACTTCTTTATGTTATGCTGTTTTATCTCACCTTCATTCTTGCTGGTTGGGACAGTGTCCATAGCACCTTCTTGAGTGGTTCAAGGAAATAAACTCTTCAGAACAGTAGAACCAAAAGAAGCTCTGTTCCAGGAGGCCATGTCTACTTCGTAATGAGAGATAAATGTATGAGATTTGACCCATGTAGCTGCAGCACAAATTGAATCCATAGGTAGTCTAGCCTGAAAAGCAGCTGACATTGATTGTTGAGTGGCTTTTAATTTTTCCTGCCAGTTGTCTATGCTGAGAATTATATGCATAGGTAATGGTGTCAGTAAGCCATTTTGACACAGTAACTTTCAAAACTGGTACACATTTTTTTATTTTCTGAGAAGGAGACAAATAACTGGTCAGATTTTCTTAACTCCTTTGTTATGTGTAAGTAGAAGAGTAACTGCCTGTGGACATCCAACTGGTAAAGCTTATATTCTGTCTTGTTGCCATAGTTTGGAAAAAAGACAGGTAGGTCAATGGACTGATTCAAACTGGTCTCTGAACACACTTTGGAAAGGAATTAAGGATTAGTTCTAAGACAGACTCTATCGTTATGAAAGACTAAGTAGGGGGGGGTGTATGGATAGAGCTTGAAGTTCTGAAACCCTCCTAGCTGAAGTGATGGCTATTAAAAAGGCTGTTTTCCATGTTAGAAATTTTAGCTGGCAAGAGGAAGCTGGTTCATATGGTGGAAGAATCAAGGTAGTCAGCACCAAGTTCAGGTACCAAGGAGGTGGTGGGTCTCTTATTGGAGGCCTTAGTAAAAAGGTACCTCTCAGGAAGACTTTGCACAACTTATGAGACATTATCTTAGGCCCCATGTCTCCCAAGTGGTAGTTAGATATGGCGGCCAATTACACTTGTATAGTAGCTGCTGCTCCTTCATTAAAAAGTTCTGATAAGAAATCTAAAATTGTAGTTACAGGGGCTGTGAAAGGGTCTATGTGATTGCTAGAAGCCCAACAAAAAACCTTTTCCATTTGCTATCATAAATCTTTCTAGTCGTCATTTTATGAGACGAGACTATGATGTGCCTCACTGCAGGAGAAATGTCTGGAAGCCTGGCTAAAATTGGAAGTGGATCAGCCAAGCTGTCAATTTGAGGGTTTGGATAGAGGGATGGAGCTTTCCTGAATGATGAGTCAGAAGATCTGGAACCGGGTCCAGAATTCACATCTCCTCTTGAAGATGGGGCCATAGGAAGGGGAACCAGATTTGGCGAGGCCAGTATGGAGCGATGAGTATTAACCTGCAACTCAATAATTTGGCTTTCTGTAGAACTTTGGGGATTAGTGGAAAGGGGGGAAAGGCATAAAGAAGTCCCGGGGGCCAATCGTGAACAAGTGCATCCCTTGGTGACTCCCTTGGAGGGCGAATTAGGGCAAGGTTCTTCTGCATTTGGTGTTCATGGACATGGCAAAGAGATCGCAGCAAGGCTGGCCCCATTTGCTAAAAATATGATTCGTAATTTCCTGTTTCGAGGACCACTCATCAGGCATTAGGATTGCTTTGCTCAATCTGTCCGCTATCATATTGGATTTCCCCGGAATTTGCTCTGCAATCAGAAAGCATTGAGAGGAGACTGCCCATTGCCAAACTCTTTGAGCCTCTTGACAAAGGGGGTAGGATCTGGTTCCACCTTGTTTGTTGATATACCACACTACCGACATGTTGTCCATCTGTATTGCAATTATACCTGTTGGAACAGAGTTCTGGAATACCTGCAGCACTAAAAGCACTGTTCTCATCTCTAGGACATTGATGTGCAAGTGTTACTCGTACTCTTGTCAAGTTCCTTGGACTGTCTTTCCTAGATTATGCCCCCCCCCACGCCATCTGGGAAGGGTCCGTGGTCACTGTAGTTACTGATTGTGGAAGAGTGAACGGTCTGCCCAGTACTACCTAGTTAGACTGAAGCCACCAGTGTAAGTCCTTCTTGCAAGAGTCTGTAATGATGATCTTGTGGGACATGGGTAACTCCAGCATGGACAGTTGAGCAAAGAGTAACCACTGGAGGACTCTCATGTGTAAACGTGCCAGAGGTACCAGTGTTATGGCTGTCACCATGGTGCCTAAAACCTTTAAAATGAACTTTGCCTGAACCTTCTTTCTCAAAAACAAAATGGAGACTTGATGACGCAGTGTCTATACTCTGTTGTGAGGCAGTTTTACTACCATGTTTTCTGTGTTTAAGACTGCTCCTATGAATGTAATATGCTGTGACGGCAACAAGGCAGATTTTTCAAAATTTATGGTAATGCCCAGTTTGGAGTATAAATGGATCGTGGTATCTCTTGCTTTGGTTAGTAGATGCTCAGTGGTGGTGGTGGTGAGGAGACAGTCATCTAACTACAGAAACACCCGGAATCCTAGATGCCTCAGGTGAGCCGTGACTACTGTCATGCATTTGGTGAACACTCTGGGGGCTGTAGTGAGACCAAAGGGCAGAGCTCGGAATTGGTAATGACTGTCTCCCGACCAAAAATGTAGATGTTGCCTAGATCGCAAGAATTCCTTGTCAGACGGGGAAGTTATAAATTTGCTGGGCTTCCTCGGAACAGGTTCGAAAGATTCTGGAGAGCCTCACGCCTTTCGACTAACTACACCCAGAAGCTGATCAAAAGGTGGAGACACCAAAGAGGTGAAAGGTTGAGACCCAAATGCCTCCAGGTATATGGACTCATCCTCAGAAGGGGTAAGGGCCTTCCAGCCACCTCTCTGCTTCAGGATCTTAAGGATGTCCAAAAAGGAGACATCCTCAGAGGGTGACCGTAGGGACCCTTCTGAATCATCCAAGTGCATGTCTGAAGTGACAGACTCAGGGGAGTCTATATGTTTTCTCTTACATACTTTCTTCTGAGGGATCTCCCCAGAGGGAGACTCTGGGAAGGTTTCCTGAAGAAATGTTCTCACCCAATAGGGTGTCCTACGGCATAGGGTCTCTACGCCTGGGAGGAGGGTGTGGTGAGGATGCAGACTCCGGCACCTTTTGGGAAGGAATGTTTGGATGCAAGAGTGGAGCCACTTGAGGTTACAGCACTCTCCTCATGACCTCAAAAGCACCCCGGCTCTGCTCTGAGGGAGCCCTCGGCTCAGAAGAGCCAGGGGACTGCTCCCAAACCAAAACTGCAGGCTCTAGGCCGATGTAGGCACTGAACTAACCCACGCTGAGGCCCTGAGAGGTAGACTTGGGTCCGACAACTGACTGCTCCGACTCTCCTCCTCGAACCCAATGGGGGAGCATCGGCCCCTAGACCCCTTGCTGTAAAATGGCACTGATGAGGTCGGAGCAGAATTTGGAGCCGATGACCCTGGAGCAGGTCTCGGCTCCCACTGTTCCATTACTATCAATTCCAAACACTCTGGCTCCAAAGTTAATAGTTGGGACAGAGGAGGAATTGGTTCAGGGGTGCTAACTGTTGGAGCCGGCTCAATACTGGGAGGGCTCGAGAGAATTTTGACCAGCGCAAACATCCGAAGGAGCTTCCTTACCACCTGCTCCACGTCATCATCAGATAAACTCCTGGAAGATCGAGATGAGTGGACTGAAGATTTGGCTGATGTTGATTGAAGGATAGGTGAATGTAGCACCGATGAGACCGGCTCCAATACAGGGGACCAGCTCTAGCTACGGATCTTGATCAATTCCAAAGTCACAGGTGGAACCAAGGAAATAAATATCTCTGGCCCGAAAGCCTTCGGGTCTGATGTTGATTCCTTAGGCTGCTTTCTCAATGGCTCCGAAGCTGGAGCCAAGGAAGATGCTCTTTTGGAGGATTGTCTGATTTAGGAGAACTGTTTCCCTTCGACTGCCTCAGAAAAGGGAACTTCAAGTAACCCCCTGATGATTAATTTGTTTTTGCATTCTAGCAAAACCCTAGAACTACAACCATGACATATCGAGCATGATTCCTGAAGATGGACAGCACCCAAGCAGTAAACACAACTGGTGTGTCCATCTGTCAGGGACTTTTTTGGACTACAATTATCACACTTCGTAAAGCCTGAAGGCTTAGCCTCTTTACTATCCTTAGACATAATGAAACCAAAATATTTACTACTACTAGTTTTTTTTTTTTTTTTTAATCAATAACAAACACTATATATAGTAGCAACAACAAATCCTAACTACAAGGGAATAAGGGACCAGAGGAGAGGTCTCTAACTTAAACAATGGTCTCCTCTGGTAAGAGACTTATAAGTAAAACAACACTAACTATGACACACAAGGGAACAGTTAAGCCCTCTAACTAATATGGGCTGAGCAAAGGGTTCTCTAACTTAAACGAACTCTTTACTAAGAGGAAACCAAGACAAGACACAAACAATTGAATACAGGACAGGGAGAAAAATGGGGCCGAGTGGGAAAGAAACCCGTAAGCAGACAGAAAAGCACAAAGGCGAAGGAACTTTCACAATAAACTACACTCACAGTAGAACTACACTAATATACCCTAAAACCAATATAAAATATGGAATGTAAGAATAAGAATTAGACAAAAAACTTTCTACTTAGCTTGGAGCCTAGTAGAAAGCAACCAATCAAATTTTGCGGCAATTGAGATCTGAGTAATCTTCCCTAGGAATGATGGGACAGGGTGTAGCCTCAAGCTGGTGGAAGCTCTCAAGCTTTAGTAATAGGCCGAGTCCAACCAGCAAGAATGAAGATGAGATAGGACAACATAACATCAAACCTTTCCCATTTGGTTTTCTAAAGTTTTCTAGTGGAAACTTTGTGGGATGATAAGAGAATGTGACAAACAAGAGAGGAGACCCTGGGCTGTCTAATTATCAATGAAATTGGAGAAAGCATACAGTCAATATTAGGCCTAGAATGTCCAGATATACTGAGTCTGTCAGGTGAGACAGGAGGTCCAGAGTTGGAGCCAGAGTCCAAGGTTAGCAAAGGAGATGAGGACAAAGAAAGGGAAACCAAATCTGATGAGGGAAATATGCGGCAATGAGGATGACTGTGATGCTTTCTGAAAATATCTGGGGATAAGAGGTAATGTTAGAAAGGCACAAAGGAGACCAGAGGGCCAGTTGTAGAGAAGAGGCTGTTTTGGTGACTCCCCCAGTGGAGGGATCTGGACAAAGATCCAGTTGCACTTGCTGTTGAGGGGAGATGCAAAAAGATCGCAGCAAAGTTGGCCCTATTGACAGAAAATCTATTCCGCCACTTTGATTTGAGAGACCACTCATGAGCCATTAGAATGGACCTGCTCAGCGTGTCTACTATCACGTTAGATTTCCCCGGGATGTGCATTGCTATCATAAATTGATTTCATAAGATCACCCTTTACCACACTCTTAATGTTTCTTAACAAAAGGGGTAAGATTTTTTTCCTCCTTGCCTGTTGATGTACCAGACCACTGACATACTGTCTGTCTGAATCACAAAGGTCCCAGAGAGGAGAGTGTGCTAAAAGGCTACAACTCTTGGAGGACAGCTCTCATTTCTAGGGCACTGATATGCATATTGGTCTCTTTGAGAGACCATGTGCCTAGGATTATCTTTCCCAAGAAGGGCCATCCCACCCGAGTTGGGAAGCATATGTGGTCACTATGGCCCTGGGTTAAGGAAGAGTGAAGGAGTGACCATGAAAAACTTGATCAGAGTAAATCCAGCAAAGGAGGTAATTTTTGTATGCCTGAGTTATCTTGATCTGGGAGGATAGAGACTTGTGGAGAACAGACCACTGAGTTGCTAATGTCCACTGAAGGATTCTCACGTGATATCTTGGTAACAGAAACAGAACTATGGCAGCAGACATTGATCCCAATGGTTGAAGGATCATTTCAGCCAAGAGAGAAGAATTCTGAATAATCTTTTTGATCTGAAATCATATAATCTAAACCCTTGCAGGAAGACAGGCTGTCAAGGAAGATATGTTAAATAAAGCCTGTGTGAACTGCAATATCTGAGATGGTGTTAGCTCAGATTTGTTGTGACTGACAGTAATTTCTAGCTGAAAGCATAACTGGAGTACATTATCTCGTGCTTTAATCAAGTGATGGCTGGTCAAAGCAGTTATGAGCCAGTTAACCAAATAAGGAAACACCCAGAATCCTTGCAGTCTCAGGTAAGCTGCTACCACTGCCATGCATTTGGTGAACACCCTGGGGGCTGTGGTGAGACCAAAAAGCAGAGCTCTTAACTGGTAATGACTGGCTCCCAGCCAGAAGCAAGTATCTTCTGGATTGGCTGTTCATTTTGATATGATAGTATGTATCCTGAAGATCTGCTGAGCACATCTAGTTGTCCTGGTGCATAAGTGGCAGAATGTACTGAAGTGTGACCATTCAGGACTTTGCACGCTGAACTGACTTGTTCAGATTACTGAGATCCCAAACTGGTCTCCAGTCCCCTGTTTTCTTTGCCACTAAAAAGAATCTTGAGTAAGTTCCGAACTCTTTCTGGTCTGATGGGACCTCATTGATGACTCGTTTTTCAAGCAGCTTTTTTATTTCTAGTGCTGTTGCTTTCCTCTGACTGGGTGTAATATCAGGAATTTTAAAAGGGAATTATATAACCTCTGGAAATAATCCTCTGCACTCATCAATCTTTTGTCATCTGTAGCCAGGCTCTTTATGCAGGAACAAACTACCCCTGAATGCCTCCAGAGATGGCCAATCGCACATCCTTTCAGGAGCAGTGGTAGGATCTGTCAGAAAAGATATCTCTAGACCCTTGGTTCTGTGGGCCACCTCTGCCATGTGGACAGCATCTTCCATTAGAGTTCTCTCCTCTGCCTCTGGAAGAAATATCTCCACATGGATCTTAGAAGGGACTCTGGGACTTTTTGAACCACATTTTCCAACCACCCCATTGATTCCTGGAAAAGGTCCTTTGAGGGGTTGAAAAACATATGTCCACAGCAAATGGGGTTTTACCTTCCTGCTCACACCTGGTTTGTGTGCCAAATAGTGAACTTCCGTCAAAAACAGCATTGACAAAGGAAGACTTGAAGGACTCTTTGAAATCACACAGGCATATCCAGGCATGCCTTCTATTGGAAAAGCCTGAACCCACCAGCCTTGAATTACCATCAGCTGCATGTGAAATGAACCTCATGGACGAATCTGAATGGACTATAGCGTAGCCAACTATGAGGCAACAGAACATTCTGCCTCAGAAATAACAGTCCCTAAGAGGGATTTGGTAAGTTCTTTAATCAAATCCCTCTCAAGTCTAGTAAAGTGTGCCAAACAGCTCAGCAATCAAAGTGCAAAAGTTGTTGAAGCATACAAATAATTCCCAAATCTGTCCATCGCCCTGAACTACCTGTTCAAAAGATTAACAGAAGAACTTTGTTCCACAAGTTCTTTCTTTGCAGCTGCCACTATGATCATAGCATCCACAGGTACTCGCTCCCCTACTCCAAAACACCCTATCCTTAGGTGGTGCCAGAATCCTGTCTAGTCTTTTGGGGATCAGCTCAACTTAGTCAGGTTCCTTCCATGCCCACCAAGAGATCAAATCAATGAGCTTGTCACCGGACAGAGGCACCCAGGAGGCAGACAGGCCAGACCCATAGGCTTCCAGGAATATTGATTCCTCTTGGGAAGGGATGTCAGTAGACAAACCACCTCTTTGTTTTAGGATCCCTAAGATGTCTCCAAAGAAGACATAATCAAGTCATGATCTTGGGGACCCTTCCCCCTCATCCACATCAGTATCTTCTGTTACAGACTCCTAAGGGGAGTCTAAGTGCCTCCTTTTACATTTTCTCTTCCTAGGGACTTCTTCAGTAGAGTGCTCCAGAGAAGTTTCAGGAGAAGTCAATATACTCTGAGAGGTATCCTGGAGACACTGAGCTGGCTGCCATTCTGGAGTAGGATGCTGAGGCTCTTGATGTACACACAAGTGGGTTTGGAAACTGGAATCCGAGGAAGGCAGATGTGTCCTTTTAGTAGAAGCAGAGAAAACTCTCACTACCAGCTTGAAGGCAGAAAACCCCAGGGAGGAAAAAGCCAACAGTTCTGAGAAGACGTGCTTCCAACCTGTCAACTCCCTCTGACCTGAAGGCAAACCGCTCAAAGCTGAGGTCAGAGCCGAGCTGTCAAAGGCTAAGGCTCTGAGGGGTAGACATGGCTCTGACAATCTCAGAGTCAATTCTAACACCCCAGGTCCAGCACTACTGCTCCAAGAGTTATCTGGCTCTGACACTCTTGGAGCCGGTCCACTCAGAGATGGTATATGAGTAGAAGATATGATGAACTTCTGGACTGATAAGGACAGATCTTGGATTCTCAGTTCCAACGGCTCTGAAACCAAAAGTGGGATCAGAGAAGGAGACACCATTGGTGGAGCAGTACTTATGAAGGTCTATGGACCCAATGTAGTAAGAGCCAGGAGAACTCCCATTTGTATTTGCATTGACAGAAATTTCCTCATCATCCTATCCACATCTGCTTCAGTAAAACTTCTGGAGGATCAAGAAGATGACACAACGGATGAGGTCCTGGAGTAGTGGTGTCTCTCCAGGAATGGGGAAGGGAGACAGGAGGGGACGGGATTCAGAGATAACTCATATCGGGTCGAAGGAAGTTACTTCAGATCCAAGTGGGTTGGATCTGACAATGTGGATTTGGCTTCAGAAGCTGCAGGATCCGAGTATTTTGCCTTCGGCTCTGACAAAGTCAGATCCAATAATTTAGGCAGTTTTTCAGGAGGTTCTGCACCAGTAGCTGAGCTTGGAGCAGAAGATCTGGATGGGTCAGAAGGAGGCTTCACTGACTCTTTCTTCTGTTTTCTTGGGCTTTTGAACCCCAGGTACTGTCTGAGGCTCCCTATTATGCTGTAGCAGATGCAGGTTGTCGAATGCGTCTTTGTCGAACTGAAAAGCGCGAAAAGGCAAAATAGTGAAGCGGCTTTTCAACAAATTCTTTCCCTGGGAAAGAATTTGTTTGGCCGCTTTCGTTACTTTGCCTTTTTGGCACTGTAGTGCGATCTCAGAGTTGGTATATTTAAGAAGGGGTGTGTGGGGGGCACAGCCCCCCATGTTGGGGGTGCTGGGGGCCAAGCCCCCCAAATTATGTAATGTTTTACATTTTTTTTTTGGTTTCTGAATGATTTTTTTCCTGTGGAAAAAAATCGCTGTTCTGAAGTTTCGACATTGTAAGCTTTCGCTTACATGGGGTCGATTATGTGTCGTTCGCTCTTCTGAGCATGCAATATCATAATATACACCCCTGTCTGAGAAGATGAAGGGAGCAAACCCTTCAAAATAAGCTTATTTTTCCTATTCACCAAGGCACATGGACTAAAAGCCTTATAAATATCACAGGACACGTTCAAATGATCCTGGCCTAAACAGTAGATGCACAAATCTTTTTGTATTTTATACTATTTACTGAGCTTTTTTATAGCCTGCCGCCTACTTTTATACTGTATTTCTTTACTTTGTACTAAACTACACTGTTGTACTGCAATTGTCTGGATTACTGTGTGTGTTAAAATCTAATTTTATTGCTGTTTTCACTGTTTGCAAAGTTATTTTTTTGTTATTTTAACTGTTTGTTAAGTATTTACTAGTCTTTTTCACAGTTTTAAAGCTATCTGTTCTCTTGTTCTGGTTTTTCCACCAAGCAGTGTTTAAATAACTGATCTGTCAGCTGTTTAAAACATTCTTTAGAGCCTCCTTGTTGATATTCTGCTGTTTTAAATGCTTTTCAGTGTTTCACTGCTATTTTTCTGCTGTGTTAAACATTCTCTAGTGTTTCCCACTGAAACTAGGGTAGCTAGTAGCTGTAGCATACTCCATATAAAGGCTTGTTGTGTCTGGGTCTGTCTGTAGTGGTTTGCTTGTTCTGAACATGTTTTCCAGGCCATCTTAGATTGGAAGGGGCCTATCTGCACTTTAGTGAGAGGATTGTGCTGATTGAGACCTGTCTGGTAAAGGGAGGCCAGTCTAGGGCTTGGAATAAGCATCCATATTGGTCCTATTGAGTTTTTTTGGCTGGCGCGAGCTTGTTGTATCAGCTAAGTCAGTTCTGAGGACTGAACCGAGACCTATCAGTAAGGAATGAATGAAGATTAACAACATCAGATGGGTAACTTTCCCGATCCCCACTGTAGTGTGATCCCATTCAAAACAGCAACTCTCATAAAGTACAGTTTTGTACCTACCATAAATGTAGATGTCCGAACTGGATAGCATCTGCAGTCATAACAAATGGGTTGTCCTGTCGTCAGGCAGCCCTTCGGTCGGCCGGATTCCAAAGTCTGGGTCCGCTGATGTCGCACTTCACCCGACGTCATCTCTGCTGGTCTTCGGGTATAAAGGCATCAGCCGACGCCATTTTCCTCAGTGTTTCTTGCCCCAGATGCCAGTTGCCCTCTTGGAAGGCTAAATTTTGGATAAATGACAATGTTTCCAAAAAGTAGAAGGCAAACACAAAAATAAGCATGTATGTACATATATACAAACAAATACACCATAAGAGACTCCCCCCCCCCCCCGCCAGCTAGCTATTGGGAGGGTAAATACCCTAGGAGTACCACAGAAGGGAAGGAGGAGTTGACTGCAGATGCTATCCAGTTCGGACATCTACATTTATGGTAGGTACAAAACTGTACTATGTCCTTCATGGATGCATCTGCAGTCATAACAAATGGGTAGAATACCATAGCCAAACTAGGGAGGAGGAAGAAAAATTATGGTGTAGTTAGGATCCCTTGCAGTACAGCAGTGGCAAACCCTGCTCGGGATCTAGAGTATAGAGGTAAATTATAATGCTTGGCAAATGTATGCACGGAGGTCCAAGTAGCCGCCTCAATAATGTCCTTGGTTGCCACGAAGAAAGCTGTGGTAGTGGCTGTAGCCCTTGTAGAATGAGGTCTTATGTTCTGTGGAATTGGTTTTCCATGGTAGGAGTAACAGAATCTTATGCAATTTCCTATCCATTTGGAGATTGTCTGTTTGAAATTGCTTTTCCTTCCCTTCCTGTTGCATAGGCTACAAAAAGCTGGTCAGTTTTCCTGTTACTTTTGGTTCTGTCCAGGTAGTAGCGTAACTGTCTATGTACATCCAAGGTATGCAGCATTCTTTCCCCTGTTTTGTGGATTGGGAAAGAAGGTAGGTAGGTGGATTGCCTGGTTTAAAGACACTCTGGATACCACCTTAGGCATAAATGTAGGATTAGTTCTCATGGACACCCTATCTTGATGGAAGATTAGGAAGGGTTGCACTGCCATTAAGGCCTGTAGTTAAACCCTCCTTGCTGAGGTAATTGCCAGTAGGAAAGCAGTTTTCCATGACAGGTGTTGTAGATCTGCTGTTGCTGCTGGTTCAAACGGAGGGAGTGTCAACTTTTCTAGCACAAAGTTCAAGTCCCATGCTGGTAATGGTGGTTTCCTAGGAGGTTTTACATTCTTGATCCCTCTGAGGAACTGCCTGAGTAGAGGATGTGAAAAGACAGGTGGATCAAAGCTGTATTCTGCTGAAATAGCTGATGCATGTATCTTGATGGAGGAATAGGACAGGCCTGTATGTAGAAGCTCTGCCAAGTACTCCAGAATGTTAGCAATATCTATGTTTGACACATCTTTTCCTCTTTCAGTACTCCAAATGACAAACCTTTTCCATTTTCCTGCATAGTTCCTTCTTGTTGAAGGTCTGCGGGCTTCAAGGATAATGTCTTTAACCCTTTGGGAAAGGTCTGGGTTAGTTGCTGCTATGTGATGTTCCAGGCAGTCAGTTGCAAGGTTTTTAGGTTTGGATGCATGATGTTGTAGTTGTTCTGAGTTAACATCAAAGGCATCAGGGTATTGACCACATTCTCTCGAGACATGCTCCTCAGCAATGGGTACCAGTGTTGTCTTGGCCAGTTCGGAGCTATCAGGATTATCCTTGGATGTTCCTCTTTGATTTTCAGTAGCACCTTGTGCATCAAGGGAAGAGGTGGAAATGCATATGCTGTCAGGCCTTTCCAGCTGAAGGATAGAGAGTCCACCTTCCATGCAAGTGGGTGGAATGTCCTTGTGCAGAATTTTTTGAGCTGGTGATTGAGTGGGGAAGCGAATATATCTATTTGTGGCATTCCCCATTTCTTTGTGATGGCCTTGAAGATGTCCGGGTGTAGCATCCATTCGTGAGCATCCGAGGTGGTTCTGCTTAACATGTCTGCTAGGGTGTTCTCCTTTCCCGGCACAAATATTGCCTGTAACTGGATGTTGTAGCTGAGAGCCAGATTCCAAAGGTCCAAAGTCATTCTGCATAGGGGTATGAATGAGTGCCTCCCTGTTTGTTGATGTACCACATGACTGTGGTGTTGTCTGTCCTTATCATCAAATGGCCTTCTTTGAGGAATGGTCTGAATTTTTGGATTGCCAGTTTTACTGCCAGCATTTCTTTTTGGTTTATGTGCAGGTGCAGCTGGTCTTGAGTCCACAATCCTTGTATGCATTTGTCCAACATGTGCGCCCCCCATCCTAGGTCTGAGGCGTCCGTTGTGATGGTTTGGCTTGCTCGAAAGTTGTGGAAGGGTAAGCCTGGGTTTGACTGGCATGCTTGAGCCCACCATAGGAACTCCTGTTTTAGGCATGGGATTAGTGGTATTTCTGTTTCTAAGCTGTGCCTGTGCTGAGACCATAAATTCTTTAGGTACCACTGTAGCTTGCTCATATGCAGTCAGGCATGTGGGACCAAGATTATGCAGGATGCCATGAAGCCCAAGGCCTGCAGAACTTTTCTTGCTGTTAGTTTGTTCTGCTTTGTTAATGCCAAGAAGTAAAGAGGGAGCTCTTTTTGTTTTTCTGCAGTTAGGAATGCCATTTGTTTTACTGTGTCCAATTCCGCGCCCAAGAATGTTCTTGTTTGGGATGGTATCAGCCTTGACTTTTGTAAATTGACTGTGTATCCCAGGGCTTGTAGCAAGTAAATGACCCTTTGTAAATCTGTTGTCAGCTTGCTTTTGTTGTCCGCTTGTAACAGGCAGTCGTCCAGGTATGGATAAATTTGGATTCCCTGTACTCTGCAGTGAGCGATTACTGATGCCAGGCATTTTGTGAATACTCTGGGCAGTAGATAAGCCAAAGGGCAATGCTGAGAATTGATAATGCTCTGATCCTGCAAGAAATCTGAGGTATCTTCTGCAATTTGGTCGAATGGGGACGTGCAGGTATGCCTCCTTGAGATCTAGAGTTACCAGCCAACACTCCTTGCCCAGCATGGGAAGAAGTTGCTGTAGGGTCAGCATTTTGAATTTTGGGACAATGATGTATGTGTTTAAGATGGACAGGTCGAGAATAGGTCTCCAACTTTTCTCTTTTCTTGGCACTAGGAAGAGTCTGGAGTAGAATCCTTTGCCCTGTTCTGTTATTGGTACTCTTTCCACAGCTCTCATCTTTGTTAATTCCGCTATCTGCTGCAGAACTTCTATTTTTTGATTTGGAGGCAGGTTTGGCATTCCTCTTTTTACTGGTAAGGTGTGGAAGTGGAACCGGTAGCCTTGGTCTATGGTTTGCAAAATCCACTTGTCTTTTGTGATATAGTGCCTCGGTTATTGCCTTGCCACTGTCGTCCTCTGTAGGCACCTCCTCTGGATTGATTTCTGCCTCTAGAGCGTCTATTCCTGCCCCTTTGGGATCTTGTGGAGTCAGGAAAGGACCAATTTTTGGCAGGCCAGTTCCTGCTAAACCTTGGGGGCTGAACCTGTAAGAAATCTTTAACTGTTTGTACAGATTTTGCCTTTTCTTCCATTTTCTTCATTACCTGCTGGGCAGGTGTACCAAATAGACTGGCCTTATCCATAGGAGCATCTAATAGCTTTGCTTTAACATGATCCGGTAAGACCTGTTCTTTCAACCATGCATGCCTTCTTATCACTGTGCCAGTCATGGCTGATCTAAATGAAGCCTCCAGTGCATCATAGCCACATTTTAAGGAATGGTTACTTACCTGTTGGATGTTATTCACCATTTCTAATACATATTTCTTATCTAAAGATTCATCAGAGGACAGTTTTTTAGTTAACTGATCAAGCATAAACTCTTGGTATTGGATCATATGAAACTGACAGTTTAAAGCTCTTGCTGAGAGAGTAGCAGAGGTGTAAACTTTTTCCCCATCTCTAAGGACCTGGATTCCCTTTCAGAAGGAATAGGGTTTTTGCTGTGGTCGAGGCTACTGCCTTAGGCCCTGGGATATAGTTTCGGGTCTGCAAGTGGGGCCTTGTATAGGTGGTGATGAGTGTCTGGCACCCTGTAAAATCTATCTGGTTTGGCAGGGGCTGGAGGTAAAGAATCAGGAGCAGTGCAGACATCATTAAATGCATCATCCACAACAGGCAGTACAGGAGGTATAGCTAAGGGCCTATGTTGTGGTAAGTGCAGAAAAGTCCTAAGCCTTTTCTTGAATCTGAGAAATCGTCCCTGCCATTGGAATTGTTCTCTCATGGCATGTAAGGTTTCCCCAAAGGAAAATTCCTCTGGTGGAGAGGCAGCTGGAATGGATTCTTCAGCATCGGAATCTTCATAAGTAGAAAAAGGAGCCTCTGGCTGGTCTGTAATGTCTGAGTCATCCGCAGAATCATCAGAGGACACTGGCTCGGGGGCCTCTGCTCTAGGTCTCTTTCTGGGGCTGAGAGGCCCTGTCTGGGTGAGATTGGGATCCCTAATTAAGGATATTAAATCTTCTGCCAGAGTAAGCATTTGTGAACTAGAAGTGGGCCTGTGTGAGGGGGCTTAACAGGCACTGATTTAGCAGATTTGGCTGCTTTAGCCCTGGCAAAGGCCTTAATAGACATGGCTGCAGGAGGCCTAGCAGCACCACGTGCTGGGGTAGAGACATCCAAAGGGATGGTGTCTGATAAATCACTAGGAACCACAGTTGTAGGCAAAATTTCTGAGGCCGATTCAAGTAAGGTAGCAGGAGTCTCAGTAGTAGTCATGGATTCGGCTGAAGATTGACCAGTTTTCTCGGTTTCGGCCGAAACCGAGACACTCCTTGCTTAACCGTGGTTTCGGCCGAAACCGCGGACCGCGAGTGTCGGTCTTTTTCTTTGTGTTTTTTAACAATTTGGGTAGTCGGAGGATCTGACGGCATAATGTACGCAAAATCTGAGCCGAAAAACTGTTCAGCAAACTCCGACCGACGCCTAAGCCGTCGGTTGAAGGAAGCACAGGCCGAACAGGCTGCTACGCCGTGGTCTGGGCCTAAGCAAGGCAGACAGTAAGAGTGGAAATCTTTATGAGGTATTTGTTTCCCACAAGTTAAACAGTTATTGACTTTTTCTGACATCGGCTGAGGCAAGAAAGAGTCCTCAACGGGGTACTTAGCTTTTAGAAGTCTTCGAAGTAGTATTCCGTAGTAGAAATCTCTGGATCCGACCGACCGCACTTGCGAACAGCTTCTGCTTCGGCCACGCCGCAAGAAAGACTGAGGAAAATGGCGCCGGCTGATGCCTTTATACCCGAAGACCAGCAGAGATGACGCCGGGTGAAGTGCGACATCAGCCGGACCCAGACTTTGAATCCGGCCGATCAAGGGCTGCCTGACGACAGGACAACCCATTTGTTATGACTGCAGATGCATCCATGAAGGACATCTGCAAATGTAAACTGTGTGTTGACGTTTGAGAGCTGACAGGATTTTTGTTTGCAATGTTGCCTATTCGGACCTTTACCCTTGACCATATAACGTCGGTAAGGAAATTTCATAATTTTGATAGTAAACCACATACAATGCACCAACAGTGAAGTCTCTGCTGTCAGACACATACAGTCCAAACCATCATATTTCCCATTACCCCCTCCCCACACAGACACATACAATGTTCTCAGCTATCTTTAATTTTGCTGAATGTCCTTGATTTTTTCATATATTGCTGTCTGTCTCTTCAGACATTCTTCACAAACTGAGGACTGCAGTCACTAAATAATCACATACATTTTCAGTTTCAGACTTCATAAAATCCATGTCAATGCAAAGTCTGTTATTCTCTCAAATTTCAAAGTATATAACAAAATTAAAAAAAAATGTCTGTGATTTGGGAGTTTTGTCCAAAGTTATTTTTTGCCTTCATCCATGATTATTCTGCCATGTCAGCCACTTACACATACACACACACACACACACACACACACACACACACACACACACACACACACACACACACACACACACACACACACACACACACACACACACACACACACACACGCACACACACACTTGCAACTGCTGGTATTAGACTTACATAGGTTCATAGGTAGGTACTAGGCTGTCGGCCCAAGGGCCTAAGTAAGCCTAGCCAACAAGGTTCCCTGGCTTACGCCACCCAAGAAAGTTAATTTCCTGTGCCCCTGTTGACCAGAGCCACAGAAGTGATCCCCGGAGTGTATTTCCTATTCCCCATCCACTCATCAAAATTTTTCTTGAAGAGTGCAAATGAGGAACTTTGCTTGACATAGACAGGTAGCTTGCTCCAGAGTATATTAAGTCTCTGGGACAGGAATCTATCCCTCTAGCATGTCCTGTTTATTGTAATGACAAGGTTTAGGTCCCTAGAGTGTGTAGCTCAGACAGATTGGGATTTCTTTAGGTGTAGCATGCCCAACAGCTCTGGGTTTAACATAACTTTATATGTTAGGCAGAGATCTCCTTGGACTAGGTGATATGCTACAGAGTAAAGCTGGAGTTTTTTGAAACAGTCAGTGTAGAGCATCTGTTTGAGGCCATTAATCCTCTTTGTGAGGTACTTCTGTGGCCTTTCCAGCTGCTGCAGATGTCTTGTGAGGTACATTCCAAAAGGGGCGTTGTACTCTGTAATGGGTCTAATGAGTGCCGAGTAGAGGGGAACAATGGCCTCTTTTTTCCTCGATGAAAACCCTTTTGTGATGAGGTGTGCCCCATAGAAGGATTTCCTGTCTACTGTGGCCATGTGATTATCAAAGGAGAGACTACTGTCCACCTGGGTCCCAAGATCTCTTATCACACATATGGCATTAAGCAGACTGCCATTTATGTGGTAGTTCATGGGTACAGAGTTTTTACCAAAGGGGATGACAATGCACTTTTTAGCATTGAGCTTGAGGCCATGCCTCTGACACCAGTCATCTGTTTCAGTGAGGCCCTTCTGTAGGATGTCCACATCATTTGGTGTCTCAACTATGGCTCCTAGTTTGCAGTCATCTGCAAACTTCATTAGCCAGAGGCCTTCTGTGTCAGCCTGTACTTCAGAGAAATAAATACCAAACAGGAGAGGTCCCAGGACTGAACCCTGTGGTACTCCACTTGTCAAAGGTTGAAATCTGATTTGGAGTCTGCAATCTTTACAGTATGGGTTCTGTCAGTGAGCCAGTTGGGAACCCATCTTGTGATGTAGGGATTTATACCTAGTTTAGTGAGTTTAGCTATAATTCCAGAATGGGGGATGGTATCAAACTCCTTGGCGAGGTCAAGATAGGCTGTGGGAACCACCTTATCCTCGTCTACAGCTTTGGTGACTGCCTCAAAGAAGTCGATCAGGTTCAGAAGGCATGATCTGCCTTTCACAAACCTGAATTGGGTGGGGTCCAGAGTTTGGAGGTTACCAATGTCTTTATTTATGAGTTCCATGATGATAAGTTCCATGGCCTTGCAGACCTGGCTTGTCAGGCTAAAAGGGCGATAGTTCCCAGGATCAGTGGTGGCTCCCCCTTTGTGAAGTGGGACAACTGTTTCTGTGTGCCATTCAGTGGGCACAAAGCCTGATGTGAGACTATGATTGAACATGGTGCTTAGGTGGGGAACCAGTTTGTTCTGAAGTTAATGTAAAACACAGCCTAGGATGTTGTCTGATCCCATGGATGCTGTGTTTTTGGTCTTAGAGAGTGCAGGAAATCATGGTAGAAAATTTCTCCAAAGCCAACTTCATGCTTCTTAAGACAGAAGTGGAGAACTTCATGGCACCCATGCAGATGGAGAATACAGTTACGACTGCTGAATGCTTTGGTATGGGGTCCTGTTTTACCTTTTTTTTTTTTTTTTTTTAAATTTGCAACAGCATTTACCGATGGGGAAAAGAAAGTGACAGAAGGTTATTTTTGCTTCCCATTAGTGCTTCAAGGTATATTAACAGGCTGCTCTGAAGCCATGAACTTTTACAATGCATTCTGACTGGCTGTTTAAACTCTGAAAGCCGTTCTCTGATTAGCCCCCTTTCTCTTTTTACCAACTGACTATAACTGCAATTTGGGGAGGCAATCACTGAATGAAAAGCAGAACACCACTGTTGGAAGCAGAATAGTGGAACACTAGTTCAATTCAGTGTCAAATGTGGGGTTTTCTGCACAATGCAGTGTGACTGAACTGTAAACAGTGAAGACTCTAGCTAGCTAGCTAGATAGCAAAATACACACACACACACACACACATATATATATATATATATATATATATATATATATATATATATATATATATACATGCATATATATAGAGACAGATAGATATAGATATAGTGAAATATTAAAACTGAGACTACCAGTCTTATAAAAAGAATGCAGTTTATTATATACAAATGAAATTAAGTGCAGGTTTTCCAAAGCAAAAAGAAACTGTTTTGTGATTTAAAGGAAAACTCTGCCCTCTTCTACAGTTTAACTCGATCCTTAGGTTTCATTTCTCCCTAAAATATGGTTCCAGTATTGTGTAGGTACCAGAAGTCGGCTTGTACTCTTTAAAACTTTCATTTCCTTGCCTTGGAATCAAAGGAAGGGAAAGCCCACCTTTCATAACAAAACAAAGCAATTATATCAGTTAGGGGTTTAAAGGCAGTTGTCACCTCTTCTGACAAATTTACATAAGCAGCATCATAGTACTGAAATGCTAACCTTTAAATGCTGGTTATTTATAATAGTTTATATGTTAACATAACTTAAGTGTAGTATCAAAGCTTTATTTGACATTAAGAGAAATGTCAGAAAATATTTTTTCTTGTACAGTCACAACAAACTTTTACCATTTTACCATTTTCAAGCCCCCCCCCCCCAACACACAGGACATAACTGCAGAAAGGGAGATATGTGGTAACGCTATCAATAGGTGCACCAATACTCTTCATAAAAAGGTCTTTCATGGTTTTTTGTGACATCCTTCCAGAGGGGGATGCATATCTGATAGAAATCCATGGTAAAGATGCCCATTGACTTTGAGTCAGTCCTTAAAGTGGTAGAGTGCATGAGCATTTTCTAGTCCAGAAGGGAAATGTGACCATTGATGGCAACCGTAATATATGGCTGAATTTACTTCAAATTAAATGTATGTACTCATCAAAACCATGCATGTGTGTTGTCCATTTTCTTTCTTTTTCAACAAACAGGTTTGGATCAAATCCTTGGGTTCCAACTTGGCCACTTTCTATAGATTCTCGGACCTGACTCTCGAGCTCCTCCCTTACCCATAAAGCCTCTGGTTACTGTATTACCTCATATTGAGTTTGCTGCTATTACAGAATATTACAAGAAAAAGTAATTCAAAATAGCTATGACAGAACAGTGATAGCTGAAAGATCAGGAGTTCAAACAGGAACTATTGTTCCTAATAACAATTCCATTAGGTCTATCCCAAAGACATGGATTGGGGGTTAGATGGGACGGAAGTTGAGGAAGAATGAAAATGGACAACACATATTCATAGTTATGGGTAGTACATAACTTTAATATTTGAAGTTGTCATTTTCATTCTTTCCTCAAGGAATGGGATACACTCCTCAGCTACGATTACCTTGGGTGACCCTCATGCAAGGATGTTCTGGAGCACTGCAGAACCAAATGATGCTCTCTTCCTGGAGATGATATCCAATTTGTAATGAGAAATAAAAGTATGAGCACTAGACCAAGTGGCAGCTGCACACATGTCATCAATGGAAGCTCTAGCCCAAAAAGCAGATGATGTAGCCATTTACTTAGTTGAATGAGCTTAAAGTTAGGCCTCTGAAGGAATAAACATAGGAAATACAACCTGTTATCCATTTAGCTAGAGTAGTTTTTGAAACTGTTTTCCCATCTTGCTATTGGAAAAAAGTTAAACAATTGGTCAGTTTTTCTAAAGTCCTTAGTCTTATGAAGATAAAAACAAAGTTGCCTAAGGATGCCTAAGAGATGAATATATTCTCCTTTACTGTCAAAATTTAAAAACAAAACTGACAGGTTAATGATTTATTTTTGAATCAGAAGCCACTTTTGGTAGAAAGGAAAGACTGATGAGTTGGGTAACTCTTTCCTTATGAAAAATTCAATATGGTAGTTTCGTAGATAGTGCTTGGCGCTGAAGTGATAGCTACCAAAATTACAGTTTTCCAAGACAGAAACTTAAGATCTGCTTTAGCTGAAGGCTGAAACAGTTGGTGTACTAAAGCCTGTACCATCAAAGTCAAATCCCAAGGTGGAGTGAGACCTCAAATTGTTGGTTTAACAAAAATGTACCTTTTAGGAAGGCCTTACATAACTCAGATGAAGCTAAGAGAGAAGCATTATCTCCAGTGTGGTAGTTGGAGATGGCTGCCAGCTGTACTTTAATGGTGGAGAAAGTCATCCCAGTTTGAAAAAATGCATACGAGGAAATCTAAAATAGCCAGAAGTAGAGCAGTGAAAGGATCTAAATCTCTGATGAGCCCACAAAGAAAACCTTTTCCACTTACTCCTATAAATCTTTCTGGTTGAAGGTTTGTGGGATGAGAAAAGAATATGACAAACTGGGAAGGACAGTCTGGAATATCTAGCCATCACTGGAATTGGGGAAACCATGAGGTCAGTTTGAGGCCTGTAATGACTGTTTGAATCATCCCTGTGGGGTGTGACAGGAGGAATGAGATCCAGTGTCCAAGGCGGGCATACTAGGGAAGACCATAGGAAACCATAAATGCCAAGGCCAGCAGGAGGCAACGAGGCTTACCTTGCTCTTCAATTGATGCACTTTCTGAAGAAACTTGGTTATTAGATGCAGGGGAGGGTAAGCATAAAGGAGACAAGAGAGCCAAATGTGGACTAGAGCATCTGCCGGTGACTGTTCCTAAGGGCGAATTAGGGAAAATAACTTGCTGCATTTGTTGTTATGAAAGAGGTGAATAGGTAACAGCACAGTTGACTCCATTTGTGGAAGACCATATTTGTCACTGACTGATTGAGAGACCAAAAACACTTGTGAGGTGTCAAGATGATCCTGTTGAGCTTGTCCATGAATATGATGGATTTTCCCAGTATTTGCGATGCTACCAGAAAGTGGTTGGAAGAGATCACCCATTGACAAACCTTCACTGCTTCTTTGCACAATGGGAAGAATCTGGTTCCCCCTGATTGTTTTATGTACAAGACTACTGATACATTGTCTGTCTGAATAACAATAGTTCCTAGTGGAAGAGAGCTGTGAAGGACTAGAAGCACTGCTCTCATCTCTCAAATATTTATATGCAAATTGGTCTCTTCTTGAGATCATGTGCCTTGAACCCTCTGTTCCAAGTAATGGCCCACCCCACCCCAACTGGGAGGCATCCATGGTCAATGTGGTATTCAGGGAGGGAAGGATAAATTGGTGCCCTTGAAAAATCTCTTCAGAGTGTATCCACCACAATAGGAATTTTCTGCAAACTTGAGATAACCTTATTGGATGTCGTAGACATTGTCGATGGAAAGACCATTGCACTGTTAGGGTCCACTGAAGAATTCTCCTATGGAGGTGAACAGTGGATATTGCAAGTTATTGCAGCAGCCATTGACCGTACAGCTTTGAGTACTATTCTTGCTGATGGAGAAGGATGAGAAAGAATCTGACTGATATGTGATTTCAAAGTAAGAATTCTGTTTTGAGGCAGAAGAGCTAGGCAATTGACTGTGTCTAGACGAAACCCTATAAACTCCAAGACTTGAACTGGTTGAGGTTGTGGGGTCTATATCACATTACTGAACTTTTAAAAGTTCAAACGTTATATGGTCGACAGCATATGATCGAACTTTTAAAAGTTTGAACGTTTCAACGGAGATCTCCATACAGTGCGGAATGGGAAGATTTCCTTTCCTGCACTGTAATGCGATCTCGGAGTTGGTATACTTAAAGAGCAGGAGGGGGGGGGGGGTGAAAAACATTCAGGTAGGTTTTTTTCTGTCATTTATTTTTTTTATTAGATTTTCGAACTTTTAAAAGTTTAATCATATGGTGTCGGCCATATGATGTTCAAACTTTTAAAAGTTCGATCATCTAATATAGACCCAAGGTTGTGACTTTGTCAGAATTAACGTAATCCCCAGAGATTGAGATAAGTGGAGTAGGTAATCCCTGGCCTTTTCCACAAGATGCCTGGTTGGTGCAGTAAGGAGCCATTCATCTAAATAAAGAAAACATTCTGAATCCACGCAGTCTTAGATGAGCTGCTACCACTGCCATGCATTTGGTGAACATCCTGGGGCTGTGGTGAGACCGAAGGTCAGGGATCTGAAATGGTGATGACTAGCTCCCAGTCAGAAGTGTAGATATCTTTGAGAGAGACTGTTCATTTTGATATGATACTACGTGTCCTGAAGATTTACAGAGTACATCCAGTCAGATCCAGAATGGGCCTCAGGTCCCCTGTTTTCTTTGGCATTTAAAAGAATCTTGAGTAAATTCCAGACCCTCTTTGATCTGGGGTGACCTCTTGGATAACACTTTTGTCCAGCAGCTTTTGAACCTCTAGAGCTGGTAACTCCCTCTGATTAGGTGGAACATAGGGGAGACATTTTCTTTTCCTTTGGAGAACTCATAAAAAGGGAATGAAACAGCCTCTGGATATGATCCTTTGCACCCATAAATCTTTTGTGATGGCTATCCTGGCTTTTGGCTGCATGGGCAAGCACACCCAGACTGCCTCCAGAGAGGGACAGTTGGATAGCCTTTCAGGAGCACTGGAAGGATCTGTCTGAGAAAGTCTCTTGAGCCCAGTGATTCTGAAGATCTCTTCTGCCATGGGGGTGGAGCCTCCCATTGTAGTTACTTCCCCCTCTGCCTCTACGGGAAAATTCTCCATGTGGCTCTTGAAAAGGCCCTTGAGATTTATGGAACCACATCTTTTTAACATCATACTGATGCCTGGAAAAGGGACTCTGCAGGGTAGAAAAGCAGATTCCCATGGCAGATAAGGTCTTTCTATCCTTCTCATTGTGGAAGATTGTCTCTTTAACTGTTGGCTCAAACAAGAAAGATCCATCAAAGGGAGCACTGATGAATGACTCCTTAAAGGCTTCCGTAAAATCACACAACAGCATCCAGGCATGTCTCCTAATGGCTATGGCTGAACTGGAAGCCCATGAAGAGCCTTCAGCTGCATGCTAGATTAACCTAATGGATTGCAGAGTGGCCATTTGTGAGGAAAATGACTTCTGTTCCTCAGGACATGGACCCTGTGTAGAGTTAGAGAGTTTCTTTACCAAGTCCCTCTGTTACCTATTAAAATGCAGCAAATAGTTCAGTGATCATAAAACGAAGGTTGTTGATGCAGGCACTCATTTCCCAAACCTGTCCAATGCCCTGGACTCTCTGTTAGGGGGATGGGCAAAGGAGCTCTGTTCAGCCAAGTGCTTCTTAGTGGCTGCCACAGCAACCATGGTGTCTACCAGAATACCATTTGTCCAGTGTTGTCTGTCCAAAGGAGGACTCAAAGTCTTGCCTGGACATTTGTGGATCAGATCTATGGAGTCCAGTTCCTTCTATGGTATGCAGGAGATAAGGTCTGTTAGCTCATCCGCAGGTGGGGTAGCCCAAGATATACAGGGCCCAGACCTGAACAAGGCCCATACCTGAACGCTTCCAAAAGCACTGGTTCCTCCTGGGAGGGGGTTTGGGAAGACCGACCACCTTTCTGGCAAAGCATCTCCAAGATGTCTCCAAACGAGACATCCTCAGGTGGAGATCTGGGGGACCCTTCCCTTTCAACAAAATCAGTGTCTTCTGTGAGGGACTCCTGTGGGGAATCCAACTGCCTCCTCTTGCATACCCTCTTCTGAGGGATTTCCTCAGTGGCATGTTATGGGGAGGTATCTGAAGAGATGGGAAGTTCCCTAGTGGGAACTGCTTGGAAGTTCATCTGAAATCACTGCCCCTGAGGTGTAGGATGAGAAGACTCAAACACAGGATCCAAAGAGGGAATGGGGTATGGATCCAAAAAAGGGAGAATCGGCACCACTCTGTCATGTAAAAATACCCTTTCCACCATCTGAAATGTAGTGGGACCAGGGCAAGCTGAGGGCAATCTGTCTAAAGCTGAGGCTGTCACAGCAGAAAGCCCCCTGGTCTCACCAACCCTCCACTTTGAGGGAGAAGTTGGAGCCGAGTTATCCAGTGTTGAAGCTCCTAGAAGAAGTAATGGCTACAAAAACTTTGGAGTCAAAGTCAACCCCTCAAATCCGAAGCTGATGCTTCTGCTCCAAAAGTTATCATGCTCCAATAGGGTCAGAGCCAATCAGATCAGGGAACTCACCAGAAGAAGAAATAACCTTTGGATCCAATGGTTCAACTCTCACTGCTCTCAGATCCAAGAACTCCGAAACAAATGGTCGGATCAGAGAAAGAGCAAGAACAAGCTGGAAAGGTTGATGAAGGCTCATGGATCTGATGGGAGATGGAGCTGGCAGCACCCCCATCTGGAACTGTGTTATGAGGAATTTTCTCATTATCCTAAGACTTTGGATCTGAGGTTTTAGAAACCTTCTTTGGAGGCTCTGAAGAGGTTGTGGACTGAAGAGACTGAGCAGGTGAGTGTTTATTGTGCTCCCTGGGCTCCTTCAATTTTTGACAGAGGGTTTGAGCCCCTGAAGAAGAAGTGCCTGCAGAAGAAGCTGAAGCTGGAAGGAGACCTTCTAAAACTAACCTATTTCTCCTATTACTTATAATAGTTATAATCAGGTAGAGCAAGATGTGTCCAAATGTGCTGGGCCCAAACAATAAACACACTCCTTGTGGGCATCAGAATTGGGGATCTTATGCCCACAGGAAGTGTATTTCTTAAATCCAGTTGGCTTAGAAGTCATACTGAAAAAAACAAGCCAAATGAGTAGAGAAAAATATTTTTTTAATAGAAAGCAGGAAAGAGAAAATAAATGCTAACTACCAACAATGGTATAGCAAGAAATTACCTACAGGTAAAAGAGAGAAATGGACTACCAATAATGGTAGTACAGGATTTCTGAAAAAAACTCTGTAAGTAAAGATTGGTGAGGGTAAAGGAGACAGTTTTATTATACTAAGGAAAAGAAAATTATAAAGAAAAGTATATAGGAGAAAAATAATAAGCTATTCACTCACTATAACTTGAGCTTGAACAATCGCAATCCCAATCTAGCTTGTAAAGCGGCAAATGAGATCTGAGGTAATACAGTGATCAGGGGCATTGTGGGTAAGGGAGGATCTCAAGAGTTAGATCCTAGAATCTATGGAAAGTGGCTGAGTCATATCCGAGGATCAGTTCTGAAGCCATTCACTGAGGAACGAATGAAAATAACAATATGAGATTTTATGTTTACTGTGTGCCTTGCATTAAAAAGATTAAGAAAAGTAAAGAGAAAATATATATATTTATTTATATATATATATATATATATATATATATACACACATATATCTATATATATATATATATATATATATATATATATATATATATATATGTATATATGCACATATACCTCAACAAACTAGCAACAGCTTACCATAACATAGCCAGATTTGCAACAGGAGCCCCATTTCGTACCCACCATTGCTCTAATCTCAAACAGCTAGGCTGGCTAAAATTACAAAATCATATACGACTGCTGCAACTGACCATTACCCACAAAATCTTTCATCAACCCACTAATATCACTATACTCTGTTCCCTTATTACCCCATATAAAAACATCTCTTCCCTACGCTCTGCTACCAAACTACTAGCTGCCTCCAACAAATCCAATAACAAAGCTGGGGATAGTCTGTTCTTCAACTGGACTGTACCCATCTGGAACAAACTTCCAAGTGAACTTATGTCTAATACCTCTCTACCAACTTTCAAGAAGCATTTAAAATCATGGCTTTATTCCCAGTGGCTCTGCCCATGTTCTAACCCTGACTAATCCTAGTTGGTTCCATGCCTTTTCCTCTCTCCTGCCAGCTATAACAAGATAGTCTCTTAATGTTTATTTACTTCTCTTTTAGTCTTGAATTCTCAATACCACTACGATGGATGGATGTTTAAAAAGAAGAATCTAATGTACTTTTTCCTGTTGATGCTACTAGTCATTTTAGACTTTTATGAAAATGTTATGTACTAGAGTTCTGTCTTTAAATACACCCTCTGTACAACTATGTTTGTAAAATTTTGTCTTACTGTGGAGCTTTTCTCCCCGGGCCTCTACTGAAAATGGACATTAATCCAGCTAGACTAGCCCAGTCAACAAATGTAAAATAAAATAAAAAAATAAATAAATAAATATGCACACACACACACACACACACACATATAGCATGTGCATATGTATTTGTGCATGTGTGAGTGCGTGTGTGTGTGTGTGTGTGTGTGTATAGTGGAGAAATCAAATATATGCCTCTGTGTGTACTTCATGTCCTTACATAAAAGCATATGAAATGGAAATTTTGTATAACTGTATTGTGTGTGTCTACACATAATAAGCACAGATACATATATACGTGTAGATGTTTATGTGTGTATATACATATATATATATATATATATATATATATATATATATATACACACATCTGTGTGTATAAAAATGTGGAATGCATAATACTGTATGTGGGATGCAGTACACTGTGAATACATCTAGACATATGCAATAAATATGTTTGTTAAGCAGTCACATATGCATTTACATATGAATGTGCGTGTGTGTGTGTACATAACATACAAGTATACAGATGCAAAAAATATACACACACACACACACACACACACACACACACACACACACACAGATGGGGCATGTGCATGCTTGTGTGTATTACTTAATTGTCATCATCCTAATCAACCTCCTTTCTCCTACTTTCTACATGTCCCAAATCTTTTTTCACCATGCTAGATATTAGGCTCAACTTCAATGGTTGTTCCATTCCAAAATGTGTAGGTTTAGTATGTTTTCATACTATCTTAGGACAATAGCAGTGATGTAAATATAATTATCCCTCAGCCCTTTTCTTTTGTGAAGCCATAAAACATTCACTTGCTAATTCCTAGTCATTTACAGAACAGTAACATCTTACAACACTGTGACTAGTGCAATACGGGTGCATACAAAAGTTAACGTAGTAGAGTTAAGCATTAGTAATGTATACAGTCTAGTAAATGTTGTTTAATGTTTTGCTTATTCACAGTCACACCTTGGCTATGTGTTGTACATGTAATCTTTGACAAATGTCTTTATGTCAGTATTTTTTTTTCTTTGTACTGCTAAATGCATTTATTACTTGTTATTATCTTTGCCAATATATCCCGAACCATCACTGAAAAGGGTCCTTGGACCAGTTCACTTTCCTGGTTACCAAAGTATAAATAAATACAAAATAGAATAAAGGGGAGGGTGAATATGACAGAAACAATTAAGGAACTAGTAAAGCACAATTTAGCTCTGCATCATTCTAGAGTGAGAAAAACATCCCACCGAAGGCATTGGAAAGTAGCAGACAGACTTTGAAGTCCATTCTAGTACTACTTGTCACCTGAATATGATACAGCAAGGATCATTTACTGCAATGAGAATTTTCAGACCTCAGCATGAGAGGGTGGGGGAAGGTCTGTCAATTCCTTTAGAACTACAAAAGAATAACTTTACAAAAGCCTGCTTTTTACATTCTTTCTTTTGCTGGAAGTAGGTAACAGGTATTTATAGCAGAGAACAAGCTCTGACAGACAAATAAATGAGTCTCAGTCAGGGAAACATACAAGTAGGTATGCAAACAACCAAAGAACTGCCAAAAGTGAAGAAAAACAACTCTCAGAAAATCCACAAATCCACAGAAAAAGGCAAATTTATTCCTCTGACGTCTCGGCTTGAGCCTTCAAGGAGTCATACATACAAGTAGCTCTGTTACAGAAGGTGTGTTAGATGACAGTGCTTCACAGTTCTGCCATTCAATCTTAACTGCATGACAAAACAACACTACTTCTTCTGTTAAGAGTGACTCATACAAAGAGGACTTTAAATGTATTCTGGGAAGAAAGAACGAAACCAAGAAAACAAGATCACACTACCAAGGCAGGCCCCATCATCCACCATTTTGTTGGAAACACATTAAAATTGTAAAAGAATCACTTGGAGTAATTTTGAGGCATTAAAATAGCTCAGAAAACAAAGAATGAAAAAAAGTTCTATACTCACTATAACGTTCCATCTGTGTTGTCCATTTTCATTCTTCCTCAACTCTTGGGTTCAGATCTGATCCTTAATCTGATTCAGCCACTTCTACTAGCTTGTGGATCCCCTTTCCCATAATTTCCTAGTTCCTAACATACCTCAGATCTTGTTTGCTGACCTTTACATCTGTAAACCACTGTAAAGGAATAAAATAGGATAGTAGCAAAATCTGGGACTGAAGCAAAGGAACAATGTTCCTTCAGCATCTCCCATCCTTCCAAAAAATAACAAGGAGGAGGGTTGGTGGGAGGGTAGTTGAGGAGGAATGAAAACGGACAACACAGTTGGAACATTATGTAAATACATCATTTTCTTTCATTCCTCAACTCTTGGGACAGAATCTCCAAATACCTAAACCCTGGGAGGACTCTAAGGAAGGATATTCCTGAGTACCACTGAACCAAATGCTGCTCTTCCCCTAGACACCAAATCCAGTTTGTAATAAGTAATAAAATTGTAAGGATTAGCCCAAGTTGTGGATGCACAAACATCATCTAGAGAGGATCTAGACAAAAGGGCTGAAGAAGTAGACAGTGATCTTGTGGAATGTGTTCTTGGTGGTTTGGGTAAGGACATGCCCAATTTATTATAAACAAAGGTAATACAATCAGTCAACCATTTGGCTAATGTTAGTTTAGAGACTGATTTTCCCAGTTTTGAATCCAAAAAGGACAGAAACAAGAAGTTATGTCTTACCATAACGTTCCATCTGTATTGTTGATCCTCATTCAGTCATTACGCATGGGTATCGGTTCCGAGCTCGGAACCGAGCCGGCCATTTTCCAAGCTCGCGTCAGCTTCAAACTCTCGAGCTAAACTCTTACCCACAATTCCCCTCTCCCTGTTACCTCAGATTGAGTTTGCAAGTCAAAGAAGGTAGAGGTTACCTCTGGTCAAATAACCTAAGAGAACCAGATGGTGAGATCCACTAGAAATCACAGGAGGGGGAAGAAGGGAGGGTCGTAATGACTGAACGAGGATCAACAATACAGATGGAATGTTATGGTAAGACATAACTTCTTTATCTGATATTGTAAATCCTCGTTCATTCCTTACGTATGGTAGAGTCCCCAGCTACCTCTATTACTGGGAGGCTCTCGTGGAAGGACTTTCCTGAGCACCACAGAACCGAAAATGCTCTTCCCCTGGAGGCCAAATCCAATTTGAAATGATTGATGAAGGTATGAGGCGTAGCTCAAGTTGCAGCTGCACAGATGTCATGTAAAGAAGCTCTGGCATGGAAGACAGCAGAAGTTGCCACCGACCTTGTTGAATGAGCTTTCATGGTAGTAGGCAATGAGATATTACGCTGTGTATAAATAAAGGTCACACAGTCCTTCAACCATCTAGCTAATGTGACCTTAGCAACAGCAGATCCTAATCTAGGTCCAGAAAAGGCCAAAAATAACTGGTCAGATTTACGAAAGGACCTAGTCCTGTTTAAGTAAAAACAGATTTGCCTGTGTATATCTAGGGTATGTAGGCAATACTCTCCTCTGTTTGAATGATTGGGAAAGAAAACTGGCAATTGAATGGCTTGATTAATGGACATTTCAGAGATCACTTTAGGCAGAAATGATGGATTAGTTCTCAGAGACATTCTATCTCTATGAAAAATCAAGTATGGACTCCTGATACATAAAGCTTGAAGTTCAGAATACGTCTGGCAGAAGTAATAGAGACCAAAAACAAGGTTTTCCATGACAAATACTTGAGGTCGCAAGAAGAGGCTGGTTCAAAAGGTGACATTGTCAGAGCTTATAGAACTAATGATAAATCCCATGGTTGAATAGGTTCTCTAAAAGGTGGCTTCAGATGATTCACACCTTTTATGAAGGTCTTGCACAATTTATGGGACATAACGGAGGAATCTTGGACACCCTCATGAAAATCAGAAATTGCAGCCAAATGAACTCTAATGGTAGAGGCCGATAGACCCGATTGAACAGGTCAGCCAGATAGTCTAGTATTGTCAACATTGGTGCTGAAAAGGGGTCTACTTGTTTATCTTTCAGCAAACAGGTAAATCTTTTCCACTTGCTCAGATAAGTAATTCTAGTGGAAGGCTTATGAGAAGCAATGAGAATATCACGTACTGGTAAAGAAAGATCATTCTGCCTGGCAATCAAGGGAATTGGAGTAGCCAAGCCGTGAGCTTCAGGCTGTTCAAGTTGGGATGAATCAGGTTCTGTGGGTGTGAGATCAACTCCGGGGATGGATGGAGAATCCATGGTCAATCTAGTAGGTGAGGCCAAAGGAAGGGGAACCAAATCTGTCAAGGCCAATATGGTGCTATGAGGATTACCCTGCTCTTCAACCGACGGGCTTTCTTCAGAAATTGGGGAATGAGGGGAAAGGGCGGAAATGTATAAAGAAGACCCGAGGGCCAATCGTGGACTAGAGCATCCCTGGGTGACTGTCCCGGAGGGGGAATTAGGGTGAAGTAGTTACTGCATTTGTAGTTGTTCCAGGATGCAAAGAGGTCGCAGCAAGGACGGCCCCAGTGGTGGAAGATCTCCGCCGCTATCAAGGGATTCAGGGACCACTTGTGAGGTTGAAGAATGTACCTGCTGAGTCTGTCTGTTATCACATTGGAACTCCCGGGAATGTGCATTGCTAGAAGAAAACGGTTGGTAGCCGTCACCCATTGCCATATCCTCATGGCCTCTCGACAAAGGGGGTAAGATTTGGTTCCACCTTGCTTGTTGATGTACCAGACCACCGCCATGTTGTCTGGTTGAATCGCAATTGTCCCGGCAGCAGGAGATGGAATGCTTGCAACGCCAGAAGCACCGCCCTCAGCTCTAGAACATTTATATGCAGATGGGCCACCAGTTCAGACCAAGTGCCTTGGACTGTCTGGACATAGCCCCCCTCACCCCATCAGGGAGGCGTCCGTGGTCACTGTGGCCTTGGGTTGCTGGGGGGAGAAGGGGCAAGACCATTGTGAGAGATTGTGTGTCATCCACCAATTTAAATCCTGTTTGCACCTGTGGGTTACTTGAATCATGGCTGAAAGAGGATGCTGAAAACGATACCATTGGGTGAGCAGTAGCCATTGTAGAATCCTCATGTGAAACCTGGCCAGGGCAACAATGGTGATGGAGACTGCCATGGAACCCAACAGCTGTAGAACCGAGTGAGCCGTGGATTTTTCCTTTGAAAGGACTGGAATTAGTTGTTGCTTTATCCTTAGAATTCTGTGCTCTGGAATAGCAGCTCTGCAGTTTTTTGTGTCCAAGACAACCCTATGAATTCTGTCAACTGAGATGGAGTGAGATTGGATTTCTGCCATTTTATGGTTATGCCTAGCCTTTGAGCAGCGAGGAGAGAGTATGCCAGGGCTTTTTCCAGTATATGTCTGGTGGGGGCAGAAATGAGCCAGTCGTCTAGGTATGGAAACACCTGGAATCCTTGAAGTCGCAAGTGAGCTGTGACAACTGCCATGCACTTTGTGAACACTATGGGGGCTGTAGAGAGTCCGAAGGGCAGTACTCTGAACTGGTAGTGACTGACTCCCGCATGGAAGCGCAGAAATCTTCTTGATGGCCTGTCCACCTTTATGTGGTAGTACGCATCTTGAAGATCTATAGAGCACATCCAATCGTCTTTTTCCAAAAGCGGGAGGATAGACTGTATTGTGACCATCCGGAATTTTTGTACTCTCACAAACTTGTTCAATACACTGAGATCCAAAATTGGTCTCTAGTCCCAGGTTTTCTTTGGCACCAAAAACAGTCTTGAGTAGAATCCGGATCCTATCTGGTCTGGTGTGACTATCTGGATGACTCTTTTTCTTAGCAGCTTTTCTATCTCTAGTGCTGCTTCTTCCCTTTGACTGGGTGGAACGTCGGGAAGATTTTTTGAAGGGACGGGACAAAGATCAAAGGGGATATGATAACCTCTGGTTATGATCCTTTGTACCCAAGAATCGGTGGTGATGGTTAGCCAGGCAGAAGGGTATAAGGAGAAACGTCCCCCAACCACCTCTAGAGGAAAGGAGTTGGGCCGCTCTTCAGGAGCGCTGGTAGGATTGACCAGGGAAAGAATTCCTGGAACCCTGGTTATGCGGTCCCCCCAAATGGAGCATCTTCCCTGTGAGTTTCCCCCTCTGCCTCTGGGGGAGAACTCGGCCTGTGTGTCACGGAAAGATGAGATTTCTTGAACCATATCTTCCCACTCTTTTGGTTTCAGGAAAAAGCACGTTGAGGTGAAGAATAATGGACACCTACTGCAGAAAGGGTCTTACCATCCTGTTCACATCTGGCCAGTGTGCTTTTAACTTTGGGCCCAAACAACGAGGAGGCCTCAATGGGGGCATTATGAAAAGAAGACTTAAAGGGTTCCGCAAAGTTGCACAACTGCATCCAGGTGTGTCGTCTCAACACCGCAGTTGAAGCCGCTGCTCTAGCTGCTCCTTCTGATGCGTGAGATATCAGTCAGATAGAGGAGTTAGATATAGATTCAATGATGGCCAGCTGAGAGGCCACTTTGTCACGGAGCTCATCAGACACAGCACCAGCCAAGGGTTCAGAGAGCTCAGAAACCAGATCCCTTTGAAGCCTGGTGAAATGTGCCATATAATTCAGGAACCTGATAGCAAAGGTCACTGAAGCAAAGGTGCACTTCCCTATCCTATCCAGGGCCCGGAACTCTTTGTTAGGAGGATGGACAGTCTGGCTTTCTTCTTCTGCCACATCCTTTTTTGTTGCGACCGCTACCACCAAAGCATCCACAGGAAGACCTTTGGACCAATGGGGATCCGAAGCAGGAGGGGACAAGATCTTATCTGGCCTCTGGGGAATAGCATTGATGGTATTAGGAGCCTTCCAAGCATGCTGCACGATGAGCTGGACAACTTCATCGGCAGGTGGAGTAACCCAGGAGGTAGGGGGCCGGGTGTGAAAGGCCTGCAGGAACACAGATTTCTCAGATGTCGGATTAGAGGACTACCAGTCACCTCTCTGTTTCAGGATTTCGAGGATATCACCAAAGGATACCTCAGAGGGTGACCGAGGGGATCCTTCCCCCTCATCAAAATCTGTGTCTTCGGTGAGTGACTCCGTGGAGTCCATGTGCTTCCTCTTACACAAACTTTTCCGATGGACCTCCTCAGTGGGAGAAGCCGGAGAAGACAGCAGAAAAGGGGATTCCTGAGGGAATATGTCCTGTGGCCCTTGCACTCGGTGTCCGCTAGATGCGACTTGTGAAACCAGTGTACCAGAGGAGGGTGGAAGTATAGACAGTCCGGTATCGCCAGCAGAGTGAAAGCCTTCTCCATCAGTTGGAAGGCTGGTCCACACGAAGAGGAGTGTATGTCTAGGACAGGGGTCACCCCTCCCTTAAGTGGCTCAGCCTGCCGACCTGGAGTCCCTGGATGGCTGTGGAGCAGCAAGCTATGCGTGTCACAGCTGACATCCTGGGTCATAGCAAAACTTTCCTGCCATGAAGGCAACTGCGGTTCCTTAGTGAGATCCATGAAGGGAACCGCAGAAGGGGAAGACTGTGCTACATCCATGGACTTCAAAGGCAATGAAGGAGGAGAATAAGAAGGGGTCTTTGGAGATGGGTGATCACCTTCCAAGGAAAGATAGTTCCGGAGGGGTGGGATACCTCTGGCCAAGAGTACCTGGTCCACAAGATGCAACACATCATGTTTGGAAAGGCTTCTAGTGGACCTCATGGAGACTGAGGGAGTAACAGGCCTGTCCACAGAAGAGGCAGACTCGGTGCCCATCTCATCTGACCACACCGAGGACAATTGGTGCTGAGAGAGACTGGACTACTGTTGTCTGCACCGAAGAAGTAATCAGTGCCGAGGTCATTGTCTGCACAGATACAGGGATCAGTGCTGAAGTGGTTGTCGGTGCCAAAGCTGGAACCGACAAAACTGGAGTCAACAATAAAGGTGTCGGTTCCAAGGAAGATCTCGGAGCCGACGTGGTCAAGGTCTGCACCGACTGAATGGTCGGTGCTGATACAGTGGTAATGGTCTGAACCAAACAGCCCCTCGGTGCCGACATATAGAAGGCTGCAGGAGAAGATGGAGCCAAAATCATTAATGGAGCCAAAGGCCTCGGTGCTGCAGGTCTAGGCACCGAAAGCACTGGGGCTGACTGAGAGAGCTCCAGAGCTGAAATTGTAGCCTTTTTAGGTTTTGGTTGGTAGGGGTCCCCAGCCAGGGACGAAGGCAAAGATTTAGCCTTAGTAGGAACATCCATTTTCTTATGGGTTCTAGGAGGGGTTGAGAACTCCGACCCACAAATAGCCTCTGAAAAGGGAGATTTTAGAAGTCCCTTCAGTATCAGCTTGTTTTTCCTTTCCAACAAGGTTCTATTAGAAAAGTTCTCACAAATAGTACAGGGTGGGTCAAGAGACAAATGAGAAACTCCCAAATAATAAACACACAAAGAGTGTGCATCAGAAGTAGGCAGTTTGTGTCCACAATCAGAACACCGCTTAAACCCCAGACTACCTTTTTTATCTGCCATGACAGCAAATTAGTTAATAGAAAAGTACCAACTATGGTACAAAAGAGTACCCGAAGGTATGAGAGAAAAAGGGAAAAGGATTACCAACGATGGTAAAGAGAGAATACCTCGCGGTAAAAGTAGTAAGAAAAGACAGAAAAAAACCTGAAGAAATTATGAAGGCTAGATGCGATAGGGTAAGAGACAATAAAATATGAACTTTTCTGACAGAAAAGTAATCTGTAAAGCTATTAAACAACAATTGACTATACTTAGCTCAAGAAAAGCAGCTTGACACGACCGAATGGCAACGTGGCAAACGAAATCTGTGGTAACAGGGAGAGGGGGATTGTGGGTAAGAGTTTAGCTTGAGAGTTTGAAGCTGACGCGAGCTTGGAAAATGGCCGGCTCGGTTCCAAGCTCGGAAACGATACCCATGCGTAAGGAATGAATGAGGATTAACAATATCAGATCAGTTGATCTGTTTTTCTAAAAAAATTTGTTATATGTAAGTAAAACCGTAATTGTCTGTGAACATCCAACAGGCATAACATATACTCTCACTTATTTGAAAAATTTGGAAAGAAGACTGGCCGGTTGATTGTTTGATTGATATTAGATTTTGACACCACCTTAGGAAGAAAGGAAGTATTGGTTCTCTTGGATACTCTATCTTTATGAAGACAAGGCCTGTAATTCTGCAACTCTTCTGGCAGAGATAACAGCTACAAAAAAGATAGTTTTCCATGTTAGAAATTTTAGCTCCATTTTAGCTAAAGGTTCAAATGGAGACTAAGTTAAAGCTTGTAAAACCACATTTAAATCCCAAGGGGAAGTAGGGTCTTTAACTGGGGGTCTAATGAGAAAAGTTTCTCTTAGAAAGCTCTGCACAGTTTGGAGGATGTTAGAGATGAATTATTTATTCTTATATAAAAGTTGGAGATGGCAGCTAACTGTACTTTAAAAGTAGAAGAGCTAGCGCCTTCATTGAAAAATGAAGCTAAACATTCCCTTTAGATATAGGAGCAGAAATGGATCTAATTGTTTTTATTGTGCCCAAATTACAAACCCTTTCCATCTGCTTTTGTAAAGTTCCTAATGGAAGCTTAGTGGGATGATAAAATAATGTGACGGGCTGGGGAGGAGAGCCTGGGCTGTCTAGCAATTAATGGAACTAGAGAAACCATGCAGTCAACTTTAGGCCTGGAATGTCTGGGTGAATCAATTCTGTCGGGTGAGACACAAGGTCTGGAGTTGGATCCAGAGACTATGGCAGATGAAGAAGATGAGGCCAAAGAAAGGGAAACCAAATCTGACAAGGCCAATAAGAGGCAATGAGGAGTACTGTGCTCTTCAACTGAGATGCTTTATAAAGATATTTGGGGATTAGGGGTAACTGTGACAGGCATAAAGGAGACCAGCTGGCCAATCATGAAGTAGAGCATCTCTCGGTGACTTCCACAGTGGGGGGGATGAGGGCAAAGAACCTGCTGCACTTGTTGTTGAGAGGGGATGTGAAAAGGTCACAGCACAGCTGACCCCATCGATGGAATATCTTTTCCACCACTTTCTACTGAGAGATCACTAGTGAGGCATTAGAATAGACCTGCTTAATTTGTCTGCAATCACACCTGACTTCCCCGGAATGTGTGTTGCAATCAGAAATCGACTGGATGAGATCACCCATTGCCACACTCTCAAAGCTTCTTAACACAGAAGATAAGATTTGTTTCCTCCTTGTTGATGTATCAGACCACTGACATATTGTCTGTCTGAATCACAATAGTCCCAGTGGGGAGAATGTCTTGGAAGGTTTGCAACAGTAGGAAGACAACTTTCATTTTGAGGACACTGATATTTGTGTTGGCCTCTTTGAGGGACCATGTGCCTTGGACTGTCCTTCCAAGAAAGTGCCCCCCACCCACCCAATCTGGGAGACATCCGTAATCACTATGGCCTTGGTTTCTGGAAGAACATAGGGACATCCATTTTGCATTTCATTGGAGTGCATCCACCATAGGAAATAATTTTTGGAAGCCTGAGTTATTTTTATCTGACTGGACAGATGATGGTAAATAATGGAGCACTGCATTGATAATGTCCATTGAAGTACTCTCGTATGGTACCTTGACAATGGTACTAGAATGATTCCTGCTGACATGGACCCCAAAGCTTGAAGGATTACTCAAGCTGACAGAGAAGAGTTTTGGATGATCTTTCTGACCTGAAAATGAACAGTCTGAACTCTTGACAAGGGGAGAGATGCTTTTGCGTGATCATATTGAATGATGCACCGATGCGTTCCAATGCCTGCACTGGTTTCAGATGAGATGTCTTGTCATTGATTGAAATGCCCAGATGGGAGCATAAGTGGAGTATGTAATCTCAAGCTTAGATCAGTTGATGTCTGGTTGGAGTGGTTATGAGCCAGTTATCTTGATATGGAAACACCAGGAATCCCTGAAGCCTCAAGTGAGCTATCACTACCAGAAACTTGGTAGACATTGTGGTGAGACAAAAGGGCACAGCTCTGAATTGGTAATGACTGGCTCCTAGCTGGATGCATTGATATCTCCTTGATCATCTGTTAATTTTGATAAGATAGTATGCATCCTGAAGATGTATCGAGCACATCCAATCCTCCTTGTGCAGAAAAGGCAGAATGGACTGAACTGTGATCATCCAGAACTTTTGTACTGAATTGACTGAATTAGGTTGCTGAGATCCAAAACTGGCCTCCAGGCTCCTGTTTTCTTTGGCAATAAAAAGAATATGGAGAAAGTTCTGGACTCTTTCTGGTGTGGGGGAAGCCTCTTGCATGACTCTTTTTTTCTAGCAGTTTGTTTATTTCTAGTGCTGTGGCCTTGATATGACTGGGTGAAACATCAGAGATTTTCTCTGATCCATCTCTGACATGGGGGAGGATAGGAAAATGGTATGAAATCACCTCTGCACATTATCCTCCTCACCCATGAATCTTTTGTAATTTCAAAAGGCTTTCTGGTGCAGGGATAAACAACCTCCGACTGCCTTCAGAGATGGACAGTCAGGCCTTCTTTCAGGAGCGCTGATAGGATCTGCCAGACAAAGACTATATAGATCCTTGATTTTGCAGACTTCCTCTGTTGCAAGGGTGGCTTACCTCCACATGAATCTTGGAAGGGACCCTGGGATTTCTTTAACCACATCTCTCAACCACCCTGTTGATTCCTAGAAAAGTTTTACTAAGGGGTTAAAGAATGCATGCCCACAGCAGACAAGGTTTTAGCTTCCTGCCCACACCTACAGTATGTGTCATTCACCTTGGGGCCAAACAAGGAACTTCTGTCAAAGGCAGCATTGATGAAGGAAGCTTTGAAGAGTTACGCAAAGTTACACAAACACATCCAGGCATGCCTTCTGATGGAAATACCTGAACCCAACACCCATGAGGTACCTTCTGCCATGTGAGAGATAAGCCTCATGGATGAATTGGAAATGGACTGAAGGGTAGCCAACTGTGAGACAATAGTGCTCTCTGCCTCAGAAGGTATGGTCTCAGAGAGGAATTTGGAAAGTTCCTTCATCAAATCCTTCTGGTGTCTTATGAAGTGTGCCAAATAGTTCAGTGATGAGAGGGCAAAAGTCGCTGAAGCATAAACTCTCTTCCCAAATCTGTCCATCATCCTAGAATTCCTGTTAGTGAGATGGACGCATGAACCTTGTTCCACTAGTTCATTCATCCTGGTTGCTGCTATGACCATGACATCAACTGGTACTCCCTTGCTCCAAAAGGTTCTGCCCTTGGGTGGTGCCAGGATCCTGTCTGGTCTCTTGGGTATTGTTTCATAGGTATCAGGTTCCTTCCACACTCACAGAGAGATCAAATCAATGAGATCAATGGCAGGTGGAGTCACCCAGAAGGTAGACAGGCCAACAGCAAAAGCCTCCAGGAATACTGAATTTTCTTGGGAAGGGTTGTCAGGAGACCAACCACGCCTTTGCTTTAGGAGTTTTAGAACATCTCCAAATGAGATGTCATCAGGTGGTGATCTTGGGGACCGTTCTCCCTCATCAAAGTTGGTATCTTCTGTGAAAGACTATTGAAGAGAGTCCACATGCCTCCTTTTGCACTTTTTCTTCCTGAGAACTTTTTCAGTGGGATGTTCTGGAGAAGTGTCAGAAGAAATCAGTATACCCTGTTGGGTATCATGGTGACCAACTTGGGCTGGCTGCCCCTGTGGTAAGGATAATTGAGGCTCATGACACAGAGATGAATGGGCTACAGTGGTCAGAGATGAAGAAAGTGGAGAAGTTTGAGCTTTAGGGATAGAGAACACTCTCTCCACTACCTTGAATGTTGAATGCCTCAAGGAGAAGGAAACCAATGGCTCTGAAAAAACATTCTTACAGGCCCTACGCTCCCTCCTCCCCGAAGGCAGCACACTCAAAGACAGAGTCAGAGCCAAGCTTTCTAAGACTGCTCTGAGGGGAAGAGATGGCTCTGACACCTTCGGGGTCGACACCGACACTTTGGATCTGGTGCCGATGTTACAGCTCTTAGAGTCGTCATGCTCCGGTCCACTCAGACACCACCGGAATTGAAGATGCCAGTATTTTCAGATCCAATGTGAATGACTCCAAAACCTCCAGATCCAACAACTCCAATTCCAGAAGTTGGATCAGAGAAGGAGCAAGCAAGGGGAGGATGTAATAATAAGGGTCTCCAGACTCAATGGAGTCGGAGCCAGGAGAGCCACCATTTGTATCTGTGTCGAGAGAAACTTCCTCATCATCCTGTCCACATCAGCTTCAGTCAAGCCTTTAGAAGAGTGAGTTGAGGATGCTATCGATGAGTGTCTCGAATGATGGTGTCTTAGAGAGCACTCCAACAAAGCAGAAGGCAGTCTGGAGGCAATTGGATCCAGGGCCAAGACAGATCAGATCCAAGGAGATTTCTCTCTTCTAGTTTTCAGCTCCGAGGAGCTGAGATCTGAAGTCTTAGCAAGTTTCACAGGAGGTTCTGAATCTTGAAGCCGATGAAGTGGTTGGTTCCAGGGAACATTTCCTGGAATCCATTTTCTCTGCTTTCTTAGGGGTTTGAACCCCAGAAGATGCTGATGAAGTTGAAGATTTACAGGGTAGCAAGCCTCTGAGAATCACTTTGTTTCTTATATCTATAAGGACCCTAGGGTTAAAACCCTTACATAAGTCACAACAACTAGCGTCAAGATGTGAAGGGCCCAGACAGTAAATTAATTTAGAATGTGCGCCAGACAAGGGTGTCTTGTGGCCACAGGCTGTACACTTCTTGAAACCCTAGGATTTCTCAGACATTATTGCGAAAGAGAAAAAAAAAGAATTAGGAATAAAGTTTTTTTTTTTTTACAAAAAGATACAAGTATAGGAAAATTACAAAATACAAAGTGCCAACAATGGTGTCCAAGAAGTACGAGATATACAGAAAAAAATTACCAGCAATAGTAAAAAAAAAAAAAAATGCTCAAGTACTTTACAAGCTCTTTAGTGAGATAAAGAAAGGAAGCATAATAGAAATTATGAAGTGAAGACATTTTTTAGAAATTTATAGAGCTAATTTAAGAGAAATAGACTCACAGTACCCAAAAAACGCTATGAACTCAAGAGCAGAGACAGCGACCACATCTGTACTCTAAGGTGGCAAATGAGATCTGAGGTATGTTAGGAGCTAGGGCATTATGGGAAAGGGAGGAGCTTGAGAGCTTTCAGTAATCAATGAAGTATTAGAAGTGGCTGAGTCAGATCCAAGGATCGGACCTGCACCCAAGAGTTGAGGAACGAATGAAAACTGACATCAGATCATATTTTTGAGTTCAAAGGTGGAGTTTTCCTTTAAACATCATGTCTAAAGGTATGAAATGAAGATTTATATTTGCACAAAATAGTGTTCCCATGCATTCTTATGCTTGGGAACACTTTTTTTGCTAAAACAAAGTTTAATTTTGCATCATTTTAAGAAAAAAATAAGTTTTAAAAACAGCTTCCAAACATGGAAGTCTAAGTGGACTCAGTTTTTAAGCCCTTAACATTAAAGCCGCTTTTAAGAAATTCCTTTACAACTTCCTGTATAGGCCTTTCCTTGGGGCACCGGTATTATGGAGGGTTTGAAACTAACTTTCCCTTTGGAAAAACCTTACCATGGGTACGGTTCTGAATCAGACTAATTTCTGCTAGGCAGTTCTTAAAACATTTCCTTATTCTGTAACAAAAACTCTACTAGTCCTTGCTTGTTTGGTTTAGCTAGTGTCATTTACTTGAACAGCAGACACAGAAAGTACAGTTGTGTAAGTAAACCTACCATAATAGTAGATGTTCAAATAAACTGCTGTTGTATTCATCTAAACTATATGAGTTATATCTTGCCACGGATATGACAACTGAGCAGGTTCCAAAGCCTAAGGAAACCTTCCACACACCCAATCCGCTGTGGAAAGTGTTATAAAGACAGTAGCTAGGACAATAAACCTTTTACTCAGTATAAGGGAAGCTAGAGCCCTGCTAGTAAATGCTAAGCATGTGCTAGGAGAAAGGGAAAATATAAATATCCACACCCTGGCATAAAACATAATAAAAAAGGAGTAAGGAGGGAGGGTGTTCCAACTCTTCAAACTTTTACTGTTATTGTAAAGGTACTTAAATAACTGTACTATGTTCATCATTAAATCAGTATTGCAGTAGCCTGTGCTCTATGGGACAGATACCAGAGCTTAGAAAGAAAGGGAGAAGGAAGAACGTTCAGAGGGGTCTATATCATATGAGCGAATAGCACAAATTGCGAACGCTCATAATATCGAACGTACCAGACCTCGAAGTGCTTTTTCAGAGGTCGCGGTACAGTAAAGAATGGGATATTTGCCCTTTCCTCACTGTAGTGCGATCTCGGAGTTGGAATATATATTTAGTGGGGGTGTGGGGGGCACAGCCCCCCACAATAGGAAGTTCAAGGTCTGGTACATTCGATATTTTGAGCGTTCGCAATTTTTGCAATTCGCTCATATGATATAGACCCAGTTCAGAGTCATGGGGCCCCTGAGAACAGTTCGTGCAAAGCCTGTTCTGGGCCTAGAGAAAAAGTCTAATTTCTAGTGCTTGGTGAAACTGTGCACAAATGACCGAGTTGCTGCCTATAGAACATTTCAAGAGTCTACTCCTTTGCAAAAAGCCACAGAAGTTGGAAAAGCCTTGATAGACTGGGCCTTGACCCTGTCTGGAAATACCTTGTTACAGTGAGAGCAACAAAAAGAAATACACGCAACAACCATTTACTAATTGTCTGTTTTGATACTCATTATCCCTTTTGTTACCTTCATACGAAATAAACAACTGATGGTAATTCCTAAAGTTTTTGTTTCCTGTCAATGTAGATGCCGAGCCACCAGTGAATATTCAGAGTACATAAAATTCAGTTGATGGTAATTCCTAAAGTTTTTGTTTCCTGTCAATGTAGATTCCGAGCCACCAGTGAATATTCAGAGTACATAAAATTCAATTGATGGTAATTCCTAAAGTTTTTGTTTCCTGTCAATGTAGATTCCGAGCCACCAGTGAATATTCAGAGTACATAAAATTCAATTGATGGTAATTCCTAAAGTTTTTGTTTCCTGTCAATGTAGATTCCGAGCCACCAGTGAATATTCAGAGTACATAAAATTCTTTCTCCCCTATTTTTTTTTTTTTTCCAGAATAGAAAACAGGGAGATGTATAGCCTGGTTCATGGTAAACTCTGAAACCACTCTGGCTATAAATGAAGGATTTTTTTCCCCACAGAGTTACTCTATCCGTGTGAAAGTTTATATACGGCTGAATCTCCATAATGGTTTTTAACTCAGATACTCGTCTTGCAGTTGCAACGACTAATGCTGTTTTCCAAGGTAAGAATTTCAAATCCATCTCATCAGCAGGTTAAAAAGGAAAAAGTGCAAGTTTCTGGAATACAAAATTAAGATCTCAAGTAGGAGCCAGCTACCTTCTAAGTAGGCAGATATGTAACACCCATTCAAGAACTGTTTCACTTGAGTGATGGCAAGAAGGGGGGATCCATGGGCAACAAACAGAGATAGCTGGGAAGTGAATCTTCACATAAAATAAAGTCCACAGGACAATAATGTATGCAAATACTGTAGAATCAGAGGCACCTATCCACAAACAAGGGTCCTGGTTCTTACTTTGGCTCTAACTAGGAAATCTTTTCCACTTAGCCAAATATGATTTTCTAGAAGTGGGTTTCTTAACCTTCTTTAATACCTGTGCCGCATCCTCAAAAACCAGGCACCTAGTAGAATTCTATCATCTAGGCATTCAGTTCAAGAAACTGAAGACTAGGGTGTATCTAACAGCCCCTTTCCTGTGTGAGTAAATCCATTCTGTGAGGAAGCTTGTGGTAATCTTGGCCATTTTCAAAAGAAGGGAGAACCACTGTTCCCCGGGCCAAAAAAGGGTAATGACAATTATCCTTGGAGAGTCCTTCTGAATCTTTAGAAGAGTCCTGATTATATGAAAAAGGGTGGAAAGGCATACAGAAGCATTCCTGTCCATGGGAATGAAAATATATCAATCCTACAGACCTCTGTATAAGAACTCCTGAAGCAGGACTTCTTTAACTGTGTGTTGTGAATGGAGGCAAGCAGATCTAGTTGTGGATCTCACAATTGGATCAATTCCTGGAAGAGTCCCAGTTTCAACTTCCATTCATGGGGGTCGGTCTTGGTCCTGCTCAGCTTGTCCACAGCAAGGTTGCTAGTTCCCAGGGTACTACAGCTAGTCTGCAAAGGGGGTAGGATCTACCCCTCCCATTTGTTTATGTACCACATCACTGTGGTGTCATCTGTGATTACTAGCAGAGGGCCTGGAAACCAAAGCATTTATTAAAGCCATCATTTCTTTGACATTTGTGTGTTTCAGTCTGTCCTGCTTGTTCCACAGATGTTGCAGATCCTAAAACAAAGTCTGAGGCATCTACTGTTACAGATTGAGTAGGGACTGGAAGGGAAAAAGGGAAATCCGGGATACTGATTCTCCCATCAGGGTAACTCTTTTTTCACAGACCCCAATACTGGAATGTGAAATGAAAGGGAGTGCTGGAGTTGGGTCCAAGCTGATTTAACAAATCATTAAATATTCCTCACATGAAGTCTGGCTAAAGGAATCTTGAGAAGAGTAAGAGGTCATGAAACTAGAATTCTGAGATATTCCTTAGTATATGCCAAAGTCTGGTTGGAAAATATCAGAAACTGCTTCTTGTAATATTGCAATTTATCTGGAGGAAGCAAAACCATTCTGAGGGGTGTGCCCAGTAGGTATCCCCAGAAACACCATCCTGTGAGATGGGGATGAGGGAAGAATTCTCGATGTTCACCTGAAAGCCCAGGCTCAGAAAATGGTTTTTAGCCTTACCACACATTCCTGACAAACCAAATGGCAAAGAATAAAAACTGAAAACATAAATCAGAAACAGAAAAAAGTAAAAAGAGTCTGAAATATTTGAGAATTGGATAAAAACTGAGTTTACCATAATTAAAATCGAATACTTAAAGAACAGACACTAGGAATATATGGTCAGTATCAAACACGATAAAACCAGCATTTCTAATAATAAAATCTAATTTTTACAGAAAGTAAAAATTGAAACAGAAGTATGAATTAGAGTGGCACTATAAAAGTGAATATGAATTACAACTGGGTCGGTAGCTCAACAGGCCTCTAAGGGAACATGAGGTGGGAGGTAGGTTACCTAGAGAGGATTATAGTAGGGAAGGAAAGAAGAGGAGCGGGGGTGAAAGGAAGGACAGGGAGAGGGGAAGGACAGACGGATGCCTGGATGGAAGCAGGATAGTCACAAGATACAGGGAAGGCAGACATAAGAAGGCAGCACTATTATTCTTCTATGAAATATAAACAAATGTGTGTGTTAGGCCAAAAAACACAGAGATGATAAGGAAACAGCTTATGTCAGGTAGATGGAAGCATTTACCTTCTGCAGTACTGGACAGATATTTTACTTTGCTTTAGTTAATTATTTTAAATCAGTACATATGCGTTCTTTCTTTCATGCCTGCCTGACAAAATAGGGAAAAAAACTCAAATAAAAATAACTTCCAAAAAGGGGTGGGATGTATGAAAATTAATTTACCTCTGAAAAAAAGTAGTCAAAATAAAAAATCTTTCTCAACAAAAGGTAAACTTTAAGCTCAAAATGGTGAAACATGAAACTTCAAGGTTTGTTTAAGAAGGCACAAGCAGATCTGGGTCAATATAATGAAATCAGGATAAGCACCTCATTTCTAGAGCACCACCAGGAGCTCAGAAAACTGCCATCCCTCCCCCAAAGTAAAAATAATGACAAAAAAATCAGCTTAATAAAGACAACAAACTAAATACATGTTTGCTTAAAATTAAGAGAATTTGCCATAAAGAAAGATACTGATCAGCCCAAGGTTCATTTTGTTTCAGAAATCTAGTAAAGCTGCATTCAGCAAGGAAAGATGTTATTAAGTGACTCAACTTTAAGCTGGCCTCAAACCAAATAGCTTTGCTGTCCCTTCTGAGCCAGGACTGCTCTAATTCATCAGTCCTGTGACATCATCAGTGGCCTGGTCTATCAGATGGTGGCAATAATCCAGGGTTTAAATCCAATCAACCTGTTTCTTCATTATAAGCTTTCATGAAGAAAATGATTTAACACAAACGTTCAAATAAATGACACAGATTAATTAGAGGATGACAACAGAATTGCGATTAAAGAGATAATATTTATTTCACTGTCTCACTTCAGATGAAACAAGATACATCAAATCCTGAAACTAGTAAAATGTTTTGTATTTCATCAAGAAAACAAATGATGCTCAGTTCAGCTATGGCACTTTCATCACACAAAGGTAACCAACTCTTTCTCAGACACACAGAGAGCCTCAAGTAGGGGGTGGGGAAGTCAAATTTTAGTAAAACAAAGCATGACAATCATCATGCATATTATATGTCTCCAATGGAGAAAATACAGTTTAAAAGGGACAGGCCTTATTTGCTACACAGGCTGATTTATAGTTACACTAAAATATGCATATTATAAATTACTGACTTATACTGAGGCAAGAGAGTTAGTCACATCAGGTAAAATGAACAGTGTTACTGCTTTATACTACAATGGTAAATCAGAGCCATTCAGCTACACCGAGAAACCTCTAACCATGTGTCACTGTCAAGGCCATTATAACCTATGACAATACAGTCACACCTGTACCACATAATGGTTTGGGCAACCAAGCTGAATGTCACTGTCAGTTTTGTCTCCCTACCCAGTAATTAACTTTAAACATCAATTAACTGATGTAGATTTTTCTCATTTAATTAGAAGCTTCTACATATCTGCAGAGAGTTTCTATAAAGGTAAACATGACAGGGAGTGATACAACCCAAAATATATGAACAGTGTTGGAGGAACTGTGTTAAGCAAGTGTGTTCTTGTGGTCTGAAAGACAGCTTGTACATGTAAGTTCTCACTATAATAACATCACAGATAATTTGAAAAGCTCTGTCAAGCCGCAATATCCGATGTTGTTGTAGTATTCAATGGTTGACAGGCAGACAAATCAGTCAGTATTCACTTGTGTCTTCAGTAAAATTCACCTTGGCATGAGATGTTACTCAACGGTTCTTGCTACCAGTCCTAGTTCTGGTGCTGTCTTGTTTAGTTTCATATGCAGCATGTGAATAAGGGGTATGCATGGTGGTTCCTACCTCACAGGCAGTCACACCCCCACCACGTTTTAGCATTCTGCATGAAGTGCTTTGTGATAAAGTAATAAAGGAATACATAGCTTCTCTCAAACTGTATTCTAGATCAGAAATGTATCCACCTAAGTGACCATTACCAGAAAACACAAAGGGCCACCATGTATCAGGTGAATAACAGCTTCTATTATGATACAGTATACCATATATTGCATGGTGAAGAATAAGAATGTGGTTGGTTTTAGTAAGCAAAAGGGTCACTTCTAAGCAGCAAACCATTAGCACCTACACTTAAATAAATACCTACAGAACCTTTTTATTTGACAGCCGGAGCTCCTTACAGAGTTATGATGTTGTTCAAAGCTGGCTTCCACAACTGAGTGACTAAATGATACTAAAACAGTTTCTCTAGGATGCAGTGCAATATTAGTCATTGTTGGTTAACTGTTGCATATATTTTCATTCAAATGTTCTTAAGTGATTTATATATTATTAGACATATTGTTGAAAATCTTATGGTAGAATACAAAATGATACACTTACTGTCCATACAGAATGCCCCATCATCCAGAGATGATATTAGCTGTTTGCTACTTATTATGAAAAAATGTAGTATTTTTATATTTCCATTAATGTTGCCAAAAACAAGCAACATGCAAATTATGATATAGTTTCCGTAAAAGAAGGAAAAACCTTACATAACAATGGCAGAAAAGCCTGAGTGCTATTCACTGCTATATTTTCTGTTTCTATGAATGTTTCAAAAAGTTACAGAAAACAATTACTTACTGACACGTGACAGCAAACATATCACCAAAAAGAACTGCTGCGGATCCTAAATGCCTAGCTTGCATGGTTCCCAAAGAGATGGAAAATTGTTCATGAAAACTTACAAGAAATACAAATTCGTGACTTCTGCAATATTTATAGCAAATTATAATATTTATTTAAATACTTCAGTACAGTTACTATTATTATTTTGCTGTATAACAACATGGTTTGCACGCCTTAAAACTGTTTGCTATTCAAAAGATATTTTGTATTTTAGATTTAGACTATTTAATTATTTTGTGGGTACTAGGGTACTATGGGTGTAACTTTCCAGAACTACCAGCACAAAAAAGTTAAAGATCAAGTACCAATTTTTTTTCTGTAACTTCTGTTTTCCTTAAAAGTGTCTTCACTTGCATCTTCATGCATGCAAACATGTGGCAAACCAAAGTTTAGTGTAAGAGATGCCCTTTAAAATTCCTGATAAAAAATCAACTGCTATAAAATGTGCTAATCTCATCCTGTACTACTGGATCTATTATACTGGATCACTTCAACTGCTATAAAATGTGCTAATCTCATCCTGTACTACTGGATCTATTATACTGGATCACTTCAACTGCTATAAAATGTGCTAATCTCATCCAGTACTACTGGATCTATTATACTGGATCACTTCAACAGCCTTGCTTGATAGGGGCACAGAAAACTAACGTCCGGCAACAGGACGACTGGGAATATTCTTGGGCTAGGCTTGTGTTGGCTCTGGGGCCATTAGCCTAGTACTCGCCTATGAACCTATTAATTAGCAGGTGCCACCAGGACTCTGCCTACATCACTGAGCATAAAACTGCCATTGAGTAAATTGTTAATGCGAAAGCAGCTATAAATCAACTGGGTAATTGCCAACAATCTGGCAAAAACTGTTAGTTACCTGTTTTTTTTGCATTAGTCTGAAGTCATATAGAAGGTCCAAGTCAAAAAAGGGTCACACTGACAAACCATTCAATAAAAATGAAAGAAAGACCTAGCTAAGGCAACGTTTTCACCATGTACTACCCTACACCTCCTGCAGTGGAGGCCCAGGATAATAAAAGCAAACAACCCTTGAGGACATACTAGTGTTTCAGCTACATGGCTTAGGAATACTCATGACTTTTTACTTTTTAAGTCTTTATATGTACATTCAGGCCAATAAAGTCCAACTACAGTAGCTGTAGACATGCATGTTTTGGCATTTTGTTTTACCTTGTCAGTACAGCATAAGTGGACTGTTTGTCTATACTTTAGAAACACAGAGCTTAAAACCAAGCCTGATGTCCATAAACTTTATATTGTCTGCAAAATATCCCAAATAAAGCACATTTGTACAAAATGCACTTACCCATAAAGGTAGATGTTCAAATTACTCACTGCTACAATAGCCTTTAGGGTGTATACGATGTTTCCTGGCTAGGAAATAACAACCAGAAAGTTTAAAAAAACTTTGGCTTCTCCACACCTTCACTTCGACACTGCAGACTGACTAATCCCAATAAATCAGCAAGTTAGACAGAAGATTTCCTGAAGACTTTCTTGCCCATACTAGAAGAGATGAACCTAACAATCCTGAATCATGCAACCAATAATAACAATAAAACATATACAGTAGAAACAATCACAACCCTACTTTAAGTCGCAGCGACAGCTATATAGAAGAGTAAGGACATAGAGGGTGTGTGCGGCTACTGCAGCAGTGAGGAATTTGAACATCTACTCTTACGGATAGGAGCATCTTACACGACTGCACTGTGTTCATGATTTTTACTGCTACAGTAACCTTTAGGCTATATGAGGTGACTACCAATGGCTATCCAACCTGGGGAGGAGGAAGGATATGCATCCAGGAGGCCCTGGAGAAAGGTCCTAGCAAAGGAAAACAGCTTGTAATGCTTTGTAAATGTATGTACAGAGGGCATGTAGCTGCCCATAGAATGCTTCTAGAGTCCATCCCATTCCAGTATGTCACTGAGGAAGTCAAGGCACTAGTAGAATGGGCTTGATGCTGCCTGGAAGGGATTTGCCTTGATGGGAATAATAAAAAACAATAGCTAAGAACAACCACCTGGATAGTGTCTGATTAGACACAGGCCATTCCTTTTTGCCCCTTGTTAAGAAATAAACAGCTGATCATATTTTCTAAAGGGATTAGTTCTGTCAAGAAGGTACCTAAGCTGCCCATGCATGTCCAGAGTATGCAGAATTCTTCCTCTCTGGTTTTTAGGTTCTGGGTAGAAAACTAGGAGATTGATGGCAAGATTCAAAGTAAACTCTGAAACCACTTTGGGCATAAATGAGGAGTTATTTCTTAAAGAGACACCACCTCTATGGAAAATCATTTAGGGCAAACCCCACATGAGAGTGTGCAACTCAAATATCTTTCTTGCAGTTGTCAGAGCAATGATGAATCCAGTTTTCCAAGTCAAGAACTTTAAAACAGCTAGATGGGCAAGTTCAAAAAGTGACACAGTCAATTTCTCCAGCACAAAGTTGAGATCCCAAGGAGGAGTTACCTGTTTATGAGGAGGTCTCAGGTGTAAAACTCCTTTCAAAGTGTCTTGCAATAAACAGAAAAGAAAGAAAAGGATCCATGGGCAGACATGCTGAAATGGCCACAAGTTACAGAATAAGAGAAGCCAGGGTAAAGTAACTCACATAAATAGTTCAGCACTACTGGTACTAAATCCCTGATGGCCCCTGGTTACTGGTTAGGCACCCACTAGAAAATCTCTTCCACTTACCAATATAGGATTATCTTGTAGCAGGCTTTTTTGCCTGCTTTAGTATCTACTGTACATCCTCATCAAATAAGTGCCTAAAAGGTATTACAATTGAATCATCCAGGCAGTCAGTTGAAATTGATTGATAGACTCATGTATGAAACTACCCCTTTCATATGTGAGTAGATCTAGTCTGTAAAGAAGCATGTGGTAACTGCCCTTGTCCAGATCTATAATAAGGGAGAAACAATGTTGTATGGTCAAAAAAGGGGTCACCACAATGATTTTTGTGGTATCCTTTTGAATCTTCAGAATTACCCTGAATATCACTGGAAAGTACAGTCGTGCAAGACCTGCTTACATGTAACAGTAAATGTATGAAGTCCTCACTGCCTCAGTGGCATTTTGTGTTATCTGCCATGCTAACCCAATATGGGAAAACTTTCAAAAGATCAGACTTCCATCCCTCTTTCTTCCTATGGCAACTGATTGGATAAGCATATCCTGAAGAGAGAATACTTTCACTGTCAAAAGAACTAATTAGTCAGGATTTTTTGTTTCCACAAAGAAGGAGAGGAAAGTATCTGAAGCCAGAATCATCTAGCAAGAGTGAATTCACAATGAGAATACCAAACAAAACCCAAATCCAACAGTAACTGAATCAAAGAAATTGAAACCTACCTCAACTATGCATAATCTGAGGGACGGCGGGTGGGTACTGCCACTGAGTCCGTGAGGAATTCAAGCATCTACTGTTGCAACTAAGTATAACTTATGCAACTGTACTATGTCCGACATTTCCACTCCCTCAGTGACATTTTGGGTAGATTCCCAAAGCATACCCTACTTGGAAGGTGGAAGGATAAGTATCCAAGAACTCCTGAATGGTCCTCACAAAGCCTACTCTGGACCTTGAAAACCTAAATACATCTCTCACATACCTGATATGGTATGTGATAGATGTATTTACACGACGTCACTGGAGGCAAAGCTCTCACATAAAACTACTCCTAATGTCAATAAGGTTGTCAGTAGTACACATGCTACAGCCATCACACACAATTCAAAGCAGACATATAGAGCCACATATACTGAGGCACTTACATGTAACATTCTTAAACCACAAAGACCTCCAAGACACACTGCACATAAGAAATACCCTCAGCAGTCCCAAACGCACTCTTTCAAAACAACACCCACATCAACACATAGAGCTACATCTCATGGAGCCTCTACCTCTAAGCCCTTATGGCAAGTCACCACACACTCCAACATTCTAGTCATTGGAGACTCCATTGTGAGACACACTGATGTCCCTCTCACTAGGCTGAGTAAGGAAAAAGTTATGGTCAGTTGCTTATCAGGGTCTAGGATCTTCCACATTACTCATGCACTCAAGTCACTGGACCACAATTACCAATATGACTCAGTCATAGTCCACATGGGAGTAAATGACCTGAGGTGTACCTCCCTTGACTATATGAAGAGAGACATCATGGAGCTTTCAGAATATCTATCTCAGGCTGGTATGAGCCAAGCACTGAGCAGCATTTTACCTTTTCCAAGGATGATGCCACAGTACGAACAAAAGATGACTGACTTTAATAATTGGCTTAGTTTCTGGTGTCATTCTAAGGGGGTGCAATATTTGTCACCATGGAAGGAGATGGTCAACAGACCTCTCCCCTCTAGGCTTTCAAATATTAGCTAAAACATTGTCTTCCCCATAGTGCCTTTTATAGGCAATGCCAAACTGAAAGTACTTCCGACATAGCAAATCAAAACCAAGAAAATCTAAAGGTATTACTGTTCAATGCTAGGAGCCTACACAAAAAACTCCACTCCCTGGAAGCTCTCTTTACCCTAGAAAATGCTGATGTCTGTGTGGTCTCAGAGACGTGGTTTAAAGCCACGGACAGCTCACCAACAGTGCAGGGTTACAATGCCTTCCACACATTTAGACCAGCTACTTCACAGACAGGGACTAAAGGTGGAGATGTCTCTATTTACATCAAAAATAAATATACTTCAAACCTGGTCAAACAGGACAATGCACTTGAGCTGCTCCATGTTCAAATCACCATAGGTAAAATCCAATACCACTTTCTTGCAAGCTGTAGGTCCCCGTCTATGACCCAGGAAACCCATACTATGCATTTAAACTTATTAGAAACACTAAACATCCAACCCAATACCATATTCATGAGTGACTATAATTACCCCACTATTAACTAGGAATCCTATATGGCATCAAATGTACATGCACAGAGATTCCTGGATTTTGTAAACACAAACTCCCTGGACCAGATAGTCAATACACCAACCAGGGGTGTAACCATACTGGATCTGGTCCTCACTAATATGGGAGAGTGCTGCACACCCCCTACTATAATGTCTTCTCTGGTAAGGTCAGACCACAAAATGGTCTCCTTTGAAGGGAAAATAAAACCTGAACCCCCAGCTAAACCAGGGATATTCAGGAACTATTCTAAGGCTAACCTCCTGCTATTTATTAAGTGAGAACCTGGCAAAATGTCACGCCCCTATAAACCCTGAGAACACTTCTTCCTATGCAGGAAGAAGTACAGAACTAACTCAAAAAACAAGAAACCCTATTGGAATCACAAAATCAATCGGATGTATAACAGGAGGAAGAAAATCATAGCAAAAATTAGGAGGTGCAGTACCTAGCAGGATAAAAGCACTCTAATTAAACTAAACAAAACTCAGAGGGCAAATAAGGTCTACCAAAGCCAAATTTGAGGTGAGTTTGGCCTCCCAGACCAAGGACAACCACAAAGCATTCTTTAGCTATGTCCACAACCTCAAAGGCAATATACAGTTGTGTGCAGAGCTCATTGTAAATGGAGCCACTTATTCTGAGACAGAAGATATAGCAAACCTCCTGGCTGATAAATTCAGCTCCCACTTTACTCCCCTCTCCCCCTCAACCTTCCCTTAGGAAATATCATCAAATATAACTCCCCCTACTATCACTAGGGAACAGGTCCTTAATGTTGTCTCTAAGACCAAGAACACTGCATCAATGGGCCCAGACAATATCCCAGGATGCCTTCTAAATGGCATGAAGCATGACCTATCAGGGCCTCTGGAATTATTGTTCAACTGTAACTTCCAAACAGGCTTCGTGCCTCATGAATGGAGAAAGGTAAGAGTCATCCTTCTGCACAAAGGTGGGGCCATCTACAGACCCTGGAAATTACACACCCATAAGTCTCACTAGTCTTATATGTAAAGCCATGGAAAGGATTATCATGGAGATGATCAACAGAGATATAGTAAACCTCCAGACACTGGACCCAACCCAGTTTGGTTTCGTAAAGGGCAGATCATGCCTACTCAATCTGGTGGGCTTCTTTGAGAAAGTCACCAAAGCAATGGATGAGGGTAAAATCATTCACACTGCCTACCTTGACATGGCCAAGGCACTTGACACAATGCCCCACTCGGGCATTGTTGACAAACTCAAGAGGTTATGTACAAACCCATATGTCACCCAGTGCATAGCCAACTGGCACACAGACAGGACTCAGGAAGTTAGAATTGGGGAGTCCACCTCTACAAAGAGGCCAGTCACAAGTGGAGTCCCTCAGGGATCAGTCCTTGGACTGCTCCTTTTTGGCATTTACTTCTCAGACATCAAGGCCAATGTCAGTGGTCTCTGGCTGACTAAATTTTCAGATGATTGCAAATTAGGAGCTGTCACTGAATCTCACACTGACACAAATGTTCTCCAGGAGGGGCTGACACAGACAAACAACTGGTGTCAGAGTCATGGACTAAAACTAAATGCCAAGAAATGCATAATAGCATTTTTTGGAAGTCATCCATCCCTGGTAACTAACATACTGACAACCCCCCCCCCCCTTAGAGTTGACCCAGTAGTCAGGGACTTAGGGACAAACATAGATAGTAATCTAGTCTTTGATCATCACATGTCTACAGTAGTGAGGAAATCATTCTATGTTGCGCAACTTATAAACAAAGGTATGGCATTAAGTCCAAGAAAGTCCGTGTTCCACTGTATTCAGCATTTATTAGACCTATCATTGAGTACAATACCTCCTTTGGTATGTACCTAACCAGGCATATCCAACAACTGGAATGTCCACAGAGGTTCCTCACTAAAAGAATACAGGGCATAAGTAATATGTCCTATGCAGACTGCCTCATGCCCTATCCCTGTATTCTGTCTCCTACAGGTTTTGAGGGGAGATCTATGCCTGGCATACAGGGCATTGTCAGACCTCATTCTGGACCTTCTGCATATTCAAAAAACAAACAGTACCAGAATTACCTATTCTAAAGACTTAAATCTTACCTGTGATATAAGTAGGACCTACTGAAGAGATAGGTATGTATCACAGAGACTACCCTGTCTATGGAAAAGGCTCCCCGTCCATGTGAAGCAGAGTTTCTCCCTAATCCAATTCAAGTGCAACTTGGACAAATAAATGGGAAATCGGAAATTCATTCCTGGTTTGGCACCTATGTCTTTGATGCAAACTGGTAAGCTGTAAATGGTTCATCTCTCAGGCCCATGCTTAAACTTATTAAGGGTATCAGAACTCGTCAGAGATTTGGGATGCATGGCTAGGCTTAAATAGGCCCTTGTGGTCATTAGCCTAGTAAACACCTATGAACCTATGAAATTAAAAGGAATCCAATCTGTAGTGCTTGGCAAAGGTATGAGCAGAGGACTAGATTGCTGCCTCTAAAATGCTTCTACAGACTATCCCTTTCTAATCTACTAAGAAAGAAAATAAAGCCCTATTCAAATGAGCCTTAACATTGCTTGGAGGAGATTTACCATGGAGTAAAACAAAATCATTTCAGAGGCCAACCATTGTGCAACAGTTTGCTTAGAAAAAGGTTGGCCTTTCTTAGTACCCATAGAGAAGACAAACAGCTATTTAGGCATTCCTAAGGGACTTTTTTGTCAGTGTAGTACCTGAGCTACCTGTGCACATACAAAGTATGACAAATCTTTTCACCCTTGTTTTTTTAATAATTTTTGAATCAGGATAAAACAATGGGAGATTGATGGCCTGAGTCAAGATAAATCCCGGAAGAAATTTTAAACATGAATGATATATTAATGTATAACACAACCATGTCTTTGTGAAAAATCATGTAGGTTTGGCTCACCATGACAGCCTGCAGCTGAGAGATTCGTACTGCAGATGTCAGACTAATGATTAGAACAATCTTCCAACTAATGAACCATATACCAGCCTGACAGGCAGGTTGAAAAGGAGGCAAGTTCAATTTTTCAAGAACAAAGCTGAGGTCCCAGGAAAGAGGAGAAATTTGCTTTAGAGGGGGTCTCACATGCAACACTCCTTTCATAAACTGACCAAAAAAAAGAGATTAAAGAGTGGGATCTACAGGCAAACAATCTGAGAAGGCCACAAGATGCACTTCGACAAACACAACAAAACAAACCATCTCTATGTAGCTCACACAAATATTTCAAAACCAGAGAAGTTGAGACTCTTTCAGGGCCTTTATTACTGGCTAGGCACAACCTAGAAAACCTCTTCCACTTGTAAACATACAATGTTCTTTGCTTACTTTAATAACCCGCTGGACATCCTGATGGAATAACTACCTAAAAGATATCAAAATGGAATCATCCAGGCTGTCAGTTGCTACTGCTCTATGTTGGGGTGTACCATTAATCCCTGCTACTGTGTCAGCAGATCCAGTTTGAGAGAAAGCTTGTGTTAACTACCCTTGGCCAATTCCATTAAAAGGGAGCAGCAGCTTTGCCTGGGCCAAAATGGGACTACCACAATTATCTTTGGTAATTCTTTCTAAATCTTTACAAGTACCTTGGGAATCACTGGGAAGAGTGGAAATGTATACAGGAACTTTTTCGACTGTGGGAAGGATAGAGTATCTGTCTTCCAAGCATGGCTGCAAGGAAGGACAAAATGTTTCACTTGTCTGTTTTGAAAGGAGGTGAACAGATCTACTTGTAGTATTCCCCACATCTGGCTCAAGTCTTGAAAGACCGCTACAAGGAGTTTCCACTTTGGGAGGGTCTGTCCAGAGTCTACTTAATCTGTCAGCCACTGTGTTTTGCTCTGATGGACTGTATGAGGTCTAACGAGTTACAGAATGCTGCAGCACCAGGTTCCAGGCCATCACTGCCAACCACCAAAATGGGTATGACCTTGTACCTCTTTCCTTGTTCCAGTACCAAGTCACTGTAGTGCTGTCTTTGACAACTAGAAGAGGACCTGGAGTCCATAAGTGGTGAAGAAAGGACAAATCTATAATGGGCCTCCAGGAGTGCTCTTCTTTTGGTATCAAAAAGATCTTGGAGTAAAATTCTTTGGCTTTGTGTAAAGTAAGCACTGATGAAGCACCAAAGGAAACAGCTCTGCCTGGTCTGGTGGATGTGGGGGAATTCCAATGTCAAGTCTACCCTCACTGAATTACTCACAGAATTCATTTGTCTGAGACTATTTGTGACCAGGGTGCAGGGTTAAGAGAGACAGCCAGGGGGATGGAGGAAGAGAATGAGGGGCAGAAGAAGAGCAGGGGTGTTCTGTGACTTGGCAGCTAAATTTCTTTGCGGGGGGTTGATTCTTTTTCGGAAAGAAACCCCTCTTGTTTGGTTACAGCAAATTATCATCCTGCCGTTTCCTTCTGAACTCCTGACTTTTATTTGGCTGGGATATTTGTTTGATCTGCACCTTGAAGGAAGAAGCCTTGTTTGGGGAGGACTTGTGTACATGAAACATCCTACATACACCATGCTAATGTTTCTCTATTATCCCACTGTTTTGAGAAACACCAATTTAGAACTTAAGGATGTATTCAGAATTTCTTCTTTTAAATCATTAGAAAAGTTCTGATTACGTTATAAAGCATATTATGTTAATAAAACAGAAGAAGCAGCATTTCACAAAACTACTTCTGCACATTCAAGCTCATCTCTCAAAATATTTTTCGAAACCTGAGACAAATTAGAAAACATTTCATTAAATTTGCTCTACAGGTAAGGATGCAGCAAAATCATCCAAACTGTATGTATACTCTAAAATCAATTTCCACATATAGCCTTGATAATTTAACATTCTAAAGGCTAGATTACTAGAAAGAGACATCACTGCCTTGAAGAACTAAACATTTTCCCTCTTTATCAGGGTGAGCTGGATTAAATGAAGACATGGACTTTTTATCTGGGCAGACAGCTGGGGAGACAGCAGCTGGGTCAGCAGTCAAATGAGAAAAAGAGACCTGTCATATCCAAGGAGACCCTATATTTTCTTGGAGCCTTTTTAGGGACTGTTGGAATACATACTGGTGTCTTTCAGGCAGGTTTATAAACATCTACCAAGGCCAGTAAGAGGGGAGATAGCAACAGAACTGGGCACCTTGTCCTCTATATGATGATATACTCAACTTGGCTTCCCAAATGATCCTGATAAAAACATCATTAAATCTAGCAATCATCTGAGGAAAAGTGAACACTTTGTTGGACTTAAGCCCAGGTTCACCTTCTGTAGAATCAGAATGAATGGACTCAGTGTCAGCTAGGAAATCATCATTGTCCTCATCAGTTTCTTCATCATTCTCTGAAACAACAGAAAGGCCTTTAGCCAAACTAGCACTAGAACCATGTATGGGAACACAACCACAAGAATTAACTGTCTGCAGAACAGTCTTAGCCAAGGAAACCACATCAGCCTTATAAACAGCTACAATCTGATTATCAGCTGTACAATGAAGTTTCTCTTTATTTTTCTTGTGAATTTCACTATTAGATAAAATATCTAGGAACAGAGTATTATATGTATAGCAAGGAGTTTCTTACCCCAGACTACTCCTGCGCCTAATGGGTTTGGTTCTCCCATACTTGCGCTAGGTAATGGAACAGCCCCAGAGAATGTGTCTAACTCCCATTCCATAGATGTTGGCAGAGCTACACTGCAAAAAAATGGGACAAAAGGTAAAAGGTCTGTGGGCTTATTAGTAGCCCTGACAAAAATCACTAACCATAGTCTGTGGCACATTTTTTTTTTCTTAGGTGCAACAGGATTTGATGGGGGTGGGAGGTACCAGAGTTAGAATCCATCAATTCAGGGAAGAGAACACCAGCCAGAATAATAAACTGATAGTACTGAATAATGTATCACAATAAGCGCTTAAAGTGTCTAGCAATAAGTATGTCCCCACATAGCTAAACTCTTCCAAACTGTGCTATTATCACAAAAAGCAGTTTGAAATCTGTGCAGAATTCTTTTACAACTGACAGAAGTTAAAGCAACCTTCCCAGTACACAAAGTCCAAATACCAAAGCAACCAGTGTGCCAAACCAATGTTAAAAATTAGGTTCACACACACTTTAAACATGTTAAACTGCCATAAATAGCATTTAGTAGGAATTTAAACCATATTTTCTGGTCAGAGAAACTAAAATATCCACAGTGCATTCAAACAACTTCATTCATGGTAAAGTTGTGATCCAGTGTTAAAAACACACAAAACAGTCTTACATATAGTAAACAACGTATAAATGCTGTAAAAAGCCAAGTTCTACAATATTTTCCTGTCAACAGATGAAAATAAACCAGAGTAGCAACAGTAAAGACAGGCAATTCTAACTGCCTGAGACAATCCCTTCTGTCTAATAGCATATATACATACTGCAATTCTGAGAGAAAAACTGAAAGTTTCCTCAGAAACAGTAAAAACAAGCATCTGCCAAACATAAAAGCCAAATGAACACTGGTACAAACAAAAATTCCCACACAAATTACTGTGAACACTGGCAGAAATATTACATTAAAATAAATGCAATTTTTTTAAATAAATGTAAAAATAGAACAAGAATAATAAATTTGACAATAACATGAGAGGAAAGGGGTCTCCAAACGGGGCTTATCTGAGCAGCCTTAAAAATCGTAAAGACTTAAAGAAGCCTTAAAAATCAGCACTGGATCCTGTGAAGAGTCAGAGGATTCTTTGGGTGGTAGAAAAAGACTGCACATTCACTTCCAGTGACAGAGGAAGGCTTCCCTCTCAGGATATGCTCAAGTCAATCAGTTATCACAGGAAGTGAGAGGGAGGGGTGTCTGATCTCTTGAAAGCTGGACAGTACTGGGTTATTTTAGCAAATAACACAAAATGCCACTAGGGCAGCGAAAATGATGAACATAGGATTGTACGATCATAGGAAGCTACTAGGCTATTGGCTCTAAGGATCTTACAAGCCTAGTCAAGAATTTAGCCCATGTTCCGACAAGTCAGCACCCAATGCCCCTGTCCAGCAGCAACACAGGTGGAATCCCAGGGGTGTACTTTCTTTTCCCCATCCAGTTATTCAGGTTGCGTTTAAAAGGGTTAATGAGGTACTCTGCTTGACGTAGACAGGGTGTCTATTCAACGGAAGGGTGAGTCTCTGGGGCAAAAATCTGTCCCACCAACAAGTCCTATTGCTGTCACAGACCAGGTTGAGGTTATGTGTGCTGGTTACTCAAGTGGAGATTGACTTGCGGATGTGCAGCAGTCTCATCAAGGTGAGGTTTGAGATTGCTTTGAACACCAAACAGAGGTCACCTCTGAGGAGTCTGTATGAGACTGAGTAGAGGGACACAGCTTTTAACCTATCTGTGTAAGGTAAATGTTTGAGGCCCTGGATTCTCCTGGTGAGGAACCTCTGTGGTCTCTCCAGCTGCTGCATGTGCTTTGTGAGGTGCATGCCGAAAGGGGTGTTGTACTCAATAATGGGTCTTATAAGGGAATAATACAGGGATGTTATGACCTCCTTGTCCCTGGATGAGATACTCTTCCTAATGAGATGGGCCATGTAGAAAGCTTTCCATACAACAGAGGAAATATGGTGGTCAAAATTCAGTTTGCAATCAACCTGGCTGCCCAAGTCCCTCACAACTAATTGATTGCTTAGGACCTTGTTATTAATGTGATAATTTGGAGGACATCACTCTCCCCAGAGGGGATGATTTATGCATTTTTTGGCATTCAGTTTGAGACCATGTTTCTGGCACCAGTCATTTGTCTAGGTGAGACCCTCTTGGAGGATGTCCACATCACTAGGGGAATTGATGACAGTGCCCAGCTTGCAGTCATCTGCAAACTTGGTCAGCCATAGCCCACTGGTTTTGGCCTGCACCTCAAAAAAGTATATCCCAAACAACAGAGTCCACAAGACCAATCCCTGAGGTACACTGCTCATTACGAGTTTACTGCTTGAGGTGGCAAGGTTATCACAGGAAGTGAGAGGGAGGGGTGTCTGAGCTCTTGAAAGCTTGACAGTACTGGGTTATTTTGGTAAATAACACAAAGTGACACTATTTTGACTAGGTGGGTTCTATACGTGAGCCAGTTTGCCACCCATCTGGTAACATATGTATCAATGCCTAGTTGAGAAAGTTTATCTATTATACCTGAGTGGGGAATAGTATCAAAGGCTTTGGCCAGGTCAGGATAGGAGGTGTGCACTGCCTTCCCCTTGTCCATGGCTTTGGTGACAGTTTCAAAGAAGTCGACTAAATTTAACAGGCGTGACCTCCCCGTGACAAAACCAAACTGTGTGGGATTGAGTGTTTGGAGGTTGCCAATGCTCTTGTTAATGAAGTCCATGATAATCCATTTCATGGCCTTGCAGATCAGGCTAGTTAGGCTGATGAATCTAGAATTTCCTGGATCGGTGGACATATAATCACCTCTTTTAAATTTATGTGCAGGTGCATCTGCTGGACATTCCACCGTCCCTGTATGCATCTGCATCCAGGTGTGCTCCCCAGGCGTAGTCCGATGCGTCTGTAGTCAGAACTTGAGTGGCAGGAGGTGTCCGAAAGGGCATGCCCTTGTTTTGTAGACAGGCTGTAGCCCACCATAGAAACTCCATCTGTAGAGATGGAAGCAGAGGGAATATCACATCCAGATCCTGTGTGTGTTGACACCAAATGTTCTTGAGGTACCACTGCAATTTCCTCATATGGAGTCTTGCATATGGAATCATGAGAATACAAGATGCCATGAATCCCAGAACTTGCAGGTATTTCCTTGCAGGGAGCTGGGACAGACTTGCCAAGTCCTTGAAGTAAACTGAAATAGTTGTCTACTTCTCCTGGGTGAGATATATCATCTGGGCGGCTGTGTTCAGACTCGCTCCCAGGAATGTTATCTCCTTGGATGGCAACATTTTTGATTTTTACTCATTGAGAGTGTAACCCAGGGAAGAAAGAAGAGTCTTTATGAATTCCAGATCCTTTAGTAGCTGTTCCTGAGAACTTGCTTGAATCAGACAGTCGTCCAAGTATGGGTAAATCTGAATTTTCTTCTTCTGCCTACAAAAAGCAATGACTGGGGCCAGGCACTTTGTGAAGACTCTGGGAGCAGTAGATAAGCCAAAGGGAAGCGTAGAGAATTGATAATGTTGCTTGCCCACTCTGAAATGAAGATACTGCCTGCAACTTTCCCTGATAAGTGATGTTCAGATAAGTCTCCTTGAGATCCAAGGTTACCAGCCAGGAATCCTTTTCTAACATTGGTAGTAACTGATGCAGACTGAGCATTTTGAACTTTGAAATTACTAGAAAAGAGTTCAGAATAGAAAGATCCAGGATAGGACGCCAGGTGCCTTCTTTTTTTGGAACTAGGAAAAGCCTGGAATAAAAGCCCTGGCCTACCTGCTGAGCAGGAACTGATTCTCTTGCTCCCAGATGAAAAAAGACAAAATTTGTTTTTCTACTTCTGCCCTTTGGTTTGGCGGAACATCTGGGAATCCCTTGGGAGCTGGAAAGGTGCGGAAAGAAAACTTGTGCCCCAGGGACACTGTCCTGAGCACCCATTTGTCATCTGTGATAGAGGCCCAGACATCTGAAAAAAGGGCCAACCTTCCCCCTAAGGGACTCTCCAGGCAAGCAAGAACAGGCAGAAGTTGTAAAAAGTCATTGAGAGTGTTTTGATTGAGATGCAGGCTTGGAGCTTCCCGCCTTAGAAGTGGAAGCCTGCCACCGCCTAGACCTTTGAGGGGTAGCTGCCTGCCCCCTAGAAGATTTGTAACCTCTAGTCCTGAAACAGTTCTGTCTACTGGTATCAGGAAAGGTCCAACTCTTGGAAGGGTAAGTCCTGCTAAAGAGAGGGGGTTGAACTTGCAGAAAATCCTTAACAGTTTGCATGGATTTGGCCTTATCCTCCATCTTCTTAAGCACCTCCTCAGCTTTGCTGCCAAAAAGACTATCTTTATGCAAAGGCACATCCAAAAGCTTAGCCTTGACAGGTTCTGGAAGAGGCTGTTCTCTGAGCCAATCGTGCCTTCTAATAACAGATCCAGTAGACGTATCCCTACTGGAGGCCTCAAGGATGTCAAAACTACAATGCAAAGAATACTTATTGACCTGAGTGGCTGAATTCAGCAAATCCTGCATGTCTTTATTCTCTGCCAAAAGAGGTACACTTGCAATCTTAAACTTAATAGCCTCCAAGGTGTGCTGTTGGTAATTCAGCATATGAAAAAGACAATTGGTAGCCCTAATAGCTAGGGTGGCAGAGGTATAAACTTTCTTGCCCCACCTATCTAGATTCCTGGATTCCCTGTCTGAAGAAATAGGAATCCTGGTAACAGTGGCCTTAACCCCTTTAGGGCCCTGAGAAATAACCTCTGGATCTTCCAACGGGTTCCTGAAAAGAAATAGATAACAATCAGGGACTCTGTAGTACCTGTCAGTTTTCCTGGGAGCATAGGGAACCGAATAGGGAGACTAGGAATTTTCCAGAAAAACACCATCAACAGCTTCCAACAGAGGGTGAATAGCAAGAGCCTTATGCTGAGGTAAATCAGGAAACTCCCTAATCTGTTTCTTAGATTGGGGACAATCCTAGTTTTCCCATTTAAAATGTTCCCTGAGGGTATTTAAAGTGCCACCAAAAGAGCAATCCTCTGGAGAAGAATCCGAAGGGATGGACTCCTCTACATCTGAATCCTCAAAGGGAGAAAAAGCCTGAGAAAATTCCTCTTCATCAGCAGAAATGCTGGAAGAAACAGATCCTGAACAGGACAAAACCTCAGGAGAAACATCTCCTTTTAGGAGGTGAGGCTGAGAACCCCAAATAAGAGTCAACAAATCATTAGCCATTTTAACCATCTGGGATTGAGGAGAACTAGAAGGAACTGGAGCCTTCCTGTTCACAGGCTTACGAATGGAAGGCTTACCTGCAAGCCTAAAGGATTCGGGAGGCCTGGCAACCACCAAAGGAGCAGCAGGAGTCGAAGGAAGAAGTTTGCTGTCTGATTGCAAAACGGAGTCCTCGGACCCCAGAGACAACTTAACGGTTCCGGCTCCAGCAGAAGAGGTGACTGGAGACAGGTCAGAAGACAAAAAGGAGGCTGAAGGCCTAAGGGACTCAGACTCAAGCAAGGCCTGCAGTTGTACATCTGCTCCTGCCTGACTGACGACTAACTTAACCTCATCCGAGGACTTAGTTTTCTGAGGATTATTGCGGTCCTTGTCCTTACGTTTTTCAGAATATCCGAAGCCTGAAGACCAGTGGATGCCATACCAACAAACTTAGGCCAAACTCCAAAATGCCTAGCCAAAATCTTAGCCCGACGACAGATAGTGCGCAGATTAAAGGAGGCACAGAGATCACAATTGGGAACGTCGTGGTCAAGACCTAAACAAATAATGCAATAGGAATGAAAATCTCTATGGGGAATCTCTTTTCCACAGGTAAGGCAATTATTAACCTTTTCTGACATTCGTTAAGGCAAGAAAAGAGGATCCCCAATGGGGTACTTAGCTGTAGTAGACTTCAAGTCTTGTAGTCGGAAACCAACCAAGGTAATCTGCCGACCGGCACTGGTGCATGAAAGCTTCTGCTTCAGGCTCCATGGCAAGGAAGACTGAGGAAGTCATGTTGGCTGCCTCCTTTTGTATCAGACGCCCTTTTGTCCTTTGCAATTGATGGCAGCTGACGTAATTTTTACTTACCTTTGGTATTCTGGCCGATCGAGGGGTACCGGGAGCCAGATAACCCATTTGTTAGGACTGCAACAGTGAAACACGATAAACATCAGTCCATCCCAAGTAATGCCCCCCCCCCCCACTCAAACTGAGAGATGTCCATGGTCAGCATGCAATGGGCAGACAAAGCATAAAGGGACAACCTTGTCAAATCTCATTGAATTGGATCCACCACTCCAATGAGTCCTTGCAAACTCTGGATAGTTTTATTAAAAATTGTAAGGGTTGACATAAGATGGACCATTGCACTTGTAGAGTTCACTGCATGATTCTCAAGTGAAAATGAGCTGCTGGAATCAAAGTGATTGCTGCGGCCATCGATCATCCTAAAGCTCTTAAAATCAATTTGGCTGGAGGAAAAGGGTGAGACATTATCTGACTGACATGTAATCTTAGAGAAAGAATTCCGCTCCATGGCAAGGATTCTTGAAGATTCGTTGTGTCTAAGCAAGCCCCTATAAACTCCAAGACTTGTATTGGTTGAAGTCTGGACTTTGGAAGATTTACTGTGATACCTAGAAAGTGGATCAATTGAAGAAGATAGTCTCTGGCTTTTATTAATAGATGCCTGGTGGAACAGGTGGGGAGCCAATCATCTAAATAAGGAAACACCCTGAATCCTGCATTCTTAGATGAGCTTCAACCACTGCTGCACATTTGGTGAGCACCCTGGGGGCTGTGGTGAGACTAAGAGGCAGTGTTCTGAACTGGTAATGACTGGCTCCTAGGCGAAAGTGAAGGAATCTGCAGGATCACCTGTTCATTTTGATGTGATAGTACGTATCCTTCAAATCTACACAGCACTTCCAGTTGCCTTTCTGGAGTAATGGCAGAATGGAGTGAACTGTGACATCCAGAATGTGGAATTCATTATGAAATTATTTAGATAACTGAGATCCAGGATGGGTCTCAGGTCCGCTGTCTTTATTGGCACTACAAAAAACCTTGAGTAAAAAACAGATCCTGTTTGGTCTGGTGGGACATCTTGAATGACTCTTTTGTTTAGCAGCTTTTGAATTTCTAGAACTGCTTGCTTCCACTGACTGGTTGGAACATCCAAGAAACTCTTCTCATTCTTGGTGGATCTTGTGAAAATAGAATAAAATATTCTTTGGATAATATTCTTTGCACCCATGTGTGTTTTGTAATGGCTGCCCAGGCTTCTGGATGCAAGAAAAAGCATCTCCGAGAAGAACAGGTGGGCAACATTTCAGAAATGCTGAAAGGGTCTGTCAGAGAAGGAATCTCGAGACCCTTGATTTTGCAGTCCCCCTCTGCCACACATGTGGTGTCTTCCATTATTATAATTATTTCCACCTCCATCTCTGTGGGAAAATTATCTGTGTGAATCTTAGAAAGGCCCTTGAGGCTTCCAAAGAAAGAAGTTATGTGCTCACTATAACATTCCATGTTTGTTGCCCATCTCGCCGTTCATTCTTACATTGATGGGTTTGGAGCCGATTCTCGGCTCCAACTCGACCGAATACACAGCGTCCCTAGCACCTTTTCCCCTGGGTGGTTCACAAGAGTACATCTTTAAGCACTGTGGAACCAAAGGAGGCCCTGTCCCAGGAGGCCAAATCCATTTTGTAATGCGTGATAAATGTATGAGGAGTGGTCCAGGTAGCTGCTGCACAAATATTATCCTTAGGAATTCTGGCCTAAAAGGCAGAAGACATAGCCATTGCTCTAGGGGAATCAGCCTTTACCTTAAATGGTAAATCTCTGTTATTTGAGGTATAGATGAATGTAATGCAGTTTGAGAGCCAGTTGGAAAGAGTAGTTTTTGAAACTGAGCTACCATTTTTTGCGTCTGAGAAGGTTATGAATAACTGGTCAGATTTTCTAAAATCTTTTGTCCTATGCAAACAGAATCTGAGTTGTCTATGCATGTCCAGTTGATGTAATTTGTATTCAGCCTTGTTGCTGTGATTAGGAAAAAACACTGGAAGCTCAATAGATTGATTTATGTTAGTTGAAGAAGAGACTTTAGGTAAAAAGGATGGATTAGTTCACAAGGATACCCTATCCTTATGAAATATCAAATATGGCGGTTTGATAAATAGGGCTTGCAACTCTGATACTCTTCTAGCAGATGTTATAGCCACCAGAAAAATGGTCTTCCATGAAAGGAACTTGAGGTCTGAAGATGAGGAGGGTTCAAAAGGTGGTAACGTCAGGTGAGATGGAACAAAATTTAAATCCCAAGGAGGAAGGAGTTCCTTAAAGGAAGGTCTTAATAAGGAGGCACCTTTCAAGAAGGCTCTACACAACCTGTGTGACATTAAGTTTGAGGTAGGATCTCCAATGTGGAAATTTGAGATTGCAGAAAGTTGTACTCTGATGGTTGCTGCAGCTGAAGCTTGTTGGAAGAGTTCCGCTAAAATTTCCAAAATAGAGTGGATGGGGGCAGAAAAGGGATCAATGTTCCTGTTTTGAGCCCAGAGGGAAAACCTTGTCCATTTGCTAGAATACAGTTTTCTGATGGAAGCTTTATGAGAGGACATTAAGATATGTTTAACTGTTTGGAGTGAAATTCTGAAGCCTGACTAGATTGGGAAGTGGAGCAGCCAAGTTGTCAATTTTACGGTGTGGAGAGAAGGATGAAGTGCACCTGACATATGTGTCAGCAGGTCTGGAACTGGGTCCAGAGTCCAAGGCTTTTTCCTGAAGATGAGGCCAAAGGAAGGAGAACCAAACTTGACGAGGCCAGTAAGGAGTAATGAGAATTATCCTGCTTCCCAAGTACTGTGCTTTCTGAATGACTCTGGGTATGAGAGGAAACAGATGAAAGGCATACAGAAGTCCTGAGGGCCAAATGAGAGCAAGTGCGTCTCTCTGTATTTCCCTGGAGGGGGGATTAGGGTAAAGTAGTTGCTGCACTTTGCATTCATGGGAGTGGCAAAAAGATCGCAGCAAGGCAGACCCCATGTTCGGAAAATCCTTTCCACTATGTTCTGATTGAGAGACCACTCATGAGGTTCATAGATTCATAGGTAGGTACTAGGCTATTGGCCCTAGGGCCTATACAAGCCCAGCCAAAAAGGTACCCTGGCTTTTGCCACCCAAGAAAATTATTTTCCTGTGCCACTGTCGAGCAGCGCCACAGAAGTGATCCCTGGGGTGAATTTCCTATTTCCCATCCAATCATCAAGATTTTTCTTGATGAGTGCAATGAGGAGCTTTGTTTGATATAGATAGGTAGTTTGATCCAGAGTATGGGAAGTCTCTGGGACAGGAATCTATCCCTCCAGCATGTTCTGTTTATTGTGGTGACAAGGTTTAGGTCCCTAGAGTGTGTAGCTTGGAGGGATTGGGATTTCTTTAAGTGGAGCATGCCCAACAGCTCTGGGTTTGACATAGCTTTGCATGTTAGGCACAGATCACCTCTGAGTAGGCGATATGCGGCGGAGTAAAGCTGGAGTTTTTTGAGACGGTCTGCATAGGGCATCTGTTTTAGGCCAGTAATCCTCTTTGTGAGGTATTTCTGCGGCCTTTCCAGTTGTTGTAGATGTCTTGTGAGGTACATACCAAAAGGGGTGTTGTACTCTATAATAGGTCTAATGAGTGATGAGTACAGGGGAACAATTACTTCATTTTTTCTGGATAAGAAATTTTTTGTGATGAGGTGTGTCACATAGAAGGATTTCCTGACTACTGTGGCGATGTGATTATCAAAGGAGAGACTACTGTCCACCTGTGTCCCAAGGTCTCTTATCACACTTTCGGTGTTAAGTATATTACCACCTATGTTGTAGTTCATGGGTACAGAGTTTTTACCAAAGGGGATGACAATGCACTTTTTGGCATTGAGCTTGTGGCCATGACTTTGACACCAGGCATCTGTCTCAATGAGGCCCTTTTGTAGGACGTCCACATCTTTAGGAGTTTCGATTATGGCTCCTAGTTTGCAGTCATCTGCGAACTTCATTAGCCAAAGACCTTCTGTGTTAGCCTGTACTTCAGAGAAGTAGATACCAAACAGGAGAGGACCCAGGACTGAACCCTGTGGTACTCCACTTGTCACTGGTCTGAAGTCGGATTTGGAGTCTGCTACTTCACAGTGTGGGTTTTGTCAGTGAGCCAGTTGGCAACCCATCTTGTGACATAGGGATTTATACCTAGTTTAGTGTGTCTATCTATAATTCCAGAGTCGGGGATGGTGTTGAAATCCTTGGCAAGATCTAGATAGGCTGTGTGAACCACCTTACCCTCATCTACGGCTTTGGTGACTGCTTCAAAGAAGTCTACCAGGTATAGGAGAAATTATCTGCCTTTTACAAACCCGAACTGGGTGGGGTCCAGAGTTTGGAGATTACCAATGTCTTTGTTTATAAGTTCCATGATGATACATTCCGTGGCCTTGCAGACCAGGCTCATCAGGCTAATAGGGCGGTAGTTCCCGGGGTCCGTGGTGGCTCCCCCTTTGTGAAGTAGGATAACCGTCACTGTGTGCCATTCAGCAGGCACAAAGCCTAAGGTGAGGCTATGATTGAACATGGTACTTAGGTGGGGTGCCAGTTCGTTCTGTAGTCCGTGTAGAACACAGCCTGGGATGTTGTCTGGTCCCATGGATGCTGTGTTCTTGGCTTTGGAGAGTGTGATTTTTACCCTGTTCAGCCATGATTACAGGAACTTTGCATTCTTCCGGTATAGAGATGGGCCCTTTAGGGGGTGAGAGGGGGGTAAAGTTATCACTGAACTATCTGCCAGGATGTTGGCAATATCAGTTGGGTCTGTATATTTAGTGCCATTGTGCTGTAACTCAAAGCAGATCTAAGTGTTCCCATTGAGATTTTTGACATAGCTATAGAATGCTTTGTGGTTGTCTTTAGAATCAGTGGTGATTTTGTTTTTGTAACTAGCTTTGGAGGATTTTATCAGGGATCTCAGCTTCTTATTGAGGCTGACCAGGGAGCTCCTCCACTCATGGGATTTTACTCTCTTTTGCAACAGTTTCTTCCTTCTGTAGTACAGTTTGTTTATGGCAGGGGACCACCAGATTGGCTTCCTGTTTTTGGAGGATAGCATCTTGGTTCTGTTTGGGATAGCACGATCCATGCACTCGTGTAAGTGCTTGTAACGTGCAATTGTGTACGATTCAGTAGTCATAACTGTACTGTCCATCTGCATGGGTGTCATGAAGTTCACCACCTCTGTCTTAAGAAGCATGAAGTTGGCTTTGGAGAAATTTTTTACCATGGTTTCCTTAATAGGGGGTGGGGGCAGGATGTGGATATCTAGGGTGATTAGCTTATGTTTAGATCGTACCAATGAGGCATTGACTTCAGGTGTGGAATACCGGTCACTCATGTCGGTAATGACTAGATCTAGGATATTGTTGCCCCTGGTGGGGGTGTGGATAAGCTGATCCAGGGCATTGGAGTTTATGAATTCCAGAAAGCATTGAGCGAAGGAGTTGGTACATGAGTAGTTTTCCCAGTTAATGGTGGGGTAGTTGAAATGGGGTAGTGGAGTGAGGCATTAAAATTGCCCTGCTCAGCTTGTCTGCAATCACGTTGGACTTCCCAGAATGTGCATTGTTATTAGAAAATGCTAGGAAGAAACTGCCCATTGCCCAACACTTAGAGCCTCGCGACAAAGAGGGTAAGATCTGGTTCCCCCCTGCTTGTTTATGTACCAGACCACAGACATATTGTCTAACTGTATCGCAATTGTCCCCAGAGGGAGATAGTTGTGAAGTGCTTGCAATGCAAGAAGCACTGCTCTCATCTCTAGGACATTTATATGAAAGTGAGCCTCGTGTTCTTACAAGGTATATACCTTGGACTGTTCTCCCCAGATATTGCCCCCCACAATCTGGGAAGAGTCCATGGTCACCATAGCTATGGGTTGTTGTGGAACAAAGGGTCTCCCTATGGTCACATGGCTGGAGTGTATCCACCATCTTAAGTTGTTTTTGCATGATTCTGTTATCCTGATCGGGTGAGACATAGGAAGCTCTTGAAGTGACCATTGGGAAAACAACAGCCATTGAAGGATCCTCATGTGCATTCTGGTAAGAGGAACAAGGGCTATTGTGGAAGCCATTGTCCCTAATAATCTTACAACTATCTTTGCTTTCAACTTGGCTTTGGGAAGAAGATAAAAGTATCTGCTGTCTGAGTGCTGCGACTCTGTCTGTTGGAAGATGTGCTACCATGGAAGCAGTGTCTAGATCTGTGCCTTTAAGTGTAATATGTTGACAGGGCAACAAGGCAGATTTTTTAAAAGTTGACTGTAATACCCAACTGAGCGCAAACGTCCAAAGTCAGATCCCTGGCTTGTTGGAGTAGATGCTTGGTGGTGGCAGATAGGAGCCAGTCATCTAGATAGGGAAACACTCAGAATCCTAGATGCCTCAGGTAAGCTGTGACTACTGCCATGCATTTGGTGAACACTCTGGGGGCTGTAGTGAGACCAAAGGTCAGGGCTCAGAACTTATAATGACTGGCTCCTAGCCAGAAGCATAAGTACCTTCTCGATGCTCTGTCCATTTTTATGTGGTAGTAAGCATCTTGAAGGTCTATCGAGCACATCCAATCATCTTTCCCTAAAAAGGCAAGTATAGACTGCAGTGTCACCATTCGGAATTTTGACTTCTTGACAGATTTGTTTAATTTGCTTAGGTCTAATATGGGTCTCCAGTCCCCTGTTCTTTTTTGGCACCAAAAAGAATCTTGAGTAAGTTCCAAATCCTATTTGGTCTGCGGGGACTTCTTGGATGATTCTTTTGTGCAGTAACTTTTGAATCTCTATAGTTGCTTGCTCCCTTAGATTGGGTGTAATATCTGGGATTGTTCTGGTCTGTGGAACAGGACTGGTGAAGGGAATGGAATATCCTCTGGATATTATTCTTAGTACCCACTTGTCTCTTGTGATAGTTTGCCAGGCTTCTGGGTACATAGATAAACGTCCCCTGACTGCCTCCAGAGTAGAGCAGTCCGGCCTCCTTTCAGGAGCGCTGCTAAGGGCGTCCGCGAAAGGAATCATGGTCACCCTGGTTCTGCAGGCCCCCTCTGCCTCTGGGGCAGCGTCAAATGTTGTTACCTCTCCCTCTGCCCCTGGGGAAGGAATCACCCCATGCATCCTGGAAAACTCTCTGGGATCTTTTGAACCACATTTTCCCACTCTTCTGACCTTTAGGATAAGGTCTTGAAGGTACGGAAAAACGTACTCCAATGGCAGAGAGTTTTTCCTTCCTGCTCACATCAGGTGAGAGTGTCTTTTACTTTGGGTCCAAAGAGTGAGGAACCATCTAAAGGGGCATTAGTAAAAGTAGAATAAAAGGGCTCCACAAAATTGCACAAGCGCATCCAGGAGTGTCTCCTAAGGGAAACTCTGGAACTCGCTGCCCTGTTCGCTCCATCAGCTGTATGGGATATCAGCCTCATGGAGGAGTTGACGATGGAATTTAAGGTGGATAGCTGGAGGAGACCTTATAATTCACCTCCGCAGCCAATGTACCTTGTAGAGTATCTCCTAGTTCTTTCAGGAGATCTCTCTGCAGCCTTGTGAAGTGAGGTAGTTCAGCGATCGAAGAGTAAAGGTCACTGATGAAAAGACACACTTCCCGTATCTGTCCATCGTTTGAGAGCCTTTATTCAGAGGGTGAACAGATGACGATGTCTCTGAAAGTTCCTTCTTGGTGGCTGCTGCCACCACCATAGCATCTACAGGTACCCCTTTAGTGAGGAAATCCTTTCCCGAAGGAGCTGATAAGAATTTGTTTGGCCTCCGAGGGACTGGTTCCATTGTGTCAGGTGACTACCGTGCCTTTCAACTGACCAAATCCATTAGCTCATAGAAAGGCAGAGACACCCAGGAGGCTGAAGGTTGAGACCCAAAAGCTTTCAGGTACACTGATTACTCATCAGGAGGGGTGGTGGCCTGCCAGCCACCTCTCTGCTTCAGGAACTCTAGAATATCTGCAAATTAGATATCATCAGTGGATGACCGTGGGGACCTTTCTGACTCCTCGAGGTTAGTGTCTGAAGTGATGGACTCATCTGGAGAGTCTATGTGCTTCCTCTTGCAAGTTCTCTTCCAAGGTGGCTCCTCACAAGGATATTCTGGGGCGGTATTGGAGGAGAGGGGTTTACCCAATGGGGGATCCTGAGACTCTGGATCTCTGCTGTCCTGTGGAAAGGGTAGTGCCAAGACAGTAGTCAGTGCCTTAGGGGGACAAGTGCTGGTATCCTTATGTGGAGCTGTATGGGTAGACAGCACACTTCTTATCAGCTCAAAGGCAGACCCCACTGGCTTTGAAGACTCCCTCAGCTCCAAGGAGACAGAGGAAGCCACCAGAACCAGTGAGATTGGACCTGAGGCCGATGTAGGAGCCGAGCTAACCTGGGGCCAATGCTCCAAGGGGCAGGCTCGGCAACAAAGATGATCGGGGCCGGGAAATCCCCCTCAGGGCCGACTGGGGAACCCCAGCTCCCAGACTCTCCAGACGGCACTGAGAGTGTCGGAGCAGAAGTCAGCTCTGTGAACACCGAAGGGGGTCTCGGAATCAATGGATCCACAGTAAGTGGTACCAAGCACTTTGGCTCTGAAGGTCCAGCTTGGCTCGGAGGAGGAACAACAGTGGGTAAGACTGGTATAGTAGGCTCTGGGACCAAATGGGTCAGAGCCAAAAATAATTTAGTTAATGCTGCCGACTTCAAGAGTCTGTGCACCACCTGCTCCACGTCATCGTCAGATAAGCTCCTGGTGGACCTGGAAGATGGGGATGGAGAACGAGACCTGTGAAAAATGGGAGATCTCAGTGTCAGGGAAACCAGTGAAATATCCATGGACCGGCTCCGAGAAGAGGTATCTTGCAGCTCCGAAGACTTTTGAGCTGAAGAACCAGGCTTGTCAATCAATATAACCTCCAACAGCTTTGAGGACTGTGGAACCGAGGAGGTAGTGGCCTTAGAAATATTTGGTAACTTGATTGGCGGCTCCAACTGAGCTGATGTAGCAGGTGATTGTCTCTTTTGAGGTTTGTCCTTTTTAGAAGAAGAAGAGGAAGAAGAACCGTGGATAGCTTCCTCAAAAGTTGGATTTAAGAGCCCCTTAAGGATCAATTTGTTTCTCCTTTCTTGTAAAACCCTGGCACTGAAGGAATGACAGAATGTACAATCCTCCAAGCCAATAAACACATAAGACATGACCATCAGTAATAGACATCTTTTGTAAACACTTCTGGCATTTTTTGAAGCCCGTAGGCTTATGTTCCCTCTCTTTTGGGTCTTTGGACATGATTATGATAAAACCACAATATAACAACAAGAAATTTAACTTACTAAACTACTAATCTATAGCTAACTACAGGAAACACTAATGAGACAGATAACAAGGGAAGAAAATAGGGCCTCTAACTAATACAGCCTTATTTCCCAGAAAAAAACAACACACCAACTACAAGTCCTCTAACTAAAATGGGCGAAGAGCTCTCTAACTTAAACAAGCTACTATTTATCTACGACAAGACACAACAACCACTACAAGAGATACAGTAAGACATATGAAACAACGGCCAAAGGCAGCACCAAAGGGAATTAAAGCTATAACAATTTAGATATTACTAGTTTAAAAGCTAACTATGTAACTACAATGCAAAAAAAAAAAAAAAAAAATCTACTATAACATAAAAAAAGATTAAAGGTGCTAAAAGGTAATATGAAGAAATTTTTTCACAACTTAGCCACGGCCAAGAAGAGCGCATCCAACTTCGTAAAGTGGCAAATGAGATCTGGGGAGTTACACCCCTGCATTATGGGATACCTACTTGTCACAAACCAAGTTTGACCCTTTCAGCTGTGCATTCGGCCGAGTGGGAGATGAGAATCGTCTCTGAACCCATCATTGTAAGAATGAAGGCGAGATGGGACAACATAACATCCATATTTTCTTACCACTGTGTTGATTTCTGGAGAAGGATCTCTGCGGGGTAGAAAATCAGACTCCTATGGCAGATAGGGTCTTTCCATCCTATTCACTATGTGAGAGCGTCTCCTTAACAGTAGGGCCAAACAGAGAAGATCCATCAAAGGGAGCATTGATGAATGATGCCTTAAAGGGCTCCATAAAGTCAAATAAGTGCATCCAAGTGTGCCTCCTTATGGATATACCTGTACCCACAGCCCTTGAGGAACTCTCAGATGCATGAGAGATTAGACTCATGGACGCATTAGATACTGACTGCAGGGTGGCGAGCTGCAAAGAATAAACTTTCATTTCCTCCTCCTCTGACGTGGACCTAGGGACAGAGTTGGAGATTTCCTTTATTAAGTCCCACTGTAACCTAGTGAAATGTGCCAGGTAATTCAGTGATCAAATATCAAAAGTTACTGAAGCATACACTCACTTTCCATATCTGTTTAAAGCCCTAGACTCTCTTTCAGGGTAATGGACAGAGGAGCTTTACTCTGCTAGCTCCATTTTCATGGCTGTTGCAACAACCATGGCATCTACAGGGATTCCATTAGACCAATGCTGCCCGTCTGATGGTACACTTAGTATCCTATCAGGGTGTTTTGGAATGGGCTCTACAGTACACAGCTCCTTCCATGCCTGGTGGAAGATAAGGCCGATAAGTTCATCTGCCAGAGGAGTCACCCAAGATGTAGATGGGCCAGACCCAAAGGCTTTCAGAAAAAACAATTCCTCCTGAGAAGTGTTCTGAGAAGACCATCCACCTTTTTGAGGGTAGGATTTCTAAAATGTCTCCAAATGAGACATCTTCTGGTGGAGATCTGGGGGACCCTTCTCCTTCATCAAAATCAGTGCCCTCTGTCAGTGATTCTCGAGGGGAATCCAGGTGTCTCCTTTTACACAATTTCTTCCAAGGAACCTCTTCACCTGGGTATGCTGGAGAAGTGTCCTGAGGAGAAATGGGGTTAGGATCTGAAGAGGTGATAGCCTAAGGATCCCCCTGATGGGCAAAAACCTTTTCCACAACCTCAAAAGCAGAAGGGCCAGGGGAACTGTAAATCAGCTTCCCCAGAGCTGAAGCTCTAGGATCAGCCAATACTCCACTCTGACAGGTCCCGAGGAGGCAACTGGACCTGAGCTGTCAAATGTCAAGGCTCCGAGAGGAATCGACAGTTCCGTAACCCTCGGAGTTGAAGTCATGTCCCTGAAGCTGGTGCTGACACTTCAGCTCTGAGATCCGTTCTACTCCAAAACCCTAGCAGCCGATCAGAACAAGGAGACAGTCAGAGTCAAGGAAGCTAACATCCTTGGATCCAACACCTCGGCACTCAGGATCTTCTCATCTGACTGCTCTAAAACCTCGGGTCAGATCAGAGAAGGTGAAACTAAAGGGTGTCCTGAAGACTGTAGACTCATGGATCCAATGGGCAAAGAAACCTGAAGAATCACATCTGGATTTGAGTCCTAAGGAACTTTTTCACCATTCTATCCACATCCTGCTCCAATACGTTTCAGAAAGACCTGATGGAAGAAGATAATGAGGAAGTTTGAGAAGTCTTCCTAGGGGTCTCCACAAAAAAGGGAGATCTTGAGGTGGCAGAAACAGTCTCCACAAAGAAGCGCAGAGACCGGATCCAAGAGGATCGAGGATGTGTGGTCGGATCTGATGGCATCAGAAGTCTTTGGGGCTGAAGGATCCAAGGCAGTCGGATCTGAGGACTTTTTCACCTTAGGTGGTGGTTCTGAACTTGGAGCCGATGGAGGAGAACGTACAGGGGAGCCCTTTGTCAACTCCCTGGTCTCCAGATGTTCTTGGCTTCTCAAGAAGGTTTGAGCCCCTGACATAGAAGGAACAGCAGAGGAAGATGCAGGTAACAATCCCTTAAGGATAAGCTTGTTCCACCTATCACTAACAGCCCTAGAGTTAAAACCCTCCCATATTTCACATGAAACCTGGGGATGTGCTGGGCCTAAACAATACACGCATTCCCTGTGGGCATCAGAATTGGGTACCTTATGCCCGCAAGAAGTGCATTTCTTAAAACCAATAGATTTGTCCAACATACCAGAAAGCACTATAAACAGCAAAAATTACCGATAACAAAAGGGAGAGAGGGAAAATATTTTCTGGAGAAATAAAATTACCTCGGAAGAGGTAAAAAAAGAAACAGAATACCAGCAATGGTACTGGAGTTACACTAAGTAGAAGTTAGAGAAAGGGATCTAATTAAACACTAACCCACTAGAAAAGGTAAACAGAGGGAGAACAAAAGAAGTACTTCAATAAGGAAAAAAGTTTTAAAATCATTTACAATTGTTTTATGACTATCTAATAACTTGATTGCATGAAATCCCGAATGATCGCTTAGAGCGGCAAATGAGATCTGGGGTAAAGCAGTATTCTGGGGCATTATGGGTAAATATAGGAGCTCAAGAGTCGGATCCTAGACTGAGAAAAGTGGCCAGGTCAGATCCAAACTCATTCATTGATGAAGAATAAAAATGACAACATTAGATCCTTGTTTTAAAGTGAAAACATTACAACCATAAAAAGTATTAAAAAATATGTAAAAGTTTTACTGAATATTTTAACTTGATATGAAGATAGAACACTTGAATCACTCCACCTAACATGGATGGACTTCTAACCTTGTTGCTCTCATTTTAAGGACTGGAGCCAAGGATATTTGGTCATTTAAACCTGGTGGAGTACAAGCATTTAATCGCAACTGCCACATTAGTTCACGATATTCAAGTAAAGTCTCCCACAACTCTCCTCTTGGGTTAATATCAACCTGTTCCAAGACCCAAAATAAAAATTTACTTTGGAGACACATAGCAGCATGCCTATTAAGGGCATTAGTTTCTACCTTTTTATTAATGTTGTACATGTGCTCATATACTATTCTTAACGGCATGCCACATAATAGAAGCATATCTGGCAAAAAGCTAATTATACAACCCTCTTAGTGGTACAATTAAAATATCTACTTGCTCTGAAAGTTTCACCAATATTAGAAAGGAGCAATGTGCCACTACTTGCCTCGAGGGGGACCTTACTTGAATATCATGAACTAATGTGGCAGTTAGGATTAAATGCTTGTAATCTGCCAAGTTTAAATGACCAGTTATCCTTGGTATTGCTGTACCAATGTATGTGTGAGTACATGGTTTATAGCTATTGTCTTTGTTCTATTTCCATTACTTTTGTATCCCAAAAAGACTTGAAAGTGTCTAAGAATGTTCAAAAACAGTGAAAACCTTTTCTGGTTTTTACCAGGTAAAAATAATATCACCTCAAATAAAGCCATCTTTTTTTGATTACCATACCAATTATATCCTTGAATTTCGAGTCCCTTCTTTTCCTTGCCAATGGTTCTAAATATAATACAAATAACAAAGAGGAAAGAGGACACCCCTGCCTGGCCCTCTGTTCAAACAGCACTTATCAGAGAGGACCCCCCCCCACACTTTAATTTTCACCTCCATTCCCAAAAATGCCCTCCTAATTAACCTTATAATTCTGTGAGGGAATGCAAATGCTTCCATTGCCTTACTCATAAAATTCCATCTTACTCTATTGAATGCTTTCTCTGCATCAAGACCCAACAACAACAGTGGCATATTCTTACATTCTGTTTCCCCCAGGATCATCGTTGTTTTATTAATGTCGTCAAATGTTTACCTCTCCTTCACAAAAACCACATTAATCCACATCTATCGATTTTGGCAACACCTTTGCCATTCTTTTAGCTATTATTGATAAAAATATGTGTAGTACATGGAACATGGGGATTAACCTCGGATATCTGGGAAAAGACAAATCAGTTAAAAGCTACAGTGGCACGAGCCCTGACCTTAACAAATGTTAACCACCCCCTGCAGAAGTTGCTAAGGTCTAGTTTATTGTCAGGCAGTAAAATCCGCCAGCAATCACCACCAAATGACAGTGGCAGAAATAAAAAAAAGAAGTTATATCCTTACCATAACATTCCATCAGTGTTGTCGATCTTCATTCATTCTTGATGAAAGGGACTTGGTGCCGATCCCTCAGAACCAGCGTGGCAGTTATACAGCTCGCTCCGGCCAAAAGACCTCTGTAGCTAAGACTCTACCCATAATGCCCCTATCTCTACTACCTCAGATTGAGTTTGCAGCCAATGTTTAGAAAAATAACAGACGCCCTGTCTAAGGTGAAATCTAAAATCATCCCATAACAAATGTCCAAACCTCCAGAAGTCCTTAGGAGGGGCAGGAGGGTAGGATGCCAAGAATAAATGAAGTTTGACAACACAGATGGAATGTTATGGTAAGGACATAACTTCTTTATCTGATGTTGTCGATCTTCATTCATTCTTGATGAATGGGACAGAGTCCACAGCTACTTTAGGTCCTGGGTGGCCCTAAAGGAGCGTATTCCTGAGCACCACAGAACCAAAAGATGCTCTTCCCCTGGAGGCCATATCCAATTTGTAATGAGTGAGTCTGCGAACATCTAGCAAATGCAAGCAGTATTCACCTTTATTTGAAAAATTTGGAAAGAAGACTGGCAAATCTATAATCTGGTTAATATTAGATTCTGAGACCACTTTAGGTAGAAAATAAGGATTGGTTCTTAATGACATCCAGTCCTTATGAAAAATCATATAAGGGTGTTTGACACATAAGGCCTGCAATTCCTAAACTCTCCTGGCAGAAGTGATGGCCACCAGAAAAAAGAGTTTTTCATGACAGGAACATGGGATCGCAAGTAGCTGCTGGCTCAAATGACTGAAGGACTAAGGATTGTAATACTAAGGTCAAATCCCATTGAGCTGTAGGATCCTTGAATGGGGGCTAAAGAAGTAAAGCTTCTTTAAGAAAGGTTTTACATAAACAATGGGAAATCAAGGTATGATCATCAAACCCATTGTGGAAATTGGAAATGGTTGCTAATTGAACTTTGATGGTGGAAGCAGAAGCTCCTAGTTCAAAAAGGGAATCCAAAAATTCCAAGACCTTGTCAACCGGGTCTGAAAAGGGATCTAAATTATTCATAGTGGCCCAGATTGAGACTCTCTTCCATTTGCTAAGATAGAGTTGCCTGGTGGACGGTTTATTAGAAGCCAGAAGGAATTTTTTGTACTGGGGAAGGTAATTTGCTCTGCCTGGCAGTTAATGGAATTGAAGATGCCAAGTTGTCAGCTTGAGATTGTGAAGGTTGGGATGCACCAGTACCTGCACATGAGCCAGCAGGTTTGGAACTGGGTCCAGAATCCAAGGATGGTGAATCAGGTGAGGCCAAAGGAAGGGAAACGAGACTTGACGGGGTCAATATGGTGCAATGAGGATCACGTTGCTTCTCAACCTTTGGGCTTTCTTCAAGAAAAGGGGAATGAGAGGGATTGGGTGAAGGCATAAAGAAGGCAGAGGGCCAATTGAGGAGGAGTGTACCTCTCAGGGACCTGTTAGGGCAAAGTAGTTGCTGCATTTGTTGTTTATTGGGGAAACAAAAAGATCACAGCAAAACTGGCCCCAGCAATGAAAAATTTTTATTTCCACCTTGGGATTGAGAGACCATTTGTGAGGCAGGAGGATGCATCTGCTCAGTTTGTCTGCTATCACATTGGAGTTTCCCAGAATATGCATTGCTATTAGAAACTGGTTGGAAGCAAAAGCCCATTGCCATATCCTGAGAGCTTCCCGACACAGGGGGTAGGATCTGTTTCCACCTTACATGTTGATGTACCAGACTACTGACGTCAGATTGGATTGCAACCATCCCTGAAGGAAGGACAGACTGAAAGGCTTGAAATACTAGAAGCACCACCCTCAATTCTAAGACACTGATGTGCAACTTGGCCTCTTGTAGAGACCAAGTACCTTGAACTGTTCGTTTCAGATAATGTACCCCCCACCCAACCTGGGAAGTGTCCATGGTCACTATGGTGATGGGTAAAGAAAGACCGAAGGTGCAGCACCAAAGATTTTCCACTGGCTTCTTCCACCACAACAGATCCTTCTTGTAGCGATTTCTTATCAAAATCGGATAAGACAATGGGTGTGTCAGTATCGACTACTGAGCCACTAAGAGCCACTGAAGCAGCCTCATGTGATACCTTGTGAGGTGTACTAAAGCTATGGTCACTGCCACAGATCCCAGAGCTTGCAGGACGAGAACAGCAGGAACCTTGTGTTTAGAAAGTATTAGTTGTACTTGCAAACTTAATTTTTGTAATCTGTGTAGAGGGGAGAGAGGCTACACAAGAAACTGCACTGAGGCATGCTGCTATAAATTTTAGGTCTTTTGTTGGGAGTCTATTGTGATTTCTCTCTGTTGATTGTAATTCCCAAAGACTAGAAAAGGTTCAATATGAAGTGTGAGGCTTGAAGCAGTAAACACCTGGTTGGGCAGGTGAGGAGACAGTCGTCCTGGTATGGAAACACTCGGAATCTGAGTAGCCTCATGTAAGTTGTTACTGCTGCCATGCATTTGGTGAACACCCTGGGGGCTGTGGTGAGACCAAATGGCAGCACTCTGAATTGGAAATGATAGGCTCCCAGCTGGAAGTGGAAGAACCTTCTGGAGTGTTTGTCCAACCTTTATGTGGTAATACGCATCCTGAAAGTCTACAGAGCACATCCAATCATTCTCCTCTAGAAAGTGAAGGACAGACTAACCATGATCATATGGAATTTTGTTTGTTGAATGAAACTGTTCAGAAGACTGACATCTAAAATTGGTCTCCAGTCCCCTGTCTTTTCTGGCACTAAAAAAAATCTTGAGTAAAGTCCGGATCCTCTTTGGTCTAGTGGGACTTCTTGGAGGACTCTTTTTTCTAGCAGCTTTTGAATCTCTGTGGCTGCTTGGTCCCTCTGATGGGTGGAATATTGGAGACTCTTTTTGGGGTCTTTGGAAAGAGGGCAAAGGGAATTTGGTAACCTATGATGATAATTCTCTGCACCCAAGTATCTAAGTTATCAGTTGCCAGGCTGTCTGGTGCAGTGAAAATCTTCTCCCAAATGCTTCCAGAGGTAAGCAATCAGGCCTCCATTCAGGAGTGCTGGTATGGCTGCCCGAAGAAGGAATCTCTGGAGCCCTAATTTCACAGATCTCCTCTGCCACTGGGAGGGTGTTTTCCACTTGAATTCCCCCCTCTGCCCCGAGGGGAGTATTCGCTACATGTATCCTGAAAAGGCCCTTGGGACTTTTTGAACCATATTTTTCCACTACTCTGATTCCTAGAGTAGGATTATTGGGGAGTAGAAAAAGGAATGCCCACAACAGAAATGGTCTTTCCATCTTTTTCACAACTGGCTAGTGTGTCTCTGACTTTGGGGCCAAACAAGGAAGATCCATCAATAGGAGCATTGATGAAGGAAGACTTGAAAGGTTCTGCAAAGTCACACAAGTGTATCCAGGCGTGGTGCCTTATGGCATCATCTGAACCCACTGCCCTAGTCACTCTTTCAGCAACATGAGTGGTGAGCTGCATGGAAGAGTTTGTCATAGACTACAGGGTGGCAAGCTGAGAGGCAGGGTGAGCTGCATGGAAGAGTTTGTCATAGACTACAGGGTGGCAAGCTGAGAGGCAGCTTTATCCTGCACCTCGTCAGACACAGCTCTAGCGAGGGTATCTGACAGCTCCTTTATCAGATCCCTTTGGAGTCTAGAAAAGTGTGCCATGAAATTCAAGGACCTAAAAGTGAAGGTTGATGGTGCAAAGACCTGCTTCCCAAACCTGTCCATCATCTGAGACTCTCAGTTAGGAGGGTGGACAGTGGAACTCTCCTCAGCAAGTTACTTTTTGGTGGCTGCTGCCACCACCACCATGGCATCTACTGCTAAACCCTTACCCCAGTGTGGTTGGTCTTCTGGAGCTGATAAGAATTTGTCCGGCCTCTGGGGGAACTGGCTCTATGGAGTCAGGACCCTTCCATGCCCGCTGTGCGATAAGCTTAATAAGATCATCAGTGGGTGGGGTCACCCAGGAAGTAGATGGGTGAACACCGAAAGCCTGCAAGAACACAGATTCCTCTGAGTATGGGTTTGTTGATTTCCAATCACCCCTCTGTTTTAAGATTTCTAGGATGTCTCCAAATGAGACATATTCAGGGGGTGACAGGGGGAGCACTCCCCTTCATCGTAATCTGTGTCTTCCTTGACAGATCCTTCTGGAGAATCTAGATGCTTCCTCTTGCAAGTCTTCTGATGGGGTGGTTCCTCAGTAGAAATCTCTAAGGAAGTCTCTGAAGAAGACGGGCCCTGAACAAGGATATCTTGCCATTTTGGTGCCCACTGTCCCAATGTGAGAAATGGTGACAGCTGTGGTCCAGAAGGTACAAATATGTAATACTCCAAAGTAGAAGGGACTAGCTGACATTCCACTGAGGCTAAAGCTCTCTCCATGATTTGGAAGGCAGACCCATGTGAAGAGGGATGGGACTCCAAAACTGAGAAATACAACCTTGGAACCCAGGTCACACCTCACTCCGAAGGACTGCCCTCCAAACCAGGAGCTGGAGAAGAGTCTGAAATGTCGAGGGTTCTGAGAGACAAGGACGTCCCTGAACATACAATCAGTACTGTGCTGGAGCCCTCCGAACCAAGAGTCGTACTGTGGCACTGAGAGTCTATCGGTTCCAAGGGAGCCGAAGACATCAGAGCCGATCCAGGTACCAAAGAAGGACCTTCTGTCAGCACCATAGCAGTTGGAACCAGGGTAATTGAAGTGCTGGGCTCCAAACCTAAAAGAGAGGTTGGAGGAGGAAGATCCGAAGCAGTCCTGGGAGAAAATACCTCAGCTCCAAGAGGGAGAGAGGTCTGAGCAGGTATGGGAAGACCCCTGGCTGCCAAAAGCTGATTCACTAATCTCACAACGTTTATCTTAGAAAGACTTCTGGTTGATCGGACCGACATCCCTGAGGGAGACTCTGGCCTATCCATGGATGGACTGGGGAGTTGACTCAAAAAAGGGTCTATAAAAGGGGAGTATCTTGTTCTGGGAGGTATGAATGCTTCGAGCTTCAGCATCGTATTCGTTGAGCAGATGAAGTCAGAACCGAGTGGGACTTCAAAGATGCCAGTGCCAAGATTGTCAAGGATTTTGTATTTCTAGTGCTGCTGCCTTCCTCTGACTGGGTGGAACATCAGGAATTTTGTGTACAGGTAGAAGTGGTAGGGAAAAAGGAATTATATTACCTCGGGAAATAATCCTCTGCACCCATGTATCTTTTGTTATCTCTAGCCAGAATCTCTGGTGCAGGGATAGTCGACCCCGACTGCCCCCAGAGGGAGACAATCAGGCCTCCTTTCAGGAGCACTGATAGGTTCAATCCGAGAAAGAATCCCTGAACCTTTGGTTCTGTAGGCCTCTTCTGCTGCATGGGCGTCATCATCCATTTGAGTTCTCCGCTCTGCACCTGGGGGAAGTATCTCCATGTTTATCTTGGAAAGGACCCCGCGACTTTCAGAACCACATCTTTTGACCAACCTGTTGTTTCCTAGAAAAGGATCTCTGGGGGGTCAAAAATGTAGCCCCACTGCAGAAAGGGTCTTTCCATCTTTTTCATACCTGCAGAGTGTGTCTTTCACTTTTGGGCCAAACAACAAACTGCAGTCAAAAGGTGCACTAATGAACGAAGATTTGAAGAGCTCCAGAAAATCATACAAGCACATCTAAGCATGCCTCCTGATGGAAATGCCTGAACCCTCCACTGTTGAGGCACCTTCAGCTGCATGTGAGATAAGGCTTATGGAAGAATTTGAAATAGACTGAAGGGGAGTCAACTGTGAAACCATAGAAGATTGCACCTCAGCAGTAAGAGATTCTGAAAGTTCCTTCATTCAATCCCTTCTTAGTCTCATAAAGTGTGCCAAATAATTCAGTGACCAAAGGGTAAAGGTCGCTGAAGCATACACATGCTTCCCAAATCTGTCCAACACCCAAGACTCCCCTGTTAGGTGGATGGACAGAGGAACTCTGCTCAGCAAGTTCCTTCCTGGTGGCTGCCACCATGACCATGGCATCTAAGGGCACCCCCTTACTCCAGAATTTCTTACATGGCAAGCCAGAATCCAATCTGGTTCCTTGAGGACTGGCTCAACTGAGTCAGGTTCGTTTCACGCTCACCTAGAGATCAAGTCAATGCCAAAGGCTTCCAGGAATACTGACTCCTCTGGGGAAGGACTATCAGAGGACCAACCTCCTCTGTGTTTAAAGATATTAAGAATGTCTCCAAATGTGATGTCTTCAGGAGATGATTGTTGGGACCCCTCCCCTTCACTTGAAATCAGTATCCTCAGTGACTGACTCCTGGGGGGAGTCTAACTGACTCCTTTTGCACTTCCTCTTTCTAGAAACTTCCTTTGTGGGATGCTCTGGTGAAGTATGAGAAGAGAAGATGAAATCCTGGTCAGTGATCTGGAGACTTTGGGCTGGTTGTCCCTGTGGCATAGAATGATGTGGTCCAAGGCGCACTTGGGATCTGAAAGGAATATCTGAGGGGATTGAATCTGTCTGCTCTGCCAGAGCAGAGAAAACTCTCTTCACTACCTCAAAGGCAGAATGCTCCAGGAAGAAGGAAGAGAATGGAGCCGAGAAACCAGGCTTCTGGCCCATTGACTCCCTCTTCCCTAAAGGCAATCTACCCCAGTCAGAAGTTGGAGCCGAGCTGTCCAGTGCCAAAACCCCGAGGGGTAGAGACAGCTCCAAAAACTTCAGAGTTAACACCACCACCTTGGATCCGATAGGACTGCTTTGGCGCTAGAGTCATCCAGCTCCGAGGATGTTGGAACCAATGTGCTTAGTGATATAATCTGATCCAAAGATAAGATCATCTTCAGTTCCAAACCAGATGGACCTAGAAGACTTGGATCCAAGGGCTCTGAAATGATGGGTTTGATCAGAGAAGGAGTTATCAGTGGAGTGATAGAAGGAAGGACTTCCTGACCCATAGGAGTAGAAGCCCGGATAACTCCCATCTGAATATGCACCATGAGAAATTTCCTCTTCATCCTGTCCACATTGGCATTGGTTAGACTTCTGGAAGACAGACAGGATGCCAAGGATGGGGATTTTGAATGCCGGAGTTCCAGAAATGGAGATGGAACTCTAGACAGTACTGGGTCTACAGCAGGAGAGTACCTATTCCTAGGTAAAGGAGTTGGATCCAAGGTGCTCTGACCCAAAGAAGGAACTGTCAGACCCAGCTCCAAAATTATTGAGGAAGTCTTCAGATCTGACTTCTGCTTTTTCTTAGAAGGCACTGAAGATGAAGAAGGAGTTGAAGAACCTGACAGTTTGGGAAATTTTAAAATAGTCTCCTTAGTTTTAGATTTGGAGTGTTGAGCTCCAGTAATTGCATCAGAAAAGGGTGTTGGAAGCAACCCTTTCAGAATGAGTTTATTTTTATGGTCAGCAATAGCCCGTGGATTCAAATCTTGGCATATGCTGCACTCAACCTTAAGATGATCAGTAGCTAGACAGTACACACATACAGAATTCACATCCAATAAAGGCAACATATGCCCACATTTTTCAAATTTTTTGAACTCCAGAGGTCCTTTTTCTGACATTCTGATGAGTTGTATGAAGCTATACAGAAGAAAAAAAAGAAAGAAGCTTTTTTTTAAAAAGAGAGCGAGGGATATCAAGAATGATATTAAGATTACACAAAATGTGTAGATAATGTCAGAAGGCAAAGGTAAACACCAACTATGATAAAAAGAAGTAAAACTAGTATAGTAGAAAAGGAGAAAATATCTGAAACTATTACAATTATGAAATAAATTCAAAGAACAACAACTTGAGAGCTGAAATGGTGACCACATCTTATCCACAAAGCAGCAAACAAGATATGATGCATGTTAGGAGGTGGTGCATTATGGGTAGTGAGGGGCTTGAGAGCTTTTTTGGGTGGATCTGAACCCATATGTTGAGGACAAAATGAAAACTGACAACATCAGATGATCTGTTTGGGTTTCTGCAGTTGTTCTACGTCACAGGAAGCTGAGTAATCTGACTCTGACACTTCTAAAGTGTCATATTATGAATCCTTTTCAAAATCAGGATCCCTGGATGGCTGAATAGAGGTGTGAGCACCGGAATTACTTATAACCCTGGTATCCACCGCATAATCAAATGCCTGAACAATGAATCTAACAATATCCACCAACTCAGGTGTAAACACAGTCATAGAGGCTATTGTCATGCAACAAGGTGGGTCTTCTGTCTCTTTTTTGCATGCATTACACTAGTGGAAAAATCCCTGAAGGGGGAGGCATTTCACACAGGCAACAGATTCTGCACCCCTGACTTCCTCAGCACCTAAAGAATTTGGTTCTCCTGTACCCGGTACAACCCTGGAAAATGTGTCTGACCTTTATGCCATGCAGATTTGTGGTACTAACACCATGTCAGGGGACCTGGTGGAAAAAGGAGGCAAGTCGTTCAAAAGCCTGCTTAAGGATACTGTGAAGTCACAAGCCATCGGCTGATACATATTTCTTGATTTATTTCTATGTCTTTTAGGTGCATAAGGGGTAGATGGTTGGAGGAGAGTATCTGAGTCCAACAAGTCAGGGGACAAAAAAATAGCCAGATCAATATCAAATACTGGCTGCATGGTTAGTCCAGTAAAACTGACAAACCCCATTATTTCCCTTCTAAATAGCAATGTGAAGTCTATTTCTGTAAGACTATAGTTCTGAACCTTGCACTGAACAAGAAGACAGTAGTTTCAGTAATACAGTTCCACGCACAAAATACTTGCACAAAAAAAAAAAAAAGAAGGTATGTACTCACCATAACGTTCCATGTTTGTTGTCCTTGATCTTGCCTTCCTTCTTGGTGTTTGAGTTCAGAGCCGACCCTCGGCTCTGACTCGGCTGTATACTATAGCTTGAGAGTTTTTACTGGCTTGAGGCTAGCCCCTATTCCAGCATGCCTAGCGGTAGTTACCCAGATCTCATTTGTGATAACCACAGTACTAGACCATACAATCAGAAAAAAGTATACTCTATTTTACATATCAGAGGACACCTACGTATAAAGGTGTAAACCATCCACAAGAGTAAAAAGGGGAAACTAGGACTAACCAAAAGGTATGGTAAAAAGGAAACCCAGCCAATATAACCAATAAAAACAAGGAATTCCTCTTGATCCTCCAGGAAGGGAAGGAGGGTGGAACGCAAGAAGGAAGGCAAGATCAAGGACAACAAACATGGAATGTTATGGTGAGTACATAACTTCTTTATGTTATGTTGTCCATATCTCCCCTTCATTCTTGCTGTTTGGGACAGCATCCCCAGCACCTGATTCTTGGGTGGCTCACTGGAAAAAACTCTTCAGGACCGTGGAACCAAAGGATGCCCTGTTCCGGGAAGCCACATCTACTTTGTAATGAGTGATAAGTGTATGACAATTACCCCATGTAGCTGCCGCACACATCGAATTCAAAGGCAGTCTGGCTTGAAAAGCAATAGAGGTCGCCAAGGCCCTTGTTGAGTGTCCTTTAATTTTCCCTGGAAGTTTTTGTTTACACAAATCATAGACATGTTTTATAGCGTCTGAAACCCACTTACATAGAGTCACCTTTGAGACTGCACATCCTTTTTTATTGTCCGTAAAGGATATGAACAATTGGTCAGATTTTCTAAAGTCCTTGGTCCTGTGTAAATAGAAATGTAACTGTCTATGAATGTCCAATTGATGAAGCTTATACTCTGACTTGTTGCCATGACTGGAGAAGAAAACAGGAAGTGCTATGGATTGATTCAAATTGTAGTCAGAACATACCTTGGGTAAGAAAGAGGAGTTGGTTCTGAGAGAAACCCGATCTTTATGGAAAATCAAGTACAGGGGATGAATAGATGAGGCCTGTAATTCTGAAACCCTTTTAGCTGAGGTAATTGGAACCAAGAAAAGGGTTTTCCAAGTCAGAAATTTGAGTGGACAAGAAGCAGATGGTTCAAAGGGGAGAAGAATCTGAGTGTCTAAAACTAAATTTAGATCCCGGGGGGGAGAGGTTCTCTTATTGGAGGTCTTAAGAGGGTAGCACTTCTTAGGAATGCCTTACATAGCCTATGGGACATGATATTGGACCTCATTTCTCCCACATGGAAATTAGAAATGGCAGCTAACTGAACCCGGATAGTAGCTGCAGCTGCTCCTCGCTCAAAAGTTTCAGCAAGAAATTCGAGAATCTTTGAAATGGATGCAGTAAAGGGATCAACCTGATTTTTGCCTGCCCAACAAGAGAACCTCTTTCATTTACTAGCATAAAGTTTCTTAGTAGTGGGCTTATGGGAGGAAATCAAAATGTGTTGAACTGCCAGAGAAACATCGGGAAGCCTAGCTAAGACCGGAAGTGGAGAAACCAAGCTGTCAGCTTGAGAGTTTGAATAGAATGATGGAGAACCCCCGACTGATGCATCAAAAGATTTGGCACTGGGTCCAGGATCCAAGGCTCCCCCTGCAGGTGAGGCCAAAGGAATGGGAACCATATCTGATGAGGCCAGTAAGGGGCAATGAGGATTAACTTGCAACCCAATGACTGTGTTTTCTGAAGAACCTTGGGGATCAGGGGAAAGGGTGGAAAGGCATAAAGCAGTCCCGGGGGCCAATCATGAACAAGTGCGTCCCTGGGTGACTGTACCAGTGCTGGGACTAGGGCAAAGTAGCCGCTGCATTTATTTTTGAGGGGGGTGGCAAAAAAGAAGTTATGTCTTATCATAATGTTCCATCTGAGTTGTTTCATCTTCATTTATTCATTATTCTTGGGATTCGGTTCCGACCGCAGAACCAAGCCAGCCTTTTTTCAAGCTCGCGTCAGCCACAGACCTCTTGAGCTAAGATTTTACCCATCACGCCCTTCTCCCTGTTACCTCAGATCTAGTTTGCAAGTTGGAAAAATGAAGCCAAGGCTACCTCTGGTCAGACATGACCTAACAACTGGAAAGAAAGACAAATGAGATCCACCAGAAATCTTCGGAGGGGGGAGGCGGGTGGGCTGTAATGAATAAACGAAGATGAAACAAATCAGATGGAATGTTAGGGTAAGATTACTCTTGGGACAGATTCCCCAGCTATCTTGTTCCTGGGCGGCCCTACAGAAGGACATTCCAGAGCACCATAGAACCAAAAGAAGCTCTGCCTCTGAAAGCCAAGTCCAATTTATAATGAGCAATAAAGGTATGAGGCCTGACCTAGGTTGTGGCTGCACAAATGTCATTCAAAGATGTTCTAGCATGGAAGGCTGCAGAAGTTGACATGGATCTTGTAGAGTGGGCCTTTACCCTCCCAGGTAAAGGGATACCATTCTTGCCATAAATGAAAGTAATACAATTTCTCAACCAAGTGGCTAAAGTAACTTTAGAAACTGGACAACCTAATCTGGATTCAGAAAAGGCCAAAAACAGCTGGTCAGATTTTCTATTAAATTTAGTCCTGTCTAGGTAAAAGCGAATTTGTCTATGGACATCCAAGGTATGCAGGCAGTATTCCTCTCTGTTAGAATGATTAGGGAAGAATACTGGCAAATCAATAGTCTGATTGATAGATAACTCAGAAATGACCTTGGGCAAGAAGGTCGGATTGGTCCTTAATGAAACTCTGTCCTTGTGAAAGATGAGGTAGGAGGGTTTGATAGACAAGGCCTGTAATTCAAAAATACATCTGGCAGAAGTAATAGCAACTAAGAACAACGTTTTCCATGACAGATACTTTAGATCACAGGTAGATGTGGGCTCAAAAGGAGAAGTTGTCAACCCTTGAAGGACTAAGGCCAGGTCCCAAGGTTGAACAGGTTCTCTGAATGGAGGCTTTAGTTGAGTTACGCCCTTTGGAAAGGTCTTACAAAGTCTGTGTGACATTAAGGAAGAGCCCTGGAAGCCATTATGAAAATTAGAAATTGCAGCCAAATGAACACGAACTGTGGAGGCTGCTACCCCCAATTTAAAAAGGTCTGAAAGATATTCTAGCACAACAGAAACATGGGCTGTAAAAGGGTCCATTTGTTTATCTTGTAGCCAGAGAGAAAACCTCTTCCATTTGCTGTGGTAGAGTAGTCTGGTGGATGATGTATGAGAGGCAATCAGAATGTCACGCACAGAGGAAGACAGGTCATGCTTGGGGATGCAAATATGTCGCAGCAAGGCTGGCCTCAACAGTCGAAACTCTTCACCGCCTTGAGAGGATTGAGAGACCACTCGTGAGGCTGTAGAATGCATCTGCTCAACTTGTCCGCTATCACTTTGGAGCTCCCAGGAATGTGCGTTGCTATCAGAAAACAGTTGGAGGCTATCACCCACTGCCATATTCTCATGGCCTCTCGACAGAGTGGGCATGATCTGGTTCCCCGGGTCGTTTTTCCTTGTACCCTTCTACTTGGCAAACCATAACTACAGATGATTGGGTACATGTAGTTTTGTGGTGGACTTCCTCAGTGGGAGACTCTGGGGAAGGCTGCAAGGACGGTGTCTCCAAGTGGAGAATGGCCCGAGACTCTTGTGTCCAGAGTCTGGGGGGTGCGACTTGAGACAGGTGAGGCTCAGAGGAAGTAATAGCCTCCGGCAGAGGTGGCTGAGAAGCAAAAGCCAGTGTCCTCTCCAAGGCCGGGAAGGTCGGCCCACCCGAGGAGGGATGGCTCGAAACCTCCACAGAGGTTGGAGTATAGGTAGGAGTCTGTGGAGAAGGGTGATCAACTCCAGAGGGGAGAAGCACTTTTGAAGGGGCAGGAATTCCTCTGGCCAAAAGCAGCTGGTCTATATGACGCACCACATCATGTTCAGAAAGGCTTCTGGTAGACCTCATTGAAAGCCCTGAAGGTGATTCGGGCCTGTCCAAAAAAGGGCTAGTACGACCACTGAAAGAAGGTGTCCAAATAGGTAATGTCTGCACCAAAACTGGCGGTGTTTGTATAGTCTGCGCCACTAAACCAGCGCAGAAGCGGTATGCACCGAAATCAACAGTGTGGAAGATTCCTGCACTGAGAACAGTGTTGTCAAAATTGGAGGTGTCTGCACCGAAACCATCGGTGCCAAAAAAGCTTGTACCAAAGAAATTGTCTGTGCCAAGGGGGTCTGCACCGAGAAAACTCTCAGCGCTGAAGGCATCTGCACCGAGAAAACTGTCAGCGCCGAAGAAGTCAGCACCAAGAAACTGAATAGTGCCGTAGGAGTCTGCACCGTGACTTTAGTCGGTGCCAAAGATGACTGCGCCGATATACCAATCGGTGCCAAAAAAATTCTGCACTGAGCTAGCCGGTGCCGTAGTAGTCTGCACCATGAAGGCTGAAGTCTGCATGGAAAGCAACGGTGTAGAGGGACCAGCAGACATAATCGAAGACAGTCAAGTGAGTTGGTGCCAAAGCAGCCCCTGGCACCGACGACTCTGACAATTTAGCCTTTTTATGTTTCAATTCCTTAGGGTCTCCAGAGGGAGATGATGGAAGAGACTTAGACCTTTTATGTTGTTTGAAAGGAGGAGAAGATTCCTGTGACCCACAAATAGCCTCGCAGAAAAAGGTCTTAAGGAGACCCTTTAGTACTAATTTATTTTTATGTTCGTTCAAAGTCCTGGCAGAAAAACCTTTACAAATCTGACAGGGTGACTTCACTGTGAGATGAGGCATGCCCAAACAGTAAACACACAAGTCATGAGTGTCAGAGTGAGGCAGTTTGTGTCCGCACTCTGAACACCTCTTAAAGCCTGGATTCCCTTTCTTCTCAGACATTATATCCACAAAATATTCAAAAATTAGGCACACACACACTGTTGCAAGGCCCAAGTGAGGGCGAGGAAAGAGTACGAACAAAGGTAGCATTAGATACCAGAAAGGTACAGGTAATAAAGAAAAAGAAGATATGACTTAAAAAAGTCGAAAAACTAAACATTCTGTAAGACAAAACTCAAAAAATTATTAATATATACACTTAGCTGGAGAGGAACAGCTCGACACGGCTGAACAGCAATGCAGCAAACTAGATCTGGGTTAACAGGGAGAAGGGTGTGATGGGTAAAATCTTAGCTCAAGAGGTTTGTGGCTGACGCAAGCTTGAAAAAAGGCAGGCTCGGTTCTGAGGTCGGAACTGAATCCCAAGAGTAAGGAATAAACGAAGATTAACATCATCAGATCAGATTGCAGCATGACTGGCCCAAAAAATCAAGTCTGCAATTTCCTGCTTCAGGGACCACTCATGAGGGATCCGAATAGCCCGGCTGAGTTTGTCCGCTATCACATTGGATTTCCCCAGGATGTGTGCTGCAACCAGAAAGCATTGGAAAGACATCGCCCACTGTCAAACTTGTAGAGCCTCTCGACACAAGGGGTAAGACCTGGTTCCACCCTGTTTGTTGATGTACCATACTACCGATATATTGTCTGTCTGAATTGCTATAGTCCCTGTAGGTAGAGAGTCCTGAAGTGCTTGCAACGCCAGAAGCACCACTCTCATCTCCAAGACATTGATGTGCAAGTGGTACTCGTGTTCCTGCCAAATCCCTTGAACAGTCTGTCCCAGATAATGCCCCCCCACCCTATCTAGGAAGTGTCCGTAGTCACTGTGGCTATAGGTTGGGGGTAGAAATGGCCTGCCTATTGTTACCATAGGGGAGTGAAGCCACCACTCCAGATCCTTTTTGCAGGTTTCCATGATCAGAATCTGATGTGACATGGGTAAATTCTGGAATGACCATTATGCAAAGAGGAGCCACTGCAGAATTCTCATGTGGAAGTGAGCCATAGAGATCAGAGTGATTGCCGCTGCCATGGAACCCAGGACCTTGAGGATAAATTTTGCCTGAACTCTCTTTTTTGTCAATAGCATTACAACTTGGTGATGGATCGTTAATACTCTTTCTTGAGGCAGCTTTGCTATCATAGCTCTTGTATCTAAATCTGCACCTATAAAGGTAATATACTGACAAGACAACAACGCAGACTTTTCGTAGTTTATGGTTATCCCTAGTTGAGAACAAGAGCGAATTGTGGATTCCCTTGCCCTGATTAGCTGATGCTCATTGGTGGCAGTAAGGAGCCAGTCATCTAGATAGGGAAACACCCGGAATCCTAGACGCCTCAGGTGAGCCGTAACTACTGCCATGCATTTGGTGAACACCCTGGGGGCTGTGGTGAGACCAAAGGACAGCGCTCTGAACTGATAGTGACTGTCTCCCAGCCAGAAGGGTAGAGATCTCCTTGACCGCCTGTCCATTTTTATGTGGTAGTATGCATCCTGGAGATTGATAGAGCACATCCAATTGTCCTGTACCAGAAAAGAAAGAATGGACTGCAGTGTTGTTATCCAGAACTTTGTTTTCTTGATGGATTTGTTCAGCCGGCCGAGATCCAATATGGGTCTCCAGCCCCCTGTTTTCTTTGGAACTAAAAAGAACCTTTAGTAAGTTCCGGATCTGATTTGGTCTGCGGAGACTTCCTGGATGACTCTTTTTCTTAGCAACCTTTGAACCTCTAGGTTTGCTTGATTCCCAAAGATTGGGTGGAACACCTGGGATAGGGTGTTGTCTTTTTGAAAGGGGAAGTTGGGGGAAGGGGATAATGTAACCTCCGGATATTATCGATAGTACCCATGTATCTTCTGTGATTGTCTGCCAGGCTTTTGGGTACAAGGATAATCTCCCCCTGACTGTCTCCAGAGTAGGACAGTTCGGCCTCCCTTCAGGACTGCTGAAATGGCCTGCCAGAGAAGGTATCTCTGTCGCCCTGATTCTGCGGACCCCCCATGCCGCGAGATCAGTGTCTTCCATTGTTATTTCCCCCTCTTCCTCTGAGGGAAAATCTCCACATGTGTCAGGTAAAGCTCACTGAGATTTCCAGAACCATATCTTTCACTCATCTGGTCCTTAGGATAAGGCCTAGATGGAGCAGAAAAATGTAGTCCCACAGCAGAGAGAGTTTTGCCATCCTGTTCACACCTGGTAAGAGTCTCTTTTACCTGAGGCCCGAATAAGGACGAGCCGTCAAAGGGGGCGCTGGTAAAGGAAGACTTGAAGGGCTCCGCAAAATGACAAAGGTGCATCCAGGAATGTCTGTGTAAGGCCACTCATGTGCCTGCCACCCTGCTTGCTCCATTGGCTGTGTAAGAAATTAGCCACATGGAGGAGTTAATCACCAAAGTCAAGGTCGCAAGCTGAGAAGCTGTCTTGTCCGAGGCTCCCGAAACTGTAGGATCCTGTCAGGTGTCTCCTAACTCTTTGAGGAGATCCCTTTGAAGCCTTGTAAAGTGTGACAGCGACATGAGTGTAAAGGTCGCTGAAGAAAACATATGCTTCCCACATCTGTTCATCGTACGAGACTCTTTATTCATCAGATGGACAAATGAAGAAGTTTCCGCTAATTCCTTCTTGGTGGCTGCTGCCACCACCATAGCATCAACAGGAACATCTTTGGATAAGAAGGCTCTGTCTTCAGGGGCTGTTACAAATTTATTGGACCTCAGTGGAACTGGTTCCATCGTGTCTGCTGACTCACTACATGCAATAGTGGATGGAAAGGAGGAGACACCCAAGAGGTGGAGAGTTGGGAACCGAATGCATCCAGGTACACTGACTCATCTTCAGAAGGGGCAAGGGACTTCCAGTCACCCCTCTGTCTAAGGATTTCTAAGATGTTTGAAAAGGAGACATATTCAGAGGGGGACCACGGGGACATTTCTGAGTCATCCAAGTCTGTGTCTGATGTCAAGGACTCGGGGGAGTCCACATGCTTCATCTTGCAAGTCCTCTTCCAAGGGATCTCCTCTGAGGGATGTTCAGGGGAGGTTTCAAAAGAAGTGGGATCACCCAAAGGGGTGTCCTGGAGCATGGGTTCCCTATGCTTGGGGCAGAGGGGAGGTTCAGAGGTGGACACCGGCACCGAAGGGAAAGGAGCCAATGGAGCCGAGGGTGGAGCTGTCTCAGCAGACAGCATGCTCCTCATCACCTCAAAGGCATAGCTGTCCCAATCCGAATGAATCCCTGGCTCCGAAGAAGCTGGAGACCTCCTCCGAACTGAGGGTGGTGGCTCCGAAGCCGATGTAGGAGCCGAGCTGACCTGCGCCGAAGCTCCAAGATGGAGAGTAGGGTCGGACAAAGGTTTGATGCTGGTCCCCTCCTCAGAGCCGACGAGGGAGCGTCAGCTCCCAGATCCCTCGATAGAAGGGGATATCAAGCAGATCAGAGTGGTAGTCAGAACTGAAGGACCACAGGAGGTTAACGGAACTGAAGGTTCCACCACTTACAACTTCCATACACTTCGGCTCTGAGCTCAGAGGAGTTGGAGTCGGAATCGAGACAGATGTTGGTTGGGCTGTCGGCCCCATTTCCATCTGGGATGGACCCGACAGTATTTTAGCTAATGCTGGTGTCCTAAGAAGCCTCTTCACCACCCTCTCCACATCATCATTCGAGAGGCTCCTGGATGACCGAGAGGAATGGGCTGAAGACTGCCTGCCACAGATTTTAATAAAAGAGACTGTGGAGTAGACTGCACCGGTTCCAAGGTAGGAGACCTGGATCGCTTATGAGACCTTAGTGGCTCCAAAACAATGGATGGAGCCATAGGTGAGAGTGTCTTGTCAGAACCGAAAGTCGGGTCCGACTTAGCTTGTAACTTGTACTTCTCTTTAGACGGATCCAAAATCGGAGCCGAAGAGGATGAAGGCTTGGGTTTTTCCAGTTTTTCTGTTGGCTGAGTCCCCTCCATAGCAGCATCAAAGGGGCCTTTCAGTAACCCTCTTAAGATCAATTTGTTCTTTCTTTCCAGCAGGAGTCGTGAACTAAATGCATGGCAAACAGAACACAAATCCTGCAGGTAAACAGGCCCTAAACAATACACGCAACTCGTGTGCCAGTCCATAAGGGATTTTTGACAGCACGAATCGCACTTTTTGAAACCCGAAGGTTTAGGTTTCTTGGCAGTATCTTTCGACATAATGACGAACAGCACTATCTAAAGCTAGACAAAAAAGAACACACTACTAACAAGATAAACTAGTCAATACAGACAAAAAAATCCTTTTTTTTTTTTTTTTACAGACGGGAAAAAGAGAAGGGGGGAGCGCCTCTATTAAACTGAGAACTCCCCACCTAAGGAGAGCCTCTAACTTAAACGACAACTCCTTAAAACTTAAAGGAAGGCAAGAAAAGTGAAGAACCCTCTAAGTTTAAACAGGTTTAGATGAGGGGAAAAGTGCAGAGAGAAAAATGGTTAGTCCACAACAAAAGCAAGTCACTCAGACAGGATAGGGAAAGGTAGAAATACGAATGACTACTGTTAACAAGTTCGATAAGATAAGAGCAAGACATTTTTCTTCAAAAATATAATAAAGAGAAAACACTTAGCCTGAACCAGTATCTGTAATCTCTACGCTGCAAGCGGCAAGAGAAATCTGGGTAACTACCACTACGCATGCTGGAATAGGGTCTAGCCTTGAGCCAGTAAAAGCTCTCGAGCTATAGTATACAGCCGAGTCGAACCCAAACAGCAAGAACGAAGGTGAGATATGGACAACATAACATGGTTAGTTTCCTGTCAGAAATCTTTAACATACAAAATAATACCAAAAAACAATATGAAATCTATTTCTGCAGGAGTTACTAATTTAAAGACTGCTCTGAAGAAAATGGTAGCTTCTGTAACATATTTCCAAGCACAAAATACATGCACAAAAGTTCCCAATGTTTTAACAGGTCTAATTACAGTCAAAATGAATGGCTACAGCCCAGAACAGTATTAGACAAGAAATAATACATAAATTGATGAAAAAGTCATGTCAGAAACATTTAATTTATAAAATTGCACCAAAATTGTGATTTAAATAAAAAAATGTTTAAAACACTGTGATCCTGCTCAATCACCTCAATCATAATCCCAAAGAAAAAATGCAATCTCAGCAAGTTTTCCTGTCAAAACTTCCAAATGAAGCTTTAAATCAACAGCATATGCCCATGCTTTACTGTGCTAGTCAGAGTAAAAGCAGAAGCATATACAACATTTCTAATTAAAAAAAAAAAACAAAAAAACAGCAGAATACACAGAAAGAAGCAACGGGAGGAAATAAAACCCAAAATGTTTTTTTTTCCTTTCTTTTTTTATCTGAGCTCAACAGCTGAAAATTCCAGAGTAAGGAGCAGTCTTCTCAGAGGTCATTCTTACTGTGGCACTAGAAAACTGAAACTGGAAACCCTACTGTACTTTGAAATTGCTTTAAAGTGTGTGTGTGTGTGTGTGTGTGTGTGTGTGTGTGTGTGTGTGTGTGTGTGTGTGCGCGCATTCCTCATTGCTGGCTGTCTGTCTTTGAAACACCTTATAATTACTTGTAGCTAGTTGTTAAGTTTGTTTCTGGTACCTATTCACTTATGACCAACACAAGTGTGTTTTTACATTAAGAAGACTAGGACTGTAATTCTAGTGTCAGTAGAAACGTAGCCTGGCAGCCAGACACATTCTCCAAGGCATTCTCTGTCTGGAATGGAATACATGCAGGTAAGCTTAAGTGAGAATTCCTTGTTTGAGTCAGTTGTTTGATATGTTTGTGCTACTTTTCACTTTTGGTTAACTAAAATGTGTTTTTATACTAAGAAGACTGGGGCTGCAGTTCTAGTAGGAATAGAAAGGTAACCTGATCTAAGTTGGAAAACACACAAGGAGGATTAAAATGAAAATTACTTGTTGTAAGTGGCTGTTACCTTTTCACTTTTGGCTAACCAAAGTGCGTTTTTACATTAGGAAGACTGGGACGGCAACTCTATTGGCAGTAGAAAGATAGCCTGGTCTATCCGAGGTACGAAATACATAGGGAGGTTTGAAGTGTGATTGTTTTCATCAGGCAGAGGGCTTTTTAGGGACTTAGTTGTTTGGTGTTAATCTGTACATGAGAGCTACATTTACTGTGCTTTACATTAAGAAATTCCAGGATTATCCACCTTGTGGCAGAAGGTGTTACCTGGTCTCTCTGAGTCGGGAAACACTCCAGGGAGCTTAAAGTGTAGTAATTTATTAGCCAAAGGGCACATAAGTTAGTTTTCAGTTTATTTCTATCTGCTATAAATCTGGTTCATTTCTGCAGTGCTGCTCACCTTGCAGAGATGATTAGCAGTGCCCTGTATAGTACAAACATTTAGTTTGTAAAATGTATATATAAGCCTAGTATTTAAGACTTTAATCTATAACAAAGAAAGGCTTTGGGCAGCTAGTTACCGCACTAAACAGCACTAATACCAGATCATAGCACTATGTAACATCCAGCTTTAACCCTCGTCACTACTCAGGTGACCACTGTAAAACTATGTCCCTAAACCATAATAGCCCACCCTAATACATGTCCTGACAACATGGATATGTAATTTACTAATGCCTTTGTGGCCAGCTTAGTAGATGTGAGCATCCTGAGACAATGCAGCAATTATCTCATGTACTCAGACAACCTTTTAATCCTTGAAGAAACTAAAACAATATGCAAGAAATGTACATACACTTGGTGTAATAGTATGTGTGGTGTTTGGTGCTTCTTTTGGTGAGTGCTTCAGAGACTGCTGAGGATGGGCGTTACCTTTACAGGCTTAGGAGGTCTTTGAGGTTTTGGAACATTGCTTTTTAGTTCCTCAGCATAGGCTGGTCTATGTGTGTGTGGTGGACATTATGTGTGGTGGATGCAACTTTGTTTGTAATCGAGTTTTTTTTGTCTCCAGTGAAAATGTGTATGTGTATCTCAAGTATACTGCGTTTACTTTTTTAAGGATTAAATGGTTGTCTGTGAACATGTGACAATTGCTACATTGTCTTAAGATATCCATGTCTACCAAGCTGGCTATGGAGACCTTTGGAAATTGCATATCCATATTGTCCAGACCTGTATTTGGGTGGGCTACTGTAGGAGGTGGACTGGATTATACAGAGGTCTCCTTGGGTGGTCTCTGGGCTTTGCCACTACACTAAGTTAGATTGTGCTTAAATCTGATAGTAGTTCTGTTTAAAGTGCAAACTAGCTGCTCTAAGCTTGTTTTCAAACAATTGTTTTGTTTTAGCCACACTAAGTTACAGGTTTCAGTTCTAAGGGGAGTTTTGCAGATAAAATTTACTTTCTAGGCATTTGTGTCTGTGTAGGGCACTGCTAAACTCTTGCTGTAATAACACCAAGGAAGCTTGCTTAGAAGTGATGTGTAATGCTTCTGCAAAACTTAAACCACCTTGGCAAATTTTAAGTATTAAGGAATTTATTATGATTTAAAGGCAAATGTTACCAAATAAAGCAAAATAAAAGCAGTAGCACTCTAAACAGGTAATTGAAGGCAAAACAATAAAATAAATCTTACCTGCCAAGGATGGAACAGGATTAACTCAGGGCATGCTCAATACTGAGTTTCCTACAGGTTACTGAGAGATAATCTATGTCTGGCATATAAGGCATCCTTAGATCTAGCTCTGATGGATCTCTTGTACATCCACAAAACAAACAATACCTGAGCCACTGGATCCAAGGACCCGAACTTTGCCTGCAACATAAAACAAGAACATGCTGGAGAGACCAAAGTATGTCTCAAAAGCTCCTTACAGTATGGAATAAACTCCCCATCTACGTGAAGCTGAATTCGTCCTTAACCCTATTCAGACAAAACCCTGACCACTGGATGGGATCTCAAATTCACCCATGGTCGACCGTAAGTAAATTAATCCTCAACTGACATACCACTCCTCAACCTACATAATACTTCGCTACCTCCTTACCAACATTCCCCACTGTATAGTCATCCAAGGTACTCGGGGACAAAAATGTGTTGGGTTGCATGGCTAGGCTTATAAAGACCCTGGTGATCATTAACCTAGTATAAAGCCATGAAACTATGAAATGGCCCTGTCTCTGAGTCTAAAAGGCAGTCCCAGTGCACTCAGGTGATTGGTCTATCACACTCACAGACATGCTGGAGAGGAACTCTTGAGTTTTGGTAGACTGCCAGATACAGGGGAGCAGGGCACTACTACCATCTGCCAGTAATGCAGTGTGTTTGCTGAACATCTGATCTGCCCAGCAACGGAATAGCATTAGCTGAACATTAATCCTTGAAAGCCCAGAGAATAACATTCTCTTTGGCAGCAGGCTTGGCTCAAGCTAATGGTTTGGGTAAGTGGAAGGTGACCTGAAATCTAAGGAAGCTGGCTGGCTGTTGTATCCTGTACAGTATAAAATGCACATTACTATGGCTACTGCAGCAGTGCTCAAATGAAGAATTCTAGTTTGCTCTTGAGGAAGGGAGGCAAATATTTGACAACATAAACAGAACAATAATGCTCTACAGTGAAGTAGAGTGCAAGAAAAAAACACTATTGTTGGTTGGGCTTGATATTCGATACAATCACCTGGGATTTTATGTTCAGGACAATGGTAGCATTTGCACTTCCTGACAGAATAATAGGGTTAATTACAGGGATATATGAAGTGATGGAAGCAGGACGTAAGGTGGCAGATTTCCTGTTTGACAAGCTTCATTTGAACTGAGGAACCAGGCTGGGGTGTCCTATTTTTCCTTTGTTATTTGCTTTATATTTACAGCTACTGGCAAAGAAAATAGAGGACTCACAATTTCAAGGACACAGATGATATAGCAATCAAGAAGAGTTAGCTTCACTCTCAGATAATATTATTTTGTACCTGATAAATCTAGAAAAGGAACTTTTGGGTGGCGTAGAACACTACAAAAGTTTCATTTTTTTCTGGATATAAACTAAATGAAAATACAACAAAGGCTATAACAATAAACTATGTATTATCACAGAAATTAGTTCAGCAATATCCATATTAATGCAAACATAATAAGATAAAGTATTTAGGTATAGGGATTGAAAAGGATTCTACTATGGCAGCTAAGGATACATGGAAAGGGACTGAACAAACGATTATACAGAGAATGAGAAGCTGAAAACTCTTGATTATGAATATAGGCAGGAAGTTGTAAACTGAAAATGCATCTAGTACCTTTAGTTTTATATAAAGATCAGACATAGTTTTATCAGTCAAAAATGTTATGGATCAAAATTAATAAAGAGGTGAAAGAATTTAATTGGGAGGAGACATGGGCAAGCGTTAAGTAGGATACATTGATTCTCCCCTCAGACCAAGGTAATTTAGAACTAGTTGATTTGAATGAATACTTTATTGCTACATAGTTAAGACTTATATACGTAATACAAGAAGGGGTTATGAATTAAGGTAGAAAGAGGTGATGATGGAATTGTGGAGGGATTCAAGAACTAAAGAAAATGTAGGATTTTGGATACAGGTCCTTAAGGAGAATAACAACAACCATGCAAAATATTAGAGTCATAAAGTACCATAAAGAATTTCAAAAACTAAGTCAGCACGGGAATAGAGAAATGAGATTTTAGCAATAGAAATGACTGCAAGTAGGAGTACAAACAATAGGCAAGATGAGTAGAAATTTACTGGAGAAAAAAGAGCAAATGAATCAAGGTACTGGGAGTGAATAACAAGAAGGGAAAAGGTAATAGTGTGGGAAGAAGTCAAGTAGAGGTTTAGAATGCAGGGTATAGACTGCCTTCCCCATGACAGACTGATCACAGAGTTCCAGCAAAGAGAAAGGGATAAGGGACAGCTAAGTGAAAGACCAGCTCTGGTAGAGTTTTTAATTGAGTCGACAAGAGAGGCTGGTGTTAAAAAAGGGACAATATGTAGGGCATATAATATATTACATCACAACTGTAAGAAACTATCGGAGGAGGTCAGAAAGGACTAGGAAGAGAGAATGGAAAAGTAATCAACAAAGTCTAGAATGTTTAGGACTTTTGATTCAAAATACTTGCATAGGTATTTTTATACCCTAAGCACACTTCAAAGAATTTTTCCATAGACAGATATCAAATAGTGGAGGTATGATGGGACACAAAGAGGAAACTGTGAATATGTTCTTTTGAGAATCTAATTAGCTGATGGGTTTTAAAAATTCCCTACAGAGTGCCTGTTAGAAATCATGAACCTCTGCAGCAGAATATACTGGAGTATAAAAAGGAAGACAAAGTGTTTTTTAAAAGAGGGTCAGTAATACCAGCAGTTCTAATTTGTACAGTAACTCTCTCTGTTCTGTTGACTCCCGACATGTGTAGCCTGCAATGTGACCATGGAACCTTAATATGCAATTCAAAACATGTTTTAGACATAACAAATAAAGCCATTTCATTTTCTATTGTGACCTCATAAAAAAGGTTTCCTTCCCTAGTTTAACGATATGCTGCTACATTTGTAGCAAAATATCACTTTCAGAACCCACCACTGTACAGGACTAAAAAGCATAAATTGCTTAGAACTACCCCACCAACTGAGATATATACAGCTTCTTAACACCTGTAAAATTATCCAGCATCTGTGTGCTTGCCCAGCACTAAATAACATTCTACACAACTATGTTCCCAGTCAGTCATTACGATCCAATGACAAAAAACTCCAGTCTGTCCACAAACCTATCAAATCTGCTGGGCACTGTACAAGGTTGCTAAGACATGGAACTGCTTACCTGTATCCATCAGGTCACTATCCTTCAAAACCATTCAGAAAGCCTTCCTAGCCAAAAGTTGGCTCTGTTCTTGCTCAACACAAGGGCAAACTATATCCCTAAATGTGAATAAGTACCTAGTCATACCCTACACCATCTTATTCTTCCTTCTTCACTCATTTCCTTACTTCTATCAATTTCTCTCCCCTGACTTTCTCTCTAATATACCATAAGCCTGCTTTTTTCTCACTTCATATTGCAATTCCTGATCATTTCTCTATATACTGGCTAGAATTTCTCTAAATATTAAATCAGTGTCATATAACTTGCATTTATTCTTAACCAATGTTTTTATATCATGAATAATTTAGTATAATTATTTAAAATGTACATTTTTTATATTACTTTTGAAGACTGCAAAATTATTGTTCTTAAAAAGTTTTGTAATAATTTAGAACTTTTCTCCCAGGGCCTCTGCTGAAAATGGGCTCCTACCCAGTCTAACCTTCTCAGAAATCAAAAGTCAATAAAAAAAAGAAATAAAATGTCCTTTTTTGTAATGGTGGCACCTGGAACATTTTACTCACCTAAGAGAAGTAGCTATATGGTACGTTCTCAGTGAAAAAAAGAAATGCGCAGGCCATTTCTCTTGGGTGCCAAATCAACAACATTTCTTTGGCAAGTCTGTTTGGTGACCACTGTAGCTTTATTAGAATGCCTTCTGGCCAGCTGTGAGTCTGCCAAGGATCTGCACTCATTCCGTGACATGCCTGTATGAAGTTCAGATCACGTCACACTTCACAGGAATGGAAAATCAGAAGAACCATCAGCCACCCCAATTGTTTCCATTATTTCACTCCAAGAGGTGGTAGTCTGTTTATCTTTAATAATTTTGTGATGCCCCAACATTGGCCCAGTAATCAAAGGGCCTCAATCCTCAACTGGCAACAGTGGGGAACATACACACTAGGAGGATGACAAGTACACACACACACAGTAAAGTGCAATTTCCCTTAAGAGCACACAGAGATCACAGTCAGTATGGGGCTGGTTTCTTCCTCTTACTCCAGATCCCCAATAAGACTCCCCACTGGTACAGCTATAGGGTTGAGATCTCAGCTGAGTGGGCACACCCAGATCTCCAGAACCCTCTCTATCTAACCAGTGCTTCATGTCCCTGCCCAAGTAGCTGACACACACACACACACACACACACACACACACACACACACACACACACACACACACACACACACACACACACACACACACACACACCTGGGAAAGGCTGGCACATATTTAATAGCTGTTTCCTTCTGCCCAGACTGTAAGGTAGTTCCAACTGCCACCAGCCAATTCTTTATCAGCTGCTCTAAGATCCTTAACAAAGGGTGTCCAATCCTCTGTGTAATGTTACTAATAATCCAAATGGTAGTCTGACCAAGAGCAAGGCTATTTAGTAGTGGCCTGTACAGTGTTCACCAAATAGATATGCAAGTACTCTTAAGACCTTAAATATGTCTCACAGATATCAGCCACGAAGATAGGGTTACACATATTTAATAATAATAAATAAATAGCAAAAGACCAAGACAATACTCAGTAAGTAATCAGTAACAGCAGAGTTCAAAATCACAGGAAATATTTAAAACAACATTGCAGGACAGTCTCAAATAAACAAAATGTCTAAGATATACTTTACTATATTCTTTTCTGAATCTAAAAGAGTTAATATGCCCTAAAAACTTACTTACAGCAAGGCAAATGCAGAAGGTGGTGATGAGTGGATGTTTCAAGGTCAAAGACAAGATAATAAAATGCACAGTCTCTCTCTGACAGAGTTCTTAAATTAATATCAAATATTACCGCTGTGTTAGCTTGGATAACATCACTTCTGTTACCTGACTTTAGTTCCCAAGCTAAACCCTCAATGTAGCATTTGACATCTTGTAAAAAATACATATCTTTCAGATGTTTGCAGATACCAAGTCATAAAACAATAAAATACTTCTACATCTCAAACCTGATAATTACTTCTCTTTCAAGACAATACAAAACATTTCTAGTTCTAGACATTGCATCTCCTACTGCACTGAAACTGAAAGACAACTCTTTATAGCACAATTATAAAACAATTGAATTCCAACTATTTTCTTAAAGTTTTGCAAGTTAACTCTGTATGTTCTAGTTTCTACTGTTAAAACATACACATTTGCACAGGTATATAGTTTGTATACATTTCTTTTCTTTTCCAGTACGGTACACTGTGGACACAACCTTGAAGCTCAGTACTGTACAAACCCTGTTCAACACACATTTCTGTACCTGTAGTTTAATATACACATAACCTATAGTTCTAATACATTTGTAAGACAAGCATATGAATCATGTTAATATTCACAAATAACTATGATTATTTACAAAAGTCCAGATAGCTGGGCTGGCAGTATTGCCATATGTCACACTTCTCCCTCCCCCGAAAACTCAAGCTAGTTTTTCAAAGGACCCTTGAGAAACATTACTTGATAAGGTTGGGCCTATCTGGGAATACCTTACCTCATTCCCTGTCTTGAGAACCCATCTGCGTTGACATTGCTAACCCCACTGCGGTGCTGCACTGTCATATCATATGCTTGCAACCCTAGGCTCCACCTTAGTAAATTGGCATTTTGCTGGCTGGCTCAATGTAGTCATGTTAAGGGACTGTGGTCTGTAACTATAGCGACTTTCCTTACATACAAACAAGGCTGAAGTTTCTACAGTGCCTACACTATGGCTAGATATTCAATTTGTACAGCTGCATAGCATTCCTCCCTGAGTTGGAGCCTACGGCTGAGATATACCAATGGGTGCTCTTCTCCTTCTGAGGAAACCTTGCTGAGTACAGCCCCCACCCCATGGTTTGAAGCATCCACCTGCACAACAAATTCTTTGCTGTAATCTGGACTGACTAACACAAGGGGTCCTCCCAAAGCAACTTTAAGCTGCTGGAACGCCTACTCACATGCTGGGGTCCACACTACCTTATCTGCCTGTTTTTCCTTGTCAGGTCTGTGAGGGGAGCAGCTATGGTACTATAACTGGAGACAAACTTTCTGTAGTATCCTGCTGTCCCTAAGAATGCCCTCTTTTTGGTAATAGGGGCAGGTCATGCCTGAATGGCTTCCACTCTGACAGGTTATGGCCTGATCTTACCACTCCCCACTCTATGTCCCAGGTAGGAAACCTCTGCTATACCCACCTGACACTTACTGGGATTAATAGTCAACCCTGCCCTCTGTAGTCTGCACAGCACCTCCCTGACATGCTGAAGGTGATCTTGCCAGGGACAGCTGTAGATGTCAATATCATCCCTGTAAGCAAGGATGACATCTCCTGCTTCTGCTAGGATACAATCTACCAGCCTCTGGAAAGTCACTGGGGCATTTTTCATCCCAAAGGGCATCTTCGTGAACTCATATAATCCGAAATGAGTCACAAAGGCTGACCTCTCTCTAGTGCTGGGAGTCAAGGGCACCTGCCAGTAACCCTTGGCAAGATCAATAGTGATAAGATACTTAGCCCCACCCAGCTGCTCTAGGGCTTCATCCATCCTAAGCATGGGGTAAGCATCTGACTCTCTCTGACTATTTAATTTCCTGTAGTCTACACAGAACCTGGTGTTGCCATCCTTCTTTGGTACCAGCACCACTGGGGAGGCCCAGGGACTGCTGGACTCCTGACTTAGCTCTAGTTCCAACATTTTCTGTATCTCCTCCCTCAGAGTCTGTATAACCCTCTTAGGCACCCTATAAGGGACCTACTTAATAGGCCTTTGTGGCACTGTATCCATATGGTGTTGCACCACATAGTGAACATGTCCCCAAACTCCTGTAACACTGCTCAGATTTCTTGAACCTGAGTAGGGGATAGCTGCTGGGACACTTCTTCTAACTCTTCCACTGAGGTGACAGTCCGAGCCTCACTGAGATCAATCACCAGATCCCCCTCAGACTCCTCCAGCCATCCACTGCAAATACTCAGCACAAGGGCCTCCCTATCATGGTAAGGTTTCATCGTGTTAACATGGTACACTTTATGCCCCTGCCTCCTGCCTAGCAGTTCTAGCATGTAGTTAACATCACTGACCTTCCTTACCACCCTGAAAGGTCCCTCCCAAGTTACCTGCAGCTTGTTGTGTCTGACAGGAATGTGAACCATAACCTACTGCTCTACAGCATACTCACTAGCTCAAGCATTCCTGTCATACCAGACCTTTTTCTGCTGTTGGGCTTCTGCCAGGGTCTCCTGGGTCAAGCCCATGAGTTGTCTGAGCCTTGTCCTGACGTTTAGGACATATGCCACAACAGACTCCTTGCGGGATTCACACTCACCCTCCCACTCATCACAAATAAAATCTAGAGATCCCCTCACCCCATGGCCATACAGCAACTTAAAGGATGAAAAACCTGTGGATTCTTGGGGAACCTCTCTGTAAGCAAACAACAGATGGGGCAAATAGTTGTCCCACACCCTCTTAAACTGGTCTGCAAATGCCCATAGCATAGTCCTGAATGCAGAGTTTAAGCTCTCATTCTCAACAAGTCCATTAGTCTGGGGATGGTAGGGAGTAGTCTTTATGTGCTTCACACCACACTGCTTCCACAGACAAGCCAGCAAAGTTTGACATGAAACTGGCACCTCTGTCAGTCAGTATTTCTTTTGGAAAACCTACCCTGCTAAAAATTTCTAACAAAGACCTTTTCTACCTGAATGGAGGACAGAGCCACTGCCTCAGGGTATCTGGTAGCATAATCTATTACCACTAGGATATACTTTTTCCCTGTGGAACTTGGGTACTCAGAGGCCCCACAATATCCATAGCTACCCTCTGAAATGGCTCCTCAATCACAGGCAAAGGCATCAAAGGTGCTTTCACCTTGTCTCCTGCCTTGCCTACCTTTTGGCACTGCTCACAAGTCCTGCTGTACCCTGCTACATCTCTAGAAATCCCAGGCCAATAAAAATTCTGCATAATACATCTCTTTGAATGCTTTATGCCCATATGACCTGCAAAGGGAATATCATGGGCTATGGCTAGAAGTGCCAGATAGTAGGCTCTGAGCACTACCAACTGCTGTATTCTCTCACTCTCTAGTCCTCCCTCAGGGGTCCACAGTAATACAGTAACCCTCTGTCCCAGTATACAGATTACCCTTTCCCTTGAGAACCAGGTGCCTCACTAGCTACCTCCCTCTGGCCCTGAAATGTAGGGTCTAAGAGCTGAGCCTGTCTCAACTGTCTCTTTGTAATGCTTCTCAGCTCCCCTTCCACAGGAAGTCTGGCATCTTCTGACAGCGGTGTCTCATGGTCAGCCTGGGTACTACTACTCACCTTTGCCCTTGCAATCACTCTGTCCAAGAGAACATCAATACCCACAAGCAGCTGTGCCTCACCTTCAGTCTCACTGCTACAGGGTAGCTCCCTCCTTGAAGTAACTACCTCACCAGTCCTGGCTGCAAGTGTGCATTCTGTCTGGGTCTCCCACAGGCTAGCAGCCCCACATGCTTGTCTCCCAGCCTGACTGCATGTAACTGCATGTACACATGGTACTACATTATCAGCATCATTCCCTATCAGGATATCTGCAGGGATATCCTCAAACACATCTACTCACGGGCTTCCTCCCCCCCCCCCCCAGTCAAGGTGAACCCTAGCCAAAGGTATTTGGAATAGGGTCCCTCTTAAAGCTCTGACTGGAGTAGACTGCCCAAGTAGGTAGTGTTCCTCTTTAACCATTGCAGGCTTCACAATGGTTAGGTCAGAGGCTGTTTCTCTCTTAGCAATAGCATCTTTCCCATTTACTAAGCTAGGATATAACCTCTTATGGTAGATTGGTACCCTTGTTGTCTCAGGACAACTTACTCCTGGCATTTTGTCATTCCCACTTACTGGTTCTCCCACCTTTTGTTCCTCACTTTGCCTACATGCACATCTATATGCTACATGGACCCACTGGTTGCATTTAAAACATTTAACCCTTGGTCCTGGATGTGTACCTTGACTAGTGGCTTCCCCTGCTGCCCACTATGGGTTCCATTAGACCCATGAGCAGCACTGGGTGTCACTTTCCTCTGCAGTGATGCCCTGCTTGCTAGGTATAAGTCTCCCATCTTCACCAACTCATCTGCAGTATTGCATTGTCTATCAACTAACCAGATTATCATGTCCTCATGCAGAGTGCTAAGAAATTGTTCCCTCAGCAAAAGGTCTGCCAGCCTTTCAGAAGGGGTAACCTGACATCCACTCACTCACCTATGAAAATAAGTGCTTAGTTTAGCAATATATTCACACACACTTTCATCTGCTGTGCGTCTATGATCAAGAAACATTTTTTCTATCAGCTTTAGGTGTTAACTTAAAACAATCTAAAATACACTTCTTCACAGCATTATAATTTAAGCAATCAGTATCAGACACCTTAGAAATAGCAGTTTCAGCTTTACCATGGAGTAAGGGGGTCAAGAACCATACCCAGAGCCCTTGGTCAGCATTATATTGTTTACATACCCTTTCAAACATATAAATGAAACTATCAGAATTACCCTCCTCTGTAAATTGTGGAACACATTTACTGACGTTTGTTGCTTCTAGGGTTAGGTTACTCCCTTCCCCATTACCTCCATGACCCTGGCAAAGAGTCAGCATCTCCTTTACATGTTGCCTCTGCTTCTCATTGTCCTCGGCTTCCAGCTGTCTCAGTCTCTCTGCTAATTCTACTTCCAAATGTTTGGCCTCCAGGTTGAAGTTTCTTTAACACCAGATGGATTTTTATGTCATCTGTGGAAAGGTTGAACTGTCCATTTTCTGAGTTGTACATTTCTAAGGCCAGCCTAGTTGTCCTCTTGATTGCTGGTCTGTGATGCAGCTGTGCCCATGGCTACAATCATTTCTGCCTTAGTTAGGTTGGCATGCACCACTCCTTTAGCCTGGTACATCTCAGATAACTGGCTCCTTCTCAGCTTGCCATATTCATCTGCTGACATGTGTGCCTGCTCTCCCTGACTAACTAAGCTAAAAAAAAATAAAACAATTGTGATATGAAACTCTGAATGTTCACTGTGTGGCCAATTGACAATACAAACACCTTCAGTGACCACTCTTTACAGGCTACATGAATTCAATATCCACACCATTACAACCCAATTCATATGTGATGTGGCTATCCCACCACTGCCACCAATTAACATGTGATGCCTCAACACTGGCCCAGTACTCAAGGGGCCTCAATAACCACCACTGGCAACAGTGGGGAACATACACACTGGGAGGATGATATGTACACACACACACACACACACACACACACACACACACACACACACACACACACACACACACACACACACACACCAACCTGGGAAAGGCTGGCACAGGTTTACTAGCTATGCCCCCTTCTGCCCAGACTATAAAGTAGTTCCAGCTGCCCCCAGCCAATTCTTTATCAACTGTGCTAAGGCCCTTAACAAAGGGTGTCCCATCCTACTGTGTAATGTTAATAATAATCCAAATGGTAGTCTGATCAACAGCAAGGCTATTTAGGAGGGGCCTGTACACTGTCAACAAATAGATATGCAAGTACACTAAGACAAAGATAGGTTTAAATATATTTAATAATATATAAATAGTAAAAGAACAAGACAATACTCAGTTAGTAATCAGTTACATCAGAGTTCAAAATCACAGGAATATTTAAAACAACATTGCAGGACAGTCTCAAACAAATAAAGAAAACATTTAAGCTATACATTACTATATTCCTATCTGAATCTAAAAGAGTTTCTATGCCCTAAAAACTTACAGCAAGGCAAGTGCAGAAGGTGGTGATGAGTGGATGTTTCTAGGTCAAAGACAAGATATAAAATGCATAGTCTCTCTCTCTCTCTCTGACAGAGTTCTTAAATTAATGTCAAATATTACTGTTGGGTCAACTTGGATGGCATCACTTTTTGTTACCTGACTTTAGTTCCCAAGCTAAACCCCAGTGTAGCATTTGACATCTCCTTGTGAAAAATACATATCTCTCAGATGTTTGCAGATCCTGGATGTCATAAAACAATAAAACACTTCTACATCTCAAACCTAATAATTACTTCTCTTTCAAAACAATACAAAAAACCTTCTAGCTCTAGACATTGCGCCTGCTACTGCACTGAAACTGGGAGATAACATTTATAGCACAATCATAAAACAATTTAATTTAAACTATTTTCTTGAAGTTTTGCAAGTTAACTATGTATGTTCTAGTTTCTACTGTTAAGACACATACATTTGCACAGGTATATAGTTTGTATACATTTCTGTTATTTTCCAGCATGGTACACTGTGGACATATCCTTGAAGCTCAGTACTGTACAAACCCTGTTCAACACACAATTATGTACATGTAGTTTAATATATACATAACCTATAGTTCTAATACATTTGTAAAACAAGCATATGAATCATACTAATATTCGCAAATGACATATGATTATTTACAAAATTCCAGATAGCTGGGCTGGCAGTATTGCCCTATGTCAAAGATTTTTTGCCAATTTGCATCACACAGACCATGAGGTTGTAAGTGTTGAATCACCACCTCAGTATCCACCTCCTCTTCACCTCATCTCACTGGGGTTACTTACTCACTTACAACAGGGATAGCATGATTCTCAACATGAAAACTTCTTCATATAATGCCAAATATTTCTTTGTCTCCATAGTAGCTCCATCCACCATTATATTTTCATTTTCCACCAGTGGTATCCCTTCAGTGTCCTCTAGAGAAAGAGTAGGGTATTTTTCCTATTGCCTTTAACACATTTTTCTAGTTTGTATGAATATCCAAATATTCAATACGTGTCCGAAAATTCTCTCCTCACCAAACCAGGTCTCACAAACTCAAGGAATGCCGTAAGCTAATCAATTTCAACCCTGAGACCTTCAACAACTATCTGTCTGCAGTTGACAGGTCCTTCCTCTCACACCTCTCCCTTGATGAAGCTGTTCATCAATTCATCTCCGTCTTCCTAAACACTCTAAATGCCATTGATCCTCCTGGAATTGTTAGAGTCAAGTCACGCAGATCACAGGGCTCACCAGTTCTACTTTATCTCACATCCAAGACAGAGATTCTGCATGGAAACTCTGGTTTAAGACAAAGTCACACTTACACCTCCAAAAAATATATGGAACTCCGTAACCTGGCTAAAAACACATAAACATTGATAAAAAAATTCTACCACACACCTCTAAATACTCTGCCTTAAAACCCCCCAAATTTTTTGAATACTGTCAACCAAATTCTCCACCCCAGGAAACCCCTCAAAAACAAATCCCTGCCCTAATAATTCACCTCTAGAAACTGCCTCCATCTTCAATACCTACTTTACTGATACCATTAGCAAACTTATGCCAACTTCTAAACCAACCAATCCATCACCTACCACCACCCACACACTACAAAACTGCCCTTTCTCACTAACACCCATCCCTACTAGCTACATCAAAAAGCTTCTTCTCAAACTTAAACCTTGTTCCCTATCAGCTGACAAATTGCCATCTGTATTCCTAAAGGCTGCAGTTAACTCCATAGCTTACCCGGTTTCCATCCTCATAAACCGCTCAATCTGTGAATCCACTGTCCCAAATCTCTGAAAGAAATTCCACACTATATCTATCCACAAAGATGAAAACTCTGTAGAACTCTCTAATTATCTCCCAATTACCATACTCTCTCTCCCCTCTCCAACAATTCTTGAACATTGCATGTATAAACAAATCCTGTCCTATATCACTCAAGAAAACCTCTTCATTCCTTCCCAGCATGGTTTACACCCCCACCACAGTACCACTACCACTCTCATTTCCTTTACTAACTCCGTCTAAAGTGGTGCCATGCCTCTTTTTAGACCTCTCTAAAGCCTTTGACACAGTCTCCCACCCCATCCTCCTCTCCAAACTTACTCAACTAAAACCTCTCCCCTGCAACTATCTCCTGGTTTATTATCTACCTCATTAAAAGACAGCAATCTGTCAAATGGCTCTCTGCTCTATTCCGCATTCTCCCCATAAAAATGGATGCTCCTCAAGGCTCAATCCTCGGACCCTTCTTTTTAACATTTTTCTAACCAACTCCACACATCCTGTCCTCAGTCATCCCTCATACAGTACGCAGATGACTCCACTATCATCACCATTCTGACAACCCCTCTGAACTATTCACCCTAACTCAAACCTCTTAATCTAACTGAAAGCAGGGTTACTGATAACCAACTTATACTAAACCCTAAAAAGACAAATCTCGTATTCCTACCCAAATCTCTCTACCATCTTAAATCCTCATTTACCATCTCTTCACTAATCAACACTTATTATCACACCTGAATCCTGCACAAACCTTATTGGAGTGATCATCGATGACCAGCTGAAACGTGACCTCCATGTACACCACAGTATTAAGAAAACCACTAAAAGCTCAGCCTACTTTACAGAAACAAAAGGTTTCTTACCCCAAGCTCCAGAATTTCACTTGTCCAGGCTTATCTTCTACCTAATCTCTTTTACAGCTCTCAAATCCTTACTAGCTTACAGTCTTCCCGACTATCCAAACTCAAAACTATATACAACAAAGTAGCCAGATTTGCAGCCAACCTCCCACCAAAATCACACCACTGTCTTGCTCTTCAATCACTCAGCTAGAGTTTCACAACCAACTCTTATTTACTCTACTCCTCTTCATTCACACTATCCTAAACAATCCATCCTCTTGTCCTAGCATAGTCTCTCTTGTCTCCATCTATAACCCACCACACACCCTTAGAAGCTCTGACCAATACCTCTTACAAATTCATAAACCAAAAAAAAAAATAATTTGTACCAAACCTATACAGCTACCTTCCAATTCTATGTTGGAATATGCTTCCCATGTCCCTTAGAAGTGTCACCCATGCTCATGAATTCAAGAAATCTCTCAGAAATTACCGTTTCAGTACTTGGAGATGTCACTGAAACCATCTCACCTGAAATCTTCCCTTTCTTCTCTCATCCTCTCTTTGTTCACCCTCCATAACTTTCTTTCCTTCTTCCTCCTCTTTCCCACTATCCAAATACATCTTCTATCATCCTGTATATTTCTATTATAATCCATGTTTCTGCAATTCTTTGACAGCCTGCTCCTTTCCACCTCCCCAACACTATTTATCTGAATTGCATCTTTTTCCAAGATTTTTAACACAGTCTGCATCCTGACATCTTTCCTCATCTTTTTGTATTAAACTTTTACTGTCTTTTCCTAATTTCCTTTACTCCTGTTAATTCTTTAATATTTGGACAATTGTTACTCTGAATTTATTTACTTGCATATTTTGTACTATGAATTCTGTACTTATCAACAATTTACTGTGAATTTATTGTACTTGTACAATTTGTATTGTGAAGATTTTCTCTCCAGGCCTCTACTGAAAAAGGGTGCAAGCTCAGTCAGACTATCCCAGTCAACAGATGTCAAAATAAATAAATAAATAAACTAAATAAAATATCACATTGAGACTCCCATAAAAATTGGTCATAAGCCTAGTAGGACTAACCCAGCCAACAAAACTTAAAAAACAAAAAAAACACACAAAGGGGAAATATTGTAATGACTGTCATAACCATGAATCTGTTCAGAAACTGCATGTATGAGAATATTACATTCCAGATGATATGCATCAAGTTTCTTACACTCATGGAGCATTGCATCAATCAATCTCTTAAAGTAAGTAGATCTTTACAGGTGTAATAAATCACTCTTACTCTCAAACTTCAGTAACGACTACAAAAGTGATTACAAGCATTACCAATGTAGCACATTTGCCTTTGGTGCTGAAAGACCAGAAGGCTACGGGTTCTATTCCCATTCGATGTGACTAAAGTGCTGACATTGCAGTAT